>NC_058102.1:119182500-119807500 GCF_020171115.1 Neogale vison | reverse complement strand
CAGAGGAGATTTGGTTAAGAGGCTCCTAAATCTTGAATAAAAAGAGGCACCACCAGCCCTCCAATACATCCTTATTTGCTTGCCTGAATCCAAAAAAAAGAAAAAAGAAAAAACCACACAAAAGGAAAGAATGACAAAAACTGAGGCTAATTCCCAAGGCTTCTGGAAATTCTGGTTCAGAAGGGGGCGGTTGTGGTCTGGGATTTGGGTGTAGACCAGACTGAGGGCCCCTGTAAGCCTAAACCCACAGCACGTGTCCCTGACACATGGCTGGAGCAGGGAGGTCATGGGCAGCAGGAAGGGCCCCCACCAGTGGCCACCTCAGTCCTGGAAAATGCAGGACAGTGCTCCCTCCTTGCCTCCGGGCTGCCAAACAGACTCTGTTTGGCACTGTTCTCAGCCCCAAGCCTGCCGCCCTGGAAAACCTCTCCTCCCCAACAGGGGACCCCCTCGTTGCCCCACACTCAGCTCCCCACTGCAGCTAGAAAGCAGCCTCACCCCAACAACTGATCGCAAAGTTCTGGGCCCCCCTTTGCCACAGGAGCCTGCAATCTGGCTCTCTTGTCTCCCTGGTCATACTTCACCATTTTAAAAGCACTTAAAAAAAATTTTTTTTTTTTGAACAGGGGCACCTGGGCGGCTCCATCAGTTGAGCATCCAACTCTTGGTTTTTGGCTCAGGTCATGATCTCGGGATCATAGGATCGAGCCCCAAGATGGGCTCCACACTCAGCACAGAGTCTGCTAGAGACTCTCTCCCTCTCCCTCTGCCCCTCTCTCTCTCTCTCAAAATGAATAAATACATCTTTTTAAAAATATTTTAACAAAATCAGCAGATCATATGAATGACATGACAATGGCAACATCCTGGTTATGATATTGTTATATTTTTGTCAGAAAACGTTGCCCCATTGGAGGAACTGTATAAAGCGTATACAGGATCTCTCTATATCATTCCTTATAACTTCATGGAAATCTACAATTACCTCAATCAAATTTCAATTTTTAAAAAAACCCAAAGAACATATTTTATAAGCTTCACAGGAATAAAGATCAATCAAGAGGTCATCCTACTTATGGATGCTCCTAAAAACCAACCCTGCTCTCCAGTAGTAGAAGCTTCTGCAGTATGTGTATTCAACAAGTGTGTACATCATCCCCCTGTGTGCTGGTTACTGTACCAGGCATGATGAGGTCTGTCTCAACTGATGTTCTCAGAAAGTAAACAGTGACAAGAGAAAAGTCACTGAGGCGGTCCTTGTGTAATGGACAGTTTCATTAGTTTTAATAGAGGTGAAAATACTTAGTTAGGTACACAGTAAGCAACTGCACTGTTTGGGTTTAGTTATTTTCAAGTCACAATTTGTCAGTGCCCAGAGTTCCACCTGTCGGGAAAACACGAGCGTGGATTCCCAGCCACCAGCTCACTGTGTGCCACACGCTTAAACATGGCAGCCTCTTTCCGTTCCTTCCAAGTATTTATGAGCAAGTTTCTTAAGTGGCTGAGGGGGAATACAGTATTTGGGTTGCTTTTTTTAAAAAAAAAAAAAAAAAAGTGACCAAAACCTTGTGTGCCTTTTAGCAGGAAAGTTCCAGAGATCTTAAAAAGAAAACGTGTTCCTGGCCATGACAATCCTTGCTCAACACATTGCTTTGTTTGGCAGCTGCTGTTTGTCTAGAGGGGGTATAGGTCTCAACTCATGTAAACAGCCCTTTGGAGCTATCCAGTGACCATCCTGTAACTCAGAAGGGCCAAAGGCACAGTCCCAGCCACAGATTCTTCTCAAAAGGCAAAGGTTTAAGGCACCGACAATCTCCCTTAGTATATTTAGAGCTGGTTGTACTTACCAAAGTATTTCTAGTCCATTATCTCATTTGCTCCTTATAAGGCTTGTCAATACTTCTGCATGAAAAAACCAAAGCTAACTCAAGTATTTGTCAATTCTTGGTTACTCGGGAATTGATGATTCACGATTACGTTAGCCTTTTGGATGCCTCCTCCTATCCTACATGGCATTTTACCACTTTTCTACCAGTGGATTGGCCGTAGCTTGAGTGACAGAGAATGAGTCTTGAGTCAGAGAGGTGAGGTTAGAGCCCAGCTCCATGACTCAGTGGGTGGCCCTGCTTGAGCCTCTTGGAACCTCTGTCTCTTCATCTAGAACAGGGGGGTAACACCCACATTGCAGGGCTAAAGCAGTCATTAAATGCAACACCTAGATAGCACACGTGGTGATTGTTCACAATATTAGCTCTTCTGTCAAAAGTTAGTTTTTAAAATAAGATTGGTTCCATAGAAACAAGAAGTAAAAACTGAAGTGAAATTTCTCGATTATCAAAGAATTTATATTATCTACAAGAACCCCTGAATTCATGGGCAATTGAGGACATCTGATCATCTGTAGCTGCTACAGAAATGCCCAGATGACCAAGAAGATTTCTTTTTTATTTTCATTTATATGAGTTAGTAAAGAAATGTTCCATTATCTTACCCTTCAGGGAGAAATCCATTAAAAAACTGCATGTAACTAAAATCCACAGAACACTAAGTACAGTGTGTTCTCATCAGATTTCCACATTTTAGTTGTACACACAAACTCAGAATTTAGGAACGCTGATTCTCTGCCCATGTCTGGAACGACTGGGACACAGGTGTGCTGTTTAATCTAACCTGCTTAAGGTTAGAATGGCCTTATAAACCATATATAAGTGGCCAAATTTCAAAGAATATCAAACATGAGAAAACATGTTTGGAGTGAATTTATTGACCTCTCCCTTCCGCCCTGTCCAACATTAGCCACTAACACTAAACTTCTCAAATTATAGTATGTGCACCAGGAAGTAGGTGGAGCCACAAGGTTACAACAGCGCATCTTCCTAGAATATCGGCGTTCCTGAGTGGGAGCCCATGAAACACTCAGAGATGCCCAAGTTCATGTGTTTACCACTCTCTGAACTTGAGAGCAAGAGGAAGACTGAAAAGCACTACTGAGGGGCACCTGGCTGGCTCAGGTGGCAGAGCAGGCAACTCTTGATCTCAGGGTTGTGAGTTCAAGTCCCATGTTGGGCATGGAGCTGGAAGGAAGGGAGGGAGTGAGGGCAGGGAAGGAAGGAAGGAAAAAGGAAGGAGGGAGAGAAGGAAAGAGGGAGGGAGGGAGGAAAGGAGGACACACAACACTATTGAGGGTGAGGGAAAAGACCAATTTACAGAACACCCATCTGCCAAGGCCTATGCTAGGTGTTTGCATATCAGTCATCTTAATTCCACACTTAGTCATTCAACAATCATGGGAAGAAGACAGGGAAGAGCCAGTGACTTTTACTACTGTTTTGAGATACATTTTAACTAGGCTTTCAGAGCCCTGCTCAGCATTAACAACACATCCTTCAAGTCATGGGCCCTAGATGAAAAAAAAAAAAAAAAGTTCCAGGAAAATGCCAGCAGCCACCTCAGACATGAGAAAATCAGTTGATATAGATACAAAATGTGCTGGCAGGTTATGAACTTTGTTTAGTTAAAAAGGGCAACTTCTGAATATAAACATATGACCAAATTTACTAATAAATACTAATAAGCCCCAAGATGTGATACATTTTGTTAAGAACCTCTGTTAATATTTCGTTAAGAACCTCTTGGAGGGGTACCTGGGCGGCTCAGTTGTTAACCTGACTTCGGCTCAGGCTGTGATCTGGGGGTCCTGGGGCGGAGCCCTCCGCCTTCCAGCAGGGAGGCTGCTTCTCCCTCTTCCTCTCCTTCTACCCCTCCCTCCACTTGTGCTCGCTCCCAAATAAGTAAAATCTTTTTAAAAAGAACAAAAAGAAGCTCTTAGAGTTTATTTGGTTTCCCTAACCCAGGCAGGCAGGAAATAAGTTTGCTCCTGACAGAAATTTCAGCCACTGTTTGCTCAACAGAATCTTGCCAAGAGACGTACCTTCTTTGCCGTACTGCACACCATCTCTCCCCAGCCCTCTCAGAACATTCCTTGACCCTGCTGCTGCTAAGCACCGCCCTCTGAGCTCTTCTCACCAACGTGAAAGGATCCCATTACTGCACTGGACAGAAATAAAAACTCCTTGACTCGCCTTGGCCTGTTCAGCTGGTGGGGCCTGACCTCCCACCCATCACCTATGGAATAACACGCACGACACAAAAATCATGTGCTGTGAATGCCAATGAAATATACAAATACCAGATATTTTTGTTGTCCTGACTATCGTATTTTACACCCATTCTGACAGACTGCCTTGAGACACCCACAGATGTGGTCAAATGCCCAGCAGCAGTTTAAAAAACTTTAAACAGGCCAGATATACAAATTGTCAATTTGGTAAAACAGGAAAAATTATTTGTCATGAAATTAACAGAATCTGGGCTTTGGCAGAACACTAAACCCGCTATAAACATACACTCTTCTTCCGCTGACTCAGCAAGGAGCCAGGGCTCAGGCTGTGTGCAGAAGATATAAAAAGTGTTGGCCGAGAACATTCGCGCAAAGTGGACACCAGAGGACCATTTAACTGTGTGGTTAGAAAACGGATTTGCTTCCAAGAAAAGCAATTCTTTGGTTTCTGTGACGGGCAACAAACTTCTTCCATCAAAGCTGACATGGCAAAGGAATGCAGTCTCCACCCAGGGTGGCTGGTCTTCTGTGAGAAGCACGTAGGGTCCCCAGTCATAGGGGAAGAACACACCCCACATTACAAGTGATTTCACAGGCTGCCGCACTGCTTTTAGACATGCTTACTCTACAAACATCCCCCAAAACTGGCAAAAGGCATCAGAGAATTCGTTCCATCATCCGTTCTCACCTCTGCATCCCTGTGGTTCTTACTTCCACTCTGGCAATGAACTTCGGAAAGAAAACACAACCTAGTGTGAGCACCGGACCTAGACCCTCACAGTGCCTAGATCCCTTGCAGCCGCTTAATAAAAGCCTCACTCTCTGCAAGGTGGCTTTACTGTGCCAGCAATGGACACCACAAATAGTCACACCATCAGGGAACAGCTCCAGTAACCCCCAGAGTCAGGCCCAGGAATGTCACACATTCCTGTAAGGCCATGACAGACAGGCGGCAGACTAGAGGAGCTCACCTACCAGGAAGCAGAGACCACGTTCTCCTGAGCTCACCCTGAGATTCCAAGAGAGAACAGCTCTGACCAAGTCCCAAATAGCCACTCCTCCCAGATGGCTCAAGTCTCTTAAGCAAGCAGTGGGCAACAGGAAAACACACTGGCAAGCCTCCATGGTCATCACCTTTCCGTGCATTCCCTAGGATGACAAAGGATCCCTGGGACCCCTGAGTGTTTCCTTACTATTTCTACAGAGAGCACTTTATTGGGATTATAAAATAAGGATCTTCATTACTTTGTTTTTGTTGTTGTTGTTGTTTTGTTTTGTTTAACTTAAATCTGACTTCTGGTGGTTTCTTAACTAAATCACAAACCTACGCTTGTTTGTGAATATGCTGGCTCCAGATAGATCTGTATTTTGGTCTTTAGTTGCCAGGAAAATTCCAGACTCCCAACTCTGGCTGCCAGTCTCGGTGTTTTTATTCCATCAAATCTGAGCAAGACTTAAGCAGTGGGCGAAGTAGAGATGCGAGAGGCACGTTGACCGTCACAATTTCCTACAGCCTTTGATCTCCGTTTCTCCGGTTTCACCAGAACTTAATGGAACTGAAAGGAACGGGGGGGGGGTGGCTCTGCCTTTAAAAAATCATGTCATCATTGAAATTTTAAAAAATAACTGTATTAATATTTCATCTGATTCAGAAATGGTAAAAGAGAAATCTGCCAGTAAAAGGCCAGAATGAGAAAAAAACAGAGGAGAAATGTTGCAAATGACTACATCATTTACCGTGGGAACATCTCTATAGTGTTTTAAGAAAGTAATTGTCTTGAAGATACATTGGAATGTGAGCACTATGTGGGGGGGAGGTGTTTCAATTTCCTACACCTAATATGTCACAGTAAAGGGACAATGTACACTTAACCACTTACTGAGTGGAAAAAAGTAACAGACTTTTCAGAGTAATATCTATGGTCATAGTCACAAATCATAGAGATAACATGATCCCCAAAGCAGCCCCACTGTTGTGAAGACAAACTATAATGGTCAAATCAACTTGTGATTTATTCACCTAAATTCTGGTCTCCTGCCCACATAGTAGTAGATTGGGGGGCTACTAAAATGTGTTTCTTTATTTGAAATTTAACTGAAGAGATAATGAGATTATGGTAAAATGACATTCTGAGCACTGTAGCCAAAGAATGAAAGTGAGAATTTACCCCTCTTTATTATCCTACGGGTCATAATACTATGCACAAACTCGGCTTGAACATGCAGGAATACAGATCAGCAGTTAACCTCCCTCCTGACCTCAATGGGGTCTGCTCTCACCTCCCTCCCCAGGGCACAGTGCATAAGCCTTCTCCCCTTTGATCATCATCTCCTTGTTGTCTGTCCCTTCAAGCAGCTCCATGAAAGCTTGGACCTTAAGGCTCCCACTGACAGCCCCTAAGATAGCGCCTAGCACATCAGATTGGCATACTGGTTCAATAAGCACCTGAGACTGAATTACTGAACTTGAGAGCTTCTGAGAAAGGAAATGGAGAGGATGACCTCACCCTTTCATGATGCATTCAACCGGCTTCCCTCTGACACCTGCTCTTGGTCTAGTTCAATGTCAAGGGGCATGCTCGGACAGATTCGCTTTTGTTGGTAGGTTGTCTTCTACAGGATTCCAAAAGTCAACACAATAAAAAAAATCCATTGCAGACAGATCCATTCTTACACCTACTCCCAACCCCTACATTCCCTGCTCACTGCTACATGGACTGTATTCGTTTCTTATCTTTCCAGTGTTTCCCTATGCAAATATAAGCAAATTCCCCTATATATCGCCAGATCCCCATCTCTCTTACATGAAGGTTCCATGGTCTACACACCAGTCTCCAGCTTGTTGCTTCCACATGGCAATGTAGCTGGACACCATTCCACATTGGAACACACATCGTCACTCTCTCTTAACAACCACACAGTACCCACTGCACACGGACACCGTCCTTCAACCACTCCCTCACAGAGACTGCCATACACCTGGTAACTTCAGGTGCCTGGTGTTACACACAAAGCTTCAGTACTAATCTTGTACAGGTGTCACCTCAAGACGTGTGCCGGTGTGTGTGTGAGAAAAACTCCTGGAAGAGGATATCTGTAATGTTGGTTTACACTGTAGGGTTGTTAAGAAATACTGTTGGGTATTATAAAGAGATGGTGATAGCTTCAATGTATGTATGTGCTACGGGGCACTGGAATTTTTTTCCATTCTTCTCAAGGAGAGTGCTAACCTGATTCTTTGCTTTCATAAAACACAGACCCTTTGAAATTTTCAATCGATGCAGCATTCCCCAATGGTAGCCGGAGTTTAGTTTCCTATTCTACTTCCACCCATCAATTTTCTAGGCTAACAGATTTTCCCTCTAGTAACCTATTAGAGGAAAACAAGCTCTCTAAAAAAAGCCTTGAAAGTCTAGTTAATATGGGTGGAATTAAATTTTTATAAGAGTATTCAGGGATTCTAAATCAGCAACAAATAGTTTTTTTTTTCATCACAATACCCAAAATGACATGGAAAGAAAAACATAAATGAATATTTAAAAACCTCATTCATTCCAATGCAGAGACCCCCCGAAAGTAGTTGATATTCTGAGTTTTTTTAGTAATTCATGACTTGACTTTTTTTTTTCACAGTGACAACCTAAAATTAGAAAATGATGCCTATTTGCAGAATTAATGAAAAGGTCCTTTTCCCACCCCTTCTACAGAAGGCACTGAGGAAATAACATACTTTCACATGAGAATCTAGGCTCTAAAAAGCTGACCCTTTGACTTCCAATATTTATTACCGTTAAGGAGCACAAAAGCAATGATCTCCTTTTGTTCCAATATATACTTCACTAAATACAAATATACTCGACTCTATTCCTTTGTTTGATACAGTTTTGTAGGATCTGTTTAATATATTTCAAAACCATGTATCATGGATAATACAATGTTCTCTCTGTATGTGTGAATATAAACCAAATCTAGGGACAGTTAGTTACTTTAATCAATAACTCATCAAGACATGCCCAAGAATGTTTTTAGCTGCTTTATTCACAAAAGCCCCAAACTGGAAATAATCAAATGTCTACCAAGTATAGAATGGGTATCTGAATTTCACACAAAGGATGTACACCCAAATGTTTATAACAACAATGTCCACAATAGCCAAACTATGGAAAGAACCTAGATGTCCATCAACAGAAGAATGGATAAAGAAGATGTGGTATACACAATAGAATACTACGCAACCATCCAAAAAAAACCCCAAATCTTGCCATTTGCAACGATGTGGATAGAACTAGAGGGTATTAAGCTGAGCGATATAAGTCAGTCAGAGAAAGACAATTATCATATGATCTCATTGATACGAGGAATTTGAGAAACAAGGCAAAAGATCACAGGGGAAGGGAGGGAAAAATGAAACAAGATGAAACCAGAGAGGGAGACAAACCCTAAGAGACTCTTAATCTCAAGAAACAAACTGAAGGTTGCTGGATCTAGTGGGGGTGGGTAGGGGGTAGGAGGGTTGGAGGGCTGGGTAATAGACATTGAGAGGGTATGTGCTATGGTGAGTGCTATGAATTGTGTAAGACTGATGAAACCTGTACCCATGAAACAATATATTATATGTTAATAATTAATTAATGAATTAATTAATTAAATTTCATACAATGGAATACTACAGAGCAATGGGGAAAAAATGAACAATTTATACAACATGAATGAATCTCACAAAACTTAAGTATGATTCCATTACATGGAATTCAAATCGGCAAAACTAATTTGTGGTGACAAAGGTCAGAACAATAATTACCTTTAGGAAGGAAGGGCATAATTCTGACTGAGGAAAAGGGTACAAGGGAGCTCTCAAGGTGCTGGAAATGGTCTGCATCTTGATCTAGGTGGTCCTTACACAGATGAAAAAATTCTGAGATTTGTTATCTTTACTCTAGGTAAATTATATCTCAGCATCCTGAGCTGGTCAGCTAGCATCCTGACCAAGAAGTCCTTAGTCCAGGAGCAGCCAACTAGAACTGCTTCTGTTATCTGTTTTTGAGTAATATTAATTCCTCTGTTAACTAGCAAAATGAATGTGAGGAATGATTTTCCTTTTCTTGATGAAATCAGTGGTTAATTAGCCTAGTGGGCATTAAGAATGGAGTAAAATTGTTTAGACAGTCTCTATCCTTGAACAGACAGGGTATAAGACTCCATCCAACAAGGCCCCAGACATGTACCGTTAGACTGGATCCCAAAATTGTCCATTCAGTGGTTTGGAAGATTTCTGGGCTGCCTGATGTCTATCACAAGGAAAATAGAATCCTGCTTTTGGAATACTGGCAACTCGGGTTCAAGGGAAGCAGTCATCCAAAGTGGTGGTCAGAGCACCTAAGGGGACACAGAGCTGGGACTTCAGGTGACAGAACGGAACATATGGTCTGCCTGACGGCTCATACCCATTGTTTTAAGAAGTGTCTTTATGCTGAATTTGTTTGGAAACTTGCTCTCATTATAAGCTGACCATGATGTAAGAGAACCCCAATCCTCACTCCACTACAACTTTCCAGTGGCTGCCATCCCCTACCCCAGAAAACTCAAAGAGCACATGTGACCAGTCTGGCTTAGCGCCATTGTCAGCAAGTATGAAGACCGTTAGAGCATAAAAAATGTGCAGAGATGCGTGTTGGAGGGAGATACATTTCCTTATGAACAAAATGAGGAATGAAACCAGGGGTGAGAAAAGTTGTATAAATGGGTACATGACAGCACAGCAACACCCAGAGAAAGACGCCAACCAGGGGGAGGTTTCCAGCAGCATCCACAGCTCTTGGAGGCTTGTACAGAGATATAGAAGATATGAGCGTAAATATTTGTGAACGACCCAAAGTTAAATGAGATGAAAAACTCAGAATTCTAAAAGGTCTTGACCGGCTGATTTGGTGAACCAGACCTAACAAGATGAACTATACAATTTAGTTGTACAAATTTAACAACTCAGGACAAAAGGGACAAGGATCAAGGACAAAATCTTTTATACTTAAAACTTCTGGGGTTTTGGATAACAAGTTCAATGTGAATTGGAAGTATGTTACGGTCACCAAAAATGTAATACATATATTACATTAAAAAAAGTTTACTTTGAAAATATGTAATGCATACAGCTATTTGTACATCTATGTTCATAATTATTCACAAAAGCCAAAAGGGGGAAGCAACCCAAGGGTCCATTGACAGATGAACTGGATAAACAAAATGGGACATATCATTGGGGCACTTGGATGGCTCAGTCCGTTAAGGTCAGGTCATGACCTTTGGCTCTGGTCATGATCCCAAGGTCCTGGGGTTAGGCTCCCTGCTCAGCAGGGGGTCTGCTCCTCCCTCGCTCTCTGCCCCTCCCCCTACTTGTGCTGTATCTCTCTCACACACAAATAATAAATATATATTTTTTATTTCTTTATTTTTAATGATTTTATTTATTTATTTGATGAGAAAGATCACAAGTAGGCAGAGAGGCAGGCAGAGAGAGAGGGGGAAGCAGGCTCCTTGCTGAGCAGAGAGCTTGATATGGGGCTCAATCCCAGGACCCTGGGATCATGACCTGAGCCGAAGGCAAAGGCTTAACCCACTGAGCCACCCAGAAGCCCCTATATATATTTTTAAAATGGAACATATACATAAAGAGGATGATTATTCAGTCTTTATTCTTTAGATTTTTTTTTTTATTTGACAGAAAGAGAGAGATCACAAGCAGGCAGAGAGGCAGGCAGAGAGAGAAGGGGGAAGCAGCCTCCCTACTGAGCAGACAGCCTGATATGGGGCTCAATCCCAGGACCCTGAGATCATGACCTGAGCCAAAGACAGAGGCTTAACCCACTGAGCCACCCAGGTGCTCCTATCACTCAGTCTTTAAAAGGAAGAAAATTCTAGCACCTGCCACAACATGGATGAACCTTGGGGACATTATGCCAAGTGAAATAAGCCAGCCACAAAAAGGCAAATTCTATAGATTCCACTTAGTTGAGGTCCCTAGATTTAGTTTAATTGATAGAAAGTAGAACGGTGGCTATCAGGGGCTGGTTAGCAGCAGTGGTGAGCGCAGAGAGTTTCCATCAGGGAAGATAAGAAAGCCCTGAAGATGGATGGTGGAGGCACACTGTGAACGGACTTTATGCCACCAAGCTGTGCTCCTGAAAGTGCTTAAAATAGTAAATTTTATGTTACATATATTTTACCACAATCTTTCAAAAAGATGTTGTTTATTTATTTGTTTAGGGAGAGAAAGTACGGGCGTGCCAGCGAGAAGGGGGAGGGGCAGAGGGAGAGAGAATCTCAAGCAGATACCCTGCTGAGCACACTCCCCCACCACACACACACATGGATTCCATCTCATGACCCTGAGATCATAACCTGAGGCAAAACCAAGAGTCAGATGCTTAACCAACTGAGCCACCAAGGCGCCCATTTTACCACAATTTTTTAACACCCATAAAAATGCAATGCAATCTTCTGCTCCATTAATATGAATAGTTTGCTGTCCTGCTCTATGCTTTGCTCTCAGAACATGCCTGAAACATGCAAAGCATGGTTTCCCTACTTTGTAAGAGGTCGGAAAACACTACCTACCCAATCCACCTGCTCTACCAGCCCCGGGTTCCTCCTTCTCTATCACACCAACTTCTTGGGACCCAGAATGGCTCATCTCCCTCCATGAGGGGATGCCTGCTCACCTGTTAAAGGAAGGGGCTCCCCAAACAAGTGCTTCATCAAGTTCCCAATGTCTCAGTCAGCAGAGCTGACTTCCGGGAAACTCGGGGCATGGGCACCCCTTCAGAGAACCCCAGAAATCCTCTAGGTAATAAATATTTCAGAAAGCCTTGGCTCTCCATCCCACTTCCTCTCTGCTACCTCCCCAACACACACACCCTCACACACGCACACAAACACATGTGCAAACACATACACACACACACACCTGTCCTGAGTCTCTGCCTCCCAGAGGCAAACAGGTGATTGGTATATTTATTCATGTAATAAATATTCAGAGTTTGGGGGAAATTTTGAAGTTCAATTTTTAAAAAAGATTTATCTTTTCAGGGACTGTATATCTCATGAATGACCACATTATTGAACGCTACTATTATCATAACTTACCTCATTTCTCTCTCTCCTCCAATAAACTAGTCTAGGAAGCTGAGACAGGGAAGGAGCCCACAAGGCCCCCACAATGCCGGGGAATGCCAGGTCCTGAAAGGAAGATTGCAGAAAGGGGAAGGATTCATTCCCACTCTTGGTGTCCCTTTCTCTGTGGCTGTTCCTGCCTATGTCCCCTCCCCCTGCCTTCTCCCCAGGGCAGGAGAGGGGACTTGTCAGGCTTGCCTGGAGGAATGGAAGGGCTGGACGCTCAGCCCCTTCTCCCTCTGTCCCTTGGGCACCCACTGGAAACCCACCTAAAGTTTCTCTCCCCCATGCTTAGGAAGGAGGCCTACAGCAGGCAGTGCCCCTTGATGTGGAGGTTCGGAATTAAGAAGCTCTTTGTCATCACATACTACAGCCTCCAATTTAGCTTTTATCAGAAGTAGTTCTTACCTTGGTCTCTACCTGTCTGACCCCCACAACCCTAGTTCTCAACCGGTTCAGAGCACAGGTGGGAAGAGCACATTCCTAATGGGCTCTCGTACATCACACACATAACAAGGTGGTCCCAGGCAGATCTGTGGGCAGAAAGCAAAGAGGCTGGGAAATGGCTTCATAGGGACACTGCATGATGCCGAGAATGTGTCCACAAGCCAGTGATCTCTGAGGCTGGAGCACCCAAGGTCCGCGAGGCTGTCATTACAGGACTTTTTCACTCTTTCGTTTCTGGAACAAAGGGACTGTCCCTAGACATGCAACCTGGAAGACCCAGCATTCAGTCTCTCTGAAGGAAATACCAGAGTCTCAGATAACAAAACAAAATGAAATCAGAAGGACAGTCCAAGTCCTCCTTATGATTATAAATGCCATGGAATATTTATGGAGCCTAAAAAAGGAAAGCCACTCTTGGGCCTAAAACTCTTTCTGGCAAGTGCACAACCCACCTAACATTAGATCTCCTCAACCCAGTGTGACACTCCCTCCCCACCTGTCTTGTCGGATCCCATGAGCCAAGGAATCTCCACGTTTCCAGCTCATCGTGCTAGAGCCATAGTTGAGGTCTATAAATTTTGTATCCTCTTCCTCCAAGAACAAGAGAGGAATGAACAACATCTGAGTAGCACTTGGTTAAAGGTATTAAAACATGAACCCTGGGCCTTAGAGACCACTTAGTCAGTACTGCCCCGCCTTGCCCCCATAAAGCAACCGTGCTAACGTAAGGTAAATGCGGTGTATGACCTGACCCTACCGGGGGAAGCCTGAACCTGAACTGGATACGAGAAGGTAGTAAAGACATAGCAGTAATTGTGCGAGTTATGATTATGTTATTTTGGTTGTGTGAGGAAATTTCTTTCTTTCTTTCCTCCTTCCTTTCTTTCTTGGAGAGAACGGAAGGGACAAAAAGCCATACTATATTAAGGGTGGAATGTCAAGATCTCTTTTTTTAAACTGAGATATAACTGACATACAACACTCTGAACATCTCAGATGTACAATGTGTTGATCTGGTGTCACCCTGGAGTCAGCTGTCACTTCCACTGGTGTCACCATTTCTTTTTTTTTTTTTTTTAAGATTTTATTTTATTTATTTATTTGACAGATAGAGATCACAAGTAGGCAGAGAGGCAAGCAGAGAGAGAGGGGGAAGCAGGTCCCCTGCTGAGCAGAGAGCCCGATGTGGGGCTCGATCCCAAGACCCTGGGATCATGACCTGAGCCGAAGGCAGAGGCCTTAACCCACTGAGCCACCAGGTGCCCCTCTTTTTTGTGCTTAGAACATTTATGATCTAGTCTGTCAGGAACTTCCAAGTTTATAATACAGTATGTGAACTCAAATCACTGTGCTGTACATTAGATTCCCCAGAACTTATTCAACTTCTTATGGTCAGTTTGTACTCTTTGACCAACCTCTCCCCAATTCTGGTGCCTGGTAACCACCACTCTACACCCTGCTTCTACAACTTTGGCTCTTTTAGATTCCACATGTAAGTGGTATCATATATTGTCTTTCTCTGCCTGACTTACCTCACTTAGCCAAATGCCCTAGAAGTCCATCCATGTGGTCCCATATGACAGGATTTCCTTCTTTCTCATGGTGGAATAATACTCCATTGAATGTACAAACCACATCTTATAGATCCAGTCATGTTGGTAAACACTTAGGTGGTTTCCATGTCTTGTATATTGTGGAATTGTGCAATAAAGTATCTTTAATTTACTTGAAAATATCTTAGCATTTTTTACAAATGGAGTGAATGAATGAATGAACGAATGAATGAATAACTGGCCTGATCCAGAGGACACAGAGCTAGTTAGTGGTGGGGCTGGTTAATAGTCCAGCATCCTTCCTCTAATGTTTTACAAAAAACCATTTGTGAAGTTTTTTATCCTCTACACCAGAGCAGCTACTCAAGGTGACTGTAGTCATGTAGAGGGCCATTCAGGCTCTGCCTACTCAGCTTTGGAGGGGCCCTACAGGCTCCCAATCTGTGTGGCAAACTGAGCTTTGATTAAAAAAAAAAAAAATTTTTGCTAGGTTGGGCTTCTTCTCTGATCCAAACAACCAAGTAATGGCCACATAGTCATTCAACACTAGCCTGGGTGGACATTTGTTCCAAGTTTCTAAGGCCACATCAGTGTACCAAGAAACTCAATTTCCTCATAATGTAATAGCATGACCTAAGAGAATTAGTGTATAATCACACATAATAACCATGAACTGCTTACTACATACCAGGGACTATTCTAAGCATTTGACAAGAGTGATCTCAGTTAATCACTACAGCCTCCCAGAGATTATTGTCTCCACCATGTAGATGAAGTGACTGGGGCACAGGGAGTTTAAGAAACTTGCCAAACCCACAGAGCCTTGAGGGACAGAGTCAGCATTTGATGATGACTCTATCATACATCCTCCTTAAGGCCATGTGCCACTTCCTCATAGTCATGCCTAATGTTTTTCACTGGGAGAAATGGTCCAGGGATAATTCTTTCTCATTGTTGCCTTTAAAAATACTACAGGAGAATTGGGGCTCCTGAGTGGCTCAGTCAGTTAGGTGTCTGACTCTTGGTTTCGTCATGATCTCATGGATCATGGGATTGAGCCCCGCTTCGGACTCCACGCCTGGCAGAGAGTGTGCTTGTCCTTCTCCCTCTGCTCCTCCACCACCTCCACTCACACTCTCAAATAAATAAATAAGCCTTTTAAAAAAAATACTACAGAAGATAAAAAAACCAAAAATAAAATCTGACACATAGGCCAAAAAAAGTCTGATTTCAGAAAAATCTTTCGCTGTGTTTTCCTCATAAAAATTTCAAATTATTCACATGTTGTTTAACTCTTCCTCAAACAAAACTGGGTAAGAAGTCCAGGCAGCTCTGCCATTTCTCCTCTAGAAAACTACGTGGAGGCTGCCCAGTGGGCAGCAGCGGCCTAAGGTTGCCCATTCAGCCTCTCATTGTGAAGTGATAGAAAACTGTCAGTCATTCCCTTGAAGGGTTCTCGGTGACTTCCTGCAGAAAAGTCTTCACACTCCACATACACACACACAAGATATAAAGGAGAATGCAGTCAACTTTCCAGCACTTTTACTATCTTTCAGTACTGACAAAAAATTTGAATGAATCAATTCCTTCTTTAACGTTGTGCCACCAAAGTTAAAATAAGACAAAAGACCAAGAAAGTTAGATTCAAACAACCAATCCTAGAAAGGGGAAGGTATCTTAGGATGAATTGGGGAAACCACCATCTTGGGTGGTGCTCAACCCTGTTCCAGAGCCCCTCCCTCCATTAGTCCAAATACTGCAATGGGAATAAATGAAGGGTAGCTTGTGTTTCCGGTTTGTGTTTTCATAGAAACAAGAATTCTCAACAGAAGTCAAAATCAAATGAAGATACAGCATAGGTATGATCTGAATGCATGGAGGGAAGGGGAGCCTAAAAACCAGATCAACACCAACTGAGTGGTCTACCTCCATAGGATTTGGTCATAACTGGCACTGAGGTTCTACAAGAAGAGAAAGGTTTATATTGTGGCTAAGATCCCTACTGGAAAAAAGCCTAGCTTCCTCAAATATAAGCAGGCTGAATGATAAAGCTAGTAATTGACGCCAAGAAGCCATATTTCTGCAACAGAAATGAACACTGTTATCTACAAAGGACAAGAGCCTCTCCCACAGAGGAACTTTTCATTCCTCCCCCAAATGTATTATCGTTAAAACTAGTATTTGACATTCACCAAATGCCAACAACATGCCTATATCTGCTATTAGGACCACATCATTAGTTCACCTCTGAACTGACTTTCCAAACATTGTTAACTTCATCCTGGACAACAACACGCAGGCATGAAGATAAGGAAGGCAATTAAGAGCTATGCTAACAATAAAAATTAAGTAGTGATAAAATTTTCTGCATTGTCTAGCCATGGTTTATGACTTTTATATTAAAAAGACTAGGAACCTTTTTTCTTGTTGTGACTACTGCAGCCAAGGCAGATGCAGTGATTACAAATGGCTAAAGGCAAGCCAGGAAAAGAAAAGATCTTGGGACAGTCTCCTGTCTAAAACTGTGGGTTAACGTTTTAAGACGATGCTACCTGAAATATCTAAAGGAAAAATCTGTTTGCTCTGCGGTCCAATCATGTCTCCCCTTTTCCAGGCCATATTTCTGGAGCTCTGCATTTCACACTGGGGACGGCGAGGCTGACACTGAAGTCAGCAGAGTAACAAAAGGAAGGAAACTGAAGGACGGAAGCCACAGGAAGCCAGAACAAAAATGGCGGAACCAGAGCTAGGTCTCACTCAACTCGAGTCATGAAGAGTTCAAACCCCCAGGGTGGGTTCATTCCAGAGCCCTCACGTTGCTTTGTTCTGTGTCTTTTTCTCCTCCAAGTCTCCGATTCCAGGGGAATGGACATTGCTATAGTTGTTCTCACGCCCGACTATGTGAACACAACACGTGGTTTGTGCTTCCCTATTGTAACTACTAATTCTTATGGCTGTCTATCCCCTCCCCTGCCATAGCAGGGGCCTCAAAATGCAAGCAACGTCGTTCATCCACCTGTGTGTTTGACAGCAGCACCTGGCACAGAGAGGACATCTATCATCTCTGTCCCACAAACAATGAACAGATCTTATACACAGACAATTCCTAAGAAGACTTTCTGCTCATAAATGTCCTTCCAACTGAAGCCAAAGTTTCACTCTTGAGGGTTAATGCCTCTGCTGTCCAGTCTTTAACAAAATAGATCTCTTTGAAAGGGGTGTCCCTGTTTTCTCAACTGCTAATATATAAAGGGAGTAAAAGAAACTGGCTCAAAATTGAAGGGGAGTGTTAGAGAAGAGAGAAATAGGGAGGAGAAGAGGAAAGGGTAAAGAACGGAGAGGAAAAGGG
This sequence comes from Neogale vison, assembly GCF_020171115.1. NCBI lineage: Eukaryota > Metazoa > Chordata > Mammalia > Carnivora > Mustelidae > Neogale > Neogale vison. Next base: position 119,789,865 of record NC_058102.1, on the reverse strand, counting down.
GTAGTGAAAAAGAGGCAAAGACATATCCAGCCTTCTTCAGACCTTTGCCTGGAATCCACCATCACCCCCTCCACTCTCCACAGAATTGGGGGCACTTCCAAGTCTACTCCCTTCTAAGGTGCTTCCCCTAGCAAATAAAGTGGAGGAAGCAGTTTTTCCTTCTCCCCAAAATGCTCCACAATGGCTGAACATTCCTTTTTGACCTTTTCCTTGTTATAAAAGAAAACAAAGGAAGAGAAAAGGACTCCACATATATTTAGATCACATCCGCGATCTAAAAGAACAGAATGGGGACATTTGGCTGGCTCTGTCAGTGGAGCATGCAACGCTTGATCTTGGGGTTGTGAGTTCAAGCCCCACGCTGGGTGTAGAGATTACCTAAAAATAAAATCTTTAAAATGAATGAGTGAATGAGTGAGTGAGCAAATGAATGAACAAAAAGAGCAGAATGATTAGACTTTACACATATGAAAACCCCAAAGGTGAATATTCAAGGTCTGGTGTGGCTGCTACAAGGGTGACTAAAACTGGAAGGGCTTTGCAGGTCCATTTGAACCAAACTATTAGCAGAAAGAAGTTCCATTTTTGTATAGTATTTCAGGGGGACCAAAGTTAGTTTTTTGTTTCTTGATTTGTTTTTTTAAGTAATCTCTACACTCAACATGGGGCTCGAACTCACAACTCCAAGATCAAGAGTCAGATGCTCTTCTGACTGTGCCAGTCAGGTGCCTTAGGAACCAAAGTCTTAAGGAAAGCAAACTACTAGTTAAGACTCCTGTAATAATTCTTTGAGCCTTTGGTTTAAATTTTATGGAGTTTGGGTCCATTCTAATTCCTTGGAAGACCTGAAGAATTATTACCTGCTGCATTTTATGCCATCAGAGAGATCCTCTTTCATAAATTTAAAAATAAATCATGAACTTGCATTTTTTTTCACCTGTATATACAAGAAAATTCATTTTACACAATTTCCAATCCATTCCGTGTTCCGGAGACTTTGCTGAGATGGATTCTTTACCAAGCACTTCTCAGGCAATAGGGAGATTTCCATTCCCAACTTTGAGTAGAATGTATAAAGTTTAGACTGGGGGGCAAAAAAAGAGTTCGGCTCTTGTCACACAAATTAAACAAACAACAACAACAAAACGTATATATGAATGTACCCAAAAGGACCAAGAATGGCAGGAGGAAAAAAAAAGGTCAAGCAACAGATATAATAGTTCATAAATGCCAGGTGACACAAAGGCAAGTCTTCTAAGGAGCTTCAAGAGATTGAACCCCAGAGCAGCCCCAGCCTCACCTGTCTCCGGATTTAAACAGGACTATTGTCAAGTGTAACATAGAGTAAAATTATTTTTCTTTTCCACGGGTTTCTCCTAGACTGCAGTGCAAATCAGGCCACCACACTCTTCCCCATGTTTTTTTTTTTTTTAAAGATTTTATTTATTTATTTGACAGAGAGAGAGCACAAGTAGGCAAAGAGGCAGGCAGAGAGAGAGAGAGAGAGAAGGAAGCAGGCTCCCTGCTGAGCAGAGAGCCTGATGCGGGACTCGATCCCAGGACCCTGAGATGATGACCTGAACCGAAGGCAGTGGCTTAACCCACTGAGCCACTCAGGCTCCCTTCCCCATGTTTTTGAAAAAGATAAAATCTCGTCAGCCTCTTGGTGACAAAGACACAGCAGAAGAAACAACGTAAGTCCTCGCCCCTATCTCAGGGCTCTGAGCCTGTCAGATTCAAGTGCAACCACTTAGGAGGGCAGCTGGGCAGCCTGATCACCGAGCAGATGATCACGCTAACCCTGCTAGCGGAAGCGGGGAGGAAGAAAAAGAAGAGCCCATATCCACAGTCATTATCACAACGAAGCCCTAAAATGCAGGCAAATAAAAAAGCACAGAACGTTTCTGTCCTATCAATCCAATCTCTGTAGCTCAACTAAATGGCGATAAAGCTTCCTGCAAACATAAAGGGACGTACATTCACAGAATAATTTTGAAAGCACAGGGCTCTCACTCTTTGGTCTCCATCAATAAATGCACCATAGGCGAACATTTTCAATAAATATTAAACCACAACAGACAACCATTCTGGTCTCTGGGACACACGCAGTGTTTTTACCCGCAGAAAGCACCTGTCATAATAACTTCAAAAATGAGTTGTGGAAAAGAAAAATAATTTTACTCTGTGGTAACAGGACAATAGTCCTCAGACAGCCAGGCATTGCCACTGGGATAATAGCCCCTGGTAGACACAGACAAGAATACTTAACATCTGTCCTGCCCAGACTATGGGAGCAGAAGATGGGAAAGAATCCTGCAGCAGAAGGTTGAAGTCTTAGAAAAATACTGTGGAAAGCCAAAATCAAAGAGAAATATTGTGTCTTTCTTTAAAAAAACAAAAACAAAAAAAGGTGTTTGGTTTGTATTTGGTGTCCAAAGACACGCTTCTTTGCTTGTTGCTGTCAAACCAAAGTCAAAACTATTAACTATTCACTACCTGGTAGAATGGAGCCACGCAGGAAGGAAAGAGGTAGGCTTCCTCTATGTTATGGAGAACAAATCTAACACATCTCTACCAGTATCTCAAACTTCAGAAGGAACAGTGAGAATTTTAAATTTCAGGATTAATCATCCCTGGCTTAACATCAAAAATGGAGACCCTCTACCCCTGGGTGAGAGGTCAGCCGTTGCAGGCAAATTTCATTAAAATGTTTAAATTCACGATGAGTGAAATGAATAGAAAAGGGATCATGGCAGACAGGAATGTGCCCACAAGGAAAAGACATGCCCAGGGACCTCTACTCATAGAATAACCTGTGCTTAGAAAACAGGGTTTTTACTCTGGAAAACAGTATGGAGTTTCCTCAAAAAGTTAAAAATAGAATTACCCTATGACCCAGCAATTGCCCTATAGATATTTATCCAGAGGATACAAACATAATGATTCGAAGGGATACCTGCATCCCAGTGTTTATAGTGGCAATGTCTACAATAGCCAAACTATGGAAAGAGCCCAGATGTCCATCGACAGTAGAATGGAAAATGTGGTATATATACACAATGGAATATTACTCAGCCATCAGAAAGAGTGAAATTGCCATTTCCAACGACATGGATGGAACTAATGGGCATTACATTAAGCAAAATAACTCCAAGAAAGAAAAATACCATATGATCTCACTCATATATGGAATTTAAGAAACAAAACAGATAAACCTAGAGGAAGGGAAGGACAAATAAAACAAGATGAAATCAGAGAGAAAGGCAAACCATAAGAGACTCTTAACTCTAGGAAACAAACCAAGGGTTGCTGGAGGGGAGGTGGGTGTGGGGATGGGGTAACTGGGTGATGGGCATTAAGGAGGGCACACAGGATGTACTGAGTGCTGGGTGTTTTATGCAACGGATGAATCACTAAATTCTACCCTGAAACTAATAATACACTATACATTTACTAAATTGAATTTAAATTTAAAAAAAAAACTTTAAAGAAAACAGGTTATTCTTAGAAGCTGAGTATGGGGGCGCCTGGGTGGCTCAGTGGGTTAAGCCGCTGCCTTCGGCTCAGGTCATGATCTCAGGGTCCTGGGATCGGGTCCCGCATCGGGCTCTCTGCTCAGCAGGAAGCCTGCTTCCCCTCTCTCTCTCTGCCTGCCTCTCCATCTACTTGTGATTTCTCTCTGTCAAATAAACACATAAAATCTTTAAAAAAAAAAAAAAAAAAAGAAGCTGAGTATGACATTTAGGAAAGGAACTGAATTAATGTCCTGAAGAACTATACCTTTTTCATCCTTTCAAGTCAGAGAGGGCAATGGCCATACAAAGTTTCATCAGGACAGAGGATGAACAGGTCATTTACCCAATGTGAAGGAGAGTACCAGAGGTAGACAAAAGACACCAAGAGTAGTTCAGAGTGAAGATTCTTTTCCAAGGCAGATCTGCGAGCAATGGTCCAAAATGAAGAGGACGACGACCATTGCTCAGAGTGAAGGGCTAAGGCCCTCGGCCCCCGGAACAGCTTGGACACAGAGTGTGCTGTGCAGGAAAGCGGTAACACAGCAAAGCCTGACTCCTATCCTTGCAAAGGCCACTTACAAAGGGGGCCCTTGGCTGGGATCTGAGAAATTCAACTTATAAAGCATTCCTACCCCTTTTAACTCTTTAACTGATGAGGGTGGCTCACTGTGCCTATCTGTTTATGCAATCCGTGTGGTTTATGCCCAAGTAGAACAAAAAGGCAGAGAAAGGGAGAATTCACTCTCTCCCCCGATGATAAGCTGGGACATTGGCCTTCTCCTCTCCTCAGACTGGGATTACACCACTGGTTCTCCTGGGTCTCCATCTTCCTGACAGCAAATCATGGGGCCTCTCAGTCTCCGTAATGACATGAGCCAATTCTTTATCATAACTCCATACCTATCCATCCATCCATCCATCTTCTATTGATTCTGTTTCTCCGGAGAACCTTAAGACAGGGTGTTACTTAATAGGTTTGAGAATAACACAGGGAATTTTTTTTAACTCTTTCATTATGAATGAAGATTTGCTAATTTAGGATCTGCTGAATTTTTGCAATCCTCAGGTAATCACTTGTTAGATGCTATTATTCCTAAAGCCACAACTAACTTAGGGCCAGTATTGAAGGCTCACAACTGGTGAGAGGAACAGCCTGGAATAGATAAACCAGCACCCAGCCTACTTAATAATTTTCAGTGGACCCCAGCCAGCTCCTGGCCCCTGCTAATGTCAAGAGTGGCCATCTACTGGGCATCCATGATCTGGGCTCGACCCTTCTCATACATCACTGCAAAGCTACAAATCTTTTGCAGAAGAGATTCAGAAAGGCCAAGCAACTAGTCACAAGTCACAAGTCAAGTTGGTGTGTCTGATTCCAAATTCCATATACTCTGTACCATCATGCTACAGCCAACTACAATTTAAGAAATACTCTAACAGACTGGGGTTTTAATTTAGTCTTTGGAAGAGAGAAAATTTAGGGCTGGTTATTCAAGGTAAGAAAGCAACAGAAAAGTAAGAAAGCTTTCCTCTGTTGGTATATACAAAAATAATCAGTATTACTCTAGGCCTTTGGGAATAGTAAGGGCACCCTGAGAAGGATGGCCCCAGCTCAGATCAGATCCCAAAGGCCTGAAAATTTGTTGAAATTCATAGGACCACTGCCCCCATGACAGACAACCTTCTAAGCGTCTCGTTCTGTTCGAGTTGAAGGAAAAAAAAACTGTACTAATGCCTACAAAGGCTTCCACGATGGGGAAAAGGAAAAAAAAAAAAAGGTTTTTGCTGAATGTCTGCTTTTCTTCTGGGATTCTGGAATTTGTATACATGCTAACTTACCAGCCCCCAATAAAAACTCTGGCCATTGAGTCTCTAACAAGCTCTTCTGGTAGACATTTCACACATATTTTCACAGCCCCAGTGCTGTGGGTATGGAGGCCGAGAGATCCCCCAGTCTTCTATCTGCAAGCTGGAGAACCTGAAAAGCCAACAGGAAGATTCAGTGTGAATCCAAAGGTCTGAGAACCAGGAGCTCCAAGGTCCAAGGGCAGGAGAAGACAGACGTCCCAGCTTAAGAAAGAAGAGAGCAAATTCACCTTTCTGCTGCCTTTTTGTTCCACTCAGGCCTTCAGAATTAAAAGAGGCCCACCCACATGGAGGAGGACAGTCCGCTTTACTCATCTACTGATTCAAGTGCTACTTTCTTCCAGAGACCCTCACCAACACACTCAGAAATAATGTTTTACCAGCTATCTGGGCACCCCTCAGCCCAACCAAATTGACACATAAAATTACCCATCATACTATATGACTGCAAAGATTCTGAATCCATGATCTGGTTTTTCCCTCCTTCTCTGTAGTTTTCATTCGGCAAATATACACCAAGTGCCAGCTTTGTGGGGATCCATACATAAGGCATTTGGGGGAGAGACCGAAGGTCCCAGTCTATTTCAAATCAGGTGGAACCTGAACAGGGATTCCAAAATTTCATGCATTGGAATGATCAGATTCTCGTTCTCTAGGACCAGTTTCATCCTCTGTTGACTAAATCACCAAGCAAAGTCAGGAGAAAGGACCATAAGAAAGCCTAGACTGCTTTGTCTGAAAAAGCAAATATTAAAAAAAAAAACAAACCTTTAGATTACAAAAACATCTATTCAAAAGGATATATGCACCCCTATGTTATACTAGCATTATTTATGAGAGCCGTGATATGGAAGCAGCCCCAGTGTCCATCAATTAATGAATGCATAAAGTAGATGGGGTATATACACATGAGTGAATATTATTCAGCCATCAAAAAGAATGAACTCTTGCCATTTGCGGTGATGTGGACGGACTGAGAGAGTATTACACCAAGTGAAATAAGTCAGAAGGAGAAAGACAAATACCATATGATTTCACTCATATGTGAAATTTAAGAAACAAAACAAATGGACAAAGGGAAAAAAGAAAGAAACCCAAAACACTCTCAACTACAGAAAACAAAAAGACGGTCACCAGAGGGAGGTGGGGGGGATGGGTGATTCAGGTGAAAAGGATTAAGAGCACCCTTATCGTGATGAACACAGTAATGTACAGAATTGTTGATTCACTATATTGTACACTGGAAATGAACATAACACTTAATTATATTAGGATTAAAATTTTTTAAAAAATTAAATAAAAAGATGTGGAAAATAAATCTCATCTCACCTGAGACGAGAGAAGGTTTTCAGCTGGGAGACTGGGGGGTTGGGGGTGAGGATCTCCAGGCCCCTGCTCAATCTCTAAGAAAACAGTATAAATAGTATAAATAGGGTCATTCTGAGGTTGGCTGAGACAAAACTGGGCCTAGCACCTGGTGTGTGGTCTGTCCATTTCTCCCTGGCAGGATAAGGGCATTCATGCCCCGCCCACCCCCATGCATAGAAGGTATCTGGGCGCGGAAGGTATCCGTGGTCCTTTGTAGTTCTCCAGCAACATAGTTCAGAGATCGTTAAATCACTGCAGAACATTTGAATTTACTTTAATTCTGTGGACCTTGTGTAAGATTCTTGGGGGAAAAAAAAGGCCTATAAAAAGTTGCAAAGAAGATCTTCAAATCCTCAATAGAAGCAAGAAGGTTGTAAATCTTAAAAATGTCATATAGAAAAATGCATCATAGCCATGACTTCTAACTTTGCTAGCTAATCCCTTCAGGGAATCAGCAAAAAAAGAAGAAAAGAAAAGTCAGACGTGGTCATGCAGGCAAAGTGAGAGGCCAAAGTATGGGCAGCTGCCCCCCTTCTCCCAGCCCCTGGAGGAAGAGAGGACATGCTCATTCCACCCACACCCGCCTGGTTCCTTCTCACCAGTCAGGCTGGTGCTCTGAGCAGCCATGGTGTTTTTTCTGGAAGACTGGGAGAATCTTTTAAACAAATCATTCCTTGGGGGTAGTGAGAGGTCATTTATTACCCCTTGGTCGTGTGTGTGATTACTCGGTTCCCATGGGCAGGGGTGGGGGTTATCTGAGAACCAGCGCTGTACCCACTCCATCTCTTCCTCCCTATTTCTGTCTGTTCACCCTCAATGACCAAGTGATCAGAGCCTCGGACTCCTCCAGACCCAACCTCTGCCCTAGTTCCTTCTGGCAACTGGACAGTCTAGCACACGGTGCGGATGAGCTCAGAGCAGCGCTCGGTTTCCACATCAGCCCTCACCAAGCAGGGATTACAGTGCTGCTGTGAAAACCAGCTCCCTCCTCCAAGTGGCATATGTAGGTGAGATACGGGTTTGATCAACGTCGCCACAAAAACGGCCTTTAAGGCTGTGGTTTATTGTTTTAATTTTCTTCGTCCTTTCTCTGCTACAGTAATAAGACGATAAGAGCAAGGTGGAGAAAGCATACATTAAAAAAAAAGAAAAGAAAATGAGGCAAATCTCCTGATTTGTTATCACATCTCTGCATAAAAGCTCCAAGAGAGAAACAGTAGAGACATCCAACCCTCGAGACACGAAGATCCCAGCTCCAGCTCTGGCCCTAAGGAAGCATGTAGTCTCCGGATTCCCGGCAGGTGTCTGTCTGGTCTCAGTTTTTCTCACTTGCAAAATCAACGACATAGGGCTTCATTCTCAAGACTACAGCATGTGATCCAGAAGGAGGACATGGGGAAGGTCGTGTAATTAATTCAAATGACCTGGGGTAGTGGCTAATTTGATTTAGTGAAAGCTGAAGGGCGTTGATCCCTTTTTCATCCTTGGAAGGAGCAAGAGCTCAGAGCGGCCGGGCACTGCCCTGCGGCAAGCCTGGCGTTCGCTGTCCACCATCACGGGGAAGTGCTCCAAGACCTTTCTCCTCTCATAGATGCGCTCCCTACCAGGGGCTCGCTTATCATGTTGCTTTGCTGAGCAATGTCTCTTTTGTGGCAGGTACAAAGGTCCCCACCAGCTTATCCAATCCAGGCACTCCTAAATTCCCCAAGGAGCTGGATCTGAAGTGATAAAGGTTAGGGTTAGAGCAGCGAGAGACAGCAAAGGTGCATGTGTGTTTCTTCATTACATACAGCAATGGACATAAGGCCAGAAAGTCAGAGGCTGGGAAAAACAGGAGGGGAAAGCGAGCAGGGTAGAATAAGGGAGACAAAACAAAGGGAGGGACTGATCCACCACCACCTAAGAGACACCCACACTGAGGTCTGTTCTTCTAAATGCCTTCCCTCGGTCCTGTGGCCCGCTGGATACTAAACCAGTAAATTAAATTAATGGGAACAGTCATACACCACAGCCCAGGCATTCTACAGAAGCAAAACCTCAGGAGGAGCCTGGTGGCACACTCTGCCCTAGTCTCTCAGGGGCACTTTCCTCAGATCTGAACTGGTCGACGAGTGCCAGCCCCAGGCTGAGTGCAGGCACCCGGAGATGGGCGCGCAGGGTTCCAAGTGTTACAGGAGAGACGAGGGGGCCGGGAAGGGCCAGTGTGACCTTCAGAGGCTGGGAAAGAAGGCCATGGGGGTGCCCTGTAAACTGTGAGGTAAAGTATGAGGAGAAGCCAGTCCCCCAGAGAAAGAAGGTGGGGAGGCAGAGGCAGCAAAGAGAAAGCACGGGCACAGGACGAGGTGGGAGAGGCCTGGTGAGCTGGGGTGCTCAGGGTCACCAGTGTGGCTGAAGGGGCAGTGGTGGGAGGCAAAAATGCTGGGCAGCGAGAGGCACACAGAGCCCTCCACATCTGGTCTCTCAGCCTAGCCAAAGGAACTGGGGGGTATCCCGCCTGTGGTGGGAAGGCGACGTGGCACAGGGCGCCGGGTCCCCCTGCCAAATCCCAGGATTGCACTGGCTCCCATGGAGAGACCCAACTTAGGAGGCACAAAAACAAAGGAAGGACGCCACTGGAAAGCCACTATATCTGCCAGGACAGGGAGAGGGAGATGATGCCATGGTCTAGACACCTTGAGGAATGACAAGAGGCAGGATTTTGAAGGTGGGAAAGAAACCTGGTAAGAAGGAACTATGAGGCATGAATCGTTTGTAGGTATGTCCCTGTAGGAGGTCAGGCCTGATCTAGCACTTTCCTGCCAAGGAAGGGTAAGCTCCATAAAGGTAGAAGAATATGCCTTATTGCATTTCCCAGGGAGTAAACTGGGTGAAACCAAATGAAAGGGAACAGCTCAGCCTCCAGGATCGCCACTGGAAGGAATCACGGCTGGTTATTCCCTGCCATCCCAGGTCTGTCTTCCACCCTCCAATCCTACTCTGTTTCCCAGAGGCCTGCCTGCTGACATCACCCAGGCCCTCTGGCTTTGGGCTGGCCCATAGGGGACCCATCAGAAGAGCAGAGAGGCCAAGAGGCGAGAGATCAGTATACATCCTCTGCCATTCCCTCCATGCTTTGGACAAGGGCTCTAGCAATGGCTGTGTCCCCAAGCCATTCATTCTGGCACCATTCTCCATGGCTCACTGGGATCCCCCCTCCCTTGTCCCTGTGCCCAGGGGTGGCACAAGTTCAAACAGCTTTTGCTGACTTCCTTCACCCAGCCTGGACTTCCGTCATTAGCCCCTCTAGTAAATTCTCTTCACTGGAACCGCCTGGAGTGAGTTTCTTTCCTGCAGGGACTCCATCTGAAACACCAGGGGTTCCCAGTCATCTTGAGAACCCTCTGCAGCCCCGCAAGCAGTGGGAGCTGCCTTCCTAGGGTCAGGGGGTTGCCTCCATCACTGGTCCAACTTTTCCAAAGCTCACGAATGCCTCATTAAAGAGGAATCATCCTAGTGCTCAAAATAACAGCTTAACATGAACAGTGTGTCACAGAGGAAATCGTCAAATCCTTGCAGGCTCAGCACATGTTAGCTGAAGAGGGGACATACACCTGGCAAGGCCTCTTCTCCCCCACCGTCACCATGAGCCTGAATGACTTGACCGCAGGACGAGAATTTCCTGATCTATATTCCCAGTGTTTCCAGCAATGCGATGCAAACTGTTCCCAGTGCAGGGGCTTCAAGGATTCCTTTCATCATGTAAGAGTCAGGATGACTGAGACAGTTTCTCAGCGGGGGGGTGGGGGGTGGGGGGGAATGTGGGTGTGGAATCCTACTTTAATCTTGCCCTTTTAGGCACCCGTTCAAAAACAGTGGTCCAAACTTCTTGTTGCTGGCAGGCACTGGGCACACCTTAGAGAGCGGTGACCGACAGACAGCCCTTAGCCCTGAAGGGGACAAGCACCTAGCACACAGAATTTCTTCTAGAATTTAATTCTAGCACACAGAATTAAATACAAAGCCATAGGCAGCACCCAGAGCCAACAGAGTACAGGAGCTGGGGGAGCAGATAGGAGGGGGCATCCTGACTAGTAAGGAGGAGCAAACAGGGAATTGATTTCCTTTCCTGGAAGAAAGGAAATCAAAGCTAAGGGGAGCGGGAAGTGCAGGGGACCGCCAGGAGAGGAGGCAGCGGACTCCAGGCAGCTGGACCCATGCGGGTAAAGGCTGGAGGCAGACAACATGGCCAAGCTCTTGGAGTTCCGCACAGCTGATGCAGAATGTGACCAGAAGGATAGCGGTGAGGACACTGGGGGCGGGTGGCACCTCTCGGAAGTCCTTATAAGGTGGGAGACCATAGGGTTTATCATCTGAACTGGGGACCTTAAGAGAGACATATCTGCCCTGGGAAGACAGACATCCCAGACATGCAGTCTCTCCACCTCTGTGACTCTGTGGACAACGGGATGTCTCTGACAGGGCTGGAGCAGAGGAGGAACAATATCCAATCTGTGCTCCAGGAAAATCATTCCAGGACCCCCTGGGGACAGTAAGCTGGAGAGGTGCCAAAACTGAAGAACGAGAGAGCAAACAGTAAAGACGTTATTGGAGAAATTCAGGGAAGAGATGATGGGGGCTTCCTGCCTTTCCTGTCTATGTTGGGGGGCGCTGGTGGTGGGGTCACTGAGACCGACACTGAGACAGTCAAGAGACTGAAATTGATGAGGGCCAGTGACTGGAAATGGGGACTGGGAGGAGAGATGAAAGCAAGAGGGAGGAACCCAAATCCTAACTGGATACCAGGCGAGGGCAGGTGAAGGAGGATGTGGGTCACTGAGAAATGGGAGATAGAGGAGCCCATGGGGAGAGCAGGGGGAATGGAGGGAGAGTGCACTTGAGACATGCTGGGCTGAGTCACGTAGGGACATCCGGGGAGCCACTGGATATGCGGGCAAGGTCTGGGGAAGGAGACTAGGGTGGGAAACCAGGACACGGGACTTAGCAGCATGTACATGAAATGAAAATGGCCCTGGGGCAGCGGGCAGTGACCTTGAGAAGTCCCCCAGGGCGACAAGGGGGTACAGAAGTACTCGCTGCAGCACGTACAGAAGCGAGGGAATGAAGAAGCAAATTGGGCAAGACATTTAGCCTTAGAGGGTATCATCTTTTTGGAGGCTGGGGGACATTACCAAGGCAGAACAAGACTTTGAACAGGAAGTCCTGACCAGACACAAACGTCATAACAGACGTATAAAGAACAGCAAAAGCCCCTCTAAATTCAAATACACACCACTCAGAGTCTTTTCCTTGATTTTGGTTCCACAGAAACCAACCCCTAAAACAACCAAATCAGTCAGGATAGAACATACATGGCTGTCTGAACAAACATGAAGATAAATGTCCCTTAGATCCAAATCTGGGACAGTCCAGCTATCATTTCAAGCTGCCTTCCGTCTGGTTGGCAAAAGGAAAACTAAATTTCCGTGACTGACACTTTCAAACAGAGGTGACGTGTCCCTGGGTAATTCAGACTGTCTCACTCAGCGGCCAGCGGTAACAGAATTTGTCACAGGTAGAAATGCAGGGGGTTTCTTTTTGATACAATTAAGTGGTCCCTAATAATATTGGATGAGCTGCATAGACAGGAAATGAGGAAACTCTCAAGTACCCAGAAGTACAGGGAAGGGACAGAAATCCCCCTTTCTGCGGCTGTTCTGTACCATAAAAATGATCTTTCCTTCCCAGATATGAGCACTATCTCCATGTACATAACCAACACCCCTTCAAAAGAAATAAAGAATACTGCGAAAATTTTTACAAACAAAAATCATTACATATATACCTGTTTCCTAAAGTGAGTTCAAATGGGGAAAACATAACCCAGAATACCATTTTCCATCTACCTGTTAAGACTTTTTTTTTTTAATCTCCTAGCTTCCCTTCTGTTTTGGTTGGGCGTTCCCATGGCATGCTGGAGCTTGAAATTCATAGTTATTCCCATCCAGGGTGCTGCGTCCCCTCGTAATACCTGTTATTATGCAGTAATGCTCGTGGACATGGGGCACCTGCTTGTCAGAGCTGGTGAGTTATTTTTTGATCATAGTGTAATTATCCCATTACGAACAGACGCTGAAAATCAAGAGGAACCAGGGAAAGGAAACACTCTGTCCCTCTTGTTATACACAACTAAAAATCCCTACTGAAAGATTCCTCACCAACAGATTTATTAGCCCCTCAGTAACTGTTTGTGGTTTGAGTCAAGGAGAGAACGTTCATGGTGGTGTAACCTACCAAATATGAAGGGAAAAATCTCCTGAACACCCGCCTTCAAGGGCATAAAGGAAACATCAAGGGCATGACTGGAACTATCAAAACAGAACCCAGACAATGTGACTCTGCCCAAACCATGGCCAGTGACAGAAGACACAAGTCAGTGGAAAATGAAGGCAATGGTCTGGCTATACTGGTTATACCTGGTCAAACTACTGACTACGGGATACCCAGGTTGTAAGCTCCCCCCATCCTGATGAAAAGTTCTGCCCACAAAGCTCTGACCCTCAGGATCAGTCACATAAGCAAGGTGCTTTATTAACAGAATTTTACTCCTCTCACTAAGCTCACAGAGCAAAACCCAGGCCAATTCATGCTTGAGAGAATGTTCTTCCTGTATTTGAATGTGTATGTGAGAAAGACACTAGACCCTAATCCCTGAAGCCTATACTTGCCCAGTTTTGGAATTCCTCACTCAGAGAGGGAGGTGCCCAGGCTTGGGTTCACTGGAAACCATGATGCCGCTCAGGGCCTCCTGCCTCCTAAGAGGTAGAAGACTGGAGATAGTATCATCAGCTCTGCAAGGAACCCAAGTGGGCAGATCACACTGGCAAGCAGGGCTTCTGTAGGCATAAAGGAAAGCAATATGCTCATTTCTGTTAGGAGTTGATGCAGGAGCATGCCTGCACCCTTCCACCTCCTTCTTGTCTGATGCCCAGAGCACTGGACTCCTCGGTTGCCCCAGATACCAACATGAGCCCAGAGGAAAGATGACAGCCCTCTGGGAATGGAAACAAATTACATCTGACACTATATAAAAGCAGAATGACTCTCAGGCAGGCATCAGCAGTAACAGTGCTGCTGTAACGCGCTTGGGTTTTCTCCTGAAATCTTCAGTCTTCCTAGATTACATGACAGTCCTTTGCAAGAGAGAGGCTCTTAGAAGAACCAGAAACTGCAAGCAGTCTGGGATGCTGAATTCTCCTAGACCAACTCGAAGAAGGATATATGTGGCTAAAATTTCCACCATAAAGGATTAATTAAATTTGCAAGCCTCAGGGACCTCCAAATCTTACGAATCCAGAAAATCCATTGCCAATAAGGCCTTATTGGAGTTATTAAAACAGATATTATAATTTATAAAATAATAAAAATAATTAGGGGCACCTGGCTGGCTCAATCAGTAGAGCATGTGACTCTTGATCTTGGGGTTGTGAGTTCAAGCACCACGTTGGGTGTAGAGATTACTTAAAAAAATAAAAATCTTAAAAAAAATTATTATTATACATGTTCATTCATTAGAATTGGTCCATCAATGTAAAATACTGAAATGGCTATTATATCATACATCTACTACCTTTACCATGAAAGTTCCATGTTTTAAAAAGTTGCACAGCTGTGCACAAAGCCTGAAAAAAAAATTATATACAATTCTTTATCACTTACTAAAAACTTTTTAAACTTCAGTTTCGGTATCAGTCATTATGAAAGTACATTCCGTCTGGAGTCCTGCTCCGGATAAATAACAATGATGGAAACACTACATAAAAACCCAATACACAGAATAAAATCTGACAAACCAATATTTCCAATATTAATATTTTCTGCAACTTCGAAATAGTGGGAACTCTTTTTGCCTTTTGGTGTCTGTGTTCTGTGTGTGTGTGTGTGTGTGTGTGTGTGTGTTTTCTCTTTTGATCTAAGGCTGAATCACTTTCTGGCTTCATTCAGAATCCGCTGAGGCCCAATGGGGAGCTAGCTATTTGTGCTCAGAGCTTTATGCCCTAGGAAAACCATGGGTCTGACTCATTTCTACTGTGTGCCCTATGTCTTGTTAATAAAGCTTGTGGAAAAGTCAAGAAACAGGACTTGGCTCTGGTTATTGAGTGGATTTTCCCATTTTTCATGGTAACCTGGAAAATGTTCCTGCCCAAAGCCAGTGGGTGTTGGAATAACCCAGTTCTATTCTTGGAACCTCCAGTAAGAAGCCTCAGGCTAGCAATCTCACCTCACTGGGCTGAATTTTCTCAATTTTGCCTTTTTTTTTTTAAAGTGGAGGGAATATGGAAGGATAGCAACTGATGAGATTATGTCTGCCAAATTTTGAAGAAAATAAATGAAAAATCATAATGCTTACGAGATCTCCCATCCCCAGGGTTTTAAAAAGCAGGCTGGATTTCCATTTGTTTGAGATGATGATGTCTGAAATGGAAATGCATGCCCTCTCAGGCACCTTTCTAAATTTCAGGTCAAAAAGAGACAGAGAAGTTCATTCACTCACAGAAGTCAAGCAAAAAAGAAACAGGTAACTCTTCTAAAGTCTCATATGAGCAATGTCTTGACCACAGGCCAACCTCAGTTCAAGTTCTCTGTCTACAGTAAACCTGTGCCCATCCATTTCTCAGCAGAGGCAGACTCCACTCCCCATCTTCTACCTAAGTGGGGGTCTGAACTCCTGGCAGATGTAATAACGGGGATCTTTGCTTTACTGAACATCATGTGTGTTCTTACAATACCTTGATTAGTTTCTTAAAAGGTTCCACCTTGGACTTCCAAATTAGCAAAAAATAAAATAAAAACTAGTGGTAATCACTCTCAAGGATGAGCTATGATAGACATGCTCATTCGTAGTAGTTGTAGGAGAATAAATCAGTAAAAAAATCTGTCTAAAAGTCAGGATGGCATCAGGGAAGCCCTTAAAATAAAAGTATATCTTTTAACTTAAATTTCCCTCCTCAGGATTTATCACAAGACCCATTGCAGCAGTATTCACAATGGCCAAGATATGGAAACAAGCTAAGAGTCTGTCGATGGATGAGGAGATAAAGATGGTGCAGGGTAGACGTACAATGGAATATTATTTGGCCATGAGAAAGAAGAAAGTGCTGCCATTTGTGACAACACAGAAGGACCTTCAAAACATTACGTTGAGTGAAATAAGTCAGACACAGAGAGGCAAATGCTGCATGGTATCACTTATATGTGGAATCTTAAAAAAAAGAAAATGTCAAACTCAGATACAGAGAGTAGAATGGTGGTTGCCAAGAGCTGGGGAACGAGGGAAAGACTGAGTCATAAAAGGGTACATAATTTCAGCTATAAGAACAGTAGGATATGAGGATCTAATGTTTAACATGATGACTATAGTTGATAACATTGTATTATATCACTGAAAATTTCTAAGAGAACAAAGCTTAAATGTTCTCACAAAATTTATATATATAAATATGCAATAGATGTGATAATTAACTGGATGGAGGAAGCTTTTCACAATGTATACATACATTGAGTCATCACAATATACATTTTTATATCTCCCCACTTTATCTGTCATCAATAAAGCTGAAAAAAGATACCAATTTTAATATATGTGCTGCCAAAGTAAGCACTGAGAAAAATTATATTGAAACCAGGTGACTTAAAAAAAAAAATAGTCAGGATTGTGCAGAGAAAGGTATGGACAAGGATGTCCCCCACATGTTATGCACAATAGTTAAAAAAAGAAAGAAAGAAAGCCAGCCAGCCAAATGTCAAAAACAGGAGAGTGGATAAGTAAGACACATCCAGACAAGGAGATATTAAAAAGTCATTGAAAAGTGTATTTGCAAACAACTATATAATTCATGGTAAGTTGCCCTGGATATAATATTGGAAGAAAAAAATTCAAATTTGAAGTTATATAGTAGTAAGTGTGTTAGCAACTTAGACAAATGCAATTTAGCAAATGAGCACTATAATAATAATAATTTAGGAAGAGTCACTCAGAAAGCAAGAAAGCAAGTCCCTCTCTAGTGCTAACGTGGGCTCATCTGCGTCTCTAATCTGTCAACAGCTGGGCCGTGTTTCATCCTCCATATGGCGCCCCAGTATTGTAACCACGGGTTTCTTTTGATGACGTATCTCTGCATCACCTGACCCACTGAACGGAGAGCTCTCTGCAGGCAAGGGCTGGTTTCAACATTGCTTTGGACATTGCAATATATTCTGCTCTGACACCCTGGCGGGGAGGCTTATTCATTCGTGCTCCTTGTGCTATGTCAGTTACCCTGGAATGCCAGGGGGCTGGAAGAGGTTTCTTCTGAAAGAAAATATAGATGCCCAGGGAGCATGTGATTGCAGTGTTGGAGTGGGGTCCCTACGTCCAAGATCTCTGGGCAACCCCCCTCTCATGCTCATCAGATGTGGCCAGCTGTGGGCCTGCCCAGGCCTCATTTATGCAGGAGCCATGAGGCAGAGGAAACACCAGGAGGCTTGCGGTTCACTGTGGCTTAACCTTGGCTCCCACGCCCCCTTCCCCAACCCCAGCAAATGCTTCCTCGGCCCCAGCCCAGGCCCTAGGGCTACCTTGGGAGAAATCCCCCAGCCTGAATGCCACCCTAAACAACTTGTTGTCCCCTCCCTCTGGGCCAGAGAGCTCGCCTCTGTTTTCCTTCTCTGAAACCTGTTTTCTCTGGCATAGTGGCACCCCCCAAATTCCTGGCTCTCTTCAAAGAGAGGACATTGAAACATCCCCCACTGTCCACCCCACAAGTGGCTATGCTAACATCTCTGTCCCTCTCTCTCTCTCTCTCTCTCACACACACACACACACAGAATAGAAGAAAATTCAGAAGGTCATAGTCCATCATCTTGTTTAGGCAATAATAATAGTTACTACATTTTGAAAACTTATTCTGTGCCAGCACTGTGCTCATAAGCTCTTTCCATGGGCTGTCCTGCAAGACGAGTGCCTTTACTATCTCCATTTCACAGATGAGAAAATAGAGGCTGCAAGGGCTTAAGCACCTGTCCAGCATCCCACCACTGAACTAGGACCCATGCCCGAGCAGTGTGACTATGGAACCCCAACAATGTCATGGTCATACAGAAGTCAAAGGGTTCAGCATCTCTGTACTGGAAGGCTTTTAGCGGGTCCACCAACAGACCCTGTGGACACACCTATGATGAGGCTCATTTCTGGCAGAACATGGCCAGAAAGCTGGGAGGCTGGAGCAGGGGTGGATGAAGGAATAAAGAGGGAAGAAAAGAGAAGGAACAGGGCCGAAAGGGCAGCAGAGTGCACGGGCGGAGAGAATCCCACTCGCCCTGGAAAAACAGTGACACTGAGTATGGCAATGGCTTCCAGCTCTTTGCACCGCCAAGTACTAGTCAGAACCTTCCCTCCAGTGCCCAGAGAAATCCCTGCTTCAGAGCAACTCCTGTATGCACACTAAGCCTTCCTACCTTTACCATCTCCCCAACGCACAGTCTGTGGGGTTACTCGCAGGGCTGCTCTGAGTCCTGGGCTGGGATCATCAAGCCCCATCCCAGATAGCTTAGAAACAAAGCCGTCCAGCTAGAGGGCTGTAACAGAAGGAGAAATAGGACTTGGCAGCCTTGAATCATTCTACCAACACCCTTCCTCTCTGTGCTACATAATTTTTCCTTCTCTGAATTTTATGTGCAACCAGCAATCAAGACAGGAAAAACAAGCAAAGTCTTACATACACCGCAAAATGCTGATTTGTCTATTCTATTAATAATACAAAATCTCAGCAAATGCAAATGGCATTACATGAATAATTCCATAAAAAGTTAAATCCAAACTAAATGTTTCAATTTTAAATGACATTTGCAGAGACCTCTCTGTTAATATGTTTAATACTGATTTTTTTTAAAGGGACAATCTTGTATTTCCTTAAGGAAAAAAACTGTGAAGACACTAAAAACCAACAAATATTTTTAAAACCGAGTTTTGAAACTATCTTATATTCTGCTCGACTGCACCAGTCTTGCCCACAAGAAGAGCCACAATCATGTATTAATAAATGCTTGTGCCCCACAGTCGAATGCGTGTCTTTCAAAGAACACAACATAACCATGATTTCTATCTCCTCAAACAAGGAGGTTATTTCTCAGCAGTGAGTTTAGGATAATGAAGCAAAACGTGCAGCAGTCCATGATAAATAGCCATAGACACAGAACACCTAGAAGAAATAATTTTTAGAAAATATAATTACTTACAGAAAAAATGTGTATCAGTAACATATACCCCGCATACTAAAATAAATGACTGCCTAACTTAATAAGTAACTTTATTTTTTAAAGGAAAAAAAATCACACGTGTTACAAATGATATTAACAGACTAGAGCAGCTCAGGCAACATGCAGCCTGATTCTTCAAGAAAAGGGAAGCTAATAATCTAGGGAAGGTGGTCCTCCAGGTATAATGAGACCAATGAGCATAGCAGGGGGAAATCTACAAATTGGGGAGGTAATGTAATCCAACAGGGAAACAAGACAGATTTACAAGAGAAAAATCAAAGAGGGTCAACTAGATTTCTTTTTCCAATAGAAATTCAAAATGAATGCTAAAGGGAACCTTTTGAGTACAGAAAAAGAAACTGATTCTCCCTGATTTACTTCCTGAATGTGAACTGAATTTGGCCATCAAGCAAGATCTGAAGAGCCTTTGCTAAGAGTACATCTACAAAGGCAAAGCCAAGTACAGAATTAAGGTAATCAAGCATCCAAAAAAATTGACACAACGTGCTGGGATACTGTGACCAAGAAAGAGGATTTTTCAAGGAAACTATCCAAATTCAAATTAATGGGAGAAGCTGCTAAATTGTCTTTAACACTTTGCCTAAAATACCCCAGAATAATGGTGAGAGCTCATCAGAACGCGTCCAGAAAGAGGCCTACAAGTGGGCCTCAGTGTTAGATTTTTTTCAAATAGCGAGGCTTGAGAAAACTGTGAAACATTCACAAAATGCAAGCTGTTTATACAAAATTTAACATCTCCCACCAACTAGGAGACAATAGGCACAATAGATAAAATGTCACTCACTCTCTCCAGCCATTTCTGAAGCCACGGAGAGAAAAAGATGACTTCAGATAAAATATGTTACAACTAATGTATATTGCTGTACACAGGCCTCTCTCTTCTCTGTACAGTGAGTTTGCTTCAAGACATCAGGTTTTGACAAAACAGAGAAAGTGTACCACAATTATTATCTTCAGAAAATAATACAGTTTAAGACTCCGCCAAATGAAGAAACAGTGTCTCTTACTTCACCTGCTCCATTCCCCCCATCTCCTGTTTAAACGCAGAAATTTTTTCATTAAAGGAATTAAACCACACATTTATTAGAAGATGGTCCTCAGATTTGGGGCTTGCAGAGAGCTGTAGAATATTCCCCCCCAAAAAATCAAGGGACGCATTGGAGTCACCAACTGTGAACTTTCCAGTAAGGTCGGTGGTACACCCCAAGGACCAATATGGCATCCATCATATGATGAAAGGGAAGATACTGAACATCAGCAAATAGGGAAGACAAGATTTCAAGGAAAAGGAAGATTATCTTTCCCATTTGATATCTCTGGATTTCTGAAAACCTGGTACATTTTTTTCCTCCTTTTCCTGCACACCAAGGAAAGCTCTGTCATGAATCTGCATCGAGACAAAGTTGTCCCCGTGGGACAGAGCAGTGTTTCTCAAAGTGTGGGCTTCAGACCAGAAGCACTGCCATCGTCTGGGACCTTGTCAGAAATGCAAGCTCTCTAACCCTAAACAACCCTAAACAACTCTGGGGCTACAGCTTAGAATCTAACAAGCCCTCCCGGTGATCTCAGTGCCAGCTAAAGTTTAAAGACCAACAGTATAATCCAAAGACTATGCATTTCAGAACTGCATAGATGTTCTGCATAGACATCCAAGGAGCCTGATTCAAGGCTGGCGGACCTAGGTGTCTCATCTCCAAACTCTGTGCACACAGTGTATTTTTTTTTTTTTTCAAACAAACAAGGGCACAATTTTGATCTGAAATACATGGTATGACAATGAAATGGAGTGTCTGACATCAGAACTACCCCCACACGCAGGGACTGAAGATCCGTAAACATCAGCAAATGACCAGCAACTGCCTCAAACGCACAGTGCCGTGACCTTCTGGACTGACTCATCATTGCCACCATCATCACTGACACTGACACACACAAGAAGTGAGTGTAACATTCAAATTCATGATCTCATTTTTATTTTGATCAACCCAGCAACCCCATGAAGCTGGTGTGGTGACAGATACCAGCGTCCCATTTAGCAGATGTGGAACCTGAGGCTTGGCCAAGAGCATGTGGACCACCTGGAGCATCTCATACTTGCTCTTGACAGTTTTTCATTTTTTTTTTTTTTAAAGATTTTATTTATTTATTTGACAGAGAGAGATCACAAGTAGGCAGAGAAGCAGGCAGAGAGAGAGAGAGGAGGAAGCAGGCTCCCCGCTGAGCAGAGAGCCCGACGCGGGACTCGATCCCAGGACCCCGAGATCACGACCCGAGCCGAAGGCAGCGGCTTAACCCACTGAGCCACCCAGGCGCCCCCGACAGTTTTTCATTTTTAAAGCAGTGTACCTCACTCCTTTCCTTTGAATCCAGAGCAGGAAGAGTGCTTACCACAGTACGATCCTCAAATGTGTAATTCCCCAAGTGGGCCAAGAGTGTTGTCATGATATATAGCATACACAGAATGCTGCAAAGGTTCCCGGCCATTCCCCAGCAGGTCTCGGGAGCAGCCCGGGCACACCCCAGTGACCTGCCCTTGGTCCCCTGCTGGCCTGCCCTGGGATCCCGGAGACCATCATGTGCTTCGCTTGATTTCTCTGGGTCCCCCTGCACCTCAGCAGGGCCAGCCCTCACCTCTGCCAAAGCAGGCTGGCCATTTCCCCCACCCAGCCCTGCCAGGAGATGCAGGCATGACTCTAGGACATCAAGACCACAAGGTCCGTAAGAGAGAAGGGACTCAATTCCCATGTAAGAAGCTGCGCTTGGGGGAAACGTGCTATGCATCATGGAGCTGTGGGCAGAACCCACCCCCTGTGACCTGACCAGGGCCAGCAAGGACCTGTCATGACTCAAGTAGAAAAGAACAGTGATAAGATGCTTGTGAACGCTTTCCAGGGACAGAAAGAACCCAGGAGGACCACACAGATGAGCAAGTCATTCATTTAAGGAAAAGATTTTAAAAAAGAAGAAGAAGGAGGAGGAGGAGGAGGGGCTGGAAAATTCAGTACTGAACATCCCCACTATACCCTGGCCTGTTTCTGGTATACTCAGCCCAGGCATCTGCTGTGACTTACAATTGGTTTCATTTTTAATAGATCCCGTTTGACTTATCTTTCTCTAGTGGCTGTGATGAGGAACCCCGAATGTGTCAGGGTGTCAGAGTGTCAGAGCTTACGGTGGATGGGTGAGGGGAACAGTCTGCTTCCCCTCTGGTCATTGCGTCTAAAGGCCCTAATGCCAAAAGCCCACAGGGGGAGCCCCAGTAAATACCAGGAGAGGAGGGTCACTTACAACATGCTGGGTGAGGATCATACCTGCATGATGAGCCCTCTGGGCTCAGTCTCCTACTATGCTTCTCTCAACAAATGTCACCAGACACACCAGCCACTAAGATGAACTCCAAGTTCTAACAAGACTGGTCAAAAGACATCAGCAGACCTTGTAGCCTTTGTTTTGGAGTCATTATTTTGATTTCTGGCTTTGTAGCTACTATCAACAATGAGCATGAGAAGCCGGGTTAGACTATCACTACAAATTCAAACACATTTATAATATTTTTCTCCTCGAAACCCTGCAGTATATAAGCCAAGGCTTAGATATGCCCATGGAAAAAGAAAACAACACTGAGAGGACTAGCCAAGGTCTCCTGTCCCAGGGATGGTTACTCAGCACCCAGACTGGCCCAAAAAAATCCTCCATGAGTCAACATTCAGTGAGATGGTGTCAGGGGAGCCCATGAGGAAAGCTTAAAGCTTAGTAATGAATGAACACCCTGGATTTTTTAGCACTTATTTCACAGATAAGGAGGGGAAGAGCAAAAGTTCACCGTGAGCATTCTAGAAATGTCACAGACACACAGTGGCCATTACAACAAATCATTGTTCTCTGCCACCTTTGGAAATGAGTACAAACCTAAGAAGAGCAAAAACACGGAGGAGATCTACAAAGAATGCTGCAAAGGTTCCCGGCCATTCCCCAGCAGGTCTCGGGAGCAGCCCGGGCACACCCCAGTGACCTGCCCTTGGTCCCCTGCTGGCCTGCCCTGGGATCCCGGAGACCATCATGTGCTTCGCTTGATTTCTCTGGGTCCCCCTGCACCTCAGCAGGGCCAGCCCTCACCTCTGGGTTAAAAATAATTAATATGAAAGGGCAGAGGGACGAATGCCTCTAAGGTGAAACTGAGACTCAGCAAAGGCTAGACCCCAGGTCATCCCTAAGGTCTAGAATTGCTTTACCTTGGGCTACCCATTAAATGTGTGTCACTCCAGTCAGAGAGAACGAATATCTGTCATCAAACATGTTATATATTTGCCCCACTGCCTTACAGAACTGGAGGTGTCCTCCTTTGATTTGTGAAACCAAGAACAAAAAAGATTTATCAATTCACTTTCCCTGGGGAGCAGCCGCCAGAGAAGCACATTTTTTCCCCTGTGTTTCTTCAGTCCCGCGAGACACATTTATTATAAGGAGACAGATATAAATCTGTTTTGAGCAGACTGCAAGAGTAAATTCGGATGATATTAAGCTTCAGAGGAACTGGCTTTTTACATACCTCTGGAGCAAGGGGTAGGGTAAATCGCTCCAAGTTCTTGCAATTCCAACCCAGCCCCGCATATTATCTCTCCTGGACATGCTTATTAACTGGATGACTTCACATATGAGAGACAGAGAAATATACACACTCTATAAAATGCACATAGTAAAAGAAAAAAATGCACATAGTTACACATTCACACCAGGAAATGGCATTTCTGACTTGTTACTACCCTTGCTTTGTTGGAAACTGTTAGTCAATGCAATAATGAAATATTTGCTAGCAATATGGCAGACAAATGGATCTGTTGAGAATTATGGGGAAGCCCTAAGAAAATACAAAGCATGTGTCAAGATTTCCAGTGACATGGATAAATGAAATATGGTATATACTTACAAAAGAGTATTATGCAGCCATGAAAAGGAAAATTTCTGACATCTGATACCACATGGATGAAACTGACAACATCATGCTGAGTGAAATATGTCAGACACAAAAGGACAAATGCATGCCTCCACTAACATGAAGTACTTAGAACAGGCGAATTCACTGAGACATTGAGTAGATGAGAGGTTAGCCGGGACTGGAGGAAGGGGTACTGGAGAGCTAATGCTTGATGGTTACAGAGATTCTGCTTGGGATGATGAAAAAGTTTTGGAAAAAGAGAGTGGTGATGGCTGCATGACATTGTGGATATAATTAATGCCACTGAATTGTACATTTAAAAATGGTTAAAATGCCCAACCTTGGGAGATATAAATCTATATGTATATACACAACTTACAGAGAATAATGTACTAAAAGCCACTGAATAGCACACTTTAAATGGATGAATTGTATGGCCTCTGAATTGTATTTATACCTCAATTGAATTTAAAAAAAAAAAGTTCTCAAGAGGGTGCCTGGGTGGCTCAGTTGGTTAAACGACTGCTGTCAGCTCAGGTTATGATCCCAGATCAAGTCCCACATCTAGCTCCCTGCTTAGCAGGGAGCCTGCTTCTCCCTCTCTCTCTCCCTCTCCCTCTGCCCACTACTCCCTCCCCCAATTTGTGCTTTCTCTCCCTCTTTCTCTCTGTTGAATAAATAAATAAAATTCTTTTAAATAAATAAATAAATACTAAAATTTTAAAATTTGTCAAGTGGTACAAGAGCTTCCTGATCACCCCACATAAAATAGCATTCCTTCTTGGGTCAGCTTATTCTCTATCACAACATTCATCACGAGTGCAACTGGTTTCTTTGTGTACACATTTCTAGCCCACATCCCATTTTCTGTCCTACCCATGAATGTAGGGACCAAATACACAGAGGTAGGCTGTGGAGGTCTTACTCATTTGTCTCCCCTGTACCTGCCCTGTACCTGCCCACGAAACAAAGTAAGTCAATAAGGAATGGAAAAGGCAAGAAAGGGACAAAAACCATAACAGAGAAAAATACCTGTAGGACTTGAAAAGAATAAGCACAGGAGAAAACCAGTGGATGAGAACACCACTGGAACCGGCACTATGCGTGACAACTGAGTCAAGAAAGAGAGTCCCTCACCTACATCTGCCCCAAGTCACCCACGCTTTCCCACGTGACCACACGCCACAACCACCTGAACCGAAGCCCCGCCCCCCTCCGTCTACACTGGATATGAACAATTCTCAGGAAGATCTGACAGGGCACCTGTCCTTGGTCCAAATGTTTCCACAAGCAGAGGAAGTCAGCTGTGCCAGGAGCATACCTGGAATAGTGACCGTGGTGTTTCAGACAGGGCATGAGAAAAGTAGAGTCAGCAAACCACGTCCCTGGGAAAGAATTCTGTTTTTATTTTCCTCAGATTTGTTTCGGGGAAAGCACTTAGACCATGACTGCTGTAAAGTGCTCAAGAAAATCACCTTTTTGTATGATTTTTGTCAACTTCTACCACAGCTGGAACAGACGGGTCAAAACCTCCTCCCAGACTGGATATTCACTCAACCAAAGACTTCTTCCCCAACCCCTTGACATCCCATGAAGCAGCTTCCTCCTTGCCCTTAGGCCATTCACAGTTCAGCGGGAGGAGCCTGCTGGATACCACCACAGCCCATTGTAACAGAATGTATGGGTACAGTGATAGATTTAGGAGGAGGGGCCTCCAGGAAGCTTCCAGAAGGGCTTACTGCAAAATAATGAGCAGGAGTCAACTGTGGGAGGCAGGAGGGAGTTGGAGGCAGATGGCCAGTCGAAGACCCAGACAGGCAAAGCAAAGCAGACAGGGCTGGGGGAAGAGGGCAGGAATTACGACGATGCCATCCATAGTTCAGTGGGACTGAAATTTGAAGCTGGAGGGAGGGAATGCTGAGAAAAGAAAATGTGCAAAAGAAGCAAGGCCTTGTATGATTTGCTGAGAGTCTTGCCCCCCCGTCAGTGGCAGACTCCTGAAGGAGTCCAAGCTGGGGTGTGACATGACCTTACCTGCATTTTACAGATTTTATTTATTTATTTATTTGACAGAGATCACAAGTAGGCAGAGAAGCAGGCAAAGAGAGACAAGGAAGCAGGCTCCCTGCTGAGCAGAGAGCCAGATGCGGGCTCGATCCCAGAACCCTGGGATCATGACCTGAGCCGAAGGCAGAGGCTTTAACCCACTGAGCCACCCAGGCACCCCTTACCTGCATTTTAGATCCAGCACTCATGATGACCTTTCCTAATAGTGATGGGCATCACTATCCCCATTTAGCTTATCAGGTTCAGAGAAGCCAAACAGGGCTGCCCTGGGCTGCTCACTGCAGGACCCAGGCTAAGGAGAAATTATTGAGGGGTTTAGACATGAACATAAGGACCGAGATAAGGCAGTAGATGGTGGGGCAGAAATATGGATGTTAAAGATTTATTTTAGAATTTCAGGGCATCTGAGAAGGTTTACAGGCAGTGTTGAAAGAGACAGAGCAGGACGCCTGGGTGGCTCAGTGGCATCGGGCTCTCTGCTCAGCAGGGGCCTGCTTCCCTTCCCCTCTCTCTGCCTGCCTCTCTGCCTACTGTGATCTCTCTCTGTCAAATAAATAAATAAAATCTTTAAAAAAAAAAAGAAAGAAAGAAAGAGACAGAGCAGACAAAATGGAAAATGCTAGAGATGAGGGCGGTGGCCAGAGGCCAGCAGGCCAGGGCAGCAAAGCTCCAGGAGGATGAGTCTTAGAAAGAGGGAGAGATTCTGAGGTTTGGAGAGGTGAAGTCACAACAAGTCACTAGGGCCGGCCTCTGCCCCCCGGAAAGTGGCAGAGAAAATCAAGAACAAGCAGTATGAGAAAGGGCTGGAGTATCCCATGAGAAAATCTAACAAGATGTTCAAGGCAAAAACATGACACAGCAAAGGTGAGAGGTGGCCCAGGTAGAATCAGGAAGTATGATTTTGTAGAGAACCCAACAGTTTAAATTTTCAATATCTTTTTGTCAGATATTCTGTTTTCTTCCAGTTACTTTATAATTTCTTTTTTGCATTTAACTTTCTAATATCTGTCATTTATTTTGGTGTCTGGGGGAGGGGGCAATGGCGGTCCCTAACTAGGGATGGCACTGCTCCCCCGGGGGGGATCTGGAAGCAAGTGGGGCTTGGTGGTCTATCTCAGCGGGGTGGGCACTCCTGCCCTTGAGCGGTGGGAGTCAGGGAGGCTGAATGTCTGGAGAGACACCGGGCACTGCTCAGCTGGGAAGCATGATCTCAGCCACAGAACCAATAGCACCTACAACAACGTGTTACTTTTTCCCAACTAGTTAGACCACAATCCCAGTGTCTGTCTATTTAGTCACACATTCAGTTATAGTCAGACACCTTCACATGCCCTATCCCCACTGACCTTCAAACATACCTAGAGAAACACAATTTAAATGCTTTGAACTTCATAAACAACTTTAAAAAAACCAGCCACGTATGGCTAAGCAGGAGTCTCCCTGGTTCTGATACTTGTAGTGAACCCTTAACTATGTGTGCAAATATTAGAGCTAAGTGGTTAAACAACGCCACCGCGTCTGTGTTGATACAATTCATTTGCTCAGCAAACTCCTTTCTCACAGATACGGGCTTGAACAAACTCCAGTCTACCCCCAAGGGTTCTCAGTTGGCCCTCCAAAGGTACGGAGGTCTTGATAAATGAGGTTTTCTGCGGGGGCTCTGACTTGCCAGGGGTACTGGGGCCTGCCAACTGCAGGTGTTAATTATTCTATGTTTCTATCTGACAGATGTGAGTGTCAGGTAGCTGCTCAGGGCAGTGGGCATGCGAGTCAATACACAGGTGCTCTGAGCAAACATGGAGTTGCAGCCCCAGTTCCCACTGAACACACAAATGGTGCGGAGTACGGCTCTCTGGCCACCATTTCTACAGAGACATCATGGGTGGGTCCCACGGTTCCCTCAAGCTCTGTCTGCACTGGATATAATGTATTACCTTATGAAGTCCCCATGTTTCTGACCTGAGCAAGTGATTTAGTCTTGAGGTCTACAAAATGAGCTGGCTGAACTGCAGGCAACTGTGGACGTCCCCAAAGGGAGGAATGGAAACACAAGGGCTATTCTCAGTCTTCCAAAAGGTCCCACAGAAGCCACACATTTACCCACGATAGGATGGCACAGGCTAAAACATATTTACTTTGGATTAGAACTACATCAACTCAGCAGGCAGTGGCCCCGGTAACGGCTCAGGGAGGAGAAGCCCTTGCTGGCCGCTAGGTCTGTCCTTTATTCATGGAAATAAAAGGAACTGAATTAGCACTTCAAAAACACAGTTTCCTTTTCCTTGTTATTAAACAGGGATCCCTTAAAGAAGATGTGGTCCGTATACACAATGGAATACTACTCAGCCATCAGAAAGGATGAATATACCATTTGCATAGATGGGGATGGGACCAGAGGGGATTATGCTAAGTGAAACAAGTCAATCAGAGAAAGGCAATTATCATAGGGTTTCATTCATATGTGGAACATAAGGAATAGCACAGAGGATCCTAGGGACAGGGAGGGAAAACCGAATGGGAAGAAATCAGAGAAGAAGACAAACCACGAGAGACTCGACTCTGGGAAACAAACTGAGAGCTTGTGGAAAGAAAGGTAGGTGGGGTGATGGGGTAATTGAGTGACGGGCATTAAGGAGGGCACGTGATGTGATGAGCACTGGATGTTATACACAACTAATGAATCACTGAACATTACATCAAAAACTAATGATGTTGGTAATTGAATTTAAATTCAATAAATTAATAAGGTAATCCTAAGGTCCCTTGTATTCTAAAGTTCTAGAATTCTTTCACAGGAAGTTATTTATACCAAGAATAACCTGTAAGAGCCTTAATACATAATTAACGGGAATAAACAGCTTTCTCTCTTGGCTTCCCTATACTTGTTTATAGAGTTTTTCAACTTTTTAACGTTGTATTCATTTATTTTTTTTAAGATTTTTTTTGTTTTTTTTAATTTGACAGAGAGAGATCACAAGTACGCAGAGAGGCAAGCAGAGAGAGAGAGAGAGAGGAGGAAGCAGGCTCTCTGCTGAGCAGAGAGCCCGACTCGGGACTTGATCCCCGGAGCCCAAGATCATGGCCTGAGCTGAAGGCAGAGGCTTAACCCACTGAGCCACCCAGGCGCCCCAAGTTGTATTCATTTATAAGGGGTGCCATATTTCTAAAAAGAATTAGGTGCCACTGTACAGTCTCTAAGATTAGTAAGGAATGGTCTGGATTTGTTCAATTAGCAGTTTCTTCCTTAATTTCTACCTCTTCACAAAGCTCAAGCAACTAGGTATTCATTTCTTTTCTCTTTCCTCCTTTTCTCTCCAAAGCGCAGGGAAGCCTTGTCAGGTGGCTCCCATGCCATCACCCACGTGATCCCCCTGGCACTCCCTGGCCTTGGCTTCATCACCAGTGATGCCAAAGCCACGATGCCAGCTCGACTGTGAGGCCTATGCCAGAGACGCAGTTGAGATGATACAGGGGAGAAACTTCGGAGTTCAGTGCATTATATAATATAGTTTATTTTCATTTCACTTGCTCGTTCATGAAGATTCATAAACATTTGTAAATGCATCATTTCATTATAATTATTATGAATGACGGACTACAATTTTAAAGTATAGTGAACACTCACAGGTCAAATATTTTTAAACCTCACAAAAAAGATTTTCTACAGGGATTCTATGGCACATCCTTGCATAAATGAGAACTGAATCTCTTAGAAAACCAAACCTGAATTCCAGTTTTATGTTTGGTTGTGAATTTAGAGTCATTATGTAAGATCTGTTCGTGTAATTATTTTGAGATATAATCTTTTTGAGTGTTCACTATGCCAGGAACTGGGCTAAGAAATAGCATCAATTATCTCGTTTAATCCTCACAAATAAAGTGGGTTCTATTATCATCGCTATGCAAGAAAGATGTTTAGAAACAGAGCAGGGACTTGTATGAGGGGGGAAACAAGGGATAAACAAGGTCCACCTGCAACCTTGAATTGGTGTTCTTAGCTGCTATACCATTCCATGGGGCAGGTGTGACCACCAGGATGGCAAGAAGGGGACAGCTTGTGCTAAGTCGCTTGAAAGCCAGCCCCCAGCCCTTCAGTGCATCTGGTTTCATGTGCCCACACTGCTGTTCAGGCCATATCATCAGAGATTTTTCTTTCTTTCCAGGTACTTTGACCCACTTTGCTCCACGCTCTTTTCCTGCCGACAAACGGATCGACCTCAATTACTTAAGTAGATAATGCAGGCAAAAACAAGCAAATAAGACAAAACGAAAGAAAACCCTGCTTTAGGGACATAACCCTGGAGTTGTATTTATGCCACAATGATGAAGCTATTCACCTGTACACTGGGTATCTCCTCTCTGAGCTCACAAGGCAACTCTACGCATTCAAAACTCCTTTCCTTTCTCCCCCAGACCTGCTCCTGTGTGTCTTCTCAGCACAGGGCACCATCTTTTACCCAGCTGCCAATGCACAAACACTTCTTAGCCCTTCCTTCTTGGATGGTCCCAAACCTTAAATGATCCCAAAGAACCGAACATGACCTACTTCAGGATGCTATCTGTCTGTCCCATCTTCCCATACCCCTGCCGGTTCCCACACCCTTCACCTCTACCCCAGAACCTCTCCATGAATCCAAGAGCAATCCAGCTGGTCTCCTTGACACCTGCCTTCAAGTTCCCCACGACAGCTCTAAGCTGGGCTCTCAAGGACATGGAAAGTCTCACCAGGTTTCCTCTTCAATTCCCTCACCTTCAGGATAAATTTCACATAACTAAGGGTGGCATAGAAAGTCCATGAAACCATAACTCCCTTTCCAGCTTCTTCTCTCGCCACTCCCCTATTCTTTCCTGAACACTCAAACAGACCTTGTGTTCCTTCATCCTCTGGATCATAGGACCAGAGTGGTACAATCTGCTTGGAAATCCTCTCTCCCCTTCTCAGCTGGTAAACTCCTACCCATCCCTCCAGCCCCAGGCCCTGCACCAATTCATCTATGAAGCCTTCCTTGACTCTCTGAAGCCAATTCTGAGATACCGCGACCACACCCTTCTAAGGTTTTCTCAAGGAACTTCTCCTGACAGCCTCTTCACGCTGCAACACAGATTCTTCTCCCCAGCAGAAGGTGGGCTTCTCTTCCCTGGGCTGAGTGCTGGCCAGCTTTTTTTTTTTTTTTTTTTTAACATATAATGTATTATTTGTCCCGGGGTACATGTCTGTGAATCATCAGGCTTACACATTCCCCAGCACTCACCATAGGACGTAACCTCTCCAATGTCCATAATCCAGCTACCCCAACCCTCCCACACTCAGCAACCCTCAGTTTCTTTCCTGAGATTAAAAGTCTCTTGGGGCGCCTGGGTGGCTCAGTGGGTTAAAGCTTCTGCCTCCGGCTCGGGTTGTGGTCCCAGGGTCCTGGGATTGAGCCCCACATCGGGCTCTCTGCTCGGCAGGGAGCCTGCTTCCTCCTCTCTCTCTGCCTGCCTCTCTGCCTGCTTGTGATCTCTGTCTGTCAAATAAATAAATAAAATCTTAAAAAAAAAAAAAGTCTCTTACAGTTTGTCTCCCTCCCTGGTCCCATCTTGTCTCATTTTTTGCTTCCCTACCTGCCACAACCCCCTGCTCTGCCTCTCAAATTCCTCATATCAGTGAGATCATATGATAATTGTCTTTCTCTGATTGACTTATTTCGCTTGGCATAATACCCTCTAGTTCCATCCACATTGTTGCAAATAGCAAGATTTCGGGGTTTTGATGGCTGCATAGTATTCCATTGTATATATATACCACATCTTCTTTATCCATTCATCTGCTGATGGACACCTAGGCTCTTTCCATAGTTTGGCTATTGTGGACATTGCTACTATAAACATTCGGGTGCACGTGCCCCTTCAGATCACTACATTTGTATCTTTAGGGTAACTTTATAACCCCAGCACCCAGCACAGGCCCAAGTACAAAGTAGGGGCTTTGTAATACCTATTGATTACATAAACATGAATAAAAACCACATACACGGAAAGAAAAGAAAATCATTGGCTTTATAATTTATTGAGGTGAGAACCAGTCTTGGAATCTGATTTAAGCTTATAAGACATCCCCTTAAGGGAAGACCTTAAGAAGAGGAAAGGCGTTCTTAAACCAGAGATTTGTTCCAGATGGAGAAGGGAATTCGATAAGGAGCACACACTTCCTGGAGGCCCGAGTCCTACCCCAGGTGAAGGTTGTGAGTCCCTGTCCACTGAAACGTGAAACCCACCAGCGGGGATTCCAGAAAGATGAAGTCACATCTTAAAATACACTCTGATCCTCAGAATATAAATTTCTCGAATCCACAATAATTATATCTTAGGTACTATTTAGTCAGGATTAGTGGTTGTGGGACATGCGGCTGTTAAAAAAAAATCATTGAAGCTGTGTGAAATCAGAGAATTAATAAGGACTCTTGACTGTAAGCGAGGAGGTCCATGTGGCTTCCGAACTCCGGGATTCTCTGAGCTCTTTTATGTCCCAGGCACAGAAGCTTCAGTCAAATAATAAAAGAGTAACTCAGATGCTGTTCTCCTCACTCAGCCCCCAGGCTGACTCTCAGACTTCAAGTGCACCGTGAGCACAAGTTCATGGTCAAGTCCAAGTAGCAGAAGCATCTCCCAGCATTGGAACATTACCCCTTTCGATGAGCCCTAAAGACTCACAATTCAATGCCATCCTGTTAGGGACATGCTTTCAAAGACCGTCTTATAAAAATAAAATCAAATACTTCATACTCGGAGTAAAAAACCTGTCTACAGAGACATGACCCTGAAAATCATCCTTAAATTTCTAAAGCCGTTAACAGCCATGTGCAAATGACAGATCTTCGCTGACTTACGATGGGGTTACATCCCGATAAATCCATTCTAAGCTGAAAATACGGTAAGTCGAAAATGCATTTACTGCATCTGATCTACCAAGCATCACAGCTTACTTACCCTGGCCTGCCTTAAATGAGCCCACAACCCTCCCATCAGCCGACAGGTGGGCAAATCACCCCATATGAAGCCTATTTGATCACAGGGGGTTGACTGTCCATGTCATGTGTTGCAGATGGCCTTGAAAGTGAAGACCAGAACAGTGATGGGTGCAGAATGTTGTCAGGATGGCTTGCCTGCCCTTGTGATCGCTGCCTGCCTGGGAGCTGCCCAGTGTCCGAGAAGACTGACTGCACGTTCCCAGCCCGGGACAAGATCCAACTTCAAAATCCCAAGTACAGTTTCTACTGAATCTGTATCACATGTGCACCATCAGAAAGCTGAAAAAATCATGAGTCGTGGATTACCTGTACATTCAGGTAATTCTCATGATTCACAGTGGTTGAGTCTTATAAAATCTCAGTGAGAGTTGAATCAGACACCGAACCACAGCTTCGGTGCAGGGGGACATCACAGCACTGAGCTCCCATGGGCCTCTGGTCCAAGGAATTTTCAACCGAGCCATACCTAACCTTGCCTTATGTGTGTTTTTGTTTAAAGACACCCTCTTTAATATACATTTCTGGTTCATTAACATGAAACACGGCCAATAGCTCCATAACTCATGCCTGAATAGGCTTGTCTAGCATGTGTGCTTGCTCCTGAAGGCACATCTCCACCTTCTCCCATTCAGGAACACTACACAGCCCCTCCGCACTGGGCTTCAGAGCCACTGGCAGCAGGGAAATCACTAACAAACAGCACAAAAATGTGAAAAACATGGCACTACATAGACGGCAGGAAGGACGCTAGTTTCCAGCAGGACAGCTGAAAGGGGACAGCAGCACGTGACCTCAGTCGGCCTCAGCTGGGAACATGTGCATTCAGGGATAGATTTGTTCACTGCCAAGCTCCTGGCCCCGGGAATGAGCCTGGGAGAGACACATGCACCCCCACATAACCCCTATGATGATTCCAATACACCACCCAGAGAGGTGTGCTCCCTAGCTTCTGAAAAAGAAGATACAAAGAGTAGCAACTGTAGCCTATCACTCAGAAACAGTTGCAAGAAATGCAGGACCGCTCTACGAACTCCCAGTGCCATCTATGTGATTGGTTTTAAATGGTTTCTTTGTGCTTACATCTGTTAAACCACAAAAACAGGAATGAACCGATGCTGAACTTTCTTACTCAGCAAGAAGTAATACTCATCCATGGATACACAAAACAACTGCAAAAACACAAAGGGCTCCATGCATTGCCTTAGGAGGTGTGTTTCCAAGCGAATTTCATATTCTCTTGTGAGTTTAGATAGCTACATTTGTAACATATTTAGGATTTGTTCAAATGTATAATAGTAATTAACCATTGAGAACAATAACTTTTTAATATTTAGACACTTGTAGCCATAGGAAATTTAATTTATATGTAGATACAGATTTTTGCAAGGACAAATATAATACCCGAGGACAGTAACATTCTGTGGGAACAGAATATGAATTTAGAGAAAAAAAAGAGAATGAGGTAGAAATTCCAATGGTTAAAGAAGAATCAATTTAAATACTTTTTAGATGGGTGATGATGGGCCTGTGGTGTTTTGATTCCACTAGTTATATTTAAAAGAATGATGTAAAGTTTTATTTAAAGATGTCGATATTTACAATTAGCTAGAAATAACATCCTTTGCAATTCTTAAATTATGATGAAAAATGTTAGCTATCAACACAAAGTGTGTAAGGGGATAGATGGATTTACAAAAACTATTTTAGGGATTAGGTGAGCAAAAGGCAGAATACAGGCCCCTCCAAGGCAAGCTCACCTTTCCATTCTAACCTGGTCTTAACATTTTGCAAAAGAAACTAGAAATCTGGATTTTTCTATGTACAGTTTACCTTCTCGTACTATGTTGGTTCAGAAATTTTTTAAGCAGTGTGCAGGCCAAATAAAACAGGTCTACAGGCCAATATTTTTTTCTACCTTTACTCTGAGCAACAGTTATCATCCTCTGTCACCTTTTCCATGTGCTGATAGGAGAGCCACTCATTCAAAAAATGTTCAGTGAACATCTCCCAGTTGTTCCAGACACTATCCTGGGTCCTGGGGACACAGAGATGGCAGAAATACAACACTGCCCTCAAGGAAGACAAATGACAGGTAGATAACCTTTTGCAATAGCATCTGTTAAATTCAGTGCTGGTTAGATCCTAGGTACAGTGGCCATGGAAGCTTGGCTTGAGTGGGTCTAGGAATAGATGGTTTATTTATGAAAACTCAGTGGGGGGGAGACAAGGCAGGACTAGAAGCCTCCTGAATAACTAGCACTTAGGTGTGACTTCAATGCTTGTGTCTAAGCAAGGCTAACTGGGGAAGGCTCCTTGGAAGATGGCCAACCAGGCAGACTGGAGCAGAGATCACAGCAGGATGTCTGAACGCAAAGAACACCCACAGTGAGACAAAAACCCAGCCCCGCTCCTCATTTTCAGTTCCTCTGTTAAAAACAGGCACATGATGGAAATAAACCATTGAGACAAGATCCAAAAATAATCTTAACTGGGCATAAAAGCTCGTATAAAAATTCTTCTTTTAATCACTTCTGGAAGGCAGCTGAAAGGTACATACACAAAAACTCAGCTTGTAAAGCAATCAGCTTAATCTGGTTCTTTGAAAGATTAATTAAAACTGAGATTACCGATGGCGGCAGATGAGCTGGGTCAGCCGATGGGGCACAGTGGAGACGAGAGAGAAATTGTTTTAAGATCACACAAACACAGCTGCAGGCCAAACGCAGAGATGTTGCATCAAACCTGCTTCTTCCTAGGCCCTCTAATTCAATTCCTGGGGATGACGCTTGATTTAAAAACCCAAAACTCAGGAAGAGCGTGCAGCAAGTCTCTGATACGCCAAGCAAGCAGTCCGCCCTTGTGGGCCGGGCCTGCAGGGAGCCTACGGGGTCTTGAACTTCTGATCCAAGTCAGCAATAGCGGCAGGAGGACAGACACAGCCCAGAGGGATGAGCAGAGGGAGCAAGGAACTCTGAACCCAAACAAGGTTTTAAGTGCATCTTTAAAACAATGTCAAGTATCTGCTCAGGTAAGGCCTGGATAGGAAGCAGAGATAAGAAACCAGAACAGTGAGGAGACTGTCCACAGAGCCCTCACCCCACAGGGAGCTGCTAAGAAAAGGAGTTTGCACTGATGAAGAGCTGCTCTTGATTTTCCCCCCACTGGCAGCAAAAGGGAGATTACGTAGGAGATGGTTATGGAAATTCTGGTTTGGGGACCCAAAACTGGAACACATGGTCGTTGGATGTAAGCTTTAATGCCAAAAAAGCCTTCATAGCACTCACCCAGAAAATGACCATTTGTGCAACAGTTCCCAAAGTTCTTAAACCCACAAGAGGAACAGAGGCAGACAATGAATATACAGAAAAGGAAGAGGGGACAGCAGCCATGGGAGGAGGAGCCCCTAAAACCCCAGGGTCCCTGGGACTGTGGTGCTGGCCTCCTGCCTTGCTCCCCCACCAAAGTCCACCACAGCCTCCATCTAAGGAGCCCAAGTGTGGAAAAACATTCCCAGTGTGGAAAAACATTCCTGACTAGGTAGCAGGCTCTGAACTCCAGCCCTGTCCTGACGACCCCTGCTGGCCCCGGCCCTCCCTGCGTCTCTCTCCCTACCTGAGCACCGAGGAGATAGGGCCCAAATTTCGGGAGCAGATCATCTCTTTCAGGGTCCTCCTCGCTCCAAAAGCTCTCATTCAAAAATTGCCGAACTCGGGGCGCCTGGGTGGCTCAGTGGGTTAAAGCCTCTGCCTTCGGCTTGGGTCATGATCCCAGGGTCCTGGGATTGAGCCCCACATCGGGCTCTCTGCTCAGCGGGGAGCCTGCTTCCTCCTCTCTCTCTCTGCCTGCCTCTCTGCCTACTTGTGATCTGTCAAATAAATAAATAATAATAATAAAAAAAATCTTTAAAAAAAATTTTTTTTAAAAATTGCTGAACTCTCCTGGTCTGGCAATTCCCAGCCAATGTCATATAACTACCTCATGACAAATCTCATTCCGGAAGCTTCCTACCATGTGGATTACTTATCCAATGGATACTATGACCATTTAATTATAGGAAGGGAAGGGAGTCAGAATACAGGGAAATACACTAAAATTTGAATATCAAAGGTACTGTTAACATCAAAGTAATAGTGAAGAGTACAGATCCTACAGCCAGCCTTCATTGTCTCATCTGTAAAATGGGAATAATAATCACAGCGTGCCTAGTGAGGTGGTCATGAAGAGTAAATGAGTGAGTTGTAAAGCACTTAGAACAAAATGTGCCACAAAGCACTAGGTGTTTAGATAAAACTATATAACGTTTTATCTACCACTAAAAAGCAACTACAAATTATGCACAAGTCAGACTGGAGGGGCACCGGGCCACAACAGGAAGCCCACCTTGGGCAGTACCAACACCCAACACTGCTTGTCCCGGCTCCTAGGTGAGATGGACACCAACCAGTCCCCTCCCCTTTCCCCCTCTAACTGCTCCCCCCTCAACATACCCGCTTACTCAGCCCTCTCCCTGGGACCAGCACACAGAGCTCCCAGCTCTCCTGTCGGCCTGCAGGCCCTCCCACCAACCCCCCTACCCCAGACATCAGGGTCAGATTCAAATATTCTAATTTTAGAATATTATATTCTAATAGCTAGTATCACCTGAATATTGAAACAGCTTGAATCATCAGCTAAAACTAAAAACAATTTTTCCTAGACTTCAAAACTCATGATCTGATCCCTTACCTACCTTTGTAACCTTATTTCCTACTGATTTCCATCATGACCACCCTTTCCGTCCACCCCACCATCCCCCATGGCAATGCCTCCAGCCTGTGGTTCCCACCTCCAAAGCTGGACATCCCCCCCACCATGCTTCGAGGTTTGGCTAATGCTCTAACAGTCCCATCACATCTCCGGTACAGGGAGAATTGCTCTCTCCACTTCTGAACTCACAGAGCGTTCATCTCTGCTTGGAGAAGGCAGAGGACCACCTTGTTAGGAGCTAGAGTCCCAGCTCTGCCACTTATGTCACTCTGTCACTTATGAGCTGAACGTCTCTAGGTCAGAAAATTAAAATCTCTGAACCTATCTCACTGTGGTTGTGAAGATAAATGGAGACAATATATGCAAAATGCTTGGTTTAAGTTCTCTTCCCCTGTCCTCTCGTGGAATTTATTACTTCTCTAAATTTTATTATAGTTACTGGGCTTCTCATTTTTTCTTTCTCCTAACACTCTAAGTTCCTTGAGTGCATATTCCTGTGCTTCTCCAAGAACCTAGCACAAGGCCTTACACTTAGTAAGAGCTAAACAACAATTTGTCAAATGAAGGAAGAGATGGATGGAATATTTTATACTTACTCTTTATATTATTATTGGGGGTGGAGGGGCAGAGGGAGACAGAGAATCCCAAGCAGGCTCCATGACCAGTGCAGAGCCCAAAATGGGTCCTGAGATCCCACCACCCTGAGATCATGACCTGAGGCAAAATCAAGAGTCAGACACTTAACTGACTGAGCTGCCCAGGTGTCCCAACTCTTTGCCTTATTTTTAATCACTCCTCATTTTCACCTACGTTGTTGTTAATGACAGTAACGCTCCCACACATGGAGTACAGATATCCAGATGGTTCTGAGGGGAAAACTCTATTCTGAGTCCTGAATGATTCACTGCCACTCATTCAGTTACCTATTTTCTGCTGGCTCGTTCGTGTATCCCTACTACCAGGAAACACCGTACTTGACACTTATATGGCCTACAGAAAGACAATTCCTATTCCCAAATTCACCCACTAGCATTGTAAAGACATTTTCACAGCCCTCACAAATTTATCCAACTGGGGTGTTTTGTTTTTCTTTAAAAAAAAAAATTGAAAATCATCATCCTGAAAAGGAATATTTTATTCATGCCAGTTTAAGTAGTGACAGGAAAATATTCAGTACTCAAAATGGAATGAAGAAAAAAAAAAAAGAAAAACGGTCAGCATGAATTTCTAAAAGCATCTGGAAAATTGGCAAAAGATTTAAGAACGCAAAAAAGCAACCGGTGATCCCAGCTGGGGTGAAGTTGCCGTCATATTACATGTGATACCGGCCCTAAGACTGCTTTAGGAATTCCCAAAAACAGTACTCTGGTAAGCTCATTTGCATAATGATTCCGATTTAATCCAAAGAAAGCACACCTACAACTTGTCCCCAGGGTCCCAGCTGTCTTTAAAGTTATTTGATTTTGTATTGAGAATGACGAGAATCCAGGCAGACATCTGACTTAAAACGGAAGTGAAATCTTCCCCTTATAGTCCTAACTACACCATGACCCTTTCCCCTTATATCCCTAACTCACCCTAACTCGCCCTTAGCAGAAGAGGATGGTAACTCAACACATCAGCTCTAGAGGTGTCTAGGACTGGCTTGAACCCCATACACCCCCACCCCCATTCAGTGTCAGTCTTTAAGTCCATTTGTGACCCCAAACTGAATCCCAACACTTGGACTCATAAAGTCAAGGTAACGTACAGACAGCATCCCATATTCATGCACTCTGGACCTAAGCAGGTTTTGAATCTAGTGGGTCAGAAGGACCACCTTCTGGGGATAACTGGACCTGCATTTCAGACCAGGATCAGCAGCCCATGAGGGGTGTGGCCTTGGGCAAGTCCCTCCACCCCTCTGGTCTTCTGTTTCTTAATGCGTCATTTACACATTCAACCAGATGCTCCTGCTCTCACATAACAGAAGCACTGGAGAACTGAGAGACTCGAGACACAAAGTCTCAGAAGCCCCCTGGAGCCCATTCTGGGTCCTGGCCTTGCTTTCTAATTTGGGTTTTGCTCTTATATTCTGTCCTATTCTATCCCTAACTAGTTGTGAGGGCCTGAGCAACACACCGAACCCTCCTGGGCCAGGATTTTTGCCCCCTCTGTAAAACATGAGAGTAAACTGTATATATATACACAGTCCCGTCTAGCTCTAGAAGTCCACCTATCAGAGAAATCCTTTCCATGAGGGAGTAAAACACAGACTGAACCACTCTACAGTTTTTCAGGCCCTTGGTGCAAATTACCAGCAAAAGGACTGCAAAAATTCAGTCCTTTGAAAATGAATAGACCATGCCAAGCAAGTGCTTTCTGAAAGGTCAAGTATAGGATAAACATGACGAATTCATTGCTCCAGAGGAGCCAGAGCAGTCACAGCCATGACTCAAAAGGAAATTCCATCCAGGACCACCAGTCACCTCCCAAAGTTAGTCACCCTGCACCGTGGGGCCAGGATGGGGCAGCCAGAACAAAAATGACCTGCAGGGAAAGTGACTTTTTCACTGGGTCTCTGGGAGATCTACTACAGGTATGTACACTGAATTCACCCCCCATACCCCGACCTAAATCCACATGGAAGACATTAAAAAAAATCAGAAGACCACAGGTGACAATTCAAAGGCACAGATGTTGTGACCACTTTGTTCTCAGCCTTTTCCCTGAAGAGGAAGGGGCTTTAGACAGATACCGGTTGACAAGGACACCAGGGTCAAGAGAGACAGTCTCCTTATAAATAAAACTTTCAAACTCACAGCCATTAACACTCACCCAAAATAAATGGACGAAAGCCAGCCAGGAAAGGGCACGTTACTAAAACTGGCCCTCCGGCCTCCAAAAGGCTCAGCAGAATTATTCTTGCTGCGAGGAGAGGAGGAAGAAAGGTCTGGTTATTGTGCCAATGTGCTGGGAGGCACATAACTAGGTCGCGTTCCCACTCGGGCCTGCCTGCTGCACGGAGGCGCCGTGCGGGGAGCTGGTCCCATGCCTGCTCAGCGTCTCTCTGGAAGCTTGTGGAAGGTGCCTCTGGCCACACCCCCTGGGGGGAGTCAAGGTAGGATGTTTCCAGAGTGGGTGACATCCTACAGAGCCTGTCCCAGAGCAGGGATCTAGCACACAATCAAGGGCTTCTGCCACATGAGAGACCCCCTCGGGACACCCTGCAATGGCCCACTGTCTACCTGAACACTTCAACTCACTTCATGACCACACATCATGCCTAACTCAGGAACTGACGCTGTGAGTCACGCAGAACCCAGATAACAAGCCCTTCTCTAACCTGATGCACGGGTGCCTTGTGGGTCCTGCCCAGTGAAACCACGGGGACTGGAAAGCATCTTCAATGAAGCACAGGTGCACCTCCCCGCAGCTCCCTGGGATGGAAATCAGGCAGAATGAAGGAAAATCTTC
Organism: Neogale vison; assembly: GCF_020171115.1. Taxonomy (NCBI): domain Eukaryota; kingdom Metazoa; phylum Chordata; class Mammalia; order Carnivora; family Mustelidae; genus Neogale; species Neogale vison. The sequence goes on along the minus strand of NC_058102.1, from coordinate 119,748,607 downwards.
TTCACACCTGGAATTGCCAGCCTCACCTTTCTCGAAAGCTCATAAAGCATTTGCCTCCAACAGCAGGGTTCTTAGAAGAAGGTGATGTGACCTGGGGAGCTAAATAGTGCACTCACATACATGCCACAGCTCATGACTTCCTCGGGCTGTGATGTTTTCTCTTCATAGCAGACAAACCTCCAGATTGGCACAGTTTATCCGAAAAAGAGTTGCAACCTGTAGCCCCAAGCGATCACAGAGCTGCTGTGAATATCTCAGAGGGCTTGCAACAGTGTCTTTTTCACAATTTATTAATTTAAGAGGCACGTTAGGTGAGATGTGCTCTCGCTTTTACTTTTTTAATATTTTATTTATTTGACACAGAGAGATCACAAGTAGACAGAGAGGCAGGCAGAGAGAGAGAGAAACAGGCTCCCCGCTGAGCAGAGAGCCCGATGCGGAACTCGATCCCAGGACCTGAGATCATGACCTGAGCCAAAGGCAGCGGCTTAACGCACTAAGCCACCAGGCACCCTCGCTTTTGCTTTTAACCTCTGCAATTAGCCGATTGGGAGCTCTCCTCATGCCTCTTAACAACAGAGATGCAAGCGCTGAGCGCTCCCAAGTATGTCCTGGGAAAAGCAGGCACACCTGCACATTCCACGGCTTTTCTCCTCTGCTTTTAACCAGCTTTACCTAACACCATTTATTTGCAGACACGGGATCCAGAAGCCGAAGTCAGAGGGAAAAAGCTGAATGTGAGAAAAACCCTAAGTTCAAGGCTGACTCAGGTAAAATTCTACAGTAACCAGGGCTTAGAAGTCTCCTCTTCCTAAAGCGGAGGGGGAAATAGCCCAGTGCCCCAAACAGTCTCCCAAAATATCGCCGAAGGAGCTCTGGGATACAGACATCACGGGAGGGTGGACATCTCCTGAGAATCTCCGCTCTGGGGATCACCTGGAGCCGCACACGGACACTAGCTGCAGAAGAGATGCTAAGTGGCAGGTGCCTGCAGAAAGGGCGGGAAACTCAGAAAAGACACGTCTGAGGTTCCTCTCCTGGCTCTAGAGACTCCATGTCTTCCCTGTTCACTCATGAAAGCACCTTTCTACTGGAGGGGGCAGGGAAGCAGGTGACAGACAGGGCTTGTGGCCCAATTTTTAGGGATGAGTAAGATATTTCGGAACGAACATTCCAAAAGAGATAGCTAGCACTGATGGAGCAATTCTTATGACCTGGTTAAGATACATACTGCTAACTTAATGGTAAGAGCTTACAATGTCTAGTGTAAGTATATTTTTTAAGCTCTCAATGAAAGTTAGTGATTTTACATTATGGATCTAGTGTCTGTGTGTCAAAACGTGGAAGAACATCATTATTCTGAGGCTAGCAATAATTGTAAAATAAAATGTGTGAAGGTAAGGTTATCCTCTCAGTTCTTTATTATTTTAGAAAAGTATTAAGCCAGTCTCTTATATGTAAATTGTACATAAATTTTTTTTTCTGGTCACCAATAAGTGATTAGCATTTTTAAAAATCTGTGAAATACAGCAAGGCAAGAAGGAGAAAATTAAAGTTATCTGGCATTTCAACACCCAAGAGGTGACTACTATTACTATAGTTGATGTAAATACTTCCAGCCCTCTCTTTAGGCATATAATTATAAATGTTCTTCCACAAAATTGGGATCATGTTATTTGATAACTTACGTTTCACATTAAATAGTGTGTCATTTACCCATGCCCTAAAATAATATTCTGCGTCATGAGTTAAAGCCTGCAGAGTGCCACATTCTGTTGATGTGCTAAATTTTAGAATATTTTATAAACACTATTAAATGAGTTGTTTGCAACCATCAATTACTCTACAAAATACTAGTGGATGGAGAGAGAGATAAACAGATTTTATTTTTCCCATAAAAGCTTTATGGAGATATAATTCACAATTCACCGATTGAAAATGTACAATTCAGTGGTTTTGGTATATTCATAGTATGTGCAAGGACTGCCATAATCAATGTGTGGACTTGTTCATCATTCCCTCCCCCCCAAAAAACAGGGCACCTTTTAGCACTTATTCTCCACGTCCCCTCAAGCCCTTCCACCCCTAATCCGAGGCGACCACTAATCCGCTTTCCATCTTCACAGATTTGTCTCTTCTGGACATTGCACATAAATGGAGTAACACACTATGTGGTTTTTGGTGACAGGCTTCTTTCATTTAACCTAATGTTTTCGGGGTTCAACCATACTGTAACATGTATCGGTACCTCCTTCTTTTTACAGCTAAATATTCTACCTTTGTATGGATATACCCCATTTGTTTATGCATTATCGGTGGATGACATTTAGGTTGTCTCCTCTTTGGGGCTAATATGAATAAAGCTGCCTGAACATCCAGGGGCAAGTTATTGTCTAGATACACAGTTGCAGTTCTCTTGGGTATATATATCTAGGAAGAATTGTCGGCTCACATAGTAACAGTATTTTAACCTTTTAAGGAACTGCCAGACTGTTTTCCAAAGTAGCTGCACCATTTTACATTGTCACCAGTAGTATGTGAGGGTTCCAATTGCCCCACATCTTCACCAACACTTGTTATTACCCATATTTTTTTATATTCATCCAGTGGGCATGAAGTGATATCTCACTTCTGTGTTGGCTAACAATGTTGAGCATCTTTCCATGTGCTTATTGGTCATGTGTATACTCCTTTGCAGAAATGTGTATTTGGGTTCCTTGTACATTTTTCATTGGGTTTTTAAAAACTATTGAGTTTTGTTTTAAAACATATTTTAGATGACAGTCCCTTATGAGATTTGCAAAAATAAATTCTTCCCATTATGTGGGTTGTCTTTTCACTGTCTTGACCATGTTCTTTGAAGCACAAACGTTTTCAGTTTGGATGAAGTAATAATTTATCTATTTTTTCTTTTGTTGCTTGTGTTTTTGGTGTCCTATCTAAGAAACACTGCTTACTCCAAAGCACACAGATTTACACGTATGTTTTCTTCTAAGTGTTTTATAGTTTAAACTCTGGTATATAAGTCATGGAACCATTCTGAGTTAATTTTTATATACAGCGTGAGGTAATAGTCCCAAATTATTCTTTTGCATATGGAGATCCAGTTGTCCCAGAATAATTTGTTGAAGACTATTCTTTGCCCCATTGAATTGTCTTAGTACCCTTGCCAAAAATCAAAAGACCGTAAAAGTAAAGGTTTATTTCAGGACCCTCAATTCCCCTCCATTTGTCTATTTAAGTCTGTCCTTATGCCAGCACCACGCTGTCTTGATTATTGTAGCCTTGTAATAAGTTTTGAAATCAAGACATGTGGTTTCTCCAACTTCATTTCCCCCCCCCCAAGACTCTTCTGGGTCCTCTGCATTTCCGTATAAACTTTAGGATCAGCTTGTCAACTTTTGCAAAAAGGACAGCTGAAATTTTGACATTCTGTTGACTTTGTGGATAAAATTTAGGAACTTTTGCTGTCTTGACCCTATTAAGTCTTCTAATCCATTAATACAGGATGTCTTTCTATTTATTTAGGACTTCATTAATTTCTTCCAGTTATATTTTGTATTTTACAGTGCACAAGTCTGGTACTTCTTTCGTAAATTTATTCCTAAGTGCTTTATTCTTTTTGATGTCATTATAAATGAAATTGTCTTTAATTTTTGTTTTTGGATGGTTGATTGCCAGAATATATATATATATACAAATGATTTTGTGAATTGTATATTATATATTGATTTTATATCCTACAGCTTTGATGATCTCCTATTAGGACTAAATAGATTTTTAATGGAGATTTAAGTGGAGTTTAAGATTTTCTCTTTGTAAGATCATGTCATCTGTAAATAGAGTTAGCAAATAGGGCCTTATTACTTGATTTTGTTGGGGTTTTTTTTTTTATCTGTTTTTGGGTTTTCTTGCCTAACTATCCAGTCTAGAACCTCCCGTACAATGTTGAATAGAACTGGAGAGAGCGGACACCTTGCTTTGTTCTTGATCTGAGAAGAAAGCATTCATTCTTTCACCATTAAGTATGATGTTAGCTCTGGGAATAGAATTCTTAGCTGTAATTTTTGTGGGAAGGTACAAAGGTTATTTCAGTGTTCTATCCCTTCATAGAAGTCCTAAATATGCCCATTTCCCATTGTACAGTTTCCTCAATATTTATTTCTCTAACACAATTTCAACATCCTTTGTACTTATAATAGGTCAGAGGGGAAGTGACATATTAAAAGGAAATCTCAGGTGGATATGAAGTTCAAGGAGACTTGAAATGGATGGATTTAATGAAATCCAAAGCCTGTGTCTGGCAAAATAAACACTCACGGATATAAAGCCCAAGCAGTGGGCATTAAGATAAAGTCATTTTGACATTTCCCTGAGTTGTCAGTCACTCAATTCACTAGTCAAAATAAGACTTCATTCTGAGCCTGTTCTGAAATTCTGTGTCAGTTTTCGTGCTTCAATGTTCCCTGAGTTCTCATTGTCCTACCCACCAAAATTAGTTCTACCACAAAAGGCTCTTCACAGTATCTTTAAAAAAAAATTTTAAAATGGGGGGGGAAAATCTATTCTAATTGTATTTGAATCTGTAAATCCTAGAACAAAGAGGGATTTGACAGTTACTTAATTTGATTATTTAGTCACACCAAATACTTCAGATCAAAAACTACACTCTGAAAGCGAGATTATCTGCTTTGACCCCTAAACAAATTATATCACAGCAACATCTTTGTTAGCTGGGATACAAATTCAGAGGTACGGGGCGGGGGTGGAATCTGGGCTTGAAAAGACACGGCTTCAAATCTCAGGCCTTCCCATTCCTAGCTGTACATCTTTGTGCAAGTTACTTATCCTCTCTGTGTCAACTCTTAAAAATTTTTCAAGGGTAACCTTGCAGGAATGTTGTGTAGATTACACGATACCCTTTTCACCAAGTGCCTGGAACTCAGTAGGGGCTATTATTACTGATATAACAGAAGCATTTCTTCCCTAAAGTGTTCAGGAGATGGAGTAGTGTGATCCATTATAATTTCTGGTTTTCAAGCTTCCGGGGTTGAAAAATCCTTCAAAACAGTGTTAGTATTTTTTTATTATTATTATTATTTTTTGCATCTGTATTCTGGTAGACAGCTACATCTTCCCTTTCTTTGCTAAGTATTTCATGGGCGAGCTCCCATGCAAGTTCCCAAGAGGCATGTCAGGCTCATCCTCAGGCAGTTTAGAACCTGGAATAAGTGTGACGCACGCTATCAGGGCTTTACGTGCACTCTCATTATACAGTATTGTAGGGACAGAAGGTGCAGGGGTTCGGGCTGACAATGCCAGCACTGATTCGGCACACGTTCTAAACCACGGTTTTCACTACTAAATTCCAAATATGAGCTAATGCAGTTGATGTTTGCCTGTTCTTCTTTAAAGGGTCGCATAGGAAAAAAACTGGTGAGCTGCAAGCTTTACCTTATGTCCCCAAGTCCCCAGAAAAGCCATGTCTGCACTCTGAAAACTAATCAGCAACGGCACTTGCCGAACTCCCCATCGCTCCCATTTTAGCAGGCTCCTGACACAGGCTAATTGGCCCATCTGAAACCATCCAATTAACAAGATGACGAGAACTGCCCAGCGCTGTGAAGGTGAACCCGGGCCACGTCTGTATGTGCGCTACCCCATCGCCCTCCGAAAACTCAGACTGTGACTCTAATCAATCCTGAGAGGTCCACTCTGTCCTCTTTGAAAGCTTGAGAATGAGTCGAAAGACAATGTATTTTTCTAGCTGTGAAAACTGTCTGCACCCGACCAAAGCTCCTGTCTCAGGAAGGTTAGCACCTCCCTGGCAAGCAGGAGAGAAATGAGGGAGCGGAGATCCATCTGCAGCATTGCAATTGCTGGGAGAGGAACTCAGCGGACACTCCCTCCAGGGTCAAGGCTGGACGCCTCCCAGGGCTCAGGTGCTGGGCTTAGCAGAGCCTCCGGCTTTCCAGAAGACAACACAAAATTTAATTAAGCAGTATCAAATATCTATTCTTTGCAAAAACATGTCCACATGCACTGGCACACACACACACACACACACACACACACACACACACACAGAGGACTGGCTCCTAATTAGCAATGTTAGCCCCAGAAAACCATTCATCAACCACTAAAAATCATCAAGCAATGACAGAAATAAATCCAACAAGCATTTAGCAGATGGGGGCTCCTGCACTTGGTTTCCTGAAATGAAAGCAGCCCCCTCAAGCAGGAGAGCCACGCTGCTGGCACCAAAGGACGAAGGCCACCCAGTAATAAAGCACAGAAAACAAGGCCGGCTTCAGAGCCTCCTGCGCTCACCCATGTCGCCTAGCTCTTGACAGCCACAGCTCACGGTGATGGAGTGCTCCCTGGGAGGCAGGGCTGTGCTGAGAACTTGGCCTCTGTCGGTTCACTAAATGTTCACAGCAGTGAGGACAGGGACTCCCAAGGACCATGCTCCTCCGCCTACCTGAGAGTTTGATAAGGAATCAGAAGCAGGAAGAGAAGGCAACATTCTGCAATCTTGTTCATTCCTCTCAAAGGAGAACCTACATGCATATCCGTCCCCTCAAGAGCTGGAGCATTTGTAATCCCCCTGCCATTGCGGAAGAAGCCGTGCCCACAAAAGCCCCCATTATTTACACCGAATCTGCCCCCTCTTTTGTGGTGTGGCCCCGGGGAAGGCCCCACCACCACCCCAGGCCTCTATTCCCTCAATCTGATCAAAGAACAAGATGTTCGCAAGGCCTGCGCCAGAGTCAACAGTCTGCGGCTTGAAAAATCCATAATGTCCCAACATCTGCTCAAGGCCACGTGAGGACCGCGTGGTACAAACCCTTGCTGAGCGCCGTTACCAGAGGAACCTGACAGATGACATGTTTCACAATACAGTGGCATGTGTTTCACGTTCTTCCTACTTCCCTTGTAAGACACGCCACCCAGGATTTCTCTTGGAAAACCGCAGGTGTGGATCCCAGGGGCCCTCGTCGGGGGGCAAACACACAGGGAAGGGCGTAGCATCAACTCTGCAGTTTCACGCAGTGCCCAGCCCACTGCTGGTGCTCATGCACATACAAAAGCGACCTCCTTTTACAGTTATTTTGAAGGTACAGCTCATTCTCTCCACTTCCACCTCCTTTTTATTTCCCTAAGTCTAAAGAGAAGAGAAGGCCTTCTACTAAATCAAAATGGAAGAAATTCCTAAAATGCTCTTAGCTACTTCACACAGGGATATGCTTCCCATTGTTTTCATCTGAACCTCCAGCTGTTCATTTTAAGCCGAAAGAGCTGGGCAAATGACCGACTAGCTGATCAGATCATTACTGAATATGGGAGCCTTACCTTAGGTGAGAAAGGCTCTATAAAGGTATGTTGATTGGCGTGCACCGTGATAAAAATCAATCCATTTGATAAAAGCAATCATCACAAGAAAAGCAGAAGTGCCATTATGTTATCTGCTTCATAAAAGGAAGGACTGTTCAGCTTCCTTTCTGTTGTCAGACTGAATAATTACAACATAAAATGGGCCATAAGTGCGCCTGAAACCTCACAGGATTAGGAACTTTTATCTGGTACTTGAAACCATGTATCTGCTTAATTGGCAGCTGGAACAGAATTACAACACCAGGGCTGAGGAGAAAAGGGTTTCACCTGGTCTGGAATTAAATCGGCCTCCTCTCCACCCTGCTCCCAGCCCACCCCACTCACAGTCACCCAGGCCAATCACTACCTTGTTCTCTTTTGCACCCCTCTCCCATGATTCCTTGCAATGCCAGCCCTATGACACCACAGGTGTGTGGCCCATGAACTGTAACTTCAGAGAAGAAACCACCAAAGCAAGTGCCTCCCTTTTTCCAGCTCTGTGGGACCATATATCATAAAAATGCACCTTCTAAGAACTCCTTGAGGAAAGGACTGGTTGTGACCTTTTCATTTTTGTGTCCATAGGGGCCTATAAATATACTAGGGGTGTGTGTGTGTGTGTGTGTGTGTGTGTGTGTGTGTACAGGCATGCAGGCCCCTGTGATGAACTATATTCTTACCTCTTTTCAGTTTGACCCTCCAAATATTATTTCTGGCTACACATTGACTTATCAGTTACCGGGAAACTTAGCAATCCCTGCCCTTTATATGCAAGGATAACATTTCAAAACACCCCCTCTTTTTTTCCTTCTTTAAAAGTTCTAAAAGATTTATGCTGATCCATTCACTTTATGACACAATTTTGAGAGCTATCAAACTAGGAGTTAAAAGTGTCCTATCTGGCCGTGAACCAAAGTGGCAGAAATGGGCCCAAAATGAAGTGATTTCAGCTAACATTTATTGAGTATTTAATATATACCAAGCATTATGCAGAAACAAAACAAAACAAGAAAAGCACAAATTTCTGCACTTCATCTCACCAAAACCTCTTAGCAATCTTAGACAATGTGTGCCATTGTTATCTCCATTTTATTTTTTTAAAGATTTTATTTATTTATTTGACAGAGAGAGATGACAAGCAGGCAGAGAGAGAGGAGGAAGCAGGCTCCCTGCTGAGCAGAGAGCCCGATGCGGGGCTCGATCCCAGGACCCTGAGATAATTACCTGAGCCGAAGGCAGCAGCCTAATCCACTGAGCCACCCAGGCGCCCCTGTTATCTCCATTTTAGAAATGATAGAGGCTCAGCGTTCCACATACACGTGGCTGGTGAGAAGGGGAGCCAGGAGTCAAGGCTCAGGAGGACTGTACCCCCATCTACAGACCATGAACTACTTATAAGATCCATCATGCTTTGATGTCAGCATCAGCAGCCAGGAAGTTGGCGGCATGAAGATCAAGTTCTTCGCAGATGTTGTGCCTAAGATGGCCAAGAATTTTAGGCAGTTCTGCACTGGAGAATTCGGGTGAGTCCCCTGTCTCAAGTTGTGGTAAAGTGGAAAGGGATATGATGACCTGTCAACATCATTCCAACTCTCCTTTTTGGTCACAGAAAAGGTCGGTTTCCAACAGGATACAAAGGAAGCACCTTCCACAGGGTCATAATGGATTTCACTATTCAGCATAGGAATTCTGTTAATGGAGGTGGTACTAGAGTTGCCAGTGTGTAAACAGGGCGGGGTGGAGGGGGCATTTGCAGGTGAAAATTTTAAAATTAGACATTCAGCTCCTGATCTGCTTCGGTAGTCCCAGTACAAATGGCTCCCAGATCTTTACCACCTGCTCTAAATGTCATTGGCTGGATGGGGAGCACATGCAGTTTGGAAAAAATCACTCACACACCTCTAGTGATGCGAGAGATTGAGAAGATTAGCAGAGGTCCCAACAATAAGCCCAAAGGACTCTTGGAGATCTCTTGGTGCAGGGAGGTGAGGTCCAGAGCAAAACTGATCAGGCTTTCCCTTGCTCTGTCTGGGTGATGCACGGGAATAAAATAATCTAGATTAGACCTTGTGTTGGCTTCCCTGCCTACTGCTGCGCTTTGATCAAGAGATCTTAGAAGTGTCACAGATTCAGAACCCAATTTTCTGTGTTTAAGCTTACAACTTAAATAAAGTTTTTTTTTAATCCATTCTATCCAATACCTTCAGTGTTCAATAAACTTTTTTAACCACTAACCCTAAGAAAAGTTTAATCAATCAGTAAAATCCCTTTGACATCACGCTAGAAGATTGGAGGGGAAAGTCTTCTAATTAAAAGGATAATACCAGCCCTGTAACTTGCAAGACAGAGAGAGAAATGCATTAGAGGAACATAGGACCCTGTGTCACTGTGAAGCTGGCCCCAGAGGGCATCGGTGTCCAGGACCCCAGAGGTCACTCCAGAATCCAAAGGAATAAGGCCTAATGAGGAAGGAGGCTGTGAAATGGCCTGTAAGCTCAGCTGCGTGTATCAGACACTTTCTCCAGAATGAAACCCAGGCAAAATCAGAACCTCAAACTGGAACGTGAAACAGCTTGGCTCCTGATATCTATGGATATGAACTCAGTACAACTTCAAGTGTTTCTTTATGCAAAGATGTTGCCTGTAATAGCAGGGAAAAGGTCATCCTGCTTATAAATCATTAGAGAAACAGATTTCCAAACAGATCCTGAAGAGAAACAATGAGTAACGTTGCACATCACACTGGCATGACTTCCTTAATAGAGCAGGTGTTCAAAACTTTTTAATATTTCTATTGGCTCCCTCCTGGTATGTTCTGATTAGTGACAATATAAAGAAACCATTTAAGGCACATCATATATGATGAGGCCTTTATTGCACAGCTAATAATGATTCTGTTTAATTACCAAGCCCTGAGAAAAAGTAAATCTGATCTACTAAACTTTTGAAAAGCACTTATAATACTTTGTAACAAGAAAAAGGCAATAATTATTTTAGTGTGATCAGAACAAAAACAATTTTAAAACGTTTCATTGAAAAAAGAACACTGAGCTGGGAGTCACCACTGTTAACAATATCTGTCCCCTACTTGTTCGATAAGCCACCAAGTAAGCAGCTCAACACCAGCTCAAACAGGAGGGATAAAGATAGAAATCACGGGGCACCTGGGTGGCTCAGTGGGTTAAAGCCTCCGCCTTCGGCTCAGGTCATAATCCCAGGGCCCTGGGATCAAGCCCCGCATCGGGCTCTCTGCTCAGCAGGGAGCCTGCTTCCTCCTCTCTCTCTGCCTGCCTCTCTGCCTACTTGTGATCTCTCTCTGTCAAATAAATAAAATCTTAAAAAAAAAAAAAAAGATAGAAATCACACTCCTGTGCATGTTTTACTAGCCATTTCAGAAAACAAGTCAGACTTGATCTGAATTTCTGGATATCTGCCTGAATAGTGCATGACCTTTTGCTAATGGATACCTAAGCTGTAAATGATGAGTATTTTGCACATTTTTTTTTCTTTTCCAAATGGTCTGATTTGAAATCTCAGGGTTCTCCGGTGTGTTAAAAAATGATGTTCTTCAGGAGCCTGGGTGGCTCAGTGGGTTAAGCCTCTGCCTCCAGCTCAGGTCATGATCTCAGGGTCCTGGGATTGAGCCCCGCATCGAACTCTCTCTGCTCAGCAGGGAGCCTGATTCTCTCCCTCTCTCTGCCTGCCTCTCTGCCTACTTGTGATCTCTTTGTATCAAATAAATAAACAAAATCTTAAAAAAAAAAAAAATGATGTTCTTCGTGGTACAGAAATGGCAACCCAGTAACAAAATGGATCCTTAACCTGAAAACTAGTCCTGAGGCCCCCATCCTCTCTCAGCACAGAGGTTTCTGATAAGCATGAACCAAGTCATACAGCCCAAGCCCCAGTCTCCTCCCTGGCACGCTGAGTGTAATAGGACTTTTCAGCTCCAACAGCAAAGGCAAGGCCTGCAGTGCACCCATAGAGGACGGCAAAGATCTAGAGACCCAAAAACCACTGTTATGACAGAGAAACACACACGTCTCCTGCCAGCGGTACAGATTCCTAGGATACACCCTGGTTCTAGAAGCCTGTTCCACCTCAGTCAGCCCGGTTGTGAGCCAGGCACAGCCTTCCAGAGCTCCTTCAGACAGATCTAGGGTCAATCCCTGTCTTGTAACTTACACATCATGGGACCTGGGTTCAGTCATTTCTCCTCAACTGTCAAAGAGTACTTAATACACAGGGTAATGGACAAATTAAATGACCCATGAACTGGTCAGGTGTCTAGGGGAATATCCCATGCCTAGCAGATACTAAAGTACGTTAGTCATTATCTTTTTCAAACCATCTCTATGCCTTCACACTAATGCCAGTCTTGGAAACCTCCTCAGAAAATCTAATACATCCAGAATATAGGTGTTGACAAAAGAGGAAAAAAAACAATTTTTTTTCCACTCAGAAGTTTTGGCCAAGGTACTGAGAACAAGGAAATTTTTTACTTCAAAGGGAATACATCTGGGACACTGAGACAAAGGGCTTGATAAATTCTGAGGGGAAAACATCAGCAAATGCTACCGTACATGCCCAGAAATTTTTCATCCCATCCACGGTTCCACAGACATCACATCTTCTGAAGAAAAATGCTGCACTTGGTAACTGCAGCCAAGGGATCATCCTTGGCCTTTACACACACTGGCATGCAGAAAAAAGACACAAAGCCATTAAAGGCCCGATGTGCAAGGGAAACAATGAAAAAGCCAAGTATGTGTTGCTTCCATGAGGAATCTCAAGACCACAACAAGCCATGCGTGAGGTGGGATATCTCAAGAAGGAAAGTACCAGAAATAGTATTTAAAAGGACACCACAGGCCACAGCCAACTGTGGTACCCAACTGACAGAAGGCCGTCACGAGCCAAACATCATTTATATTTCGTTTTGGACCATCCTACTGAGGAAAACTCTTGTTTGGGGGGGAGGGGGTGCTGACAGCTAGTTTTCTTTCCCCAAGAGCAGTTCTGATGGCAGCTGACAGAAAGAGCCTGCCAGCAGGCTGAGGGAGGAAGCAGGACAAACCCACACAGATTAAAATTTCACCCCAGCTAATCCACTGAGTGAGTAATCCACAAGTGGAAAAGCGGAGACGATCTAGAGATGAAATCCAGATGAAAAAAAAGGGGACGGAACATTCTGAAGAGCTTATCCATAATGAAAACATTTAGAAAAGCAAGCTTCCTGAGCAGCTATGGAGACAACTTCATGACTCCGGGATTTTTAAAAACTGAACCAAACAAACTCTCCATGTGTTGCTCAGCATGCAAGATACTGGGGGCGATTCAGGGGACACCACAGGTGGGAGATGGGCCCTTCTCTCAAAGAGCTTCTGGTGCTGACGGAGAAAACTCTTACAAAAGGAAAACCCTGGAACAATCGACCCTCAATGGGGTGAGTCTAGGACTGAAGAACAGAGGAGAGGAGCCCCAGGTGGGCTGCTTATTGTCTAGGGACCCTGGGAGGAAGCAACCGCACCGCAGCAGAGCCCTGGAGAACCGACGGGTAGGTGCTGGAAGCAGGAGACCACAGGAGGAGGGCATGGAGACTGGAATATGTCTGCGTACCTGTGGGACATGGGGGACCAACCTCACTTTTGTCACTGAAGCCCCTGCTGGTGCAGCAGCAGCCATGTATTAAACGAAGACATGACAGCCATCTGGAAAGCGGGTCATTGGAGAAGGTTTACTAGAAAAACGATCCCATGACCAGCACTTTTGACCAGTCTCCATCTATTGCTTCCCTTCTCTTGGGACCCCTAAAACACTCTGCACCATGTTTCTATCACCATACGCTGCTTTGCACAGTGCGCGTATGGGCACATGTCCAATTTTCTCTAGGAGTTCAGGGAGCAAAATGGAAAAGGAAAGCCCCTTCAGGGTGATGGTTAAGAGCTCTGGCTTTGGCCCGGAGTGGGTAACCTAAGTTCAAATCCCAATTCTTCCATATGGTTAGTTCTGTGTGACCTTGGCCAAGTTGTTTAACCTCTCTGGGCCTTAATTTCCTCATCTCTAAAATGATGATAATAGTATCTATTTTACTGCATGCTGTGTGGATTTAATGTGAAAACTCAAGTGAAAATTCACATGAAGTACTACCATCCATGGCAGAGTAAGGACTCAGTAAATGTCTGCTAATGTTATTATTATTAAAACTCTATGTTCTGGGGCACCTGGGTGGCTCGGTGGGTTAAAGCCTCTGCCTTTGGCTCAGGTCATGTTCTCAGAGTCCTGGGATCAAGCCCCGCATCGGGCTCTCTGCTCAGCAGGGAGCCTGCTTCCCTCCCCTCTCTCTGCCTGCCTATCTGCCTACTTGTGAGCTCCCTCTGTCAAATAAATAAATAAAATCTTTAAAAAAAAAAAAAAACTCTATGTTCCTTTGTCTTACAGAAGCCAGTATTCTCTATGGCATGAAGCAAGAGCTCATTAAATACTTACTGAGGAATGCTAGATCGTTTTCCCTTCTGACTTAGAACTTTCAAGAAGCCCAACTCTGTCTCTGAGCCCCACTGCCAGCACAGTACCCCTCTTCTCAGCTTCCACATCATATACCCCCTGCTATAACTCTATCACACTGAATTGCAATTACGTGTATATTTGTCTGTCTTCCCAAAAAGTTCCCTGGGGACAAGAACCCACACACATTTTGTTTACCAGCGCCTCCTCAGTGCCTGGCACCAGATTCTCAACCTCTAATATCCAAAGAATTTTTTAAAAAACAAAGAAACTGTGGAATCAATCTCGCAATTCTCAAAACCCTTATCTGAAGTCCCACCAAGGGGAATAAATGAAGGCTCACTCCCAGGTGGCTGTGACCAGACACACCCATTCAAATTTCTATCACAGAACTAATTCAGCGTCCCTCACTCCTAGAGGGAAGACTAGGTTTGTAAAGATGAGCCCAGTTTACTCGGTATTCAGTGAACCCACAGTTTTCTGCAGGGTTCGCGTCAGTCTCGACAATACCCCCACAGGCCATGCTGGGAGCTAAAGAGCAGGCCCCAAACTCCAACTTCCTGAGAAACTTCCAAAGGACACTCAGCTCTTAGGACCTTCAGGGTTAACCAAGATTTTTAGAGACCCCTGCATTTTTATATGAACCACTTCTACAATCCCAGGGTGAGGTTACATTCAAGAATTCCTACAAGAGAGAACGGCCACTAGGAATACCTGGTGGAAGTCAGGGCTGGGGGGAAAGAAGTCACTGGATCCCAAGACTCAGAGGCTGCCGAGTCCACACCCCCATTAGAACCCTGCCTGGGAGCCTCATCAGCCAAGTCGGGGCCTTCCATGGACAGCAGGCACTGCCCTTCCGTGGCCTGAGCCCTATGAGCCACAGAGGGGTGGCTGCAAGGGTGATCCCCCCAAGCAGGAAACAAACCAGACTGTCCTTCCTCCCAACCTCCACTTGACCTTCAGGCTCACAGACAGTGGTCATCACAGGCCACAGAGATAGAATAGCTACCAGGCAGTCATGGTACTTATCTCACATGGCCAATATTCACAAGCTGTTTGCTGAATATTCATTCAGCGATGAGTCTGGCTGACTTCACAGCCTCCAATCTCGTCTCTGGCATTGTCCACATGACTCCCACCCCTTACTTCCAGTCCAGGCCCTGCAGTTTTTAAGATCATTTTCCTATCTCACTCTCCAAACTCATTCTAACAAAACAAACTCTTTCCCACTGATCTATACATGGCTGTTACTGTTTAATTTCTTATACTTAAGAAAACGCTTTAAGCCAAAGAATGAATCTCTCATGAGACTCCTGAAAAGAGACCTTTTCAGTGAAGTTTAAATCACGTGATGGGGCCTAACACCTATTTGCTTAAAATTCAAGCCATTGTCCCTCTATTTAGCACCTATAATATGTAGCATGCCTTGTAACCCCTATTTTTCTTTTTTTTAACAATGAAAGCCCACAATCAGCTGGAACTGTTGGTACTATTATTCCCACTTAAATACGAGAAAACAGAAGCTCAGAAAGATCATGTAATTTACTCAAGGTCTCATTGTTCATAAATGGCACAGTTAGGTCTTGAACTTCCTTAATCTAATGGAAGCCCGTGCTCCTTTTATTTCACTTACCCATTCATTTATTCGGCAAACATTGATGAACCATGTAGGTGTCCCGTCTGAGCCAGGTCCTCCCTGTGTGTGACACCTGCTCTGCCAACGTGTGGGAAAGCCTCCACTTGGGCTTCCAATGCGTGTCTTTGCCTACGAGACCCTGTAGGGGCCACAGGAGCTCCAAATGCAGCTCCCCCTCACCTACTTGGGGATGCACGCCCTAGGAGCCACAGCATGGTGGCAGTTTGGCAAGGGCCAATGGCACTCACTCTTCATGGCTCTGAATTCTCTCTGGAGCCAAATGCACTGTCAGGAGCTCATTTTTCACCTACAAAGTAAATTAATGAGGATACAGTAATGTAACAATGGCTGAAGTAAGAAATCTCTAATATGGACCGTTTTTTCTCTGCTTGCCATTACGTTGATGGTGATGGAGCAGTGCCTCTGAACATTCACCATCACCCTCCTCAGGGACACCATGACACCGAAGCTCTGGATGTGGTCCAGATTAACTGTGGGACCTCGGGCAGCCCACCGATAAGAGAGCTGGCCTGGCCAGTATCCATGCAGGAATTACACAGGGTTCAGCTTCTGAGTGCAAGAATGAGTTGATCATGAATACTATGTTCCAAAGAGGCTGGCTTGAAGGTTTTGCGTGTGAGCACTTTGGTAGTAGTCAGAACTATGTGTGCAAGTGTCTTAGGCCCTCCCAGCTACCATAACAGAACGCCACAGGCTGAGCGGCTGAGACACAATGAAACTGACTTCTCACAGTCCTGGAGACTGGAAGTCCAAGACAGGGCTGCTGGCAGACTTGGTGTCTGGTGAAGGCCCGCTTCCTGGTTCACATAAGACCACCTTCTGACTGTGTCCTCACATGGTGGAAAGGCCCTAGAGCTCCCTGGGGTCTCTTTTACCAAAGGGTACTAATTCCATCATAGGCCTTCACTTCCATGACCTAATCACCTCCCAAAGGCTCCACCTACTAATATCCCACACTGGGGGTTAGGTTTCAACATATGAATTTGGGGGAGAGGGGACACAAACATTCACTCTATAGCAAACAGTATTTATTTTATAAGTGAAGTGCCTGAAGCCAGGTTCTCCTGTCCCACCCCAACCAGGGAGAGTCAGGAACACTTGGATATAGTTTTACCTCTCTTCCCACACATTTAACTAGGCTACCAGATGTCTCTTGAGGAGGTCCTCCTGTTGGCACCAGGTTCTGTTCCCACTTCAGACTCTGTACACATTTAGAGGTTCTGATGAGGTAGAGATGGGAACATGACAATAACCCCAACAAGGCCCTCACCCCCACCCCCCACAAACCTAAAGCAAGTGGTCAGAAACCCACAGTACTCAACAAAGACTACCACCTCTGTACCTAGAGCAGATACCCAACCTGTGCACAGTGGTTCAATCAACCAAGATGGTAAAATACTGAAATACTTTTATGACAACTAGTAAATAACCACAGCCTGACTGTAGCCTCAACAGCTGACCTCTGAGGCCTCTCCTGAGAGTTCCCTACCCTCTAGAGAAACTCACTACCCAGGACCCACCCAAACAAGTCAATTCTTATTGCCTTCCTTATTGTACTCTTCCAGATTTTTTAAATTCTCTGCTAGGATGACATGGTACTTCATGATTTTTTTTTTTAAGTTTTTCTTAATGTACCAATCACTTAAGCACTAAGAAGGCAAACAACAAACACCTGAATAGAGCCAGTTAAACTATACCATGAAACTCTAGTTTTTATAGATGCTTCCAGAGTCAAGGCTGACACACAGCCCAACTCCTATGGGAACAATGCCCAAAAGAAGATAGCTAGGTTTCAAAGAGTGTACGTGATACTAACATTTACAAGAAAGGAATACTTTTAAAGCTATAATCTTCATAACATAATAATACCTTCTATTTGTATAAGGCCTTACTACACATGCCTTATCTCATTTGGGACTTAAAACAGGTCTGTAACGTAAGCAGGTGTAATTCCGGTATAATTATCCCATTTAACAAACAAGGTAATCAAGACATAGAGAGGATAAGATCACGGTTCCACAGCTCTCAAGTGACGGAGGTAAGCCTCAACTCCAGTCTCCTGTCTACTTCCTTTAGAGGTATGCTGGAGTCACCTCATACCTGCTCATGAGAGCCTGATGCAAGAATTCTGTAGTAGGTTGTTAAACCATGGGCAGCTTGAAACCGTTCCATGTGGGAGTATTTATACCACGGAAATCAGCAGTTGTTACAAATCAGAACCCATCTCCTCACCATACCATAACACGTCCACAGAAGTGGAGGCATTTCTCCTTCATTCTTTAATATTCCCTATTCACATCAACTCCATGAATCAGCTTGTAAGCTGTGTGACACAGGAGAAAGAGCACTGAACTGGGGAGTGAGAAGACACTTAGACCCCCTCCCACTCCCGCTGCCGCTCAGCAGCATTTTCCCATGAGTCATTTGACCTCTCTGAACCTCCATTTCCTTACCTGTAAAGTGAGGGCCATAACTGAATCATGCGGGTAAAAACATTTTGCAAATAGCCAAACACCACATGACTGGGAAAAACAAGATGGCGGCCCTCCCAAAATTTCAGCAGAGAATTACCATATGATCCAGCAACATTACTTCTGGGTACACACCCAAGAGAAATGAAAGCCAGGACATGAAGACATACGGGTACCCCCATGTCCATTCAGCATTATTCACGACAGCCAAAAGGTGGAAATAACTCCAAGTGTGCACCAACAAACGAATGAATAAATGCGATGGGGTATAGACACACCGGAGAATATTATTCTGCCTTAAAAAGCAAGGAGGACAAAAAAGAAAAAGAAGGAAGTTCTAGTACATGCTTCGAGGACATTGTCCCAAGTAAAATAAGCCAGTCACAAAAGGACAAATATTTTGTGGACTTCACTTCCATGAGGCACCTACAGCAGTCAAATTCATAAAGACAGGAAGTAGAATGGTGATTGTCAAGGACTTGGGAAGAGGGTGGACTGGGGAGTTAGTGTGTAATGGGGACAGAGTTTCAGTTTGGGGGGGATGAGAAAGTTCTGGAGATGGATGGTGGTGATGGTCACAAGGCACTGTGAGCATCCTCTATGACACTGACCCATACACTTAAAAATGGTTTAGAATGGTAACTTTTCAGTTATGTATTTTTTACCAAAGTTAAACACACACACACACACACACACACACACATTAAGTCTTATTATTATATCCCAGTTGTGAGAGGAGCCAAAAGGACCACAAGAAGCCCACATTCCTTTTTTACCCTACCCAGACCACAAACTCCATCTTTGCTGACCATGCTAATAGAGGCAGAAAGAACCCACAAGCAATATCATTCTTGTACATATTATCAGATACATGCTGTCCCCAACTTTTATGCAAGGTCTGCTCCAAATGTTCGTTACAAACTTTTTCAAGACATATTTTTCTTAAACAAATGAAATATTTTGGGGTTACCTAGGACCCTACTCCAGCCTAGATGAACTTTGGGGTCACTGACATAGCTGGATCACAGTGGTAACAGTCCCGGCCTAGTCCTGGGAGAAGGGATAAGGGAGACACAGAGGCCATACCACGACACCCCCCACTTGGAGACCCCAGGCCAGCAAGCATTCAGCTTTGCCATGGCTCCCCAGTGGGCCTCACTCGGCCCTCCACTTCCCAGGTTGCAACCCATCAGAGTCCCAAGACCACAATTAACCTATCTCCCTCCTGCCTTACAATCAAACATGAATTCTTTTCAGTTAAGTGTCAGAAAAAAGCACTTCCTTCAAAACTGCTTATATCCTAAATGGCAGGGCCCTCAACCTCTTTCAAGGCGTTCATATCTTTCCATGTTTCAAGGCAACTTTCAAGTGGCCATTCCTATCAAGGCTAAAGAAGTGGGAGCCCGGGGCATCTGGGTGGCTCAGTGGATTAAGCCTCTGCCTTCAGCTCAGGTCATGATCTCAGGGTCCTGGGATTGAGCCCCGCATCGGGCTCTCTGCTTGACGAGGAGCCTGCTTCCCCCCCTCTCTCTGCCTGCCTCTCTGCCTACTTATGATCTCTCTCTCTGTCAAATAAATAAATAAAATCTTTAAAAAAAAAAAAAAAAAAGAAGTGGCAGCCCAGAGACAGAAGGACACTTGGTGGAGGGGCACCAGCCCTGTGGGATGCCTGCCACTCCAACCCTCTGCCAGACCTCCCACTCTCTTCCCTCTACCCACAAGTTTTCTAATGCTACAGAAGATTTGGGGCTTTGGGGCTTTGTTTTTTGTGTGGGTGTCTTTTCCCCCACAACACTGTAGGTCTTAGTATTAGAGGGCACAGAGTTGTGGGAGTAGGCAGGCAAGAGGATCACTTGAAAATCAGGGACTTCGGGCGCCTGGGTGGCTCAGTGGGTTAAGCCGCTGCCTTCGGCTCAGGTCATGATCTCAGGGTCCTAGGATCGAGTCCCGCATCGGGCTCTCTGCTCAGCAGGGAGCCTGCTTCCTCCTCTCTCTCTGCCTGCCTCTCTGCCTACTTGTGATCTCTCTCTGTCAAATAAATAAAATCTTAAAAAAAAAAAAAAAGAAAGAAAATCAGGGACTTCGGAGGCTGTACTGAAAACCTTGAGGGTTCCAGTTACAGCATCCAATTCCATTTGGTGTAAAGGCAATTGCACTGATGGGCGTCACGGGTTATGACAGACAAGGAGGTCCTCTGTCACATAGGAATGTCAGAGACTTTTCTTCCCCTGCTCACTCCATTACAGAGGTCCCAATAAATTGTCACCCCAGACTTCGGCCATTAAAAGGAATAACGTGGAGAGATCAAGACAAGGGATCTGGCCTAATGCGGCGGATATTCGCACCCCAACTGTCAATGCCTGTATCCTGAGACCTGGGAAATGAAACTTTTGAAATCTTATCCCATGCCCCCCCAGCAATCCCCCATAAAGATATTTTTAAATAAATTGTTACACGTGCCCATGTGGTGTACTCACAGGCATGCTGCCATTTCTTAAATCAATTCAGGACATACCAGCTTTTTTAAACTATAAAACTCCACGATGTTTTGTCATGTGGCAAATAAAGTACTTAAGCCCTCGCATCAGAACCTTCTCTTCACTGAGAAACGAAGCTGACACCCGGTAACCATTCTCAGCAAGGAAAAGCACGTTGAAGCAGAGGCAGAGCGACGGAGACCTGTGTGCTGTTTGGGAAGACAGAAACTACTCGGAGAACTGTTGCACAAGCTGATGCAGACAGGGACAGGCTAAAACAAAACAAAACAAAAGCCCCAGCTCAGGCTGCAGGGAGAGGTGCAGAGACAAAGCTGATGAGATAACCAGAGGAAGGAATGAGCCTGTGATACACAGTGAACTAGGTCACTCCAGCACAGGAGCTGGCCCGGAGGACGTTTCAGGCGGAGTCTCTTGGTTAATGCTAGCACTCTACAAACTAATAATCCTCCTGGGGCGAGCAAATGCCGAATGGCTCCACGGACCCCCCAGATCTGTGCAAATGGCCTCTGAGGAGCTGTGTTCCAGCACCACAGGGGCTAATGAGCGGGAACGAGCATTTCCTGAGAACATGTTCATGGGTCACACACTGTACTGAGTAGTTTTCATGGGCTCTCCTGAAATTCTCCCTACAGCCCTGAGATTAAGTGCTGGTCTTATCCTGTTTTATGGACAAGAGGCTGAGAATGGCCAAATAATTTGCCCAAAACGAAATTCTCAATAATTTGAGAAGCAGTGGACCAGGATTTGCACTCAGGTCCTAGTGCCTCAGAGCCTACACACTTAGTTACTCACTATGGTGCTGTGCAAAACACCCAGCAATGAAACATCCATGGCTGACTGAAGACTTGTTGATAGTTTCGTAAATCAATGTGGGCAGGGGAGTGGGGGGAGGTCAAATAGGCACCATTCTGCATATTTGCAACAAGAGCTTCCAAAAATCAGTTTCCAACAGATCCTGACATGTTCTTCCCTATGGTCCTAGCCCTGAATTTCCATAGGCGGTCCCCCTCAACCACAGTTGCTGAAAGCAACTAGAGTTGATGACAGCTACCGTTTACTTAATCCCATTTATGTGCCAGGCACCTCCTATACATCATTGAATCCTTACAAGAATCCCACAAAGCAACAACTTCCATCCCCATCTTAACTCAGAAAGATTGAGGAACCTCTCCAGAAGCACACGGTTGGAATGGTTCTGCTGGAGCCACCTTTCCATTAAGGGTCAAGGCCTCTCCTACCTGGCCTCAGCAAATATGCTATTTTCAATGCTTATCCTCAAGATTTGGTGTTACCCAGAAGACAGAATCCCTGTTTTTGAACCCTGAAATAACTAGGAAAAACAGCACAAGGCACAGAGCTGATCGCCAGAGACATGGAATGAACTCAGTGTGCTACTGAATGAACTTGGCCAGTAGCATCCATTTAGAAGTTAGCCTTGATCTGACTGGAACCTAAATAAGCCGTTTGACCCGCATAATAAACATTTTCTTAGAAATCAAGCAGGATCTCGTGATAGCTAACCCAAGATAAAAGTGGTTTCCTGCACCAAAGAATGTCAAAGGGGCATAACCAACATGAACTGAGAAAGAAAATTAGGATAGCATCTCTCCCAGAGTCTACATATCCTTCTGTTTTAGCTACATACACTTTGGGTTGACCATCTTCAAAACAACTGACTAGAACACTAGCCTTCCTGCTGGCCACCCAGAAGCAGTTCCTTCTTCAATTAAAAATATGGGTCCCCAGGGGGCTGTGGACTCCCTGGTAATTTCTGGGAAATCTGGTAAGGATTGGAGATGTGAGGTTGGAGGTTTACCACTGTGGGTGCAAGTTGATCAGCAATGTGACAGTCCACCACTGGACCAATGCCTAAGCTGTCCCAGAGGAGAGAGGAGGCGAAGAAGAGAGATTGCAGGGGATTTAAGGAGATTTACTTGAGGAAGGGAAAGATTAAAGGGATTTATGGAGACCCAGCTAAAGAAAAACTCAACAAATTAACCCCTAAAATCCTCCCCTGAGGGAACACGAATGTCTACCTACCAAGTCTAATTATTGTCCTTCAGTGGCCACGTTTGAACCAGAAATTTTTGCCGGAGACACAGTCCCTATTAGTCCCTTCTGGAACAAGCTCTCTACCCAAAGCGTAACTTCCCAAATCCCACTGCACTAATCAATAAGACCAGTGTTTGTTATCTTTTTCCCAATCAAGAAAAACATTTGGCTTTTCCTCTCCAAATAACAAAACATCCTGTCAAAGAAAGGAGCAGCAGGAATGCTCATGTTTATTATTTTTCACAGAATGTTTGGGCTTTAAATCGCCAAATTAAGTGAGTTACAGGTTATAGGATAGAGTTATATACGAGATATAAATATAAATACACACACACACAAAGAGAGAGAGAAGAGTTATAGGCCCACCTGTCAAGGTGAGCTAGCTCTTCCCATTGATAGTTCTAAGGGAAACCCCAGCATTTTCACAGAAAATTAAGCAATTCTTCTAGAAGCTAAAATATCCAGCCTATCACAACTTTCCCTCTGTGACCAAGGAGGAGGCATTTCAAAAGTCCTCTCCAGACATAAACTCAGAGGGAAGGAAATTCACCTTGAAATGCAGGTGTCACTCATGAGGGGGGCCCAGAAGCCCAAATGTGAGCTTACCTGCTAAACTGTTTCCAAGATCCTCCCAGAGCAGGGATGGAGCAGACACTCAGAAAATCCTTGCATAAACTGACCAAAACCAGCCAATAGCACGATTCTTTCAACCCCAAAGCCTTGGAGAATCTCACACCCAACCACAACAATTCTTTTCTGCTGTCTCTTCCAAAAATATCCAGGATCCAATCGCTTCTCCTCACCTCCGTAGCTACTTCCTCCTTCTAAACCACCTGTCTCTCACCTGGATCATTGCAATGGCTCCCAAGCTGGTCTCCTCACTTCTGCCCCAGAGCCCACTGGTCCGTCCTCAATACCACAAGTACAGTGATGATGGAAACACCTGAGTCAGATCAAGGTTCTCCTCTGCTCAAAATCCTCCAATGTCTCCCACATCTCTCAGCACAAAGGCAAAGTTTCGACAACGGTCTACAAAGGTCATGCATGAGTCCGATCTCCCCTCTGCCTTGCCCCCTCCAATTCCTCGCTCTCTTAGCTCAGCTCCCACCTTCCACCCCTGACCATCCACTTCCAGCCACACATGCCTCTTGGAAACAAGAAGCAAACAAGCTTCCCGCCAGGCCCTCAGCTCCTGCTGTCCCCTCTCATGGGAACATGCTGCCTTCAGATGTTCCAGGGCTCCTTTAGATGGTACTCAAATATCAGCTGCTCAGCGAGGCCATCCATGACTACCTGGCTTCAAGCTGCCATCACCCCACTCTACAAAATCCCCCTTCCCTGCTTGGATATTCTCCCTCACGTGTGTACTAGGCACCATACTCTACATTTTACTTACTTATCTTCTTCATTTCCTGGTTCTCCTACCAGAAGGTAAGCTCCAAGAGGGCGAGCATTTTTTGGTTGGTTGTTTGCAGCTATGCCCCACAGTGCCTAGAATATAGTAGATGCTCAGTAGCTATCTTGAAATGTATGAGAGGCTGAATTTATATCCTGCCCTCCCAAACTAGAGAGCTGAGAAATACAAACTCCTAACAAATACCACAGCTGGGATATACACTAAGGGAGAAATCTAGGGGCTTCTGCCGCCATGGTCCGCTTGGTGATATTCTTTCAAATGTTTCACCCAGACTCTAAAAATCTGACTAATTACAGAATAAATACTATTAAATCAGCCAGTCAAACATACAAACCACCTGAAGCAGCTTTGCATTCTACCCCTCCCCCACCCCACTGCCTACATCCCCAAAAAAGCACTATTGGGGCTTCCAGATAAACCAATCATCTGTGTCCTCAACAGGTGTATTTACTGAGCAATTTCAGAATAAGGAGTATAAGTATGATACGAGTGGGAAAAGACCATGCTTGCCCCATGGATATTTCTATTTATACCCTTCCTAAAGCAGCACCAGCAGGCACTCATTTAATGAAAAAGCAGCCGCACTATGCCATAGACATTAAGTGGGATAAGACTTCCTGTTCAGAGCTGTTTCACTCTGCTACTAGCATGGGCCTAACAATGTCACTCCAAACAGAAATGAGCGGCACTAGCCACACGTGGAAGGCTTGTAAGGATCCCCAGTGAGTAGTTTCCTTGCACAGTCGAGCCATAAAATCTCAGGGCTATAAGGGCACTTGAAAACCATCTTGCCTTCCCTGCCCCACACCCCTGATTTTAGAGAGGAGAAAGCTGAGACAGGGAGAAGGTAATGTGGACAACTGACCAAGAGGCCCACAGGCCACACAACCCATTAGTGGCTGAGCCAGACCTGGAAGCCAGGCTCAAACTCTCCACGAAGCCCAGCCCAGCCCCCTACAGACAGCAGTTATTTCCCCGTAAAATGTTCAGTCTATAAGAAAACCATGTATTCACACCCTGCAGAGATGATCTATTTTCTAGGACATGCCATTTCCTATACTCCAGAGGAAAGGAGGTATATTGGGACAATCATTCTGTGTCATGCCAAGAACAGAGGCCTTCTCTGTTCAGAAGGATATCATGGTATGGAAATTACAGAAGTGATTTCCGTGAGTCTGGGGTACTTCCTGACACCACACCAAAGCTTTCTTTCCATCTATAGTCTTCTCTGAGTGGCAAATTATCAATTTTTTTTGTAATTTCAGAAGTCGTTGAAAGGTATCTCCAATAGAGGCGATCTGAAGAGCCTTGGCAAATACACTAAAGGAAATGTTCACTACCCCTAATTTGCTGTTACACAACATGTATTTGCTCTCACAGTGTGCCAAGGATCAGAAAACATGTCGTTGATTACTAACTAGTAATTAGATCGTTCACCTTATTCAGAGCTATGGTCAGGTTCTGGAATTCCCTTTCAAAGTAAGTTACATGCAGCCCACTGGTTGGGAGGTTTTTCCTGAGGCCTGACTCAGAGGCACATGAGCTAACCCAGGCCCAAACCCCAAAGACAGATCCTTTTGCCTAGGCTGTCCTTAGCTTCCTTCATCCCCTTCCCATGCTCCTGGGCCCGCCTTCCCTCCCATTTGGCCCCCGTTCTCCAGCAAGTCCCCTCTGACCACACCAACTAAATGACTCAACCCCCTGGCTTCAACAGTAAATGTTCTAGCTCCACAGGGAAAGGTACCTGAATCAGGCAGCTACATATCAGAGGACAAATGCTGGCAAAGTGTGCTCCTTGGGCCTTTACGATGCTTTATTTTAAAAGCATTTTAACACTGTGAGATGACAGACTGGCTCCTGGCAGGGCTTTCCTGCCTTAGGATCCTGAAGGCATGTGGGGAAGGTGTGACAAACAAAATGACTTGGAGCTTCAGAGTACCTTGGAAATGAATCCCAATCTTGAGTGATGCCTTTGTCTTACACGAGGTTTCATTACAGACAGAAGAGGGGTCCAGACTCCCCATCTGCACAGACAAGACTGGAAGCAACCTCTCTGTCTGGACTCAGGCCAAGGTCACTGGGGTTGGCCCCAGGTGAAACAAGCATACTGAACTTCAGACCACTGCTGGGAAGTTCAAGGAGACAAAATAAAGCTGATATTCCACAAGCTTTGAAATGTTACCCCAATGATGTTTTCTTTGCATTACTGTTAAAATTAGCTTTCCAAATACGTTAAATCAAATTATTAGAAAACGTTTGCTGTTACATAAGCCACAAATTAGCTCTGCCCCATATGGATCATGACGAGTAGTTCTGCCTGGAACTAGCTCATGTTTGGCAAGTCACTTAATCTCTCCGTTGCCTCATTTTTCCCATCTGCCAATTGGGAATAACAGCAAAACCCACCTTCTAAGCTTATTCTGAGAGTGAAATACATGTAAGGCACTTACAACAATGCCTGATGCTTGGTATTCCTTTAAGAAAGTCACCTATAATGACTATTATTATTCTGTCATTGAGTAAAAACATTTTGATCATTTAATTATTTGTGTTAGACTCTTTTAGAACCCATGCCAGCACCACAGGGCCTCAGTGGGAAGCTTCTTTTCAAAGAATTATTTCCAAGGCAGAAGGCAAAGCTTCGGGACCCCAACAGAGACCCATGCCCAAGTTCACCAGGCACCTGACCAGAGTCCAAGAGACAGTTCCGCAACAGCTCCACTGGCCTCTCTGGCTCCAGAAGGCAAATCCCCATCCTTCCCAGAGGGAAAACCACCCGCAGTCACCCCCAAACAGCGCCTGCTACAGCAGGAGCCACTCAATAAAGGCACAGCTCACTGAGCTTCGGCGGCCTGGCTGCGGCAGAGGGGAGGCTGCAGGACTCTCCCAAAAAGCAGGTTGGTTAGGGGGAGGCATCTCTGCCCACGGAGGCTACAGGCAGGGAGACCAGAGTGAGGGGCTCAGGTGGAGATGTGCCACACAAAGGAAGGAATTCCCACACACCGAGATTCCACTCTCTCCCATGCCCTCATCTGCAGCCACATAACCGGTCTCAGGATGACAAGCAAGGGCATGCTTCTTGCTTAGTAACTTGAGCATCCCAGCATCAAAACCCCATATCCGAATAAACCTCAATAGCAACGTTCAAAAGTTTTGACCAAAACTCACCCCCTAACTGGCCATGCTGAGGGAGGCAGTCCCAAACCCCTCTCTATTAAAAAGGCGAAATCCTTTTTGTTTTCATCCCAACAAAGGTAGAAAGTCTATACCCACAGGTGCCCTCCCTAAAGTGCAGCAACACAGCTGGGAGACCCTATTCTCAGCCTTACCAAGGTGCCTTCCTGGGAATGCTGCCTTCACAACTTCACCCTGGGGGATCCACTGCAGATGTAGGGGGTGGGAGTGAGGGAAATGAACGACCACCCACCATGGACCCTGAGTAGGGGGCAGCAGACAATCTGGGTGGGAAAAAGTGATTCTGGGAAAGCAAACCAATCACAAAAACAAGGGAAGGGGGGAAAGGGAAGGAATGGAAGAAGGAAGAACACAGTGATTTATCTCACCAAACACCTCCTCTTTCTCTTCCCAGCCTAATCAACACCTCCATAAACCCCTACAAAATGTTCAGTTCATATAGCACATGTGTGCGTGTGAGCGAATATATACACTGACAGATACTGATCACCAGCAGATACTGATCATATCAGGGGAAAAAATAACCTGAACTTCAGACTCACCCAGCAGTGCCTGATTGTCTTTCACTATCAGCCTCCCTACCTATTCTGGGGCGCTTCAAAACAAAACAAACAAAAACCAACTCCTGGGCAGAAAGAGAGCAGTCGCTGAACTGAGCAGCCCATGCTTGGGGCATTCATGCCGACTTCTGAGTGTTTCAGCTTTCTTGCCACGCAGCCACCAACACTTGGACTGAAGACAGTCCAAGAGAGGAGTCGCCTGTACAGAGACACTCACAGACCCTCCCTGGAGACATGCAGGCCAGCGTGTGTGGCTGAGCCTGTGTGAAAGAGACACACGCTCAGGGAAGGCTTTACCCACACGTGACCCTGAACACTGCGAATTCTTCCCTTCCATAATCGCTTGGCATCCAAAGTGTTGCCTACACCTAGTACGTGCAGATGTCGATTCTATAAGAACACACGATGGAAGGACAGACAGCAAAGGGAATGACCGGAGCCCCATTTTCTCGAGACCCTATCTCTCATCTACACGGTGTGCCCATACACACGGTGAGTAAACACACACAGCCAGTAAACACTCATATCCACCATTCTCAGCCCACAGTCACGCGTGGGGAGAAAGAAGTCGAGAGGGTGGCGGTGTCAGGGGAAGTGGAAAGTCGCCTGCTGGTGACTGTCCTCCCAAAAGCTCGGAGCTCCTCTCGCCCCGGCCGGAGAGCGGTGCCCACCCGTGCCCGAGGGACGCAGACCCAGGCGTTGGACACGCGGGGGGCTCCGCAGAGCCGAGAACCCGACAATGAGGACGCGGCGACCAGCCGGTTCCTGCCGCGGTGGCTGGCGGTGGTGGCAGCAGGCGCTGCCTGTGCACCCACGGCCGCTGGTACCTCCACCCTTCTCTCCCGGAGCCCCACTTACGTTCCGAGGGTCTCCTTGAACTCGAAAATCTTCTTTATGTCTTCAGCTTGCTTTTTCCAGGAGGAGCTGCTCTCGCCGTTCTCCCGGGCCATGGCAGACGAGGGCGACGTGTGCGGAGGGCGGCGAGGCGGCGCGGCCGGGGCGCGTGGGGCCGGGGTGGGCGCGCTGAGGAGGGGGCGCCCGGCGACAGGGGCGCAGGCAGCGGCGGCGAGCCGGTCCGGGAGGGCTGGGGCGGGCGCGCGGGGATGCTAGGCGCGGGAGCCGGAGGAGACTTTGTGCTGCGGCAGAGCTTCCTCTTCTGCAGTTTCCTCTTTCACTCTCGCCGCCGCCGCGGTCCCTCCCTGGCTCTAATTTCTGCTCGTCTCGGGCACAGACTTCCTGCCGCCGCCGCCGCCGCTCGACCCGCTCCTTTGCCGCCGGCTGCCAGCCTCACTTTTGCTACTTTCTTGCCTCCCTTCTCCCTCCCCGCCGCCCGCCCTGCTCCCTCTCTCTCCTCCTCCTCCACCTCCTCCTCCTCCCGCGGGCTCCCCGCCCTCCCCGCGCGCCCCGACCGCCTCCCGCCTCCCCGCCTCCGGCGTGCTGCCGCCTTCGGGGATGTCCTGCTCCCCGAGAGCTCTGTACACTGGGCGCGGGGCACCGCCGTCGGCTGGCCGCGGCGCGCGCCCTGAAGCCCCGGATAGGGCAGGTGCGGGGGACCTCGGCAGGTGCAGGGCGCCGGGGCGCGCGCGGGAGGACCCTAGCCCCTGATTCAGGTGCTTTATTAATTCGGCAGTCAAGTCTCCCGGGCGCGAGGGCTTTCCTACTTGGCGGCGGGAGGGGGCGCCTCTGCGTTGTGCTTGGCAGCAGCGAGGTGGGGGCGGGAGTGCGAGGTTGCCCGGATCCGAGGCGACAAGGGTGGGGGTGCTTTCCCCGAGCGCGCGGGCCAGTGGCCCGTGCGTCCCGGGGCTGCGCGGAGCTGGCGGGCGGGGGTCGGTTGTTATGGCGACAGGAGGAGCGGTGGGGATGCAGGCGGAGGTGGGCGTTGACTCGGGCCCCGCCGAGCCAGCCCGCTTCTGGCGCTCCCGGAGCTTGTCCGTCCCTCCCGACTCGGCGACTAGAGCTAATTCGCATTGCACCAAAATCGGCGCTCGCGTCAAATTCTGGCCGGGGGAGGGGGCCTCGTTGCGAAGAGAAAGCCTGGAAGCCTCGGGGCCGGGGACGCCTAGGACGTGCCAGGCGCCGCCTCCTTTTCCTTTTGGGAGCTGGACTCCCGGAGTTACTAGGCGCTCAGGCTGCGGGTGGATTCGGGCACTGCCCGGCGAGGGTTCCGTGACCCTCTCGGGCGGCCTCGGTCCCGGGACTGGAACTGCCAGCGGGCCTGGCCGCCTTCGCTCCTGTTTGGCACCCCCTGGTTTCTCCCCCTCTCCTCTTGCTTAGTGAAAAGTGAAGGTCTACTCCACACCCTTCTCAAAAGGAGGGCTGCCCCCTCCTTAGCCCTTCCTGCAGTGGGCTTAGTAGGGTACCCGGAGGCGCAGCTTGTACCTGGAAACATCCTTTCCTACTGGTTAGAGAAAAGGGAACCGGGGTTCCCTCTAGCCTCCCATCTCAAAGATGCTCTTTGATTGCCCAACCTTCTCCCATGTCCAGCTTTCAGAGGGGGATCCAAGTGCCTATCCCTGTCCCCAACCAGAAGGGACTACCTCTTGATTCAGAAAATAGTTTTCCTTGTATGCAGATTATGGCTCCCGCTCTTGTAATGCCCCTGGCCTCTCTCTTGACTTGAATAAACAGCCTCCTCTCTTGATTGTTAGTTGACACCTGCCCCATTTTCCCAGGACTGTTCCAATTTTACTGTGAAGGGGGGGGGGAATCTACTCCCTGAAAGGGAAACTTCGCCCAGTATCTTCTTCCTGGGTCTGACAGCGTGGATGAAGGCCCAGAGTCCTGACACTGGACACTGCCAGCCCTTCCCCGCCTCCCTTTCTCCAACCCCAAGGAGGTCAAAAGATACCGTGACCTGCCCATCCCTCCACACCTCCATGCTGGTTTCCTGTCTTCCAAGGCTGTTAGTTTAAGGCTCTCCAGGCTGTCCAGGGGAAATTCAGTATTACTCAGCTGTTATAAACAGACTAAATGGGTAAGTGAAACTTCCAGGACAGATTACAAAGCAGAAGGCAAATAGCACCTCTTTCAACCAGAACTGGATTCAAGGAACTAGAATATCATTCATTTCTGTCAAAGCTTCAGTAAGCAATATGAAGAGTTGGAACTGGGAATAACTAAGATGCTAGTAGACACCCTCCCATGCCCTACTATGAGCATCTTATCTTCCCTCCTTCCATTCCTCCCATTCTCCTCCTTCTTACTCAGTTCTTTCCTCTCCATTTCACCCTTGCTCCTAGCCTAAGGATCAACCACCAGAGCCCCTGAAGACAATCCTCAATCTCAGCTTTTGTCAGCAGAACTAAAGATATGCTGATGTTCTCTCTCTCCCTATCAAAGAGAGGCGTTGTCCAGGAGGAACAAAAGTAAAGGGGAATCAGAGGAAGATGGCACCTGGCTCTACGGCTGTGACTTTACCAACCAGCTTGCAATGTCCATGAGGTCAAGGAACACATAGCCTTTTGTACCACTGTATGCCCAGCACCTAGCATGGTAACTCACACATAGTAACTGACAGATGAATGGGCATAGGATGGACAAAGAAATGAAATAGAATCAAGACAGCTATTTGATATTTGTTGTACTGATGTAAAAGCTATAGAGAATCTTCTTTCTCTTCCAAATTTTGTAATGATGTTCATTCAGCATTATCAAGTCATGCTCAGCTGGACTAAGTCCCAGAGAAAAGATGCAAACATTTAATGCAGAACTAAGGAGGCCAGACCCAAAGGAATGGATCCCCAAGGAGGCAGAAATGCCAAAGACAAACTGTGTGGCTTCGCTATGGTCCCTTACTGAACTCCAAGTAAAATAGAAGATCTTGATCCTGGAGATCGCATTGGAAAACAAAACCCACCATTTCCAAAGTATGGCTATGCCTTGGGCTGTACACTGTCCAATTCTGTTAGCTCCAGGACCCTCTCTTGGACTGTTTTCCAGTAACTGACCATTTCCTTCAGCCTGCCATGTTTTTCTAGAGAGGCAGGTGATGGCCACCAGTCTCGTGATTCTACCCCACCTCCACTGTCCTTTATTATCTATCCATCAAAAGCTATCACTTCCCCAACAATTCCACTCTAGAAAACTCTGTCACATGTTCTAGATTACAAAAGCTAGGTCCCAAGTCTTTATATTTTCTTAAAGCTCTTACAATTTTGCTTAAAGAGCCCAAAGAAGTATTTGTTTAAAAGATTTTGTTTCTTTGAGAGAAAGAAAGCATGAACAGTGGGGGGAGGTGCAGAGGGAGGAGAAGAGGGAGAAGCAAACCCCCACTGAGCCGGGAGCCTGACACAGGGCTTGATCCCTAGACCTGGAGATCATGATCTGAGCTGAAGCCAGATGAATAACCAACTGAGCCATCCAGGCATCCCAGAGGTACTTTTAATAACACGTCATTAAGTAGTTACTAATATTATGCCCATCAAACTTTTCCCCCACCAACCCTCTTGCCAATAGATCATCAAGTTTGTGTGGCCCAGGTTCAGAACGGGGCAGATGGTGTAAGGGAGATAAATACTATATAGAGCGATTCATAAACTAAATCTGAAATTTTCTAAATTACCTCTATTTGATCTTTTGTACCTAAAGTGATGAGCTGACAAGACAAACTGGGGCAGTGGAAAGAACTAGAAATCCAGGAAACTAGACTTAAGGCCCAGGTCACAAAAAATACTTGATCTCCCTGAACCTGTAAAATGCAGGTTGTAGAAGGGAGAATGATACATAAATTCAATAATTTTTAGGACTTGCAAATCAATGATTTTTTTTTCATTTGACATAAAGCTTATCAAGAATAGCATCAACGTTTAAAAAAAATTAAAAAAAAAAAAAAGAATAGCATCAACGTTGGGGTGCCTAGGTGGCTCAGTCAGTTAAGCATCTGCCTTCGGCTCAAGTCATGATCTCAGGGTGCTAGGATCGAGTCCCGCATCTGGGTCCTTGTTCCACAGGGAGCCTTCAGCTTCCCCTGCTTGTGCTCTCTCTCTCTCATAATTGAATTGAATTGAATTTTAAAAAGAATATAATTAATCTTTGAAAACTTCAAAACTCTTTGGTCCAAATTGTATTAATCAAAAATATTCTAAAAAAAAAAAAATTCTATTAGGTGACCTCATATAGATCCACTCTCCATGAAAAACTGAAATCTCAACAAGAAATATGACAGGGGAAAACATTTCCTTCCTAAAAGCTGGGTTCTTTCCTCTCCATCAAAAGGATTGTTTGACAACACTTTGATGTTAGAGCCTCATCTCATAAATACTGCAAAAGTTTTAGCATCTTAAATTGTGTACTTAGTTCTTAAAAATAGGTAAAAGAGTTACTAGAGCATATGTTCTATATACTGATGATTAGCATAAGTTGTTGCCAGTTTAGAGGACAATAATATCTAGGAAAAGCATAGCTGAATGAGGAATCAGAAAGAAGGGCCACCTCTGTGAGAAGCAGCTTGTCAGGGAGGCATACTCAAGAAGAAGGACTCAATATTGTCATTTCAGATCTCTACTGGAGAAGGCAAAGACTAAAAGAAGCTTTAGTCACAAACCTGGGTCATAAAGAAACTGAGCATGGCCCAAAGAAAATTCTAGTTAGCCGGGAAAATGTCTAAGGCCCACTATTTGACCTGAACCTCTTACATATTAATAGCCATCTTTTGGAGGAACTCACCTAGTTCACATGATGAAAGTCAAGGGAGAACCAGCACAAAATCTTTACAAAACTCCTCCAATTAAAGATCTCGGGGTCCTGGGATCGAGCCCCGCGTCGGGCTCTCTGCTCAGCGGGGAACCTGCTTCCCCCCTCTCTCTCTCTGCCTGCCTCTCCATCTACTTATGATTTCTCTCTGTCAAATAAATAAATAAAATCTTAAAAAAAATAAATAATCGGGGTGGGGTGTGGTGAAGGGTAATAGGAAAAACAAAGCAGCAGCAAAGATTCAACACAAGGGAAAAAATGCTAAAAGTAAAATTTGTGTTCAAACACATCACAACTTAAAAAAAAAAAAAAAACTATAAAACAACCAAAAATGTGTTTGTTCAGGAAAGATAGGGCAAGACAACAGGAGGAATTAAAACAAGCTGGAGAGCTCAGGAAGGAAGCAGGAACCAAGTGAAACCACCATAGAACCAAGACTATCATGGAAATGGAAATGGCACAAGAAAAATTGCTAAAAACCTTTTAAGTAATCTAGAGGACAAATTAAGAATAGTAGGAAAATAAAATGGAACAAAGAGTAGACAGAAAATTATATGAAACACAAAGGAAGTATAATATATCCATAAATTGTATCCCTTCTGAAGAAACTGAAATAATGCTACCAAAAATACGTAAAGATGTTACTCAAGAAAACTTTTTGGAAATGAAGAAAGACTTTAATCTACAGACCAAAGGAGCATATCACATGCTGGAAAATACATGGATGATCAGTAGCATATCACATGCTGGAAAATACATGGATGATCACTAGAGTACCCTAGTAAAACTTACTACTAAAGAAATAATTCTTTGATTTTCAAGGAGAAAATAATCAAGTCACATGTATTGAAGAAAAAATGTATCAGGCTCTTATTTCTACAGTCATGGGCAATGATAGAAGACGTGGTTACAAACTCCCTAGGGAAATTAATTGTCATGTAAGAATTTCCTAATAATAGCTAACATTTACTGCATTCATATTATGCATCAGCACTGTTTTAAGTGCTTTACCGCATTTATTTGTGAATGGTCACGTTAATTCTATGAAATAGGTAATACCCTTCTTCCATTTCACAGTGGAGCAGACCAAGATTAGAAAGGTTAAGTAACACACCCCAGCTCACCCAGCGTGAATGAATAAAATTTACTCGCAGCCCAGCTCCCAGCCCTGCCTGTAACTAGGGTACTCTGAAGTAACAGGCCTCAGGCAAACACTGAGATGTTGTTACTAGAAGGAGGAATGGATGCTAAGCAGGCAAACAGGAGAGATGTCCGCCACAACGTAAAAATCCTCTTTTTAATTAAAAGAGAGAGAGAGAGAGAGAGAGAGAGAATTGATAGTTGTTCAAAATCAAAATAGGAGAATCAAAGGGCTACTAGATCCACACATGTGCCTTTTCCTGGGTTCTTTCAAACCTTAAGGGACTTTTAAGCAGACACACAGCTTGGATCTTACCTAGTGGACATAACCTTTATCTTTCTACCTTAGACCCAAGACTTTGCCTGACATTCTCCTGGACCTGGATTTTGCTTCTTCTATAAGTGACATTAAGACAAAATCTTGTCAGTTCCTGTTAGAATTGAGTCTATTCTTAACTCACTGAAGTGCATTTGGCAATATACACAGGTGCATTTATAAAATTAAAGACACTGCAAACAGTATATGTGCTGCCTCTTTGATGGGGAAGCAGCCTAAACAATAATGGCACTTCCCCTGATTTTCTACCCAGAATGAAATCTACAACAGACACTGAAATGGAATCTCCCCTGTTTATACTTGAACTAGTAGTATATCCCCAACAATGAGGGAGGTCCATTTGATGGTGTACATAAATGCATTTACAAAAACTGAGGGCATCAGGTTAGTAAATACCTGTTTCATAGAAGCACCCCAGACTGAAACACCCAACAACAGCTTCAAATAACTGACCATAAAGGTTGATTTTCTCCAAAATCTCCTATCTTTTAAAAACTCTTTCCCGTAAAGATGAGTAATTATCAAAAGATGGGAGTCTGATGGTACCATATATTCTTCCTTTCTAGCTATTTGAACCACAGACATTTTCAAAATACAACAGTTAAATAGTGTTGAAAAAGGAAAGAAATCAATGTCTTTAAAGATGTCTTCCAACATTTAGTAAATTGCCAGTTCTGGAAATCTGGGGGCATTGGAATGATGAATGGTAATACCAGTGCCTATCAACTATTAGGAGTGCCTTAATTTCTCTGAGAGACATTTGCTGAGATTGTACTTTGAAACAGACAACTGGGATAGAAAACTAAAAACTAAGCACAGCTCCTGCCCTCAAGATGTTTGTTATCTAAGAGACAAAGACAGACATGTCAACAGCAAGCAAAAATGTGATTCAGGCCGTCATGTAAGCTTGCACAGAGACTGGTGGGGAAGCACAGAACAGACAGGGTCCACCTTCCTGAGAATGTCAAAAGAGTCTTCATAGAAAGGAACTTTTGAACTGGATCTGGAAGGATCTGTAAGAATTTGCCAAGCAGAGAAGGGAGGGTGCAGATTTTCATCAGAAGGAAAAGCATGTTTAAAGGTACAAAAATCAAAGAAACTTGTATCCATCTGAATAGCCTGGTGACAATCCCAGAATCTGAGTGGTTCATAATAACAGAAGTTTGTTTCTCATTTCCACCATAAACTGGTTGGGAACGTGCCGGCAGAACAGCTGCCATCTTCAGCTTTGCTAGTCGCTATGATGGAAGGAAATCCAGCCGGGTCTTGCACGAGCAGCCCATCACCTCCACTCAAGTTAGTGGCCAAAACTATTGATACAGTCTCTCTGAACCACAAGGGGGGCAAAAGGCAATCTTGTCTAACTAAGAAGCCAGAAGGAGATTTGGCGATAGGACAAATGGCCACCACAGAAGCACCCGAGCAAGGCTGTGCCTTCGGGAACTGGGGCTGTCCCAGTGGGGTTCCAGTGCAGCAAGCAGAGAGGAGGGTGGAGGAAATTGAAGGACCTATTTGTGAAAGGCCTAACTTGCTCTTCCTTTGTGTCTCAAAATACAAATTTTAAGTGCCTCAACAAGTCTGACAACCAGGGTTGGAAAACCTAGCAGCACCCACCCTGCGCTTCAGTAAGGACTCTGTCACCCACGGAAAGAACACGGGCTTGTGGTGGTTTTTCTCATCCTGGCCAAGCACAGCCTGAACCACAATAGAACCCTGTACATCTCTGAGGGAATTCAGGCCAGTAGCTCCAGAGAAAATTGCCGTATTGCTTCCTATATTCCTACTTTTGATGTTAGTAATAGCTTTCAATTTCTAGTGATTAAGGAATCTTGAAGTCTGAGTAAAGTGCTGAGGACGTGCCAACGACAGACGAATGAGCCAGGATGCTCTTTAGTCTCCCATTGGGGCATCGCTGCAGGCATGAGACTCAGAGCTAGTCAGGGGCAACTCGCTGAATCTAACTTCAGTAGAGCTGTGAGCCTGGAATTATGTTACTGGTGACTGTGTGGGTATGCCACGCAAGTGACTTTGCAAACAGCCTGCTGCAGGAAACAAGCCAACAAGCAACTGGGTTTGTCAGTAGGTCTGGCAAGAGCTGCTTGCATGTTCAGACTTTCTGCCGTAGGGCTATAGGGAGACAGCAGAGCAGGTGCAATGAGGGGTTTTCTAAAACAAGACTCGGCTTAGAGGCATCTAGGTTGTGTTCCAACAATGGTGCACTGAATACAGAGTATAAACCAGAGCGAGGTGTGTGGTCCCAAGTTCTCCCAGACGCAAGAACCAGGGTCTTGTCTGATGTCTAACATGCTCCCTGACTTCAGGCACTTTCCAGTCCTTTCTTGAAATGAGGCTGACATATGCGGATGGAGGAGATAACATCTGCAAAGCACTTTGAACTTCTCAGAAGAAAGGCAATAGATAAACACAAGGTAGTCATAGTATCTGTCTTTTTCTCTTAATAGCTGTCACATCTGGCTCTTTGTTTTTTTGCCTGGCTTATAAATGAATGGCTAAAAAGATAACATATCCCCACCAAAAACACATCTACCCACAAGACTTTCACCAGATTCTTGCAATTTGTATTAGATGTAAATAACCTTGGAATGTCACAAGATTCTTATTTCCCTCAGGGGTTTTCTAGCAGAAGGAAACCTATCTTCACCAGATCCCACCAATACATTATTCCCTGGGAGGGTCTCAAGCACTATAGCATTAACTCTTCAAAACCAAGATTTTAAAAATCTGTAACTGGCAACATAACTATTTTTATATTTAAACCTACAAGTGGAGACTAATATTTTTATAAAAGCAAATGACTTGTATCTTAATTTTTTTTTAAAGATTTTATTTATTTATTTGACAGAGATCACAAGTAGGCAGAGAGGCAGGCAGAGAGAGAGGAGGAAGCAGGCTCCCTGCTGAGCAGAGAGCCCGATGCGGGACTCCATCCCAGGAACCTGAGATCATGACCTGAGCCGAAGGCAGCGGCTTAACCCACTGAGCCACCCAGGCGCCCCTCTTAATTTTTTTTAAAAGATACACTCCTGCAAGTTGACAGTGTCCCTGTAGGCCACCAGGGTGGCCATTTCCCTCAAGTGTTTCTGAAAACAGGAAAGGTGAGGGGGAATTATCCAGCCAAAAGTGACAGGGCAAAACAGGGGCTAAGTGCGTCTCGGCATTCCTGGCCCAAGTGCTTTTTCTAGAGTTCACAGATGGAGGCGTCCATGGAATTTACACCTCCAGTGCACATAAACCAGCCTGTGGGATTATGGGGGTATTAACTAGACCTGTGACAAAATATAGGCACTCTACCTAATGCAACCACTGGCCTTAAATGGATGCACTTAGGAAAGAGGTTTAAAAAGGCCACCAGCCTCCTCAAGAAGAGTCTTTATGCTAATGAAACATACACAGGAAGTGAGGAAGGGCTGCTGACGTTGGGCCCCGATTGTCTGAGGAGCAACTCAGCTTCCGTGCTCATCTTCCTCCCCAGAGAGGCCCAGCCTCCCAAGTCTCAGACAGCTCCGTGGTCCCCTCAAGGTTAACAATGCTGTTTCCCGCTGAACCAGCCAGAATCAACACTGGAAGTGGATTTATTTTTACCCCAGGGCTTTGTCATCTATCATTACTGAAAAACTAAGACAGGTTTTGGCTGAATATCCTGAGATATTCAAGATCTCCATGCAGGATTTGGCCCTCCGTCTGCCACATTTATCTTACCTGGGGTGGCCTTCTCCCTGCCAATGCTCCTCATTAGTAACAGTATTTGTATTCAAAAGAAGAAGTGGTCTCTCTTGGTCAGGCACCTAAGGGATCCTGTGATGACATCGTGATGCAGTCCTCATGATATCATAGCTTCTTTCATGGAAACAAATCACTGGTGTCTTGGATGAGGGAGACACATTGAGAAATCTCTTGCAGATTTCTTCAACACACAGACATAACAGCCAAAACTTTGCTTTACTGAGAGCTGGAATGTGAAATATAATGATTCAGGATTCAGGTATATTTCATGTAAGGGGGTACCTTTTCGCTGGTCTGCAGGATGAAAATTATATTACCCACTGATCTGATGCTTTTTCAAACCCCGAGACCCAGTTGTGTGACGCATTTATGATTCCCCTTTATCTTCTACATTACATTCAAACTAGTTGGTTTTGGTTTTAAAAGTCCTCTGTTCACAGTGCTAGGCATATGTCTCCTTTCTCACCTTCCTTTCCAGTCAAGCAAATGTGACTAGAGTCTCTCAGAGCAAATCCAGAATGATAGAAACTGATCACTGGGTGCCCAACACTGTGCAGACCCAGACCCAGACCCTTTGCTCTCATTTCCATATCTAATTTCAAGTTCTTTCCTATTTCCAGTTGATTTTCCCCAAGCACCAAATCCACTCTCCTCAAACTCAACAAAGACTACTTTCAGCATGGTTTTTGACACGGTGGTTTTTGAGGTGAGGAAACTGAGTCATCAAACTTGCCCAAAGGCACATATCTACACAGAAGGGAATGGAACCTATAGCAACATTCTAACTAAAAGAAAACCCACTAGTGTATATATTGCCTCCAAATGAAAAATTAATTGAAAGGAGGGCTCTGGGTGAAAGCCAAGGATAACCACCCACGAACTTTGTATTTCACATTCCAACTCTCAAGCAAAAATCCTGAGAGCAGAATCTACATTTCTCACACCAAAGCCCAAGGCATTTGTTTATCAATAAGAACCAAAGCCAAGTTCAAAAAGAAAATACAGGTTTTCCCCCACTACCCAAAAGCAGAGTATTCCTGTGAAACCTTTCATAAACCAAAATGATGTAAAGCAAAGGAGCAATTACCATTAATTTATATGGAAATTTTTTGAGTATTCCCAGGTCCAAAAAATAACCTCTATTAGGCTTTTCTCAGACCTTAGGACATATCTTGTTAACAGACACACAAAATAAATCAAGATAAAACACAAGTGCTCACAGGCACACTTCAAATCTATGGTGGTTTGATGAAGAGACACTGTGTGCTGCACGAGGAAGGAGCTTAGTGGGGCCACTCACTGCTGGGGTGCTCGCCGCCTCTGTGATGAGGCTACCAAAAACGCTGAGCACCATTTTTGTTTTCCACCTTTTTCTCGAACCTTCGAAAAGCAGGGGATACCTATACCCTGGAAAAAATTTAAGGCCTACATAGATCACTAGCTGGTCCTGAGAAGGGCACTGCTATGCTTAGCTGTCTGCCTTGAGTCTAGATAATGGGGTTTCCCCAGCATTCCCAAGAGCACTGACCCCTCATACTTCTTGGTGACACTTTTGCTCATGGCATTCCCTGGG
Source organism: Neogale vison (assembly GCF_020171115.1). Lineage (NCBI taxonomy): Eukaryota > Metazoa > Chordata > Mammalia > Carnivora > Mustelidae > Neogale > Neogale vison. The sequence goes on along the minus strand of NC_058102.1, from coordinate 119,708,391 downwards.
GAGAGAGGGAGGGGTGTAAACCACTGGATAATTAAAAACCCATTAACTTGGGTGTGTGACTCCGATTTTGAATCCAGGCAGCCTTCACGATGCCCAGTCATAACTCAGAAATCCAACATTGTTCTGGAATCTCTGGATTTGCTTTGAGAAGTACCCTGCATGACCAAGTGGGGAGCTTAGACTTCATTACCATACCAGCATACTTCATTCCAAGTAAACAATCACAATATAAGAATTCTATCATCCTAAACCCTCCTCCAGATCCCTGGCAGAAGGTCAGTGGGGGTTTTTCCTCTGTTGCTTGGCTGACTCAGATCTCTCCTCTCCGTGTTGCTGCCTTGAGGAGGCCGAGGTTCCAGGTTTTCTGGTTTCAAAATAAATTGGCAGAAATCTGAAGTTATGCCAATACCGCCCTCCTGCCCGCAGGCAGCTGGGTCCCAGTGGGAGGTCTCTTAGCAACGAGGCTCAAATCAAATATTTGGGCGTCTGGACACATTCTGATTGGAATGAGCTCATGAACAAAAACTTCTCTCTTTCCCTCAACCCAGCTACCGAGGGTTATGAAAAGATGCTGAGTCCCTCGGTTGCCTCCCTGTACTGGGTGAATCTGACTCACGCAGAACGTTAAATTAGAGACAGCCCCAGACTGGCAGGCCAGAGATCCGACTTCTATTTCTGGCTTGATACGGATCCTTGGACAAGACACTTGAACTTTTTGTTGCTGTGCCTACAGAAAGCCCAAAGTTTTAAGTTGACCTTCTGCACGCTGCCTGTTGACCAAAAATCAGAATATTCACAGGCTCAAAGGGCCTGAGCTCCGGTTCAATTCAGAAGTGAACCAGGAGGAAGAAGGGTTTCGGAGCCCTTTTCCCCCATGTGCCACTTCATCTTAGCACCCCGGCGCCCCCTCAGCCATTCCCCAAAATGCCAACTGGCCAACGGGAGGGAGAAGGGGGCAAATGAGTGCTAGCCTAGAGCTTCACAACTTTTATTTTTCAACCCAGAATCCTGGGTTTACGCTATTCCTGTGTACTCAGGAAAGACTAAATACTTCACTTTGGCTATGGATGATAATTCAAATTGATATCCTTATGTACAGGGGAGGCTTTTAGCTCAGCTTTTACATCTATAAATCAGAGCCTTTAAACCGTAGTCTCCTGATCTGAGAGATGTCCCCTCCTCGGCCAGCACACCCACCCCTCCTACCTCTGGAAACCCATCATAATTACTGAGTGTACCATCCCACTGGCCACTGGAGCGGCTTATTTCTGTGGGCACAGATGCCTCACCTTTTCGTTGAGCCCTCGAGGGCAGATGCCATGTCTTGTCCCCTTTCAAGTCATCTTACCCGCTGGGGCAAATGGAGCTAGTCCTAAAGAAACCCTAACTGAATTTAATGAACATCCAAACCGCACGGGCCTGATGATGCTCAAACAGGGGGTCATGAAAAGCTCTCCCCAGGAGGAAACGTCTTTTCCAGAGAAGTAAGAAGTCAGAGAGCAAGTGGAGTGCAGTGAAAAGAGTGTGGCTCTTGACGGACACCACTGGTTAGCTTGGTTAGCTGGGCGGCCTTAGGCAAGTTGCATAAGCTCAGGCTGTTTCCTCATCTGGAAAATGGACATAACAATAGTATCTAATGTGCTGGATGATTTCAAGCAAATTAACTGAGGAGGAGCTGTAAAGCACCTAACAGGAAGGCAGTCCACAAAGGGTAGTTCTTACTGTTGTCATCACTTTGTCACCCAATCATAAGATCATTAAATAAAAGCATAGTTGGGTTACTTAGTTGTTCTGATTACAAAATCATTTTGTTTATCTATAAAGCTGCTGAAGAGTGTGTGGAATGAGGGAGTCAAGGATCCCAGCTTCTATGGCTGAAGGTAAATGACATTATTGTTTTAAAATCACCCCTTGATTAAAAAAATAAAAAAAGTTAGGGGCGCCTGGGTGACTCAGTGAAATCTCTGACTCTTGATTTCAGCTCAGGTGGTGATCTCAGGGTCATTAGATGGCTCAGCACTCAGCTTGGAGTCTGCTTCTTTCTCTCCCTCTCCCTCGGCTCCTCCTCCTGCCCACGCTCTCTCTCTCTCTCTCTCCCTCTCTAAAATAAATAAATCTTAATTTTAAAAAAGGCATCTGTGGCAAAAATAATAGAGCATTTATAAAAATAATTTTTGTCCAAAGAAATACACAAGTTAATCATCAGGATTCAACAGTGACCCTGAATCCCATATTTCATGACCTCGTTTCTTGATCTGCTCTGGAACCAGCTTGGGCTTCACTCTGGGGAGAGTCAGAGATCAATTTCTCTTGATTTTGTTTACACTATAGAAGATGCCAGACTTAAAGCACTAAAAAAAAAAATGCTTGTTCTGAAATGAACCTGAGTAATCCTTGACAATGGATACATTTTATCCATTTCACTTGCATCAGAACCAAAAAACCAGCATTTTCTATCATAGCCCAAAATGAAAACAGTCCCAGTGTCCAACAGGTGGAGACCCTGTTTTCACAAAGCAATGGAGTGTCATACTTTCACTTAAGGTGTAGATTCTAGTCAAAATAATATCAAGTGAAAAAAGCTAAAACAAAGTAACAGTGATTGTACTGATCAAACAACCAGGTTTATTAATAAAGAGGAATGGATCTTCTTAGTAGTCGAAGCCGTTATGAAGATTTGAGCTTGGTCCCCCCAAGAGTACACTTTTCAAGTCTTTTTTTCATTTTAAAAAAATCCAGTAACCCTTTCTCCTATGCCGTGTTTATCAAGCATCTACTACGCTTCGGGCATTGTTGGAGAAACCACATCGAAAAATAGATAAATTTGCCATCCTCACAGAGCTTACATTCTAATGTGGAACATGATAATAAACAAAATGTTACTGTACCATTTACAAAACACTTTCACATTTTATGGCTACACGCTGTCAAGTAGCTAAGGTTTAACGAACCTGTGTGGTAAATGTGGAAACGAACTTGGCCAACATCAGCTAGCTGATTAAGTGTCAGACTTGGGATTTAAACTTACGTCATCTGGTATTTCGGCTTCTGGCAAATAGCAAGACTAAGTAATTCAGATCAATCCTCCTACCAAAGACAACTTAAAAAGAAGCTGGATGAAATTTTTGCTTAATTTTCTTAAAAGCATCAAGCAATAGTAAGGTAGTGAAGAATCACCTGCCAAAAACTAGAGAGGACAAACCCCAGACAGGTTAACCCAGCCCACAAAGCTTTTATCCTAAGGCATTTGTCAAGCTGGAAAAAAGCACCTTTGAAAATGAGCTTTTGTTCTGATAGACTCACAAGGCCGAGGCCCAGAGACTGCCAAAGTTGGGGATTCAGAGGAACCACTCGCCATTTTAAGCTGGATCGCCAGGGTAAAGGAGAAAGGGAAGCATACAGCTCTCGGGTTCCCTTCATCATCGGGTCAAGGGGATCTCAAGCTTTGCACTGGGATTAAGGTGGCTTCAGACAGGAAGTGCTCTTAATGCCTGGCAGGCAGACACAAGGGAAAGCCTCTCCAGAAGAAGATTCCACAATTATATGCATATATATATATATACACACACACACACACACACATATATATGTTTACACACACACACATATATATGTTTACACACACACACACACACACATTCAATACCTAATATATTTGTTTCAATGTCAGGATATTGTGAGTAAGAACAACAAAAACAGCCAAAAGTTCAAACAGGTCCACAAAGACTTCAGAAATGGGTGTTCTTCAATACAGACCGCTAAACAACTCTACTTACTATATTCAGAAACATAAATGCCACATTTGAAAATTCTGACAGGGAACTGGAAACTAGAAAATTATGTAAAAGATTTTAAAAAGAGCCAAATAGCAACTCTCAAACTGAGGAATGCCGTCACTGAAGTAAAAACCCCAATGGCTGGGTTAACAGCAGATTATCACAGCTAAGTGAGGATTAGTGAACCGGAATATAGGTCAGAGATAACATCAAGAATTCAGCTGAAAAGGGGGGTGGGGCGGGAAAAATGAAAAAGAAAAAAAAAAAAAAAACCCAAACAGATACATTCAAAAGACGGAACATATTGAACCAGCAGGTAGAAAGGAAGGAATATTGGAACAAAGATAATATTTGGAGAGATAATAGCCAAGGACTATCCAGAACTGATGGGCAGACATCAACTCATAGTTTCAAGACCCCAAGCAACGTGAATTTTTTTTTTTAATCCACACCTAGATACAACATAAAGGAACTGTAAACAACCAAACCAGAGCACTCTTGAACCTAGATCACCTGAGGCTGAGTTCGGCTTTCTTCCCACCCCCTCAAGGCCCTTTTCCACGGAGCTCTGGAGTCCTCGCTATTCCTTGGTCCTACTCCCCCTGGGTGAGTGGCAACATCAATTTCCAAGTGGCCTTCTTTTCACATAAGCAGAAATGCCACTAGTTTCTAGAACAGTTCTGATGGCCACAACTAGTTAGCAGTTATTAGAAGAATGAAGCTTGCTCTCTAAAGCCAGCAGGCCAAACGGGATCAAAATGCAATCACTAGAAGCAGCTTTATCATGAATCTAAGCGGACAGCAGAGGAATGCCCACAGGCTGTCACTGGCCACCTCTTGTTCCCATTGGCTTTCTCCCTCCCACATCCCTCAAGGCCATGTTCTGCCTCAAACTCCAGCTTGTGGCCCCATCTGATGTCCCCATCACACCAGAAGGATTTTTAATTCACATAAAAAAGCAAAAGAATCAGCAACTGCCAGGTGGAAATGCAAAGAGCATAATAAAATGATTCCAGTCTTCTCTTACTGGCGGGTTAGCTGTGTGACCCAATGACCCCATGGTCACTAAGATAAAGACGACCTCAAGGCTGGATGGAGGGTCGGTGATGAGGCAGTAGGAAATTTCATCTTCACCTGATTTCTTATGGGTACTCCAAACACCAGGGCAAGATGTATTTCATCTATCCTATATGCCCATCCTCTGAATCAAGGCCTGGAATTACAGTAGGAAATCAGACATTAATATGTGCGTGAACAAATTTGTAGACAAAGTGAGGCAATTCTGCCAAGCCCGTACAGGAATATCTGCTCTCAGGAAGGTTTCAGACACACAGACCACTCCCTAGAGAAATGAAAAACTCCTCCTCTCGTTTCTGTCATCATCTCCTATCACACATTATCTGCTGTCATTTCTAAAAATAGAAAGATTTTTTTAAAAGTTAGGGTGAAAATGGACTCATATGATTTTGCAGTGTATTGAGTCCTTTTAAAAGTTCTCAGCACCAGCACTGGTCCTGAAATTGTGTTAGTACTTGGTAGATCCCATACTTTCTCCAAACCACCTTCCTGGGGTCTCCAGCTCTTGCCCCCAGCTAACTATAGAAGTCCTACATCCTGCTCAGGCAGGAGTAGGACACAGCTGAAAGGGCATTAGACCAGAAATCAGGATTTGAAGATACCTGTGCCCTGCAGGCAAGTCCCTCACTCACCCAGGACCCAGCACCTCTGTGGCAAGAAGAGCTTATCATAGAGCAAAGATAGGAGGGGTTCGGGAGTGAGTGGGATGGCTGTGTTCTGCCCAAATCTTTAGGTTGTATGAGGTGTGTTGTTCAAGACAGCCCCAGGCAGTTCTGATAGGCCCTTTCCCAGAAGCACCCTTCAAGAGGATGGCTCCTTAATGCCCCTAAGTAGGAGCAAATGCTCTACGATTGTCCCCTATACCCTCCATGTTCTGCCTTTCCCCTCTTCTGGGTCCACCTTGGTTAGAATCAGGAGCAGTGGTTTAGACAACAGACCCCTCTGGCTCTGGCCCCATACTTGACATGCTTAGTCACCACAACAGATGAGATGAAGCCAAGCTGCAGCCCCCAAAGCCATTCTGTGGCAAGGCAGATCCCACAACAAGCTAGTCAGCAATCAAAATGCAACCACTGGAAGCAGCTTTATCACAAATTCAAGCTGACAGCAGAGGGACGCCCAGAGGGCTGTCACTGACTATCCCTTTTCCCAACGGTCCTCTCTCTCTCTCTCTCTCTCTCTCTCTCCTACAACCCTTAATGCCATGTTCTGCCTCAAATTTCAGCCTGTTACTTCAGCTGATGTCCCCTGTCACAACAGAAACTTTATACAAGTCCTCACGTTCTACACAGGAAAGGGTACCCCAAAATAATTTGCTTCATTTGGGGGGCCCTTTATGGCCTTTGAAGAGCATCCACATATCTGGGGGCCCTTTATAGCTTTAAAAGAGCGTTCATGTATGGAAGGCCTGCAATTATGAAATGTCGGGTTGCGCAGCCTCAGGAAGATCTGGGGAATTCACAGAAGTGACTTGCTTTCCATTTAAGTGGTCATATAAATCTTTCCTGAAAATCATGGGTTGTCGCCCTGAGGAGCATGAAACTCATACTCCCCTACCTCCAGGACTAATCAGTGCCCAGGAAGAATAATAGTCACCCTTCATTGTCTTCAGATGTCCATGAGGTGACTTTTCTGCTACATCACTGTCCATGGGCAACGTGCTGCTGTTGGCTTTGCCAGTTCTGAGGACATTGAAATCAACTCTGCATCCATACCGTCCATCAGCTCCCTGCCTCGTGACCAGTGGCAGACACTTATAGAATGTCTGACCACTGACTGAAGCCCTGGAAGAAAGCAGAGCTCCCTGGTCTAGATGTGGCCAGACCTGTTGTTAACGGGTAGAGGAGAGGGCAGGCACAGGTCCCTGTCATAGAGCTATCCCCTGCATTTGGCAATTCTATAATTGCTATGGCCTCAAATAAGCAGAAACTTTGTCTGGAAGGCCTTGGGCTTAATCAAGCCTAGAGAAATAACTTGTTTAGGCCAGAGAGGGTTGGCTTTTTCTTGTTTTGTTTTGGTTTTGTTTGTTTAAGCTGCCAGCATTTAAAATGTAGGAGAGTTCATACAAAAATCTGGGTTCCTTGCTGTTCTGGAAAAATCCAAAGCTCTAACATTTCTGATTAGCTGTCATCACTTGAATAGTCCTACTTGTGTAGACAAGGCATCCCAGTCACCAGAGCCAGGTTTTGTGGGGCCTTAAGCTTATGTAATTTGGGATGACCTCTCTGAGAAAACTAAATCCAAATTATAACTATAAAATGCTAGGGCCCCCCCAAGGACCTGTGCGAATGGTGGGTCATGAAGTTTAACCACCATGAGATTCCAGGTAAATCCTCCTCAGGTTCCCACCCGTGGCCTCTCCTTTCACCCCAGCCCAGGGCCTATATGTTGCCCGTTTAGGTGTCAGAGTCCATGACCTCTTGCCTATACGTTGTGCTCACCAGCTCCTGCCGCCACTCCTCGTTCCAGCCCGTTTCCAGTATAAACACAGCCCTGTAAAGCAGGCCCCACCTTCCTGAAAACTCCAGTAACTAAATGAAGGGTGACTTCATTTATTTTAAAAGGCAGTAAAAAGAAGTCTTTATGCTTTAAAACTCCCTCTCCTTTGCGAGGTTAGAAGGAGAGGACCACCTAAACATCTGCTTAGAGTTAATACAGAAAGTGACTCCTTGGGGCATCTGGGTGACTCAGTGGGTTAAGCCTCTGCCCTCAGCTTGGGTCATGATCTGAGGGTCCTGGAATCGAGCCCCGCATCGGGCTCTCTGCTCAGCAGGGAACCTGCTTCCTCTTCTCTCTCTGCCTGCCTCTCTGTCTACCTGTGATTTCTCTGTCTCTCTGTCATAAATATTTATTTATTTATTTAAAAGATTTTATTTATCTATTTAACAGACAGAGATCACAAGTAGGTAGAGAGGCAGGCAGAGAGAGAGTGGGAGGGAAGCAGGCTCCCTGCTGAGCAGAGAGCCCAATGCGGGGCTCAGTCCCAGGACCCTGGGATCATGACCTGAGCCGAAGGCAGAGACTTTAACCCACTGAGCCACACAGGTGCCCCAATAAATACTTATTTATTTTTTAAAAAAAGAAGAAGAAAAGAAAAGAAAGTGATTCCTTACCACACAGATTTAAGAACAGCAACAAAAAGGAGGGGAGGGTCCTAAATATCTGCTGGGTCTATAGCTCAATTTCCATTCCACTGGGGATGCTCTCTGAGATTGTCCATTGCCTTTGTTTTGGAGGGTCAGGTGGAAAGGAAACATGCCAAAAAAATGTATTCCCAGTAGGTGGCAGACTGTACTGCCACAATTACATCAGGAATGAGATAATCACCAATATTTGTTGAGTGTCTATTGTGTACTAACTCTATCTCTTAAATACCAAGAATCGTACTACACAGCACATGGTGGCTCCCTGTGGATTTCTGCAATCTAGTTGTGGAAAAGGACACCCACAGAAAAAGTTAGATAAGAGGAAAATATAATAAAGGTTTGTAGGAATTCAGAGCCCAAACTGGGAAGATGATCCCTGTTGGGTCCCCCAATAATGGGTCCATGGTCAAAGGAGGGAGACTGATACAAAGTGAAGGTCAAGCAAAGCTTTATTTCACGCCAACCATCAAGAAACAAACCAACTGTCAAACAGACCCATCAGGGCCGCCCCTTACAGAGAGGGCTACCCCTCCCTGCCTCACAGGCTAACTTTTATAGAGCAAAGACCATGTGGTTGGGCCTGGCCACACACAGATGGCGAATGAGATTGTAACACACAGAGAAAGCTGCAGAGTCATGGAAGGTCACACACAGGTGGCCGATTGAATTAAAATATACCCTATAGCAGATATTTGAACTAACCTATCACCTTGGTCAGAACTGGCGCCCAAAAGGCGGGGCCCACACTCCTTGGTAGCTAGGGAGACAGTATGTGTGCTTTACTGATTGGATGTCTCCACCTGACCCGACTCATCCCTGCATTCGGGCTATTATCTCCACCTGACCTGACCCACCCTTGTATTTGGGCTTTGTTACCTGGGACTAGTTTCCCAGACTTGCTTTTAAGTAAGCTCCCCTGGGGCGGGGTAGGCAGGGTCAATTTAAGTTGACAACAAAATGGCTGTTCAACCAAGGTGGGGCCGCTCTGGCTAAATAGGCCCTTACAATCCCCAAGCAGGGGTAAACCCCAGGCACCTTGGAAATGCAGGGAGTAGCACTGAGAACATTCCCAGATGGTGAGAAGGGTTTAGAAGACCAGGAGGTCTGGTCCTGGAGAACTAGAAATTTGTGAAGAAACTGGAGACAAAGAAATAAAAAGAAAATTAGATAAAGAACCTATCAGGAAGAGACGAGAATTTGATAGAGGTCTCTAGATTGTGTGACTCAGAGACAGAGTTCAAGAAATAATAATAAAAGTGCATGTGGGCAGTGCTTTTCAGTTTACTGAAAATAAACATTGTGACTTCTTCCCATTTGATTCGTACTTACGCTCAGCATTATATATGTTTTTGTAGAAAACATAGAAATTGGCAAAACTTGAAAACTGTAATTCTATCAATCAGCAAAACCCACTTACATTTTGGCATATTTTCTTCCTGTTTTATTTCCAAAGATAATTTTTTTCTCAAAAAGAGGATGAGTGTATCTATTTTCACTGAACACTGTAAGACTTTCCCCATGTCCCTGAATAGTCTTTGAAAACAAGATGTTTACTGGCTACCTAATACTCCATTTTTTGATGTACCATAATGCTATTAATTGCTCTCTGTTGAACATTTAAATTGCTTCCAATTTTTTCGTTATTATTAATCATACTGCACTGAATATCCCTGGATATAAATATGGGCCCACACCTCTCTGATATGCAATTATTAGAGTGAAGGGCATAAATATTTTTAGGATTCTTAATAGATGTTGACAAGTAGTATTCAAAAAAAGATTTTGCCAATTTACACATTCATCCAGGGTACATGAAAGGGCTTGTTTCCTGTAGATCTACCCTAGAATTAAGTATTATTTTTTCAGTCTTTGCTAATTTGACAAATGAGAAATTGAATCACAGAATCACATCTAAGTAATCATTTTTGTTACTCATGAGTTTGCATTTTCTTAAAAGATTTTATTCATTCATTTGACAAACAGAAATCACAAGTAGGCAGAGAGGCAGGCAGAGAGAGAGAGGAGAAAGCAGGCTACCTGCTGAGCAGAGAGCCCGATGCGGGGCTCAATCCCAAGACCCTGGGATCATGACCTGAGCCAAAGGCAGAGGCTTTAACCCACTGAGCCACCCAGATACCCCCCATGAGTTTGCATTTTTTACATGATTTTTCACCTTGTGTATTTCTACAAATTATCTGTACTTTGACTCGTTTTTCTATTGGTATAAAGCAGTTATCATTTTGCATTTTAAAAGCCCTTAATACATTAGATTGCCATTTGTTGTACTGAGTGTTTTAATTTTGCTTGATATTTTGACCAAAAACTACCTTACATTTGATATCATTCAATCTGTGGGTCTTTCCTTTTTAAATTTCTTCTGCTGGTTTTTTTAAATTATACTGTCTTTTTCTACTCTGAGATCAATTTATATTTTCTTTTAGATTTTTTTATGGTTTCATTTTCACATTTCATTCTTAACCATCTGGAATTCATTTAGACATGTCTTTACTACCTCTGATGGTAAAAGTAAATATAACTTGAGACTTCCCAGATAGTCTGTCTTCCCATCAACATTTATTAAATAATTCATTAAATAAATTCATCTCTTTAGCACATGATTTGTAAATCTCTTTTGTCGTATACTATTACATGTTCTGGGATCGGCTTCATGGCTGTCTCCTCTGTTCTATTTATCTGTGTTTTACTCTTTACACCCATAACACACTGCTACTTTATTATTGTAATCTTCAATACACATACACTACTTTCTACTGTTTCATAGATATGTTATGCATGTGCTTTCATAAATAATTCTACTTGAAAATAAAGACTACCTATTCCTCTCATTTCTTTTCTATTACTCATGTAAAAGATAATATTCATGTAGATGACAAATGTTCTGAGGTACAGATGTATGGACTTAACGTAAGAAAGGGTCTTGCAGTTCTGTGCCTCTTTTTGGTGGGAAAAAAACACAAAATATAAAGCATGGTTGATTATTAAAATGGAACACTTATTACACTGGAAAAAAAAATTTTTTTAAAGGAGTGAAATCAGAACATGCTTGCTTTGATTTATTTTTTTAAATAAAAAACCTGGACTAGCAAAAAGAAAGTCAAGCTTTGGAGGTAGAAAGTTATCATTCTCCAAGCTTTCATTTCCTAAATGGAAACCTTTAGGGATGAGCCCAAAATCCACAGAAGTAGAAATGAATGAATTTCTCCTGCTCTCTCCAAGTGATGTATGAATCACCAGCTTTGCATTGAACTTTGTCTACCAGGACTCAGATTCTTCTCTAAATAGGGTCTTGGGGCACCAGGGTGGCTCAGTTGTTAAGCGTTTGTTTGCCTTTGGCTCAGGTCACGGTCCCAGGGTCCTGGGATCAAGCCCCACCTCAGGCTCCCTGTTCGGCGGGAGGCCTGCTTCTCCCTCTCCCACTCTCCCTGCTTATGCTCCCTCTCTCGCTGTTTCTCTGTCCAATAAAAAAATTAAATCTTTTTTTTAAAAAAAAGAATTAGATCTAAATAGGGTTTACAGTGATGGATACATATATACAGTGATGTACATACATACAACTGCCAAGAATTTAGGGACACCTGGCTCATCTGGGTATAAAACAATGCAAATCAGTAGGACTTGCAGCCTTTGCCATCATCACAAGAACATGAGAGCTGAGTTCGGCCCACTTACTTGATCAAAACATGGTGGCAGTGGGGCTGTGGTCACCCAGCATCCCTACATTCTGAGTCTTCCCTGCACCTCCCACTCAGCTGATCTTCAGAAAGAGTGTCCTGGTTCACAAGCCAGTTCCGAGTAAGATCTGAGTCAGTACAACCCATAGCCATCACTAGAAAACAATGAAGCTGCTTGCCCTCTTAAGTAAAGGTAAGTCAGTCAGTCTGCCTCACCTGCTGACTGTAAGCTCCCACAGAAGGAGCTCTGTGCTTTTTTTATTGCCCTTCTATATATAGAAGGCATCTGACAATTACTACATGTTTCATGAATGAATGAATGAATTGAAAAATTCAAAAGATAGTCTGTTACTAGGGAATTAAGCTAAATTGTAGTCCCTATCAGTTAAACTCACAATCTTAGAAATTTAGACATTTTTATGTGATCTGATGACGGATGCGATTCCTTTTATCTACATATTTTGAACAACCCAAAAAGAAAGTCAAAAAGGCATGTGTGATGAACAGCATCACCATGTAGTCTTCTTGGAGCTTGAGAAGCAGCCCTGTATTTTTTTTCTGGAGGTGAATAAATAATAAGGGCGAGAGAGGCCTGTGCATGAGAGCAGGTATGCCATTAAAAACAAACTCTGGTTCGGGAAGGCAGACCCAGGAGGCATCTGATTTTCCTTGAATTTTCTTTTGGGTTGTGTTTTCAAGGAAATTGATGTTCCTGAGGAATGTCTGAAAATGATGGACTTGGCCATATCTAACCCCCAGGCTAGCCCTGCAACTGTATGAATCGGGGACAGCTCGTCTTTTGCAGAAATGGCCATGAGAAAACATGGAGTCCTCCTCAGTAGAACCAGTGCCCTTCTATGGGGATCAGCTGGGTATTCCCTCATGCACAAAATTTCCTCATTGCTGTGTGCACGAGAAGTCTGTACAAAACAGTGTTGTCTACCAGACACTGACCATTGCTAAAGTATTGTGGGTACAGAAATGCAAATTTTCAGGGATAAATCATCTCATTAAATCAGAAGGAAGACTGCTCACAATCTAAGACAGTCTTAGTCCCAAAATTTTATAAAAAAGTAAAACAGGGGGCGCCTGGGTGGCTCAGTGGGTTAAAGCCTCTACCTTCAGCTCAGGTCATGATCCCAGAGTCCTGGGATCGATCCCCACGTCAGGCTCTCTGCTCAGCGGGGAGCCTGCTTCCTCCTCTCTCTCTCTGCCTGTCTCTCTGCCTACTTGTAATCTCTGCCTGTCAAATAAATAAATAAAATCTTAAAAAAAAAAAAAAAGTAAGACAACCTTGGCTAACAAGGCTGCCTTATCAAGGGAATAACATTCCTTCATAGAGGGAACTATGAGATCCACTTTAATAATCTGGAAATAGGACATGTACCTAATGTTTATTGTCATCTGGGAAGAAATACATCTAAGGCACTGAAACTCACCAAAAATGATTTACCTCTAACATCTCCAGTCTTTGGTTACCTTATTCATTTGTAAGATCTTTAAACACATTGTTTTGCTAAGTACACACAGGAAAACTTCAACTCAGCTGTCATGCAGTGGCCATGAATTCCAAATTAGAAGCCTCTGAACTTAATGAAACTGCATTACAGATTGAAATTCATCATTTTATAATATACCAGAAAACTTGGGCACATAGCCCACCTTTGGCTACCCACCTTTGCAGCTATAGATTATTGGTTCTATGAGGTTAATTTTTAATTATCCTGGGCTCCCCAGCTCCAGTCTTACATCTTTCCACACCCTGAGATGCTCTAAACTCACAAAATGCAAATTAATTTCAATATTAACTTAAATAAAACGAGTAAATCCCATACATAATTGATTCCAGAAGCAAACAGGAATTTTTTTAAGATTTTATTTATTTATTTGACAGAGATCATAAGTAGGCAGAGAGAGAGGAAGAGAAGCTCCCCGCTGAGCAGAGAGCCCGACGTGGGGCTCGATCCCAGGACCCTGGGATCATGACCCGAACCAAAGGCAGAGGCTTTAACCCACTGAGCCAACGGTGTGTTGCGGGGGGTGAGGTCGGTTAAGTTTTACTGCATAAACAACAAAATCACTGTTTAACCAGATGGAATCGCTCTGGCTAAATAGGCCCTTACAATAACATCTACTGGGAACAGGCCTATTTTCTCTCTTTTTCACTAGAACATTCGTTGCATACTGCCACTCTACCTCGTTAGTTCCTGGATCCATTTCCAGTACCAAAGGCAGTGGGAACTATGCCAAGGGCACAGGTGGGGTAGTCTGTGTGGTGTCAGAAAGGAAACTGGCACGGAAATGTTTAGTGTTTGTGAAAACTGGGTCTGCTTCTACTTATGATGACAATTCAGACAAAAGAAGCTTTCATTGCATGAGAGTTTTCAGAGGAATGGTCATCAATTATGACTATAAGAGATTTGGAATAAACCTCCCAAATGCTGGGGGAAGACAGAGGCAAAGAGGCCCCTATGGGTGTTCACCAAGATTTTTTAACAATCAGAAAGTAGAAAGTTCAGCCAAAAGGCACCTGGGTGGCCCAGTCTGTTAAGCATCTGATTCTTGATTTGGGCTCAGGTCATGATCTCAGGGTCGTGAGATGGAGCTCTGTGTTGGACTCTGCACTGGACGTGGAGTCTGCTTGGGATTCTCTCTCCCTCTCTCTCCCTCTTCCTAGTGCCCCTCCTCGTACTCTCATGCTATAAATTAATTCATTATTTAATTAATTAATTCTTTTAAAAATAGAGTTCAGTCAAGAAAAGTTGAATGAAACTGGGATGGTAAGATGGGCAAGACCATTTGAACATGAAGGAAAACCCCATCATCTGTAAGAAAGTAGAAGGATCAGTCTCTACCCTCTCTCTGGTGGTTTAGTGATAGCAAAAACCTCACTGATAAAAGAAGAGAAGTAGGGTAAGCACAGAGATGTGGCCGGTCTGCTGAGGACTAAAATGCATCAATAGCTGGTTGGAATAGACAACTTCAAGAAAATGAAAGTCCTAGTTATTTGGTGCCACACAGCCCACCTGGTTTACCTAGGTTAGCAAATATTTATTGAACACCTACCACTGGCTCAGCACTTGGAGTGTTAAGAAGAGTTTATTGGCCATAAACATTATGATTTGCTGAAACAACTTCACTCTGGGAGAGAGAATTTTCTTCACTGGATAGAACAAGTCATCTCAAAGTCCAGTTCTGGTTGGAGACAGAGAATGTCCTCTCTAGTCAGAGTTTCTCAAAAGTCAAAGATGACTTTGCTATGGGGGTTGAAGTCTTAAAACTACAGACTCTGAGGGGATTCAAATGTTAACAATTGGATATATTACTTTGCTTTTAATAGATATATTATTACTCTTCTCACGGTTTAATTTGCCTTTCAATAGTTTCCAGTTTTGTACATTGTCATGGTTGCAAAGGAGGCATCTTTAAATCCTTGAGAATCAAATTAAAAGCAAGTCAGGAAACTTTTTCCTCTTAACATTATAAGAACATTTGTCAGGAAAGGGCCCTGGCACTCATTCAGAACTTCCTTGTGAACTGGAGAATTTTCTTGAGGCAGATTACCATATGCTGGACAATGAAATCTCTACCTCTTGCAAGCTGTTTCTTTTCTTTAATAAGAAATTCTTATTCTTAGATGCTCTTTACAAAACTACAACTGTTTTGCAGGCATAAGTGCACCATAAATCCTGTATATAATACCAACAAAAGTTTTGGTTTTGGGTTTGTTTGTTTGTTTCAATAAAAAGAGCATATCAAATATGTACCCAGTTTATTTAACATGATTTCTATTGACAAAATGTTCTGTTCTAATTGTGATATAATTAATGGAGAAAAACGTTTCTGAAGCTTACCTCTTTTTAAGTAATCTCCACACCCAACACGGGGCTTGAACCCACCACCCTGAGATCAAGAGTCGAATGCTCCACCAACTGAATCAGCCAGGTGCCCCAGTGGAGAAAATCTTTTATTAAATAAATTTGTATTTAAATATTCAATATCAAAATTTCAAATCACCTCATAGCAGCATCAGCTATCATTTTGGTGAAAAGGGGTAAAATATAAGGTATGATCCTTGCCCTCAAGGTTCCAAATTCTCCACTTGGAACCCAAACTGTTCTAATGAAATCAGTAAAATAATATGTATCTTAATAAAAAATATTTCTTGGATTAGTCTCATTGATAAAATCAATCAGGAGGCCTACTTGGCTTAAAATTATATCTGATTTGATCTTTTAAGCAATTGCCCAAACTGAGCATTTTGTTTGGTTGGATTTATCTATTCAACATTTACTGAGTGTTTGTTTTTTTTTAAGATTTTATTTATTTATTTGACAGACAGATCACAAGTAGGCAGAGAGGCAGGCAGAGAGAGGGGAGGGAAGCAGGCTCCCTGCTGAGCAGAGAGCCCAATACGGGGCTCGATCCCAGGACCCTGAGATCAAGACCTGAGCCAAAGGCAGAGGTTTAACCCACTGAGCCACCCAGGTGCCCCTTACTGAGTGTTTTTTATGGGACAGACACCATACTAAGTGTCGAAGGTTTAGCAGTAAACAAGTAATCAATCTTAAGGCTTGCTCTGATGGGTGGGTTTGTGGGGCGGTAACAACTAACAACAGTGGCAATGGGAGTAAACAGAACAATGTTAGGATAATTTTCTCTTCTCCCCACCTTAGAGTCAACCTTGAATCTGAAAGAATCTGAAAGGTGTTTGAGAAGAGACGGAAGTGCACCTAGTTTCTTTCTTATCAGCTCCCCAGGGTTCTTTGACTGAATCTCTTCATACTGAAAAGAGATGGTCTTACTTTTGCCTTTAAAAAGCTGCAAGTTCCTTCCTGATGTTTCTGCTCAACAAAATCCTTCTCTGAAGGCCAAATACCACTTGTGAAGTTTGATACAGACCCACTTTAGGATTTTGCAGTTTGGAACCTTCCACAGAGGAAAGTCATGTTGTTCCTTTGGGAGTGTGGAGACGTATCCTGAAGGAGCATTCCATGGAAATGGTAGGCTCCCTTGGTTCCATCTGGTGCTTTCTACCTCCTGGTGCTCAGCCCTATGGTCCTCTTAGTCACTAAAATCTGTTAGTGTAGGAACATTCTTTTTTTTTTTTTAGTGTAGGAACATTCTAATACACACTGAACTTAAGAGACCCCCTCCTCAAAAAGTGAATTGACTCCTTACCATTCAAGAGCAGCAATAGAGGCTCCTCCTCGGAGCTTGTGAGGTAAGTTATAGCACCTTCCTTAAGAGGCCTCTCTGTTATCATTCTCCCATTGGAGCTTTCATCCAAAGCTCTAAGCGACCTATTGCCAATTCCTTGTGAGCCGATAGTACTGAGCAGCTACTGTGTGCAGGAAGTTGGTTGATAGATATAAAGCCCCCGGTTAGGAGGAGGGGAAACAAAAGGGAAAAGAATCGAGTGATGTTTTGATAGGTTCTGTGATAGGAATACAGGCTGAATTCTGTGGAGTGACGCATTACCTTCTGAATGGGTCTTAAAGGGTAAGTGAGAATTTGGGGGTTGGGTTGGGGTTGCAACATTTCAGGCAGAGGGAACATTAAGACCAAAGAACAAAAATGAGAATGAACATGACAGTGGGGGGAAACCTCAAACATCTACTCTGTCTTAGTTCATTCAAGCTGTTTTACAGAATACCAGAGAAACTTCTCACAGTTCTGGAGGCTAGAAGTCAAAGATCACGGAACCAGCAGATTTGGTATCTAGTGGGGGCCCACTTTCTGGTTCACAGGTGGTTCACTTCCCCCTGTGTCATTTCTTGGTGGAAGGGTAAGGGAGCATTCTAGGGTCTCTTTCATAAGGACACTAGTCTCATTCATGTGGTCTCCACTCCCCACGACCTCTTAATTACCGCCCAAAGGCCCTACCTCTTAACACCAATGCATTGGGGGTTAGGTTTCAACAAACAAATTTTGGGGGAGCTTGGGGGAATACATTCAGACTCTAGTTTACTGTGACTATGTATAATGTACATCAGGGCATGCTGTAAGAGATGAGAGTAACAAAGATGGTGGCAGACTGAAAGCATCACATATGTCATGCTAAGGAAGGATTACATGTCTATAACAAATGAGGAAACTGAGGTTCATGGTCATTATACTTGTCACTTAAAGTCACTCTCACAAGAACAGGATTTGGGTAGGCACTCTACCTTTCTCCCTTTTGCTAGGGCAGGAATGAGGAAAGAGTAAATACCCAGAGGTAGAAGAGATCAAAGTCTTTGGTGATCAGTTGCCTTTTGCCTCTTGTCCCTGGAGCCTACTCCATGCTCAGCAGACTGAGAGCACAGCTGCCTTTGGGAGGTTCTTATTTACACACAGCCCAGCTCCTTTGCCACAATGGCCTGGAAACCCAGCTGTTTCTTGCTATGGTCCCCATGTAGCTGAGCTAGTTCACAGGTTAAAGCCCATCTGCAGTGTCTACATCACTGACCTTCTGCCTCAGGACCTGGGAGCCAATCTTGGAGGAGAGCTGGCAGGGTCCACTGCATGACTGGGCAGGCTGGGGCCAAAGAGGGCCACTCCCTCTGTGCTGGCCCTGATTCTGGGAAAAAGACCAAAGCGCTTATCAGAATTACAGAAATTACCCTCAAGTCCTTAGGAGTTCAACAACACTCACATCTGAGTTGAGTATCATAATCAACATGGCCTCCTAGAGCCTTGAAAACAGTACAACATCATGGGCCAGTGAGGTCTAACAATAAATCAGAATTCAAGGGGGCCTCCTCTGCAGGTCCTTTCTATAAGCAAAATTTTTCTTGGTTTTACCTATACATGCTACTTGCAAAAATGTCAAACATGATATAAAAAGTTATGGCCATTAATCACTATTGCCTATGGCTAATCTCATCAGCACCCAGTGTTTTCACAGTCCCTTTCCTAAGAAGGAAGGGACCCATTCTCATACTCACGGCTGGAATCCAAAAACATTATAGAAAAGCTGCTCTTGTTTCCAGTTAATGGTCCCAATCTCGCATCAGATGGTACTGTCACAGGGCTGTTTATTTTATGTATGTATGTATGTATGTATTTATTTATTTTTTTGGCAGAACTTCTGAGTCCAAAGCACAATTCAGCATAAACAAAGGCCTGGCTCTGACCCAACATATTAATCAATGAATTAATTCTTTCCTGCATCCATTAACCTTGGGCATGAAGCAGTGACTTAGCATTGGAAGAATCAGGACTTCTTAAGCTATTTGAGATGCCTTGAGGACCGGGGGGGAAAAAGCAAGGAGTCCTCAGTCTCTTGAGAAAGGGTGGCCAAAATGACCTGTGACCCCTCCTGCTCTCAGGCTACCTTAGTTTTGTCTAGTCTTCCAGCAGAGAAAGCAATGCTCCTGCTACCAGTTATATGCTGGCTATAGGTATATCTATTACAATACTTATTTTAAAGATTTTTATTTATTTATTTGACAGACAGAGATCACAAGTAGGCAGAGAGGCAGCCAGGGAGAGAGAAAGGGAAGCAGGCTCCCTGCTGAGCAGAGAGCCCGATGCGGGACTCAATCCCAGGACCCTGAGATCATGACCTGAGCTGAAGACAGAAGCTTTAACCCACTGAGTCACCCAGGTGCCCCAAATACTTATTTTAAGCATTCACTTTCCAGATATGTGTCCCTGTCCCCCCACCCTTCCCCATTACCTTTCTTAGACTATGTTTTTTTAATTGTGGTTAAAAAAAAGAAGAAGAAGAACAACAACAACAAAACACACATAACATGAAATTTACCATCTTAAACATTTTAAGTGTACTACTCAGTAGGGTTCAGAGATGGCAGGCAGAGTTCGAGAGGTAGGGAGAGCTGCATATTCAGGGAATTGTACTTATCAGAAAAAGTCACAGAGACCAGTCCCTCTGAGGGAAGGAAATACAAAGTTAGACTTCTCCAGTTTTAGAAACTGTTCTATTTCTCCCCTTTTCAGAGAAAGAGAAGCCAAAACAGAGTACTGGGTATAAAGTAGGTTGCCCATAAGTCCTTAGCCAGTTCACTTGGCCATAACAAAATACCACAGGCTGGGCAGTTCATTTTATTTCTCACAGTTCTTGAGGCTTGGGAATCCAAGGTCAAGGTATGGGCCACTTAGGTTCCCAGTTGGGAGACAGCCACCTTTTCTCTATGAACTTTCCTCAGTATGTGTACTCAGAGTGCCCTCCCCTTCCCTCTCATGAGGGCCCCATCTCCATGACCTAATCTAACCCAATATAACCCACTTTCATGACCTAACCTATTACCACCCAAAGGTCTCATCAATAAGGACCGTCACATTGGGAGTTAGGGCTTCAGCATATGAATTTGGAGAGACATGAACTTTCAGTCCATAATACTTTTTTTTTTTTTAAAGATTTTATTTATTTATTTGACAGAGAGAAATCACAAGTAGATGGAGAGGCAGGCAGAGAGAGAGAAGGAAGCAGGCTCCCTGCAGAGCAGAGAGCCCGATGCGGGACTCCATCCCAGGACCCTGAGATCATGACCTGAGCCGAAGGCAGCGGCTTAACCCACTGAGCCACCCAGGCGCCCCTGTCCATAATACTTTTGATGGCTTTATTGAAAGTAGAGTAAAACACACTCTGCACTTCCAAAAAGGATTTAAGCCATCTTAAAATAAAAACAGAGGCGTCAGGAACTATGGAGAAGAAGGCACTCATTATTATACCAGGAATGAGGGGTGGGCAAGTATTGTTATTAAACACTAAATTTAGTTCATTCTGAGGATCATGGGGGATTTTTAAAATGTGATGGCTCCCTATTCAGATAATAAAAAAGCACTTTTTCCACCGAATTAGATTAAAAAAAAAATTATTATTAAATCTAAAAAAGTATGAAAATGTACATTTACTTCATGTGGGTGGTTCTTGTGCTGGCCTTTGAAAGAATCCAAGGGCAGATAAGCAATGGGGAGGATTCTACAGGTCTGAACATACTCGTGTCTGATGACCAACCTTAATACAATGGAGAGAGTCAGAAGAAAGGAAAGCAGGGCCTCTCTATGTGTGTCCTCCTCACCACCCCACCCCACCCCCACCCAGAACCTGCACCACCTTTGGCTGAACTGCTGATAATATGTAAATTCTCAGACCAATCCATACCTACTGAATTAGAATACTGGGAGAATGGGGTTAGGAACTCCCTAGTTTTGAAACTCCGTGGGTGATTCTGATCCCCATGAAGCTCTGAGATACCGTAATCTAGAAGAGAAGGTTGGTGGGGCATCTGGGTGGCTCAGTGGGTCATGACCTGCCTCTGGCTCAGGTCATGATCATGGGGTCCTGGGATCAACCCCAGATCAGGCTCCCTGCTTAGTGGGGAGTCTGCTTCTCCTTCTGCCTGCCGCTCCCCTTGCTTGTGCCCACTCTCTCTCAAATAATAAATAAGTAAAAATCTTTTTAAAAAGGAAAAGAATGTTGGTCTCATACGCATTTTCTTTCATATTGTCTGAATTGCTAGATAGAAAGCATTCCCTGTTCCTCAGTTACTTGAGGCCAGCTACAAAAATTGATGGACTGTTGTGAAGATTATGGGGTCTGATGTATGTTCTTTCTGAAAAAGAGGCTACTGTTCCCAAAGCAGCAGGTCCCAAGCTTTTCTCAACCATGGACTGTGAGCCCATTTAAAACCTCTTGGGAGCATCTAGTTACAGTAGTGTCGTACTCCACAAAGTACAGAAGAAATGACTTAGCCTTGAAATTCAGACAGGTGTTAGCAGTCAACTGCTGTGATCACAGAATGTTTTCTTGTGCTACCTAATATATATGTAATATTGATGAGCAACTGCTCCAGTGTGCCCATCATAACAAACAGGTGAGAGACAGCTGCAGTCCCTGAATAACAGACTCAAAAGAAGATTCTCTTGTATGCTAGACAAAGGAGAGTGTTGTTTAATAGTCAGGAATACAGTGAGCCAGCTGTTTAAGCTGTTGGTTGCTTGGAATCTGCCACATGTGAGTATTTATACCACAGAAATCAGCAAATGCTACAAATCAGGATTCATTTGTTCTCCTCAGAGAGCTGGTTCACCAGTGTACCCCTAGTGTGGACTGAGGAATGAATCTGAAACACAGGGAGCAGTCACCTTCCTGAATCCTGGGACAGAGACTCCCTCTTCTTCCCACAAGAACACTCTCTCTTAAAAAAAACAAAAACAAAACAAAAAAAAAACACTCTCTCTTGTCCTGTGCCCAGTGTTAACTTGGGTAATGGTCTGTGTGGAAGGTTGTGATTCCCCAGATAGTGACGTGCATTTAATTCTATTTAGATAGGCTCCATGTGGTTGACTAGGAAGGGCCACTACAGAGAATAAATAACAAAAACCTTTTAGCTAATATATTTCTTTCATTAAGAATTATGCTTTTGAGGGGTACCTGGCTAGCTCAGTGGATCGTGCGACACTTGATCTCAGGGTCAAGAGTTCAAGCTCCACATTGGGCATAGAGACTATTAAAAAAAAAAAGAAAGAAAGAACTATGGTTTTTTGTACAATCAGGGATAAATTTTAAATGCAAATGACTAGAGAGAGGAGTTCGTTGATTTAAATTCATAGCCAGCTAGGAATGACTGACACTAGATCTTTCCTGAGTGTAGGCTTGGCTCAGGGAGCAAAGGCTACAAAAGCAGTAGTCCTGAGTCTGAAGAAAGTGAGAAGAGCGGCCAGTGGGACATGAAACAGCTGCCAGGAGAGAGGCTGGGATACTCCTAAAACGGGACTGATGGCTTCTTTAGGTCCAGAGCCTGTCCTATCAAGAAGCTTGTCCTTAGGGCACAAGAGCAGAAGTCAGACACTGACTGGTGCACAGCTCTGCAGCATTTTACACCAGGGCAAGGCTCTGTCACAGTCCCTCTCTCAGGACTGCGGACCAGTTCTAGGCTACTCTGTACACTGGCATCTAGTTGTTATTACTACAAAAACGCTAGTTCACATCAAAACCAGTAGAATGTATCTGATTAAAGACAAGAATGGTGCTTGCTGTGGGCAAGAACCTCAGGAGTGGACACTTAGATAGACCATTTTGGCCATTTGTAGCATAAGTCTTAAAAGAATGTATACTCTGACCTAGTAAGTCCACTTGTAAGGATTTCTCTTAATATTATCAAACTAGTCACTGAAGATGTATCTGAAGCATGTTTGTTGACACCTTATTTATTATAAAACTTAAAAAAATATTTGAATATCAGGGTGCCTAGGCGGCTCAGTTGTTAAGCAGCTGCCTTTGGCTCAGGTCATGATCCCACAGTCCTGGGATTAAGCCCTACATCTGACTCCCTGCTCGGCAAGAAGCCTGCTTCTCCCTCTCCCACTCCCCCTGCTTGTGTTCCCTCTCTCGCTATGTTTCTGTCAAATAAATAAATAAAATCTTTAAAAAATATATTTAAATATCAACCAATAGGGTGCCTGGGTGGCTTAGTGGGTTAAGCCGCTGCCTTTGGCTCAGTCATGATCTCAGGGTCCTGGGATCAAGTCCCGCATCGGGCTCTCTGCTCAGCAGGGAGCCTGCTTCTCTCTCTCTCTCTCTCTCTCTCTCTCTCTCCCTGCCTCTCCGTCTACTTGTTATCTCTCCTTGTCAAATAAATAAATAAAATCTTTATAAATAAATAGATAAATAAATATCAACCAATAGAAAATAGTTAAAACATTAGGGTACCTCCAGACAAAGGAAATATTATTAGACATTAAAAATGATGTAGACAACTCATGAGGTGAAAATATGATTATAATACATTGATGACTAGCATCACTAGCCATCAGGGAGATTCAAATCAAAACCACATTGAGATACTACCTTCTACCAGTTAGAATGGCCAAAATTAACAAGACAGTAAACAACATGTGTTGGAGAGGATGTGGAGAAAAGGGAACTGTTGGTGTTGGTGGGAATGCAAGTCGGTGCAGCCACTTTGGAAAACAGTGTGGAGATTCCTTAAGAAATTTAAAATAGAGCTACCCTATGACCCCGCAATTGCACCACTGGGTATTTACCCCAAAGATACAGATGTAGTAAAAAGAAGGGCCATCTGTACCCCAATGTTCATAGAAGCAATGGCCACAGTTGCCAAATTGTGGAAAGAACCCAGATATCCTTCAACAGACGAATGGATAAAGAAGATATGGTCCATATATACTATGGAGTATTATGCCTCCATCAGAAAGGATGAATACCCAACTTTTGTATCAATGGACAGGACCAGAGGAGATCATGCAGAGTGAAATAAGTCAAGCAGAAAGAGTTAATTATCATATGGTTTCGCTTATTTGCAGAGCATAAGGAATAACACACAGGACATGGGGAGATGGAGAGAAGTGAGTTGGGGAAATCAGAGGGCGAGACAAACCATGAGAGACTATGGACTCTGAGAAACAAACTTTTTTTTTTTTTAAAAGATTTTATTTATTTATTTGACAGAGAGAGATCACAAGCAGGCAGAGAGGCAGGCAGAGAGAGAGGAGGAAGCAGGCTCCCTGCTGAGCAGAGAGCCCGATGCTGGGCTCCCAGGACCCTGAGATTCATGACCTGAGCTGAAGGCAGCGGCTTAACCCACTGAGCCACCCAGGCGCCCTGAGAAACAAACTTTAAGGGTTTTGGAGGGGAGGGGAGGGGAGTGGGAGGTTGGGTGAGCCTGGTGGTAAGTATTATGGAGGGCACATATTGCATGGAGCACTGGGTGTGGTACATAAACAATGAATTCTGGAACACTGAAAAGAAATTTTAAAAAATACACTTATGAATGAAAAACTTTATAACAATATGTTTATTGTGACTAGACTCTTAAAAGTTTACATGCTTCTATTTATACACTCATCCCCATGACAGGAATGCATTGGGTGAAATTGTAAGAGTAGTTGTGTCTGGATGGTGTGATTTCAAGTAAATGCTTTCTTTTTGTTGCCTACATTTCTAATTTTCATGCATTTACCATATATTATTTGCATAGCAAAAATTAAAGTTTTTAAAAGGAACTTCATAGTGCAAAAGGGAGGAGGGGCAGGATCAGTCTCCCTGTGTAATTGATTGTGATTGTCAGTTTTGTCTGTGTTAAACAAAGGAGATTTAGGGTATGTGTGCATGTGCAGACAGCAAAGTCCATAGACAAAGAACCGTTGGGGGTAAACAGATTTCTAATGTTGGGCTGAGTCTGATTTCTATTAGTGTCTATCCATCTGCCCATATGTCCTCCATATTGGTGACATCAATTCATTCCAATGTCATTAATATCTAAGAGAGGCAACATTACCTGAAGAACCTCCTAAAATTTTACAGTCACTGTGTATTTAGGGGGAAATGCCTAGCACCACTTCTCATAAAACTGAAAAATTCCCCTGCAGACTATTAGCCAGATACACAGGATAATAATGGGCAGCAGCTGTGGTCCAAACAAGTGGAACAGAAATGGCCATGTGAAAACAGAAACAAAAACAACCCCTATTTTTAATCCCATCCTCCAAACTTCAGCTTATTGTCTTTAATTGGGTAACATGTTACATGGGGTAACATGAAGAACTGCTGCCACTGGGGAAGGGCAATCAAAGATGTTAAGAGGCATTCTATATGTGGACAGAACTATTATCACCACACCCAGCTCATGCTCCTTGGAACATTATTGGGAAGGCCTTGATTCCATTCATTAATACCCAACATATCGAATCTCTGCTCTACCAATGACTGGGTATTTTCATTTTTCCTATACTCATCCCTTACAAAGAATCCAAAGGAGGCTGACTTCAAGCTTCTGTGAATAACCAGCCAGAGAGCCAATAAGTTAAAAAATGCAAGATAGTGTATATGCAGGCACTAAATTGGTGGTTGAATTAGGGAAATAGAGTCTAATGTGGGCTGATATAATCACGGACTGGGTGCTGGGTTATGAAAGATGGTCAGCGGGCTTAGGGAAGGCAAGCAGGCTGAGTAAAGACATGATGGTATGCAAGAGAGCAGTGTGAGCAAGGAGATATCCAGAAATTGCTGGGTACATGCAGCAGTTGATATTGGTAGGTTAGAAAGGTGGGATTACATCAAATTAATGAAGGAAGTTGAAAGTCTGGGAAAGAGCCTCAGGCTGAGGCTGGAGCAAAAAGCAGCCTTTGCATGGCGGACAGGAGTGAGGTCTTGAGCAAGAGGATGATATGATGAAAGCAATGCTCTACCAGGTAGCAGAAGTTTCTTAACAAAATTTTAAGTACAGTAATCCCTACGAAACCAGCAAACATGAGAGGATGTTCTCTCTCTCCTAGACAAGCCTATATTACTTGTTTCACCAAACCTACCATGGGGTTTAAATAAGACTCTTCCTCAGCCCAATCATGAACAAGGTTTCCTTCTTGTTCTTATTTTTTTTTAAGATTTTATTTTATTTTTATTTTTTTATGTTTTTAAAGATTTTATTTATTTGACAGAGATCACAAGTAGGCAGGGAGGCAGGCAGAGAGAGAGAGGAAGGGAAGCAGGCTCCCCGCTGAGCAGAGTGCCCGATGTGGGGCTCAATCCCAGGACCCTGGGATCATGACCTGAGCCGAAGGCAGAGGCTTTAACCCACTGAGCCACCCAGGCACCCCTAAAGATTTTATTTTTAAGTAATTTCTACATCCAGTGTGGAGCTTGAACCCACAACCCCAAGATTGAGAGCCTTATGCTCCACCCACTGAGCCAGCCAGGTACCCCTTCCTTTTTTGAATCCACTTATACTTAACAAGTGCTCCAAAGATGTTGGCTCCCTTGTCCCTCTAGCTAGAGAAATACTTCCATCTTTCCGTGTTTGGAAACAAAACCATAGGCCCTGGTGTGTTGCCAAGATAACATCCTGTATGCTATAAGCCAGGTCAGCCAAACCTTCCAGATTGCTCCTAGGCCTACTAACCAGGACCTGCCTACAGGCTGAGTGACCACACTCAAGTCACCATAGGAACCAAACAGTGGGCTCCATGAGAGTCTAAGCGGACAACCTAAACGCCTACATGGGAAAAACCAACACCAAACCTCCATCCATATCAGAGTCATTATGACTGCAGGGAAACCTTCCCGAGATAATTCTGACCTCAGAGGACCTAAGAATCGACTTGGTTTGGAGCGAAACAGTGTGGAGAAAATCCTACCCTGTCGTCTTCTAGGTCATGGGGTTCTGCCTCAATCCTTTACTTTGTGAAACAGCCTAAATATCACCCCCCCCAAAATGTCACACACTCCTTTGAGTGACCATTTTCCAAAGACCAAAATAGTCCCTGGTTTCTATTTTTAAGAGTAAAAGCAAAACAAAAACAAAACAAAACAAAACTCTATGTGTTTTACTGTTGCACTCACCACCACCCCCACCACAAGACCCTCTGATAGGTTCATGCTCTATTTTCACCTAAGCCCTCTATACCAGTGGTTCTCAATCTTGAATGTACATTATAATCACCCAGACCTGGAGAGTTTTTAAAACACATGGTACTGGGTCCCAGCCCTGAAATTTTTTATTCAGTATGTTCAAGGTGGAGCCAAATTTTCCATGGTGACAAGTTTCTAGCAACAAAAATTTCTCTGCTGTAAGATGTTTTCCATCCATGTTTATCTTCCCAGATACTCTTTCCAGTTCTTTCTCCTGAAAGAGATATGTTGGGGCAAAAAAAGGACTTCAAAGGTGAAGGCTCTCTGGGGTGGGGTAGTTGCAGTTGGCTGGTTATATTAGCAAAGGAAAACAGACAAAACTGTTCAGAGATAGGAAGGGTATTCAGTCAGCAGAACTTTCTGAGGTAAATGAGTTGAAAATTGGTCCCCAAACCTGTGCTTGAGTCCTAGCACCAACACCTGATAATCATAAAATCACAGAATCTTAGAGCTAGGTGATACCTTTTTGAAGTATAATGAAACATGAGGCTCAAAAAAGCTAAGTAAGTTGTCCAAGATCTTAGAGCTAACAAGTAGCAGGAATGGGACTAGAGCCTAGGGTTTATAACTTCTGAAAATCACTTTAACTTATTTATTGTACAAATGAAAGGATAGTAAGAGTTCTGCTACCAGTAATTTGCTGTTAATTAATCTTCATGCCAATAACAATTAGAAACTCAGAAAAGTTACCAGACAGGAAAAAATGCAGGGAAAAAGTATACCCAATGGCAAAAGGATAAAAAACAGCTAATCAAAGCAGACCCAGGAATGAACTGTTTGTTGGAATTAGCAAATGAATATGGCAAAAAATTGTGAAGGAAAAGACAGATGCAAAGGGGAAAGAAAAGGTGACTTTAAAAGCAATATCAAGAAATGCCTCCTTAGCGCAGTAGGCAGTGCATCAGTCTCATAAAAGCAATATAGAAAAACAACAACAAAAAAGCCAAATGGAAATCCCAGAACAGATAAAATACCTGAAATAAAATTCATCACCTGGGGTTAATAGGAGATTGCTCACTGCAAAAGAAGAGAATCAGTGAACCCAAACAGATGAACAGAAATATTACAAACTAAAGAGCAAAGATATGACATTAGGACTGTCAAATACCCTAAAGTAAATCCTGTGAAATAACCTGATGAGAGTTACAAATTAAAAGAAAAGAATAGACCACCATCCCTCAAGAACAAAGATGCAACTGTTGACAAGATATTAGCAAAGCAAGAAATATTTGTAATAATATATCATAACTCAGTAGGTTTTGTTCCAAGGATGCACTTGAAAATAGATGAATATATTTCACCACATTAACAGAATAAATAAGAAAACTCATGGTAACTGTGGATGCAGAAAAGCATTTGACAAATTTCAACACCTATTCATGATAAAAATATCATACTGAAGGTTGAAATATTTAATTTATTCTAAGACTGAGAATGAGGCAAGGATGTCTGCTTTTACTACTTTGACATTGCTTATGCCATAACACAAAAATTCATTTGTTAATCAGTTAATTAGTGGTATAGAGCTTGAAAATGAAGAATTAAAACTGTCATTATTTGCTGATGGTATTATTGTCAACATAAAAAAGCTAAGGAAACTGGAAAAACAAAACAAAAGCCACTAAAAGAACTAATAAATGAATTTAGTAAAATTACAGAATATAAGGTAAATAAACAAAATCAACTGTATTTCTATATGCTAGCAATAAATATAATTTAAATCACTATACTGTACAGCCGAAACTAATATAACCCTATATGTTAACTATACTAGAATTAAAATATAAATAAACAAATAAATAAAATTTTGAAAGGACAATTATTATAGCATCAAAACTATGATATGCTTAGGAATACATAAAAGATGTGTAAGATCTCTACATTAAAAAGGGCAAAGCAGGTGGCAAGATGGCAGAAGAGTAAGGGACCTCGTTTCATCTGGTCCCTTGAATTCAGCTAGATATCTATCAAACCACTCTGAACACCTGTGAATTCAACCTGAAGTGTAAGAAAAGAATTGCTGGAATTCTACAAATAGAAAAGTGACCACTTTTTGCAAGGTAGGAGGTACAGAGGAGTGAATCTTAGGGGATATATCTGAAAACAAATGGAAGGCGAAGGGAGGCTCTGAAAGCCAGCTCCTGGAAAGTAATATAGCCCCAGAGCACAAAATCAGAAAAATCAGAGACAACCTTGCTTGGAAGGTGCTCGGGTGGTAAAGCGGGGCAGTGTGGTCTCAGATCCTCAGGGTCAAAGAAAGAACAGGGGTGCCTGAGCTGGCAGAGTTCCCAAGCATCAGAGCAGAGAAGCCAGCTGCAAACAGCAATCCAGGAGTGGGCTTTCAGTTCAGTGTTGCCATAAACAGTGAATCCCGGCACAACTGGGCAACCACTCTCCATTTGGGGGCCTTTCAAAGGGCAGAAAGACTGCAACCCTCCTTCTTCCCCAGGGAGGATCAATGAGGGTGTGCATGGCAGAAGTCTGCAGAGTTTGGTGCTCACAAATGTGAAGACTGCCTCTACCTGAGGGTTTACTGAAAAGCAAGGGTTGCGATCTTTCAGCTATGAGACTGGAGATTGGGGCACTGCCATTTTTATTTTCACTCTCTACAGCAGTGCAGAAAGTCTTCAGGGAGCAAAAGCCACACAGAGCAACCTGAAGCAATTACAATGAGCCCAGGCCCCTGGCAAGTGGAGTTGCACTTGGACGCTCTAACAGTTAGGATAAATGAGGCAGAAGAGAGAGTCATTACATAGAAGACAAATGTTGGAAAGTAAGGAAACTGAGTAAAAAAGAAAAACAACTAAGGGATCATGAGGGGAGACTTTAAGAAATCAGTGATACCATAAAGCAAAACAGTCTTAGATGGATTGTGGTCCCAAGGAAGAGGAAAGAGAAAGGGGGGATAGAGGGTGTATTTGAGTAAATCATAGCTAAGAACTTTTCTAATCAGTGGAAAGAAACAGGCATTCAAATCCAGGAGGCACAGAGAACCCCCCTCAAAATCAACAAAAATAGATCAACACCCTGACATATAATAGTGAAGCTTACAAATTTCAGAGATAAGAAAATCCTGAAAGATGAGCAAGACAAGAAGTCCTTAACCTACAAGGGTAGATACATTAATTAGACTGGCAGCAGACCTATCCAAAGAGACCTGGGAAGCCAGAAAGGGCTAACATGATATATTTAGGGTACTAAATGAGAAAAATATGCAACCTTTATCAGCAAGACTGTCACTCAGAATGGAAGGGAAAATAAAGAGCTTCCAGGAAAAGCAGAAACTTCAGGAATTTGTGATCACTAAACCAGCCCTGCAAAAAGAGTTAAAGGGTATCCTGTAAGAGAATAGAGACCCCTAAAATAACATAGACCAGAAGGAACAGAGACAATATACAGAAACAGTGACTTTACAGGTAGTACAAAGGCACTAAATTCATATATTTCAATATTTACTCTGAATGTAAATAGGCTCCAATCAAAAGACACAGGGTATCATATTAGATAAAAAATAAGACCCATCCATATGCTCTCTACAAGAGACTCATTCTAGACCCAAAGACACTTCCAGATTGAAAGTGATGGGGTGGAGAACATTTATCATGTTAATAGACATCAGAAGAAAGCTGAGGGTGCCTGGGTGGCTCAATGGGTTAAAGCCTCTGCCTTTGGCTCAGGTCATGATACCAGGGTCCTGGGATCGAGCCCCACATTGGGCTCTCTGCTAAGTGGGGAGCCTGCTTCCTCCTCTCTCTCTCTGCCTGCCTACCTACTTGTGATCTCTGCCTGTCAAAAAAATAAATAAAATCTTAAAAAAAAAAAAAGAAAAAAAGAAAGCTGAGATAGCAATCCTTATATCAGACAAACTAGGCTTTAAACCTAAGGCTGTGGTGGTAAGAGATGAAGAGGGACACTAGATTATACTTAAAGGTCCATCCAACAAGAAGATCTAACAATTATAGCATTTATCCTCCTAACTGGGAGCAGCCAATTATATAAGCCAATTAATAACAAAATTAAAGAAACATATTGAAAAAACAATAATAATAAGGGACTTTAACAACCCACTCACAGTGTAGACAAATCATCTAAGCAGAATATCAACAAAGAAACAAGGACTTTGAATGACACACTGGATCAGATGGACTTCACAGATATATATATAGAGTATTCCATCCTAAAGCAACAGAATACATGTTCTTCTCAAGTGCACATGGAACATTCTCCAGAATAGATCACATACTGGGTCATAAATCAGGTCTCAACCAGTACCAAAAGACTGTGATTATTTCCTACATACTTTCAGACCACAATGCTTTGAAACTGGAACTCTAATAGGAGGAAATTTGGAAGGAACTCAAATTTGGAGGCTAAAGAACATCCTACTAAAGAATCAACAGCTCAACCAGGAAACTAAAGAAGCATTAACAAAATTCATGGAAACAAATGAAAATGAAAACACAACTGTTCAAAACCTTTGGGATGCAGCAAAGGTGGTCCTAAGAGCAAAGTACATAGCAATACAAGCCTTTCTCAAGAAACTAGAAAAGTCTTAAATATACATGCTAACCTTACACCTAAAGGAGCTGGAGAAAGAACAGCAAATAGAGCCTAAACCAAGCAAGAGAAGGGAAATAATAAAGATCACAGCATAAAACAATGAAGTAGAAACCAAAAGAACAATAGAACATATCAATGAAACTAGAAACTGGTTCTTTGAAAGAATTAATAAGATCAATAAACCCCTGGCCAGACTTGTCAAAAAGAAAAGAGAAAGGACCCAAATTAATAAAATCATGAATGAAAGAAGAGAGATTACTACCAACATCAAAGAAATACAAACAATTTTAAGAACGTATCTTGAGCAACTATATGCCAAAAAATTAGGCAATCTGTAAGAAATAGATGTATTCCTAGAAACTTATATACTACCAAACTGAAATAGAAAACCTTAACAGGCCAATAATCAGCAAGGAAATTGAAGAAGTAATGAAAAATCTCCCAATCAACTGGAGTCCTGGACTGATTGGCTTCTCACGGGAATTCTACCAAACATTTAAAGATAAACTAATACCTATTCTTCTGAAGCTGTTTCAAAAAATAGAAATGGAAGGAAAATGTCCAAACTCACTCTATGAGGCCAGCATTACTTGATCCCCAAACCAGACAAGGACCCCACCAAAAAGGAGAATTATAGACCAATATCTCTGATGAACAAGGGTGCAAAAATTCTAACCAAGATACTAGCCAAATGGATCAAACAGTACTTTAAAAGGATTATTCACTATGACCATGTGGGATTTATTCCTGGGCTGCAGGGCCATGTTCACAAATCAGCCAATGTGATATACCATATTAATGAAAGAAAGGACAAGAACCATATGATCCCCTCAATTGATGCAGAAAAAGCATTTGACAAAAACAGCATCCTTTCCTAATTAAAACTCTTCAAAATATAGGAATAAAGGGAACATACCTCAATACCCTAAAAATCATCTACAAAAAGCCCACAGCAATTATCATTCTCAAAGGGGAAAAACTGAGAGCTTTCCTGCTAAGATCAGAAACATGACAGGGAAGTCCATTCTCACCACTGTTATTCAACATAGTACTAGAAGCCCTAGCCTCAGCAATTAGATAACAAAAAGAAATAAAAGGCATTCAAACTGGCAAAGAAGAAGTCAAACTCTCACTCTTTGCAGATGACATGATACTTTATGTGGAAAAGCCAAAAGACTCTACCTTAAAATTGCTAGAACTGATACAGGAATTCAGCAAGGTGGCAGGATATAAAATCAATACACAGAAATCAGTTGCATTTTTATACACTAGTGATGAGACAGAAGAAAGAGAAATTAAGGAGTTGATCCCATTTAAAATTGCACCAAAAACCATATAATACCTAGGAATAAACCTAACCAAAGAGGTAAAGATCTGTACTCTAAAATCTACAGAACACTTATGAAAGAAATTGAGGAAGACACAAAGAGATGGAAAAACATTCTATCCTCATGGATTGGGAGAATAAATATTGTTAAAATGTCTATGCTACCCAAAGCAATCTACCCATTCAACTCAATCCCTATCAAAAATACCATCAACATCTTTCACAGAGATGGAACAAATAATCCTAAAATATGTAGAAAAGACTCCAAATAGCCAGAGGAATGTTGAAAAAGAAAATCAAAGTTGGGGGCATCACAATGCTGGACTTTAAGCTCTATTACAAAGCTATAATCATCAAGACAGTATGGTGCTGGCACAGAAAGAGACACAAAGACCAATGGAACAGAGAATAGAGAACCCAGACATGGACCCTCAACTCTATGGTCAACTGATCTTTGACAAAGCAGAAAAGAAGATCCAACAGAAAAAAAGATATTCTTTTCAACAAATGGCATTGGGAAAATTGGACAGCCACATGTAGAAGAGTGAAACTGGACCTTTTTTTTAATACCATACACAAAAATAAACTCAAAATGGATGGAAGATCTAAATGTGAGACAGGAATCCATCAAAATCCTAGAGAAGAACAAAGACAGCAACCTCTTCAACCTCAGTCACAACAACTTTTTTTTTTTTTTTTAAGATTCTATTTTTTATTTGACAGACACAGATCACAGGTAGGCAGAGAGGCAGGCAGAGAGAGGGGGGAGCAGGCTCCCTGCTGAGCAGAGAGCCTGATATGGGGCCCGGTCCTAGGACCCTGAGATCATGACCTAAGCTGAAGGCAGAGGCTTTAACCCACTGAGCCACCCAGGTGCCCCAGTCACAGCAACTTCTTACTAGACAGGTCATCAAAGGCAAGGGAAAACAAAAGCAAAAATGGACTATTGGGACTTCATCAAGATAAAAAGTTTCTACACAGCAAAGGAAACCTTCAACAAAACTAAAAGGCAGCCTACAGAATGGGAGAAGATATTTGCAAATGACATATAAGATAAAGCACTAGTATCCAAGATCTATAAAGAATTTATCAAACTCAACACCCAACAAACAAATAATCCAGTCAAGAAATGGGCAGAAGGCAAGAACAGACATTTCTCCAAAGAAGACATACAAATGACAAAGAGACACAGGAAAAAATGCTTCACATCACAGGGCATCTGAAAAACACAATTCAAAACCACCATAAGTTACCACCTCACACGAGTCAGAGTGGCTAGAATTAACAACTCAGGAAACAAAAAATCTTGCTAAGGATGTGGAGAAAGGGGAACCCTCTTACACTGTTGGTGGGAATGCAAGCTGGTACAGTCACTCTGGAAAACAGTATGGAGGTTCCTCAAGAAGTTAAAAACAGAGCTGCACTTTGACCCAGCAATTGCACTACTGGGTATTTACCCCAAAGATATAAATGTAGCAACTGGAAGGGGCACCTGCACCCTAATGTTTATAACAGCAATGGCCATAGTAGCCAAACTGCAGAAAGGGCTAAATTGACAGATAATGGATAAGATAAATGGATAAGGAAGATTTGGTATATATTACTCACCCATCAGGAAGGATGAATACTTACCATTTACATCAATGTAGATGGAACTAGAGGGATTATTCTGAGCAAAATAAGTCATTCAGAGAAAGACAATTATCATATTGTTTCATTCAAAGGTGGAATATAAGAAATAACACAGAGGATCATAGGGGAAGGGAGGGAAAAGAGAACAGGAAGAAATCAGAAAGGGAGGCAAACCACAAGAGACTTAACTATAGGAAACAGAGTTGCTGGAGGAGAGGTGGTTGGGGGGAATGGGGTACCTGGGTGATAGGCATTAAGAAGGGCATGTGATGTGGGCGCCTGGGTGGCTCAGTGGGTTAAGCCGCTGCCTTCGGCTCAGGTCATGATCTCAGGGTCCTGGGATCGAGTCCCGCATCGGGCTCTCTGCTCGGCAGGGAGCCTGCTTCCCTCTCTCTCTCTCTGCCTGCCTCTCCGTCTACTTGTGATCTCTCTCTGTCAAATAAATAAATAAATAAATCTAAAAAAAAAAAAAAAAGAAGGGCATGTGATGTGATGAGCACTGGGTGTTACATGCAACTGATGACTTACTGAACTCTGTATCTGAAACTAATAATTTACTATATGTTGGCTAATTGAATTTAAGTAAACAAATAAAATGGTGCAAAAACATTGCTGAGAAGAACTGCTTAAATGCCTAAGTAATAAATAGACACATCATATGCACGAGTTGGAAGGCTCAGTTTGTTAAGACGTTAGTTCTCTTCAAAGTGATCTATAGAGTGAACATGATCCCAATCAAAATACCAACAAGTTTTATAAAAATTAGCAGGCT
The DNA here is from genome assembly GCF_020171115.1 of Neogale vison. Lineage (NCBI taxonomy): Eukaryota > Metazoa > Chordata > Mammalia > Carnivora > Mustelidae > Neogale > Neogale vison. The sequence continues at coordinate 119,673,030 of NC_058102.1, read as the reverse complement.
GGGGTACCTGGATGGCTCAGTCAGTTAAGCAGCTCCTTCAGCTCAAGTCATGATCCAAGAGTCCTGGGATCAAGCCCTGCATGGGGCACCCGGCTCTGTGGAGAGCCTCCTTCTCCCTCTCCTTCTGTCTGCTGCTCTGCCAGCTTGTGCTCTCTCTCTTTCTGTGTTAAATAAATAAATAAAATCTTTAGAAAAAAAAAATTAGCAGGCTGATTCTAAGATACAAAGTCTTAGAATGGCCAAATTAATCTTGGAAAAAAAGAGTACCAGATTAGAAGATTTATACCACCCAGTTTCAAGGCTTACTATGAAACTACAAAACAATTTGGTATTGGTGCAAAGACAGACAAAGACATCAACGGAACAGAATAGGGAGTCCAGAAATTGTGTGTATGTGTAAAATGTGATCAGTTGATTTTCATCAGAGATGCACAGGTAATTCAGAGTGGGAATTCATTTCAACAAGTCATGGTGGAGCTACTGAATATCCATATTAAAATAACAGTGTACTTTGACCCTTGCCTCACACCACACACACAAATTTATTTAAGATGGATCTTAGACAGGGACGCTTGGGTGACTCAGTCAGTTAAGCATTGAGTACTGGGATCGAGCCCTATGTTAAGCCCCATGCTCAGCAAGGAGTCTGTTTCTCTTTCTCCCTCTGCCCTTCCCCTCCTCCCTCTCTCTCTCTTTCTCTTTCTCTCTCTCTCAAATAAATAAATAAAATCTTTAGGAAAAAAAAATAAAGATGGATCTTAGACCTGAAAGTAAAAGCCAAAACTATAAGGCTCCTAGAAGAAAACAAATGGGAATATTTTCATGACCTAGGGGTAGGCAACAATTTCCTAGAACCCAGAAAGTATTAAGTGTAAAAGAAAAGATTGATAAACTGGAAATCATCACAATTAAAAACCCTGTTCAAAGAACACCATTAAGAACGTTGAAAAGGCAAGCCACAGGCTGGGAGAAATATACAATACATGTATCTGACAGAAATCTTATAGCCAGAATATATAAAGTATTTCCACAAGTCAAAAATAAGAAGACAAAACTAATTTTTAAATGGACAAAAGATTTTTTTTTTTAAGATTTTTTTTTATTTATTCATTTGAGAGAGAGAGACAGTGAGAGAGAGCATGAGCGAGGAGAAGGTCAGAGAGCGAAGCAGACTCCCCATGGAGCTGGGAGCCTGATGTGGGACTCGATCCCGGGACTCCAGGATCACGCCCTGAGCCGAAGGCAGTCGTCCAACCAACTGAGCCACCCAGGCGTCCCTGGACAAAAGATTTTAACAGACATTTCACTAAAGATGATACACAAATTACCAGTGAGCACAAAGAAAGGTGCTCAAAATCATTAAGTCATTGCAGAAATGAAAATTAAACTCAGAGTGACATGCCACTTGATGCCCATTAAAGCTGAAATTTAAAAGACTGACTGTATGAAATGCTGGCAAGGGGATGAAGCAACTGGAATTTTCTTACAATGTTAGTAGGACTTTAAAATGGTACAACTACTTTGAATAAGACCGTAGCAGGGTTTTTTTATGTTTTTTTTTTTTTTATAATACTGAACATATAATTGCCGTATGATCTGCCAACTCCTAGTAATTTACTCAACAGAGATGAAAGTATAGGTCATTGGTGAGCGGAGAAGGATGTTGTTGGTATGACTGAGATGGAATCCAAACTGGAGCGGGTGAAGGTGCGTGGGAGGTGAGGAAGTGAAGAAAGAGCAGTCGCTGGGTGGGGAGCTGGGTGGGTGCAGGTTGGGGTGAAAGCTTTTTTTGTTTGTTGTGAAACAGCCTTGAGCATGTCAGGCATATCTGTCACACCAAAAATCAGTATAAATTTCAAACAGTATTGCTTAACCGAAAAGCAGGAAAATAAGATCATCTCGAAATATCTGGAGAAGTTGGAAGAGATAATGGTGTCTAGAAGCAGCATGTTAAATAAAAAAGCTTGAAATGACATATTTGGAAATACATCAAATGAGAAAAACAATTAAAATGCAAACAGACCAAGAGAGATATTTGCACCAACTCTAACAAAGGGTTAATATTGTTATCACTAAGAGAAAATCCTTATAATTGACTTTTTAAAACATCTTCTGGATAAATGGGAAAAGAACATAAAGCTACAATTCAAAGAATTATTTAGCCAGTGGAAATATATATGAAATATTATTTAATTGTTCTAATTATAAATATCAAAATACTGAATTTTCATTCTGCTACTTAATTAGCAAAACAAAATTTTACATTAATATAACTAATGCTAGCAGGATGTAATTTATAGATTGATGGACAAAGAAGGTGTCATGTTTATATGTCATTTATATATTACAAATGGGCATAATTATTTTCGAAGTCATTTTAGCACAATGCGCCAACTGTCATTAAAATAGTCACATTCTAACTTCATTATTTAGAGCAACAACATTATATCAGAGATGGCGTATGGATAGAGATGTTCCTTGTGGGTTTGGTTATAATAACAAAAGAAAAAAAAAGAAGTAATTTAAATGTCCACATAGAAAGGAAATGATCAGCACCCTGGTTAAAAGCTCAGGGCCCAGGGGCACCTAGGTGGCTCAGTGGGTTGAGCCTATGCCTCTGGCTCAAGTCATGATCCTGGGGTCCTGGGATCTAGCAGCACATCAGGCTCTCTGCTCAGCGGGGAGCCTGCTTCCTCCTCTCTCTCTCTACCTGCCTCTCTACCTACTTGTGATCTCTGCCTGTCAAATAAATAAATAAACTCTTTAAAAATAAAATAAAAAAGCTAAGGGCCCAGGGGCGCCTGGGTGGCTCAGTGGGTTAAAGCCTCTGCCTTCGGCCAGGTCATGATCCCAGGGTCCTGGGCTCCCTGCCTCTCTGCTCAGCGGGGAGCCTGCTTCCCTTCCACTCTCTCTGCCTGCCTCTCTGCCTACTTGTGATCTCTGTCTGTCAAATAAATAAATAAAATCTTAAAAAAAAAAAAAAAAAAAAAAAAGCTCAGGGCCTGGAATTAGACCTTGGCAGAACCAGCTCTGCCACTCCTGGGCTGTGTTACCAGTCCTTCATCTGAGAAAAAAAAAAAAAAAAGCTGCTATCCTAAAGCTGTAAGAAATAAATCAGATAAACATGGAAAGCTGACAATAATACAAACAGTACATGTTAGATGTTATTATTCCTTCTGCTTAACAAAATACCACTTAGCCACAAGAAGCTAAAAGTGTGAAACATAAGTTAAGAGAAACCATCTAGCAAAATGTATATATTAAGTAGGGAAAAAAATTCCAACTGCAAACATTATATTGGCATCACAACTGTAATAGCCCATCTATCTCTAATAAATTATATGTGATATCAGAGAGCCCAGAGGTATTTTTGCATCTTCCTATAACCTTGTGATATTATTTTCATATATGAAAATAAATTCACAAGCCAGGATACGTCCTCTCTCAGACCATAAGTTCTGATTTTTGATTCAGAAAGAGCATGAGGTGAAGGCAGTCTGTCTGGGCTGCCAGACTCCTTACTTTCTGTCAGCCAGGCCAGATGGGCAGATACTTCTCAGTGTGAGTTTTATTGTGCTTGTGCTCCTTTGGGTGGCTCCTCCTCCACATTCTATCAGAAAGTCTCCATCTTTTCAAGCTTTCTAACTAAATGAATGGGCATCAACTGTGTCTCTGTTGTCCCCACCCTTACAGATTCGGTCTCTAATGTCACTCCACAAGTAGGTGGACGAAAGAACTGTAGAGATGGGCCATGCTCTGCCTTCTTCAACCTTCACGGATAAGGAAAGCTGTATTTTCCAAGTGTGGTGTTGCCTAGAAGCATCTTTCCTATTATTCAAAAGCCCTTCAGTCTGTGCCTAATCCACATGATTAAGAAGGGCTTTGCTGGGGCACCTGGGTGGCTCAGTCGGTTAAGTGTCTGCCTTCCACTCAGGTCATGATCCCAGGTCCTGGGATGGAGCCCCACATCAGGCTCCCTGCTCAACAAGGAGTCTGCTTCTCCCTCTGCCTCTTCCTCCCACCCCTTCATGAATAAATAAAGAAATAAAATCTTAAAAAAAAAAAAAAAAAAGAAGAAGAAGAAGGTCTTTGCTGTTTAACTGCTTCATGTTCCCTACCTGTGTGTTAGGTCCATTGACCAGTTTTTAGCAGTGCTGGTCCCCAATTCAAACTCAGCTACTGTTTGTGGAAGAGATTATTCTATTAACTTTTCAATATAAGTAGCTAATATTAGTTGCAACTAAAACCTGCTTAGTATAAACTTGAACTATAGCAAGCAAAAACAGTGATGCCATTTAACTTGGTGGCTACATGGAAATCAAGTCCACAAACACTTTATTTAGTATATATTGAGCATCTACTGTGTGCCAGGTGTCATGCTTAAAACTGCAAACATAAATTATCAAGGTTGAAAAAGAACTTGTTTCTTTCTCAACCATGAGAAATTCTCCACCAAGACTAATTTCTATATCGAGGAACTCACAGATTCCCAAGGTAGTCCCTCCCACTTTTAGCCAGCTCTGAGAGTTAGCAATTTCTCCTCCGGGTTGATTCATAATTCAAAACCATCAGTTATATTGAAGGACTATAATCAGCTATCACCTCTTGCTAAGAACATCCCTTACCCCTGTCCCTTATACTGGCATCCAAGTGTCCTAGTTATCTCTCTTCCTATGACTCAGCAAGCATTGCAAATGTTTTTAAGACCAGGAAGTTGACAATTACCAAACAGGTATTCTGTACTCTGAAGACCAGTCAGAAATAGTAGCTCCCTGGTTAGTTAAAATGGTGTTTAGGTGCTAGATTTTAGGCATGTAGCTGGCATTCAGCCCAATGCAATTAGGAGGCCACCAGAAGTAAATTAATCTTTTAGGATCTTGGATGATGAGCCACTAACTCCATAAAAGGCCCAACTTCCAGCCCCTGGCCCTGAAAATTAATGTTTTTTCACCCTGAGTATAAGTGCTTAATACTCTTGAGGCAGATGCATTCTCAGAGGAAATTCTAACCAAAAGTTATTACCCCACTCTGGTTATGGGGGAAATGCTTTGCCCAAGAAGCAGAAGTTAAAAGGAGTGGAGACGCTTGATGGCTGACAGAAATGGCTGAAAGACAGCTCTCATTTAAACTTTCTTCTAGTAGACAATGAAACAATATGTTCAAATTTTTAATGGGATATGGTTCTGAATCCAGAGTTCTCTGTCCACTCAAAGTATCAATCGAATGTGAAGGAACCGAAAGACACTGTGGGACATGCATGCAAAAACTCAGAAGGTTAACTGCCCATGTATCCACCATGAAAACATTACCTGATAGACTACTTTGGCAAAATAAAAGAGGAATTCAAGAAAGGGAAAGAAATGGACTATAAGAAAGGATCGCTAAATATGACCCAAAAGATGCAAGAGGCTGGACAATCTGAAGAACCTTTTGTCAACGATGACATTCCAGAGCCAGGAGATTGGACTGCTGTATCTATACTCCATTCACACTTCAAGAGAGTCCTTCTTGAATAACTCAAAGCTGTCTAAAAATATTTCTCTCCATTAAGCTTAAATTAAGTCCTTAATTTATTTTGTCTCCTACCACAGTGACCAATTCACTTCAGCATCAATAACAGCATTCTATGCAAGACAAGGATACCCACTTTCACCACTTTTATTCAACGTACTACTGAAAATCCTAGCCATAGCAAATAGACAAGAAAAAGAAATAGGATGCATCCATATCGGTAAAGAAGTTAAAGCGTCACTATTTGTAGAGAACATGATACTTCATATAAAATCCTAAAGACTCCACCAAGAAACTGCTAAAAGTAATAAACGAACTCAGGATACAAAATTATAACCAGAAATCAGCAGCATTTCTATACACTAATAATGAAGTGATAGAGAAATTAAGAAAATAGCACCATTTACAATTGCATCAATAAGAATAAAATACTTAGGGATAAAATTAACCAAAGAGATGAAAGACCTGTACTCTGAAAACTATAAAACACTGAGGAAAGAAACTGAAGTGACACAAACAAATGGACAGTACATTCTCATTGATTAGAACTGTTGAAATTTCCATATTACCCAAAGCAATCTATAGATTCAGTGCAATCCTCATCAAAATATCAATAGCATTTTTCACAAAACTAGAACATATAATACTAAAATATGTATGGAACCACAAAAGATCCCAAATAGCCAAAGCAATCTTGAGAAAGAAAATAAAGCTAGAGGGCACCTGGTTGGCTCAGTCAGTTTAGCATCTGCCTTCGGCTCAGGTCATGATCTTAGGGTCCTGGGATTAAGCCCCACGTCAGGATCCCTGCTCAGGAAAGAGTATGTGTCTCTCTCCCTGCCTCTCCTCCCACTCAAATAAGTAAATAAAGTCTTTAAAAAAAGAAAAAGAAAAGAAAGTGGGAGGTATCATAATTCTAAATTTCAAGATATGCTACAAAGCTATAGTAACCAAAATAGTACAGTACTGGAACAAAAATAAACATGTAGATCAAGAGAACAAAATAGAGAGCTCAGAAATAAAGCCATGATTATATGGTCAATTAATCTATGACAAGGGAGGCAGGAATATACAATGGAGAAAAGTCTCTTCAATATAAGGTGTTGGGAAAACTGGACAGCTACATGTAATAGAATGAAAATGGACCACTTTTTAACACCACACACAAAACTAAACTCAAAATGGATGAAGACTTTTATGTGAGACCTGAAATAATAAAAATCCTAAAAGAGAACACAGGCAGTAATTTCTCTGACACTGGCCATAGCAACATTTTTCTAGTTATGTCTCCTAAGGCAAGGGAAATAAAGGAAAATTAACAATTGGGACTACATCAAAATAAAAAGCTTTTGTGCATCAAAAGAAACCATCAACAAAACCAAAAGCCAACCAACTGAATGGGAGACGATATTTACAAATGCTATATCCAGTAAGGGGTTAATATCTAAAATATATAAAGAACTTATACAACTCAATACCAAAAAGGTAAACAATCCAATTAAAAAATAGGCAGAGAAATAAATAGACCTTTTCCCAAAGACAGCATCCAGGTGGCCAACAGACACCTGAAAAGATGTTCAGCATCACTCATCATCAGGGAAATGCAAATCAAAACCACAATGAGACATCACTTCATACTGTCACAATGGCTAAAAAAAAAAAAAAACAAAAAACAAGAAAGGTGAGAATGTGGGGGAAAAAAAAAAAAGAAACCTCACATACTGTGGGAATGTAAATTGGTATAGCCACTGTAGAAAAATGGTATGGAGGTTCCTCAAAAATTAAAAGTAGAACTACCTATGGTCCAATAAGTCCACTCTTCGATATTTACCCAAAGAAAATAAAAACAGTAATTTTAAAAGATATAATAAGCACACCTATGTTTACTGCAGCATTACTTACAATAGCAAAGATATGGAAGCAACTAACCATTGACGATGGAACAGATAGGGAAGATGTAGTACACACACACACACACACACACACACACGCACACACAGGAATATTATTCAACCATACAAAATGATGAGATCTTGCCATTTGAGACAATATGGATGAACCTAGAGTATATTATGCTAAGTGAAAAAGTTGGACTGTGAAAGACATATACCATATGGTTTTTCTCATAGACAGAATGTAAAAAGAAAGTGAGAGAGAGAGAGAAAGAGAAAAAGAAAGAAAGAAAGAAAGAAAGAAAGAAAGAAAGAAAGAAAAGACTACAACAAATACATAAACAAACAAAAAGCAAATCAGACTCATAAATAGAGAGAACAAACTGATGATTGCCAGAGGGGAGGCAGGAGGTAGGCTGGGCAAAATGGGTGAAGGGAAGTAGGAAATAATACAGGCTTCCAGTGATGGAATGAAGAGGTCACGAGAATAAAAGACACAGCATAGGGAATACAACCAATGATACCGTTACAGCATCGTATGGTGACAGGTGGTGGCTACCCTTGTGGTAAGCACATGAGAATGTGTAAACTTGCTGAATCACTATGTTGTACATCTGGAACTAATGTGACATCATGTTGTCAACCATACTCAGATTTTACAAGTGAAAAAAAAAAATCAAATCACAATATTCTTCCAAGGGGACTGACACAAGCAATGCCCAGCCCCTGGCCTGGCAGTTTCCAAGTGGTCCATCTCTCATGACCTGGTAGGGGATTTCCTACTGCAAGAAAGAGAGAACTGCTGAATGCAAAATTCTTGAGTCTGTGGTAACTAATTTTCTGAACCAAAAGTCAGAAGGTGAGACCTTAAGGTCTCAAATCAAAATATACTTAGCTGAACCAAATGGACAGAATATTCAAACCAGACTGTTCTTGAAAATTCAGAATCTATAGCTGTCATCATGCTGAGATGCCTGGGGGAGAGGGACATCAAGGAAGGCCTAAAAAGCTGAAGTCCTCACCAGTGAGCCCTCTAATAGGAGCTTTTCACATGAACTTCTTGTGCTTCTCTTTGAGAAGACCTCCCAGCAACTGGCCCTCTCTCCAGGACAGGGTAAAGACATTCGACACTTGGTGCTCTCACAGGCTTATAACTGGACACTCCTTTAAATCTCTGATCTTTAGGGATTTGTTTGATGATTACGATTACAAGAGTCTGTGGGGCTAAGGGATGGGGAGACAGAGAAAACCGAAGTGTCTGATAACTCGGCCTTTTCTCTTTGTCCCTAAATATTCAGGCTCCACACGTATATCCCACTTAGCAAACAAGTTCTCCAGCTGGGAGGCTGCTGGACAGCTTGTTGTCTTTCTTCTAGCATGCCCTTAGGAGTAAGGCAGGGTGGGGGTGCGAGCTTCCCTTTACCTTAAGCCACTCATCAAAGTACTTCTTACTACCCCTTAGAATATTCTACCACAGAAAAATTCTGAAAGATAGCCTTTTCCATCTCATTGCATTTCCACAGTATTTTAGTGTTTCTTATAGAACAAGGCCCCTAACAACCATAGAACTAAGTGGTCTACTCCTCAATACATTTTGATCACAGTCCCTAGGAAATACTACTGCTTCAGGAATGTACACTCAGAAGGTGAACATCTGGGCCTACCCTTATCTCCAAGGCTCCTACAAATGACCCACTGGTCTTGACCACCAGAAGTTCCAGTGGTGGCTGAGAGGGAACGATAAGACTTGGCAAGGCCTCCGTTCCCTCTAGAGTTTGTGTCATTCAGTGAACTCTGTCACAAGAGAGAGATAAGGGTGGGGTAAGCTCACTTCCCACAGAGATTGTTTCATACCCAGTAGACACGTACCCCAAATCCAAAGAAGCGGTAGGCGTTTAGCAAATATTTACCTAGCTACATGGCAACAAGGAAGTGCTAGTTAGAGTTCTATTTAACATCAAGAACACACACCCTGCACACGATTCTCTCCACACACATAAAAAAGGCTCCATCCTTTCCTGTGGCTCTTTCCAAGCATTAAAAGCCACGTGAATTTTGGACCGCTTTAATCCCCAAATCACCCAGTTATCCAGGATTCGAACACCCAGTGGAAAAAAATATTAGGTTTTCTCTCATGTGTGAAGTGAACGGCTGCCACTGAGTCTTGAAGTCCAGACTCATCCTTGCATTCTCAGAAATGAGAATCACAAGCCTGGCAGAATTTTCTGGTTCTGCTCAGCTTGCACGGATAAATTAAGGAAACCAAGTGTTTGGTGCTTCAGGAAATCCACAGCAAATACAACAGAGGACCCAGAACATAATCTTCCCATACTTTCCATCACTTGCCAAGGGAAAAACTTAACACACACTTTCAGAGGCTGACCTAACTAAGCCACCTTCTGCTCAAAATATGTAACTAACCGTTGGCTTCATGCTGTCAGGATAATAGCATGTTACCCGGAAAGGCTTGGTTGAAGGGAGGAGCACATATGAAGAACACAAAAGAAAGACTTTAGTCACTAAAAACCCACATAGCAAGACAGACATTTGACTCTGTATGCATAGCTTTATCAGATTACCCTGTGCCACTGCTTTTAAGAGGACCTAATGTAAGATAAACATTCCGCACAGGGTAAGACTCTTTATTAACTACTGCTTGCATAGTGCCATCTTGTGGTGAATCTCTTTAGTGACTTGAAAGTAACAAGGCCAACTTTATAGAACTACCAAGTTCTGAAGTAACATATACAATTAAAATGTATAAAATTATAAATTTTATGAAGTACAGTATTTAGTTTAAAACAGCTTGAGTTTTCACTTCCTAATTTAAAAAAAAAGATTTCTGATACATTAGATACATTATCCATTGGATTTAAAAGTTAATGAATACTGATTGAGACTTCCCCACCCCAGTATCAACAATCATAAAATCGAGGAAGGAATTTGACTGCTTCACAGAAAAATCTATTTTTAAATTGTAATTATCTTTCTTTATTTAAGAAAAAAAAATGTCATGCAGTGATTCAAGCTTTAGACTATGTTGTACTATCTCATGTCCAAATGGCTTAAAAGGTAAGGGAATTTTTCCAGATGGTCGTTGATAGATTGGTTTCAAACAACCTGGAAGGAACTCAAGGTCTGGGCACATGGGCTCTGGATTTTTCTGTTTGCTTTTTTTTAATCTTGAGAAAAGGTTAACCAGTGGAGGGGTCTCCCTGAAACTCACATATCAAGGGTACAGGGGATCCTGTGCCCTTATGAAAACCACACAGTTCAGTGTGCATCTGTAAACCCAGATCCGAAACAAAGCTTTCCTCACCTCTAGTCCCACGGTCTTTGCTGTAGATCTGAGTGCTTAATGTAGATAGTGAACCCACACTGGCTAGAAGTGGTGTGTAGTTGGACGTTTGGGGTGGTTATGAGATTAGAGTGACAGACCCGTGGCTAAGGAGTCATAGGGAGACCCCTGAGCAATATGCCCAGACCTGTCAAACTGGGGACTGGAGAGGGCTCAGGTCATATTCGGGACTCTTTTGATGTCTGACCAGCCTTAGAGTAAACAGACCCTGAAATTCATCAGCCTGTCAAATACCACAGCCCCTAAAATCTTCCTAAGTCCTTCTCTCCACAGTGATACCACAGTGCCAAGTTCACAGAAAGTACTCAGCGGACACTCTTGCCCAGGGTGACTGCTGATACATCTCATCACAGCGAGCATCATTAAGAACCTAGTGTCTGGAACATAATGGCCAATAAATACCTGACTGTACTTTTAAAAAAAAATGTAAATCAGAATTCTCTCTTGCTCAAACTCAGTTCTTTTGTTCAGATTCAGATGAACCAAACACTTACTGAATGCCCACTGGTATGTTCCAGGCAGAGTCACATGTATCTTCACTTGCTGTATGTATACAGCCAGCCCTTTTATCCTCTTAACCTTTGGTAAACATGCATCTTTGTGTTGGGAAGTCACTCCACTGGAAGAAATACGCAGTGAAGTACAAGAGGTTTCACAATTAGCTTTCAGGGAATGGAGTGGTGAGGGTGTGACTGAAAATTATCTTTCCGGTTCAGGAGGGCCTCTGAGTTCAGCTCTCAGAAAGCCAGGTGCCGGGCATAGCTTAAAGATGAGACAGAGAGAGCCACAGATGATGCCATCAGTCAGAGAGAGACAGAAGAAAGACGTGGTCAGAGAAAAAGGGCAAGATGAAAAGTGATGTGGTTGGAGGCTTGCCATCAGGTCCTGAGGAAAGGAAGATCCTTAGAGGCGGCCCAACAGCAGAAATTATTCTGCAGAGAATCTTCAGATGGAACAAAGGATCAAAGCGTGTTGACAGGAGGTAAACTAGATGAATGAGTTTGAAAATTTTGTTATCTCCCCAATTTCCTGTTCACTGACCTTTCATGGAGGAGAGAAATCAAGCGTCTAAAATGAGAAACATTTGGGGCATCTGGATAGCTCAGTCAGTTGAGTGTCTGCCTTTGGCTCAGGTCATGATCCCAAGGTCCTGAGTTAGAGCCCCACATTGGGCTTCTTGCTCAGCAGGGAGCCTGCTTCTCCCTCTCCCTCTGCCTGCTGTTCCCCCTGCTTGTGTTTTCTATGTGGCAAATAAGTAAACAAAAATCTTTAAATAAAATAAAATGAGAAACATTTATATTTGTTGGTCTTCACAGCCTACAGAAAATGTGAGAAGGGAAAGAAAATTAACACAAATGACTAAGGGAAGTGATGGTACGGTGGTGACAAAGTATGGATTTGGGGTGTCCGTATTCTTCCTGTTCCATTACTAGAGTACGTACCCCAGGGACATATTTGTGATGGACCAATTGGAAGGAAGGGAAGAGGTCCCAGAAAATAGGGTACAGATGGAAGGAGAAATGCCTAGGGCATAATTAGACAGTGGGAGGCAAGTTGGAGAAGAGAAAACAGTCTTGGGAGAAGCAATGGAAATACCCACAAGGCCCCAGAGAGGAGTTGACAGTAGCACTTAGGAAGTTATTGTGAGAGAGGCAGGGGCCAGCCAGCTGCGCACTGAACAGGTGAGGAAGTGGGGGGGGGGTTGATATAAGGGGGAGGGAGGGAGGAAGGAGGGGGAGGGCAGACAGGCATAATCCTTAAGGCAGGAGGGCACAATCACACTCTTGAGTAAATCCAGCTGCTCCCCACCCCAAAGGCCCCTGCCTCTGCCCTTGTCATCAGGCCAACGAATAAATCACAGATTCAGTTTCAGGTGAGGATCAATACAGCTAAAACACATGATACCCTATGGAACACATTATATACTAGGGAAGGCATATAAGGACTCTCTGCTCTCCACTCTCCCACCTGTATCTCCCAAAGAGAATGTCCATTATCCTGGGGCCATCTTGAATAACAAACTCTAAGGGAAGAGAAAGGGAAAAACAATGCAAAAGTTTTCCTAAGAGCAGAATTTTCCACGAGGCATTAGCCACTCCTTTCTCTGCTGTTCACAACCCATGGTGTATAACATATTGCCTGAGGATCTGCTGGCAGGGAAGCCTCTTGGGGTGGAGGGCTGGCTCTCTGGTCTGTTCAAGGCCACTGGGTGTAGGCATCCTGTGGGAAGTTACCTTGCTGTGGCCTCCATGCTTCCACTCTCTAACTCCACCCTGAATGAAACATCTCCTGTGGCAAATGGGAACAGGTAATAAAAATGAAGGTTTCTCATTTTATTTTGAATATTCAGCATCCACAAGCACATCCACGCAGTGGGTTTTAAGAAGCCTGCCCCTCAGGCACTCAGAGAGATCCAGAAGTTTGCCATGAAGGAAATGGAAACTCCAGATGTTCCCATTGACACCAGGCTCAACAAAACTGTCTGGGTCAAAGGAATAAGGAATGTTCTATACCGCATCTGTGTGTGGTTGTCCAGAAAATGTAATGAGAATAAAGATTCACCAGACAAGCTCTATCCATTGGTTACCTATGTACCTGTCACCACTTTCAAAAACCTACAGAGTTAATGTGGATAAAAACTACCAGCTGATTGTCAAAGGCATAAAACCTCAAAAGAAACAAAGGAAAGGAAAGGAAGGAGGGAAGGGAAAGGATAGGAAGGGAAGGGGGGGAAGGGAGAAGGGGAGAAAGGGAGAAAGGGAAAAGTCATAGAGAGAGAACCTAAATAGACATTTCTCTGAAGAAGACATCCAAATGGTCAACAGCACATGAAAAGATGCTAAACATCACAAATCATCAGGGAAATGCAAATCAAAACCACAATGAGATTATCACCTCACACCTCACCTGTCAGAACGGCTAAAATCAGAAAGACAAGAAACAAGTGCTGGCAAAGATGCGGAGAAAATGGAATCCTGGTGCACCATTGGTGGGAATGCAAACTGGTGCAGCCACTATGCAAAACAGTAAGGAGGTTCCTCAAAGAATTAAAAACAGAAGTACCGTATGATCCAAAAATTCTACTACTGGGTACCTACCCAAAGAAAATGAAAACACTAGTTCAAAAAGATACATGCACCCCTATGTTTATTGCAGAGTTGTTTACAATATCTAAGATATAGACACAACCTAAGTGTTCATCAATAAATGAATGAATAAAGAAGATGTGTGTGTGTGTGTATGTATGTATGTATATATATGTGTGTGTGTATATATATATAAAATAGAATATCACTCAGCCATGAAAAGGGATGAGATCTTGCCAATTGCAATATGCATGGACCTAGAGGATAATATGCTAAGTGAAATAAGTCAGAAAGACAAATACCATATTATTTCTTCATATGTGGAATCTAAAAAACAAAACAAATAAACAAAAAGCAGAATCAGACTCATAAATACAGAGGACAAACTGATGGTTGCCAGAGAAAAGGGCTGGGGAGGATGGGCAAAATATATGAAGGGGAGTGGGAGATACAGGCTTCCAGGGGTGGTATGAATAAGTCACGGAGATAAAAATCACAGCTTAAGGAATATAGTCAGTGGTACTGTACTAGCCTTGTATGGTGGCACGGGGTAGCTACATGGTGGTAAGCCCAGCATAATGTAGAGGGATGTTAGATCACTGTCGGTATACTTGAAACTAATGTAAGATTGTATGTCAAAAATTTTTTAAAGAAATAGCCATATAAATATCTTTGCGTGTTCTGCAAAACTATTTAAGCATAAAGGCATAAGGACATTCTCTGTTACACAAATTTCACAACATAAAATCCCAAAACATAATGTATCTCTCCTAATGAATCAGTATGTGTGGTTTTGTTTGATAATAAAAAAAACTTTGGTGGTTCACCACCACGGCTCCGTCTTAGAATCACCTGGGCAGTTTGACCAGCTCCAGGTGCTCCGTCCTCACCTTGTACCAATTAAGTCACAATCTGGGTACACGGGACTCAGGCACTGATCATTTTTGGTAAGTTCTCCCAAGTATTGATGTAACACCCAGGACTGAGAATCCCTCCTATAATTTATCATCTTACCTCTCTAAAAATATCTTAACTACTAAGACATGCAAAGTTGGATTCCTTATAATACTTGGCCAAGATTTTTCATATTGTTCACATCTCATCCTCCATGGTTTACAACTTCTATTTGTCTTTTTTTTTTTTTTTGAGGTTTTCTTTTTAAGATTTTATTTATTTTTTTGACAGACAGAAATCACAAGTAGGCAGAGAGGCAAGTAGAGAGAGAGGGGGAAGCAGGCTCCCCGCTGAGCAGAGAGCCTGATGTGGGGCTCCATCCCAAGATCCTGGGATCACAACCTGAGCCGAAGGCAGAGGCTTAACCCACTGTGCCACCCAGGCGCCCCTCTATTTATCTTTTTAATTATCATTAAACATCCCTTATAAAAGTCACCTCAGATCATTTTGGGAAGCAAATAGAGAACGAGCTCTCATTTTCTAGAAAGGTCATTCATGGAAATCCTCCTAAAACCTATTTGTTTTTTTGATGCTATGGGTTCTTTGGATAACTGGTTCCATAAATTTAATCTCTGTTGTGCAAAGTCATGTTAACTTTAAAGTGCTCAAAAACTAATTTCTATTGAGCTTTCCATGCTATTTCTATACTTCCAAGATTTAGTAAGTTCTGTATCCATTTTCTATTGCTATGTAAAATATCTCCACAAATTAACGGTATAAAACAACACACAGTTGTTTCATCTCACAGTCTCTGGAGGTCAGAAGCATATGCCTATCTGATTTCTTTGCTCAGGGACTCACCAGGCTGAAATCTGGGTGTTGGTTGGTGGGTGTTCACAAATGGAAGCTTGACTGAAGAAGGATTAGCTTCCAGGTTGTTGCAGTGGCCCTAACATGCAGGCAGTTTGCATCTTCAAACATCAGTACAGATAAAAATCCTTCCGCTTTGAGTAAGAGTACTTGAGGAAATAGCTCACCTGAATTGCACACATAGCTTCCCAGGTGTAGACGTTTCTCTGCCTCGTATGTGGGGGTGTTTGTGTGTTTCCAATATCCTTTGTGAAGGCATCCTTGCATTTAGTAATGAACACATTGAGCTATTGCCTAGGAGGGCAGCCTATGGTAGTATCTGATTCTGTTAATAAGTGGTATCTGACAGCTCAGAGCTTACAAGTATTGAGTATCTGCCCCAAATTCATTATTTGAATTTCCCCACCCCCTCATTTCATATACTAGTCTGGAAGGGCGACCATAACAAAATACCACAGACTGGGGGGGCTTAAACAATAGAAAGTAATCTTTTCCCAGTTCTGGAGGCTGGAAATCTGAGATCAAAGTTTTAAAGGGTTTGCTTTCTTCTGGGGCCTCTCTGGTTTGCGGATATTCTTCTCACTGTATTCTCAGTTGGTCTTTTTTCTGTGCGTGTCTCTCTGTGTGTCCACATTTCCTCTTTTTACAAGAACACCGGTTAGATAAGATCAAGGCCTACCCTAACCACCTTATTTTAACTTAAGAACTTCTTTAAAAAGCCCCATCTCCAAATTCAATCCCATTCTGATGTACTAGGGGTTAGTGAGTCAACATGTGAATTTGGGAAAGGACACATTTCAGTCCCTAATACTTCACTGCCCACACAGAAGTGTCTAAAACATTTTTTGATTGATCGCCATTTTGTCATTACCTGGAAGAGCTTACTAATCATCCAAGCCTTTTATTCCTGCCCTTGAGGAGTTTGTGATATAAACAAATACAAGAGACAACTAGGAAAAAATATAATAAAGTAGGAAATTAGTTGCTGGTTTGGACAAAGAGGACCATAGTTTTCTAGAAGTTCAAAGAAAGACAGGGATCAAAAGCACAGTGGCTGCAGTGGGCCAGGAGGCCTTCAGGAGCAGGACTGGTTCGTGGACACTGGCAGCAAGCCTGAGGTTTTAACTAGTTGTGTTAAACTCTAACAGTACCTTAGAATTATCTGCGGGATCGAGCTGTGTCCTTCGCACTGGCATCAAAAAAACAAAACAATGGGGCATCACTGGTGAGCCACTGGGTGGCTCAGTCAGTTAAGCTTCTGACTCTTGATTTAGGCTCAGGTCAAGGTCTCCAGGTTGTGAGATTGAGCCCCGTGTCAGGCTCCAAGCTCAGCAGGGAATCTGCTTGAGATTCTCTCCTGCCCTTTCCCTTTGCCCTTCTCCCCAACCCCATGCCCTGCTTACACTTTCTCCCTCTTTCTCTAAAATAAATAAATAAATCTTTCTAAAAAGGCAAAAACAACCCCTTCCAGGTGATTAGAATGCATAGCCCAGCTTCAAACGGCTGGTTTGAATGGGTGGATGAGATACAGGAGGGCACCGCGGCTGAGGAAAAGAACACGAGCAGGAGCATGAAGGCAAAAACCTGGGGGTATCTGAAGGACAAGAAGACCCACCTTCCTGGAGGGGTGGATGTGTGGGGAGTAGTGGAAATAAGTTTGCATGGGTCAGAGCGAAGTGCCTAGAGGGCCTATGGAACCCGTGCACAGACTGGAAAGGCAGGAGGGAGGCGGACACCAAGTTAGGAAGCTCAACTCTGTGGTTATTGCAGTGGTTATCAACCCAGAAATGCAGACACGACTGTAAGGCTGTGAAGGATGGATTGGTAGGACTGGCTAAGTGGGTAAGTTGATAAGTGATAAAAATATGGGAGATTAAGAAAAACGTTGGGTTATAAATGATCTCAAGGTTTTGAGGCTGACGGTCGGGGCATATATTATTAATAAAAAGTAAATGCCTAAGAGAAATTGTTGTGGAGTAAAGAGCATATATCTGGCTACATCCTGAGCTTCCCTCTAGGGGATGTTAAGTCAGAGATAACATCTTGTTTATTCACACTCGGCATGACCGTTCTCCTGTAGCAACTGCTCCACGCACTGTGGTTGCTAGAGTTGAATGAGGTAAAACTGGAACATCAAAGTATACATCAGATATAAAAGTGCACGTGGCAGAGAAGAAAAATGAACACAGAAGAGATAAGAACTCAAGCTTTGATACCACAAAGGCCTTGGAGTGCTGTCCCTGATCTCCAATAAGGATTGCTAAGAATCTCGAGCAATGCGTCCCCGCAGCAGCCTTTCCCTTCGCCATCTCCTGCCCACGTAGAATGAATGAGTCTCTGCTGTTTTGTCACCCAGCACTCCCTTTGCTGGCTCCTATTTTCACTCGGGGAACTTCCCTTCCCCCAGCGCACAAAGTCTTGCTGGGCCTGTCAATCAAAGTGCTCTGCCAACCCTGGCTAGGGTCTCCAACCACTACCTACACATTTGGCCTTGTGCCTGACATTAAACCTCTCCTCTTCCCTGAGAGCTTCCTGGACCACTGTGCCTACCAACCCCCTCCTCAGCTGAATTTCTAGAGAACTATGGTTCACACTGTTCAAACTAGAAGTAATTTCCTCTTGACCTCGGGTGGGCTCATCAGATTCTCTCTCCTGGAATTCTGGGCCTTAGCAGACTAACAACAGTAGGGAACCCGCAATCTATTTGGTGACCAAGTCCTGGTGACACTCTCCCCTGGATCTCTAAAATTTCCTGGGTCCCTGTCTATTCAGTTTTGCTGTTAAGCCTCTGGGGTCCTTCAAATCCTGCCAGTACATCCTTTTGCCTACAGTTAAACAGAACTAGTTTCCACTGCTTGCAACTGAAGTTTTACTGATTGACCACATTCCTTCCCGTTATTCAAACTGTGTCACAGCTCTATTTTGTGTTCAAAATCCAGAAGTGAGTGTGGTATATCCTAGGATCTTTATCTCTCCTTTTCTTTTCTTTCCTTTTTTTAATTAAGTAAGTTCTATGCCCAGTGGGGCTTGAACTCATAACCCCGAGATCAAAAGTCACATGCTCTAACAACAGAGCCAGCCAGGCACCCCTGTTTTTCCTTTTCTAAAGCTGTTCACCCCAGGGATTCTCATTTCCTTTGCTAACAACAAAGAGTGATGGGCAGCAGCCCTCTGCCAGCCTTGCACTTTTCACTTCTTGTACCTACTAACTTATTGGAAGAGGTCCCCATGATCCTTTTGCCCTAAAGTGTATTTTATAGTCATCTGTTTAAAATGTTCTGTCCTGGACGCCTTCGTGGCTCAGTTGTTACGCGGCCACCTCCAGCTCAGGTCATGATCCCAGAGTCCTGGGATTGAGGCCCACATTGGGCTCCTTGCTCAGCGGGAAGCCTGCTTCTCCCTCTCTCGCTCCCCCTGCTTGTGTTCCTTCTCTCTGTGTGTCTCTCTCTGCCAAATAAATAAATAAATAATCTTTAAAAATATAAATAAAATGTTGTGTCTCTCCTTACTCCATCTATTTCTCCAACCCTAAATTCCCTTGCAGTCAAGATCAGGTGCCACTGAAGAGTATTTGAGATTAGGCTTCTGCATCCTTTCTTCCCCACATCCCTACCCAGTGTCCTCTTTTTTCGAGTGACCGCTTTATTTTGAAAACTAAGAACAATGATGCTCCCAGCATCATCAATGCTTCTCTTGTATCTGAGAGAAACAGGAGAAACAGGCTGTGGATTGGGCTTCTAGTGGGCCTAGAGACAAACGCCTTTTACCATGCTGACAACAAGCACTCCTAAAAGTGATAATGTCACTTGGCATTGATGCAACACTTTTCATCTAGAAAGCAATTTGTAGACATTGAAGGGTAAGCTGTCAGTTATTTCCGCAAGAGTAAATGCACAGTGCTGGGTACAGTCCTGTCCAGTTCCTTAGAACCCCAAAATGGGCCCCACATATAAACTGTGGCTGCACAAGATGATTTCTTGGGGGCAAAAAAGGGGACAAAGGTGGGGAAATGGAAAGAGGAAGAAAGAAAAGAAGACCTACAATTTATCTAGTGAATGTTGTGAGTCTGACAGGAGAGTCTAGAGAAAAACCCTCCAGGGTTCTGCTGCCATTTATCCTACTTCATGACCCACTGAGAAGTTTCCACGGAGATTAGGTCATTCCCAGTCACCTCTCAAGCTATAGTATTTTATCTTTTGATGATTCTTCCTTCGTGTCTCTGGCACATGTCCTTATTCCCAATTCAAGTCCTACCAAGTGCACCAAAGCAAATCAACTTTAACATTTGTGAGCGCATGTGTCCACATACACGTACATACACAACCTCTGTGCTCTTTCTTGCCTGGTTACCCCGCCCCTTCTTATTTGGGGTTAGGAGCTGGGAAGAAAGGTAAATAATGAACCATGCCTATTAGCCCAATGTTTTGCAATGATGTGACGGGAAAGAACTCCATGAGATTAAGGTTGGGCTTACTTCTTAAGAAATCATCCCATCAAAAGAAAGACGAGCCTCCACCTGTTCAGAGAAATTGTTGGCTGAATTTCTGAGCAGTTAGACACCCTGTGAACTGCAAATAAATGCAGGGCATGAAGGTAGGAGCCAAAGCCTTTCAATGCTTTGCACACAGGTTTCCCATAAAGAACAAAGTATATCACAGCTTAGGCACCCACATAGTATCCTCTTGTCTCCTGGTTCTCTGATCACAATGAGGAAAGTACAATTCCTTCCATAAGCTCCATCTTCCTTCTAAAATCACCCTATTGTGTGTATGGAGCTGTGTGGCATTAAAGAAAACAGATATGCAGCAACCCATTTTCAGAACTGACCATTTGATGAATAATTATTTGCATAATGGGACACAAGGGAAGGATTTTTTTTTTAAACTATGGAGTCCTGTTCTCATAAACTCAATAAATTATATTAAACTTTCAATTGTAAAATTTCACTTTCCACACCTTATAAAACCAACCATAAATCAAGGCACATCTTCATTTACTACCATTTGGCTGTTAATACATATATGTATCCATCTATTCTTTCTCAGACATCCTCTATTTGTGTGTGTCCCTATTTTACCACTGGCCTATAAACCTCCTACCAGTCCAGGGGAATCAGAAAAAAGGGAAATCAGAGAAAAGAAATAGAGTAACCTAAGATTCAGAAGCAAGCGAACATTCTAAAATATCACATTGGTCCTGAGGCTGACTCCCAGCAGACACAGATGCATTATACTCTGAAGTGGAGAAAGGCAAGAAAAAAGTGCCCAGTATGAACACATTAGCTTTCAGTTTTTTAGGTTTGTTGTTGTCTTCCGTAAAATGTAATGAAAGTTGAGCAATCTATTCAATCACAATCTACTTAGAACAAGAATACAAGGGTACAAGGGCCAGCCACGCAGCATCACTACTGCTTCAGTAGAAGGGATCCCGTGAAGACAAAAGCTTAATTGAGGGCACACAATAAAAATGTCCACATGGAGCCATGAGTACTGACCCCGGACTACAGAACCAAGACAAAGCAGAGGGTGCTCATCAAGTCCAGAGCACAGTACACACGCTCTCTGGCAGGGCTGTCTCCCTGGCCGCCAGGAAGAATGGCTGGCCTCTTGCAATTTTATTGTGCAGCGACAATAAGGCAGCTTGACTGATTTAAGTGAGCAGTGACTGGTAAGGTGAGAGAATCATGAACTCTTCGAACAGGACAATGAAGTCTGTCCTAGAAGTACTATGGAGATTCCAAGTCTTGTTTTCTATGTTTCCACATTTGTTCCTTTACTTGGAATCCAGTTGATGAAAGTAGGAGCTCCTTGGATCAGTGGCCTCCCGTAGGATTTTTTGAGAATGCTGTATATATTTTACTTGTAGGGGAAAATCAAAAGAGCCACAGATTAATTAAAGACAGTCTGGATAAACCTGTATGGACTTCAGGTTATTCTCCTGTGATTTTTGAAGGAGTAAAACATAGGGTAAATATGGGTTTGAATCATAGGTCTATCATTTACTGCTTATTATCTAGAGCAAATTATCTGAGCAACCGACTCATTTTCTGCAAAATGGGAAAATGGTTTAATTCATATAGCTACAGAATTGAAAATCAGGTAATGTCCACAAGACACTTGGCATTCCCTTATCCTAGAATTTTTTACTATCAGGTTGGTCATTTCTTATGTCTCCTGAATGGATGCATTTGTTTTAGTCCTTACTCTGTTGCGTTAATATAACTGCACTTATTTTTTTTTAAAGATTTTATTTATTTACTTGACAGAGAGAAATCACAAGTAGATGGAGAGGCAGGCAGAGAGAGAGAGAGGGAAGCAGGCTCCCTGTTGAGCAGAGAGCCCAATGCGGAACTCGATCCCAGAACCCTGAGATCATGACCTGAGCCGAAGGCAGCGGCTTAACCCACTGATCCACCCAGGCGCCCCAATATAACTGCATTTAAAGCATTCCTGATACATCTGTTCTTCTTCTTCTTCTTCTTTTTTTTTTTTTTTAAGATTTTATTTACTTCTTTGAGAGCGAGTGAGTCTGAACCGGTGAGTGGCAGAGTGAGAACCAGACTCCCTACTAAGCAGGAGGCCTGATGCGGTACTCATTCCCGGGACTTTGGGATCATGACCCATGCCAAAGGCAGCCGCTTAATTAAGCGACTGACCCACCCAGGCGCCCCCTGATACATCTGTTCTATTCTCAACTAACTGTTTAGCCCCCTGCTGCTCCCTCCTGTCCCAGGCCAAGTGGAGTGGCTCTGGAAATACATACACTGACACTCAGGAAGTCAGAGTCTTGGGAAACTGGGTGAGTGTTGGTTCTCTTCCCCCAAACACAGGAAGGCAGAAAGCAGAACATATTATTGGATTATTAGAATATAGACGTTAACAGCTCACTGGAATCACATGATGACAGTGATATAGTAGAGCAAGTAAGAGCTCATATATACCGAGCATTGAGTCTGATGTCAAGAACTGACCTATACTGACTTTTGGCAACAACTGAGACAGGTAGGCCCTATTGCCATTTCTGTTTTGTAGACTAGGAAACCGAGGACCAGAGAGACACATTACCTGGTCCTGGACCATGCTAGCAGTAGGTGACAAAGCCAATCCTAACCCAGTCAGCTGGGTTCCTAGGGCTGTGCTGACATCCAATAACTCATAAGCATGATTTTTCACTTAATTGTAAAACCAACAAAATAAAAGCACAACTGCATCCTAAGAGGTTATCATTCTGAATGACTCTTTAAACATATGGAAGGCACAGCTCTGTAGGCAGTGGCTACAGTTCTGTCTGGGCCTGCCTCATATGGAGACAGTGCTTGTTAGAGCTGGGCATGGGGAAGCAGGAGGAGTATAAATGTCTGGAAGATAAAAGGCAAGCAAACACAGATATACTGAAGTTCTTAGAACTTTTTTTTAGAACAAACAGGCAGAAATAATTACTCAGTTGGGGCTTATTCACAGGGCCAGCGTGCTCTGTCACGAATGCTGTGTGTTGAGATAACAGCAATAGGTCTTGATGATCTGGTTTAGTTAAGGGAAGATAAGAATTCTAAAAACCTTTGGAAGTAGTGATTCTATAATGTGAATGGAAAAAATTAACATATATAATTCAGTGTTGCACTTTTCAAATTGTCGACCTTAAGGGTGACACATTATTAGCTTGGGTGATGCTCCCGCTGTGGAGTGTTTTGGGAACTCATTTTGAACTGCTTCTAAGTCAGAATACCTTCAGTGATGCTAAACCACATTTCATTTGGCCAAGATAAAGCACCACACCCCTATGAGAAAACAATGCCAAGTACATCATTCTTTTTTTTTTTTTTAATTTTTTTTTTTGGTTCTGTTTTTAAGATTTATTTATCTGAGGGGTGCCTGGGTGGCTCAGTGGGTTAAGCCTCTGCTTTCCGCTAGGTCATGATCTCAGGGTCCTGGGATGGAGCCCGCATCGGGCTCTCTGCTCAGCGGGGAGCCTGCTTCCCCCTCTCTCTCTGCCTGCCTCTCTGCCTACTTGTGATCTCTCTGTCAAAAAAATAAATAAACAAAATCTTAAAAAAAAAAAAAGATTTAGTTATTTGAAAGAGAGAGAGCATGAGGAAGGGGAGGAGCAGGAGGGAGAGGAACAAGTGGACGCGGAGCAGAGTGGGGAGCCCAACTGGGACTCAATCCCAGGACCCTGAGACCATGACCTGAGCCCAAACCAAGATTCAGACCTGACTGAACTGCCCAGACACCCCACAAGTACACCGTTTTTGCCCTAAGTTTACACCCATGACAGCTACTTCTTACAAATACTGCACAGGATTCTAAATATAAGAGGAACAGTCCAGCACAAGGGACATCTGGGTGGCTCACTTGGTTAAGCATCTGCCTTTGGCTCAGGTCATGATCCTAGGGTCCTGAGATCAAGTCCCACATCGGGCTCCTGGCTCAGCGGGGAGCCTGCTTTTCCCTCTCCCTCTCCCTCTCTCTCAAATAATCTTTAAAAAAAGAAAATTAAGGAAGGAAAGAATGAAGAAAGGAAGGAAGGAAGAAAGAAATTCCAGCACAAAAGAAAATCTTTAGATAATTTTATGAGGAAAATAACACTTAAACCAGGCTGTGAAAGGTGGCTTTGAATAAGAAGACTGAGCAGGAGGTGAGTGGGGGTAAATAGGGAGGGCACAGCAAAGGGAGCAGTTGAGAAAGATAAAGACATCCTCAGCTATCTCAGGTAATCTAGGTTGGCTGGAGAATAGTATGGGCTGCTAGGGTGAAATTAGTCTCTAAAGACAGATTGAGGCAACACTGCACAGGGCGTTGGATGCCCACTGAAGTCTACTTTAACTTGCAAGTGATGGGAACCTGGGAGGCTATAAGCATTAGAATGACTGGAATTGTGCTTCAAAAAGATTAATGTCCTGGGACGCCTGGGTGGCGCAGTTGGTTGGACGACTGCCTTCGGCTCAGGGCGTGATCCTGGAGTCCCAGGATCGAGTCCCACATCAGGCTCCCAGCTCCATGGGGAGTCTGCTTCGCTCTCTGACCTTCTCCTCGCTCGTGCTCTCTCTCACTGTCTCTCTCTCTCAAATAAATAAATAAAAAATCTTTAAAAAAAAAAAAAATTAAAAAAAAAAAAAAAGATTAATGTCCTAGTGGTGCATACAATGGATTAAGGCCTCTTGAGGCTTAATTTTGGAAAAATTCTGAACCAAGTCTGATGAATAAGAAAAGTGATATGGAAATATTTATCATTTTTGGTCAAAAAACAAGGTATTGGGGACACCTGGGTGGCTCAGTCCGTTAAACGGCTGCCTTCAGCTCAAGTCATGACCCCAGGGTCCTGGGATCTAGCCCCACACTGGGCTTCCTGCTCAGCAGGGAGCCTGCTTCTCCCTCTCCCACTCCCCTGCTTGTGTTCCCTCTCACTGTCTCTCTCTGTCAAGTAAATAAATGAAATCTTTTTTTTTTTAAACCAAGGTATTGAATAAAATAGTAAGATAGATTTCCTTCTGTGGCTTATAAATGGATCTGATAGAACTTCCAAAACAAAAACAAAAACAAAAAACAAAAACTCAAAGGTTTTGGAGTGGTGGCAGCATCACAAAATAAATATACAGTATTCTCAAAAGCACCTGCTTCCAAGGATAACACCTATCCCAGTGAATAATCAGTTGCTCCTTTAAAGACAACCAGAATTATTATTTAAGTCACACAGTATACTTTTAAAATTATAATCCATCAGAAGAATTAGCTTCTAACGTACAATGTGACCTTCTTATCCAGTCTGTGATGGCATCCTGCAGTTACACAAATACTAAGTTCTGCTGCCAAGAAATTTTTGCAGATGTAAATAAAGTCCTTACCAGTTAACTTTAAATAAGTCTTTATCAGTTAACTTTAAATAATGATTGCTTTCATGGTGGGCCTGACTTAACCACCTGGAGGACATTAAAAGCAGGGCTGAGGCTTTCCTGAGGCTAAATGAGATGAAAATCTACCAGTGGACAAGAGCTTCGGCCCATGACCCCTGACTTCCAGCCTGGTCTATACACTTCAGACTTGCATGGCCAGTCCATCTCAACTGCATAAATAAATCCCTTGTAATAAAACCCTTATTTACACACACAAATGTACGTACTTACATGTATGTGTGTATATAATATCTATATATAAACACACAAGTAGTAAGGTTTTATATATACATCTGTATGCATGTACATAGGTATCGCATACTGGTTCTGATTCTCTGAATTCTCACACACAGTTTACTTTGTGAGAGTTGACAATCTGAAACGGATGCATTATAAATGAATTACAAAAAGACCATTGTTAGAAACTATCAAAGTTAGGGACACCTGAGTGGCTCAGTCAGTTAAGCGTCTGCCTTCAGATTGAGACCTGCAACAGGTTCCTTGCTCAGCAGGGAGCCTGCTTCTCCCTCTGCCTGCCTCTATTCCTGCTTGTACACTGACAAACACAATCTTTAAAAAAAAAAAAAAAAAAAAAGATTAGTTAAAAAAACAAACTATCAAAGTTAGAAGCTACTAAAGTGTAGTATACTATACAGTATGGGATGGCTCCATTCTTACAACTACAGAATCCTTGGCTTCCAATCTGATTCTACGTGGCATCCCACCAGGGATTCTTAATCTGGGATCCATGACCCTCTCGGGAGAGCCCACAGCTTTCACCAAATTCTCAGAGAAATTGATTTCTCCCCAAATCATTAAGAACTGCTTAGCTTATTTTGAAGGTTATATAAGGTTATTTATACTCAATTTCCCAATGATTGCTTTTTTTAAAAAAGATTATTTATTTATTTGACAGACGGGTCGGCTTCCTGCTTCTCCTTCCGGTCCTGGCATCCCGCCCGTGCTCCCCCTCAGTGGCGCCCCCGTAGCGTGCCCCACACCCCAGTTCCCGCTAAGGCTACTCACATGATCGCCATGAGGCACCCTTCTCCCAACTGATGGGCTTCCACACAAACCAGAAAACCACTTCAGAAACTTAACCCAGACCATCATCTCTCTCCCTTGCTTCAACCTCTGCCCTGGCTTCTCACCTCCCGCAAGAATGAAATCCCAACGTGTCACCCGCGGGCAGCACCCTGGCCCTCGTCCTGCCCTGGCCCTCGCCCCAGCCTTGACCGCGGTCGCCTCTCCCACCTTAGGTCACGCTCCTGTGGGCCGTTCCTGCCCCGCTTCACGTGGCTGGCTTCTCCCCAACCTCCGGTATCGCTTCCCTGTCGCCAGCTCAGAAATCTCTTCTTACCAGAGCAGGTGTCCGTGTCCGCGGCGCCCACCTCCACAGCTGCTGGATCCCGAGCGGTGCCTGCTCTCGCGGTCTGTGAGGCGGGACCGCTCGGACGCGCGCACAGCACCGGCCTCCAGCCCAGCCCCCAAGGCTCTGCCCCAGGGACCAGTCGCTGTGGTAGCCAAGTGTCATCCCACCTCTACCAGCTTATCTGTCCTTCAGGACACTGTTTTGGTTTGGTTTTGCTTGATTGAAAAAAGACGCATTTGAATGCATGCTCTCTTCAGACGATGCAGGACTCCTCGCCCAACTGCTTTATTAAGTCTCACATTCCCTTTCCCGCAAGCCTCCCCATGTGTATCCATGACACATCTGTGCTGTGTGTGAGTGGTGCGCTGATCATCACTTATTTTCTTAGATTACTTACAGAAGCTGTTTTCTGTGTGCTAGCACAGGTAAATATAACAATGAATTAAATAGGAATTTTGTCTTTAAAATGTCTAAAAATGGTTTAGTCACCTCTCAGGATGAGCTGGGTTAATATAAACATGAGACTGAATTAACTTTTCAAAGACAGTTACTTCCTCACTTAATTTCTGTATTTAATATCTCTTTTCATCTAATTCCTCCACACAAATGTGAATTTGTACTTACCTTTATTTAAAAAAAAAAAATCCCTAGCTACACTTGTAAACATAGCATCATGTATAAACTTACGGAATCCCTACGTTGTATACCTGAAACCAATGTGATACTGTGTGTCAGCTAGTCAACTATATTCAAGAAAAAACTTTTTTTTTTGAAAATTCTATTATTAAAATATTAATCTGTCCTGGTTGAAACTTATCTATAAAAAAAATAGTAGGCTAAAAGCCCTTAGAGAAGAGCATTAGAACAGAAGTTCTTTTGTGGTCCTGATTCCGCTTCAATTTTGGAAAAACCTTAACTCCTCTGGGCAGCAGTTTACTGCTTTGTTAAAAAAAAGTCAGGACGGGAGGAGGAAAGGAGGAAAAAAGGAAAAGAAACTGGGGCGAATCATCTTGGAAGTCCTTTGCCGCTCAAAATTTTCTTGATTCTATTAAGAAAAGAATTTGCCTTTAATACACAGAGGTCTGCAAAGCAAAATGATAATGACAGATACCATGTGCTGGGGGTTTAGTATGTATGTAGTGATATACTATATGAAAAAAATTACATGGGTTCTCATTTAACAAATGAATTTTCAACTATTATTCTACTGTTTGATTTTTAACAGTGGACACAATTCTCAATTACCCTAAGAAAAATGGCTGAGTAGATGGGAAAAATTTATGAAAATACGTATCAAAATGAGACTTAAAAACAGAACTTTTTGACAAAGTCTCCTGTATTGGAGGCCCATGATAACATGCTACTGTTTCACAGGACAAAGTAAAAATATTTGTCCCAACCTGACTAAACTGACAGCTACAAAATCTTCTCTTCAAAAGGTAGGATTTCAGGATCAAGCTAATTCTCTTTCTAAATTCAAGCACAAACCGGAAGTACCTCAAAACAAAACAAAAAACAAACAAAAAACCGAAAAAGCAGATGCCAATAAAATATAAGGATAATTCAAAACTAATCTTTAGGCAGGCATAAATGATCATTTGACTGTAGGAAAACATTTCCTGTACATTGGCCTATATTTAACAAGCTAATTAACAAAAATTAAATATACTAGGGAAATAATGTATAAAAATCACATTTTTTAAAGTGAGAGTTGAACTCAGTAATGCCTCAGGGAAACTAATGCAAAAATTTAATGAGTTGTATATCAAGAATTATACTTTTTATAAAATATTTGCCACATTTTACTTAAGTCCTCCTATTATTTGTAGTCCATTTCTTTTCAGTTGGTATTAAATACATCTTTTTTTTTTTGGACTGGTGAAGTACCACCTTGATGAAGCCAGCTTCCAAAGCTAAGGTTAAGTCAACTCACGATAATAAACCCCTCTATTACAAGTTAACAGTCAACTCCCTCAATTGTGGCTTAAAAAAAATATTTTGAAGCACCTCAATTTCAAACAACTGGCCTCAGAAATGGCATAGGATATACTGAGTACAAAGATCACAATTTGATCTCTGCATTTTTTAAAAAAATACTAATAGCCAAGTGATTATAACCACACAAAAAGCTACAGAGTTTGAGATAACAAAAAAAAAAGCATCTTTTATCATTATGTATAATCTGCCATAACCACACAGAAAGGGGAAATTCTATTCCACTTTTCCATTCCACTTTTCTATCTTCTCATGGGAGCATTCAAATGTGCACTCCTAAGCTGAAAAACATACCTCCAACTAGTAAAATATTCTATGATACCACATTAGATGGGAAATGGTAATGTCAATTTCTTTAAAATTGATCCAGGACGTAAAACAATAAACAAAGAACACATAGCAGAGTAAATAATAAGTACTAATAAGTAATAATAAGCATATAGTAAGTACTGAGTAAATTAGATATTATTGATATACTCATCACCCTTTAGTGCACTGAAGAATAATTACTCATATGGTGGCCTCAGAAAAGTGAATCTACCTCCCCAAAATTCTGATGTTTTTAAAAAAGGTCAAATTCTAATTAAATCTGTGATAGTTTTACTAATACACATTAAATATTAAGCTAGTTGTAATAGACTGACATTTTCTGGTTAGTTGATAGCTTCAGAATTCTGTATTATTTTAGTTATATGCAAACCAAAAATAAACCAATAGAAAAATTATATGAAAATCCTCTCAAAGTAGGAAAAATATTTTCTATAGCAGTATATAAGGTTCTATTTTTCCCAAGAAATAGCAATGATTAAAAAAGAACCCATTTCTGTATAACAAATATAAATGTGCCCATCTACCCAATAGGTACACAAGAAACATCTATAAATAGCACAAGAAAACACAGATAAATCTCAACAGACTGAGCCAAAAGAGTGAGGTATTTCAGAGAAGGTATTTATCATCAGAACAGTATGGTTTCCTATATTTAAGATCTATTTATTATTTATTTTTACAAATAGCAAAGTCCCTTCCATTTTTTTTCCAGCTTAATGTACATGGATATAAAAAGCTACTGATTTCACTCCACCTCCCATCCCAACCCAAGTGGGATAACAGGAAGTTGTGAGGTCAGAGCAGCCTCCTGATGCCAATGTGGTTTCCTCTTTATCTCGGACTTAACTCTGGCACTCACATCAGTCATCCTCTTGCTGATTTCTTTTCTGTCAAAAGAAACCATGATACATTAAATTAGCACTTTCTAGTTGGGATATTTGTTCAGCCAAGATCACTTGTTCTGTCATCAAGTATAATTTTCTAGAGCCCTTGGCAATAGATACGGTCAAAACTCATCATGGAGAAACATGTCTTAACTAATTCATCAGATAAGTTTATCACTTTGGTTGCTAGGCACATGATCCTCAGGTACTTGAATACTTCTCTTTCTTCCATTTGTGCAAACGTTCCCACATAGCAAAACACACAAGGGTACAAATATACACATTCCCCTTGAGTAATACGGCTCAGAGCTGGATCTTCTCTTAGCTCTGTAACAGTATACAGACTTTCTTCAAAAGCACAAGTATTGTGAAAATTATTCAAAAAGCATAAATATCATAAAACAGATTTTCTATCATTCTAAGCAATAAATTATTCCTACAGCTTACTTTATGTATTTCATTACAGAATGACCTAACCAAATAAAATCTAGGTAGTATATGGGTACGATGAAATTTTACAAAGTCAATTTGAAAACAAAGGTGTACACATATGTGTACTAAGTACACATATACTTTACCAGTTTAAGAAAATCTATGAGTTTGTGAGCATCCTCCCCAGTAGACAGGTCTACAAAGTCCTTCGGAAGTCGGTAACTCAAATAGGGACTGGGTTGAACTGTCACTTCACTGTTTGTGCAACGGAAAGCTGGAGAATCCTTTACAAAGAAAAAAAGGGAAAGGCTGTGAGGAATTATCTTTTTAAGTCTATTCTTCAAAGTGAAAAAGATACTAGTATAACAATTTCAAACTCATGTTCCCTTCTGTAGTAGGTAAGGAAGGAAATAAAATTCTGAAGTAAAAGAAACACCAAAATTTTAAGACTGTTTCCACATGTTCATTAGAAAATAAATACACAGTATCTGAAAACAGTGCCCTCATGGAGAGCTTTGGTCAATCCCTAAATGCTACCAGCCACTATTCACTGCGATTTGGTTATGGGTTCCTTAGTCCTTGAATGGACCAGAGGCCTATGGCTAGTTCTCTCTGGCCTTGAGCAATCTCCTGCAGGTCAGAGAGCTTTATCAATATTAGCATTTTCTACAGGTGCACAGTGGGGAAGTACTACCCTGGAGAATAAAGTTAATAGTAAGAGCAAGCAAGTGCTATGAATTCCTAATACTTTTGTGCTTCTCTTAGTCATTTAACTTACATATTTGTGTATCTCTCTTAGCACCTATGGAAAACTGCAAATTTCAGTATCATAATTAACAAGTCTTCATATTCTTCAATGTACTTGCTTAGAGTCTTGCATTTTATATTTACAAGTTGCCTTGTGCCAAAAAGGATTTCAGAGACAGAAGGCCTTGGGTTTGGACTTCATGGGTGGCAGGTATCTAGGTGAGGGATGGATGGTGTCCAGCAGATGGAGACAGGCCAGGAACTTGAGTGGAACAGGACCGTAGAGCCCTAGAAAGCAGGCCATATCTTATGACAGACCAGTCATCTGACAAATACGTAGGAAACACCCACTTTGCGCTGACCTTGTCCTAGGTGTAGGAGATACACTGGTAAGCCAGTCTGGCAGAGAGCCAATAAATAAGCAAATGAATACAACAGCAAGATCATTTCAGATAGTGAGAGGTGTTCTAAAAACACAACAACAGGGTGCTATGATAAGAGGCCACTTCACAGGGGTGGTCAGGTAACACCTTGCTAAGGATAGAACATGTGGACCAAAAAGTACGATGAAATCAGCCCTGAGAGGTCTGGAAACTCAGGCAGGGACCGGGCACAGCTTGGAAAGCAGTGGGCACAACCAGGGCAAAGATCCTGAGGCAGGGCTTTGTAGCTGTGAGAATGAGAAGAAAAGCCAGGTCTCCATGGAGGGGAGTAAGGACACGACTCTGGGAAAAAGGCAGGAGCCTGCTCCTGTTTTCCTGTCAGCCCCTGACCTCCAATATGTTGTTTAAATTAAAAAGAAAGAAAGGATTTGGATCATCGAGTGAATTTTGTACAAACTGTTTCTATCCACTGTGTCCCTCATATTTAAAAATAACCCTGTGCTGAATAATTTACACTCTCTTTCCTTGACATTCAGATTTAATGGCCTCCAACTCTAAGATGCCAGCACGAAGACAATTCTTTCAGCCATTAATTCAACAAAAATCAACTGGGCCTGAATTGTGCTAAGCCACACCAAACTGTGGAGAACATGAGAGACACTCCCACCCCCGCAACTTACAGTCTGGGGCAAGCACAACACAACAGGGCAAGAGCCTTGACAAGGAAAATAGCCATCTGAGCCAGATCTAGAAAAACAAGGCCAGAAAGGGCCCAGACGGAGTAATGATGAAAAGAAGTATTTCAGAGCTAAGACAAAAGATCCTCACACTGAAAGCAAGGCAGCAGCAAGAAACCCAGGAAGAGAGCGTGGATCATGGAAACCAGGGGAAAATGTGCGGTGAAAACATGGAAGAGGGTAACGCATTCAAATGTTGCTGTGCATCCTTCCCTGGCCCTTGCAGCTGGCAGGTAGAGCCCCTGCCTGTAGAGAGGCAGGGGCGGAGGCTAACCGCACAGGTGGAGGAGCGCACAGGTATAGAGAGGCAGCAGGCAGGAGAGGCAAAGGGAGGAGACCGGCTGTGAGCAGTTACAAAACCACAGGTCACCTGCTAGCATGAGGGAAGTCAGTAGGAAAATACTTGTACATATGATTATAGAACCATGCCCGGACAATATAAACTGCAGGGGTAAGAATGGCAATTTCCAGGTGGTAGGATTTCAAGTCTTGCCTCGTTCTAATTCCCTGGTTTTTTAAATGACTGTGTAAAAAAACCCCTGCTTTTTAAAATACATTAAAAAACACAAAGATAACGCATATATAGTAAAATCATTTATTTTAACACGTTTATGTGTATGTATCCAAGCATGTTATGTGTACCAAATATGATATAGAAAATATAAACTGTGGTTCTCAACATGGACTGTGGGTACTTCAGAATGCTCTTCAACAGCAGGTGTGTATTACTTTCATAAGCAGAAAAGGGCAACACAAAGGTGTTGTTCAAAGAAAGTTTGGCTGCAAAGATGAGATAAGAATTGCTGGCTGAAGACATGAGTTTGAAGGAGGTTTGTCTCGTTTGGACAGAAGATACCTGAACACAGACAGGGCGGGTGGACAGAAGAGAACAGGAAACATGACGGAGTGAGTGGCAACACGAGTATCCGGAGAGACGGTGAGGAACAGCTGAGCAGGTGGAACTGTTAGACTGAGGAGGAGGGACAGAGGGACGCTCAGAGGTCTGAGGACAATTACACGAAGTCACTTCGCACCAGCAGCTTCTCTTCCTATGAAGGAGGATGTGGAATCATCTGCTGAGGGGCAGAAAGGGAGGATGATGGGCGGTCTGAAGGGTTCCACAGGGGTATGGAAGGCCACCGTGGGTGGAAGAGAAAGCTGGTGAGGGAAACACTGCAGTAAGGTCCCCCTGATGGGGTCGTGACCATGACTATGACAAGAATGCAGGCTGGGCACCTGCAGTTTTCCTCTCTCAGGGGTCAGAAGCCTGGAGCTAGGATCAGAGCCAACATAGAAATGACCCAGGGTCAAGATTCTTCCAGGTGAATCAGGTACACACCCTTTTTGGTCACCTTCATGATTGAGTACCTATTAGTAAATCTGTATTGATGCCTAAAGAACAAAGGAGCAATTATTTAATGGATTACAGGGTTTTCTGTAATCCTTTTTTAACCTCTTACCTGCTCCAGAGTGTCTCCTTCACTAAAATCACCTTTTAAGTTTCTTCCAGATATCAGTTCTTCCCAAGTAAACAGCAGTGAATCAGTTACTTCACCAAACGGGTTGAAATCAATCAGCCACACCTTCCCCTAGAGTACAGACAGAAAAATTAGTAAGCAAGAAATAAAAACAAACACAAGTGTGTCATCTGTCTTATCCAAAAGATCATCTTCATATTGTTTTTACCCAAACAATAATATTAAAAATCCTGTAATTTATTTCAAAAGACAGTTCCTCCAGGTCCCAGCTGAGAAAGGATCACTTGTCTAAAGAAATGAGGGGGGCGGGGGGCACCTGGGGGTCTCAGTGGGTTAAAGCCTCTGCCTTCAGCTCAGGTCATGATCCCAGGGTCCTGGGATCGAGCCCCACATCGGGCTCTCTGCTCAGTGGGGAGCCTGCTTCCTCCTCTCTCTCTGCCTGCCTCTCTGCCTACTTGTGATCTGTCTGTCAAATAAATAAATTAATTAAGAAAAAAAAAAAGAAAGAAAAGAAATGCAGAGAAGGGACCTAGGAAAGAAAAGCCCTGACAAAGGCAGATATGCCAACTCCTGCCTAAAATCACACAACAATTCTAAGTCAAAAATCGAAGCAGGAGAAAGGACAAGCTCACAGAATGGTTCCACCAAAATACTATGACTGGAATGCTTTCAAGGGTGTCTGCAATCATCTTGCCTGAGGAAGCTAGGCAGGGAAGAACAGCAGATCTGAGAGCACCTTCCTTACCCCTGAGAGGCTGCTGCAAAAGGGGCATTTAAAACACACACACACACACACACGAAAAATGTAGGGAAATTCTGTTATCTTCAGTCTTCATGTAATATTTGCTTTGTATAACAGAATTTGTGGCACATGAAGGGGAAATGAAAAATAACAATCTTTAAAAGCAATTTCTATCTTCTGTTCTGAGTATTGGTGGGCAATGTGAAAGGTTCTAGATGCGGGGAAAGAATACTTCTAACCTAGTTATTCTGAGCTTGATTAGAATCAGGTGCATCTTAATATTATAAAGCAGCAGAGCACTGATATAACAGACCTGGGGAATCTGTGTAATTGTGCCAAGAGATTAAAGCCACATTTGATCACAGAGATGTATTTGGCATTTAGTAAATGTTTCCTTGAAACTTTTATCTTTGATTTTTTTCCTCACTGAAACATTCATATACTGGCACCATTTTGCTGTTGATAATTTTTTTTGCTAAATATGTAATCATGTCTTGATCAGATGTGCATGCATAAAATTATATCCACCTAAGGAACTAGACTGCTGAGCTGGCAATATTAATCTCTAGCACTACTTCTCATCTGGGTTCAAAGAAAATTTTAAGAAGATGAAGCATCTTTTTTTTTAAAGATTTTATTTATTTATTTGACAGAGAGAGATCACAAGTAGGCAGAGAGGCAGGCAGAGAGAGAGAGAGGAGGAAGCAGGCTCCCCGCTGAGCAGAGAGCCCGATGCGGGACTCGATCCCGGGAACTCGAGACCTGAGCCGAAGGCAGCGGCTTAACCCACTGAGCCACCCAGGTGCCCCAGAAGATGAAGCATCTTATTAGGACTAGCTTCAAACATCAGAAACATCTAGCAAGTAGCCAAAAACCATTACAGGAAGTTTGGACCACATATTTTTTTATAAGTTTCCTATTATATACTAATACCCTCTTTCCCCCCCCAGCCCCCCAGCCCAGGAGAAAGCCTGTATCTCTTTCTTGCCACCTGAGCTGTTTTCTCACACAGATTCCAAAACCACTTGTTCAATGTTCAAGTGAAATAATGTTAGCTATTAATCAACTTCTTTGTGTGACATTAGCTTTGTTTTGGGGTGGTTAGTAAGATGTCTTTAACATACTGTATATTACTCTAACAAAATAGGTATTTTCTAACCCCCAAACTCTTTCTACTTGAGTTTTCATAACCAATAAAACCAACCCTTTATTAAAAGGGTGGGGGGGATAAAGGAATATTGAGCTCTATAAACTAAAAATATGTCATACTATAAAAAACAAGCAAAACTAAAACAGATCAGCTGGCAGAGTTTGTTCAGAAGGCTCCTCTAGTTTACTAAAGGAAAAAGAAACCAGCTGTAATCAGGCATGAAACTATCAAGATGACACTATCAAGGATTTTATAGCTCTAACATGTTTTTTATGTAACTTCTGAGGCACAAGACATCCTGAGAAAGTCTGTTTTTAGGCAATCCATCAGGTAAGAGTGGTCACAGTGACCTTCCTGGTATCTACCAACTAACCACCCCGCTACCTGCCCAAAGAAATCTCTATGCACCAAACATTACCAGGCATTGAAGCATAAAGACCAATAACACAAAATCTATTCCTTCAAAGAGCTCAGGCCAGGACACATATACACACACACACACTCCCTGCCTGATGCAGTTTGTAAACGCCTAGAAATAAGCTATGTGTTCATAGACAGGAAAATGGCTAAACAAACTACATAGTATATTCTCAAAATAAAATACTACACCATTGTATGAAAGTAGAAAGCTCTCCAAAAATACAATGTTTTAAACAAATGTTTATAAAGCAAGGTACAGAGCATATATCACATGCTAACTCCTGTGTATGAAAGGTGGAAAAAGGTAAGTATATTGCTTGTTTCTGCAAGCAAATACTAGAAGGATATATAAAAAACTAATAAAAGCGTACTTGTAGGAGGTATAGAGGAACAGAGGTAAGAAAAGCAAGACTTTCTATATGTATTTTCACACTGATTTAATTTTTGAGGAATGTGAAGATATTCTCAACTAAAAAGTTTAAAGCTCAGTAGGTTTTACAGAGCAATGTTTGCTAGGGTGCAGGGAGGGTCATCAGGAAATCTGGGGGAGTGATGGGAGTTCTACATGTTCACTGTAATAGTGGTTATACAACTGGATGTATTTGTCAAAACTCATATAACTGTACCCTAAAAAGGATTAATTTTACTCTGTGTAAGTTATTTCTCAAAAACTCTAACAAAAAAATTCAGTAGTTTTAAATGATTGAAAATACAGGGACGCCTGGGTGGCTCAGTCAATTGGGTGCCTGGCTCTTGATTTCAGCTCATGTTGGGATCCCAGGGTCATGAAACTGGGCCCCGCTTCTGGCCCTGGACTCAGCAGACAAAATATAAAGAACCCAAATACCTATCACTCAGTTTCAACAATTATCTTGTTGAGCCCCACAGCCAATCTTATTAATCTATATCCATCCATTCCCCCCAAATCGGTATTGCTTTGATGGTCTCTTCAGACACCATTTCATTCACAATCTATAAAAAGATTTTCACAATTATTATTACCAAGCTTAATCTAACAAACATCTATAGAATGTCACACATTAGTTGTAATTTTTCAAACACACACAGAACAGACACAAAAAAGTGACCAAGTTGCAAAGCCAATCTCAACAATATCAAAGACTCACGATCAGACATTTTTAGCCCTTACAACAAAAATTAGTAACAAAACAATAGCCATCACTAAAATAATAAGGAGACTACAATAATTTTCCAAGTCTCTGAAGTAGTGATTCTAAATTCTAGTTATGAGCTATCATCACTTAAGGAGCTCCTTAAGATACATATACCAAGGCCTCATCCCAGACCTACTGAATGTGTGGGCCATCTCTGACATATGTGATTGCTAGAATCTATCAACACTGAGTCAACTTGCCCAGCTGCAGTAAGAAAATAGACACATCAGAATATTGCCAAATTCAGACTTCAGTTCCACCGCATAGGAGAGACCACCATAAAGACTTAGTTTTCTGCAACAGTCATAAAACCAAATTTCCGCAAAGTGCCTATCAAAACAGTGATACAAGTGTCCCTGAGTATATGAAAATGTGTCCTACACCACGGTTTAAATCTCTTCTCAGAAACTGTTGGCATGTTTCTACTGGTATGTTTCTCACTTTTAAAAACATACAACTTCTTTCAGCTCTGTTAGATCATAGCAGTAATTATTTCTCTACACGTCCAACTTCACTTATATAACTCTTTCACCAAATTACACATTTGCACTGACCTGCCAGCAATAGTGAATCAAAGCAGATATGGACATTTTCCAGGGAAATACTGACAGACCTTAGTAAATTCCACATTTTTAAATGCCATTAAATATAACTGCATTAAAATATAATTACTTCAGTTTTAATATCTATAAAATGAGAATAACACATACCTCACAGGGTTATATGGATAACCTGAGTTAAATACAAATAAAGTTCTTCTGAGGTGCGCCTGGGTGGCTCAGTGGGTTAAGCCGCTGCCTTCGGCTCAGGTCATGATCTCAGGGTCCTGGGATCGAGCCCGCATCAGGCTTCCTGCTCAGCAGGGAGCCTGCTTCCCCCTCTCTCTCTCTGCCTGCCTCTCTGCCTACTTGTGATCTCTCTCTCTCTGTCAAATAAATAAATAAAATCTTTTTAAAAAAAAATTTTTCTGAGCTACACATTAGGGTAATAAGCCAGGTTTACTCATTCACTAACTGGTTGCTTTGATCCCACTTATGACCAGCCAATTCCCTGGAATGGTTAAGTCTCAAAGATAGGCTCCTTGCAGGTCAGGAAATCATCTTGTTGGAAGCTTTTTGTTAGAAGCATGGCATCTGACAGTAAGGCTCTCTATAAATGTTAGCTGTGTGAGTGACTGATGCGGCCAGTGTCTATCAGTCAGAAGCAGATCTGGGACTAGAGCCTGGGCTCCTGTTGATCAGCCCTGGTTTCTATCCATTCCATCACACCAGCTTCCTGTCCTTTCTCTAACCTTTGTTTCCACTAGATTTAAAGTGCAAAGTAACATCCCTCTTCCTTACCACATCTCAATTTGTAACTCCTCTAACTCTTAGCAGACACTCTCACCCTTGAAGACATAGAGGTGAAAACAGAGTAAGTGCATCTTTTGGCTAAATAGAGGCAAGTCAATAGTTAACAGGTATTTTGGGACATGACCATATGGGCCAGACCCTTTTGTCCAAAAAAATGATTCAAAGGTATCGTAAGCATCACAACAGTGGAACTGCTTGAGCTTGGAAAGGGAATGAGAAATGTGCGGGTAACATTTGGAAAACATATGGTCACATACTCAGAAAGCACACCTGCTGTCTTCCCAACAGCTTAGTAAATAAGCACTAATCACAGGACGTTTAGTGACCCAGATTTTTTTTTTAAAGACTGCACGTCTTGATAATAAAACCTCTGCTATAGGATTAAGTGAAGTCAAGTTTTTGTTCTCTTTTTCATTATATAGTTTCCAACACTTTTAAGATTTAAAGAATAAGCAAATCCTCATCTTCAGTCTAAAGATAAAAGTGATCCCAATCATGCTAAGGATTTTTTAGTTGATTAAAAATAATGACCCAAATATTAAAAGACAAACTCCTGGCCACACTTACATGTGCCAACTGAACTATTTTAAGCAGGCCTAGAACCCCAACAAAAGTGGAAAGCAGGACATCAAGTAGCCATTTAGTCGTCTGTTAAATTAATAAATCCTAATCCACAAAACTATTGAAAATATGTCTCCCAATGTTAAGTATATGTTAAGGGAGACTCTTGACCACTGTGACTTTCAAACACCTTAGCTGGTTTGAGAAAGTATTTTTTGAGCAGCGGGCCCCTACATAATGGCTACACACTCCGGAAGACCAGCCCTGATTTTAAAGCATATCAGAGAGTTGTTACTTACCCTACTGTCTCTATATATATCGAACACAACTGTAAAGGAGAAAAAACTCAAAGTTAACAATGAACTACTACTTTCATGATCTAAGTCTCCTTTTGAAAATTAAAATGAATCTTATTATTCATTACTCAAATAGCAGGATATAAGTACCTTGAGAACTTCATGCTTCTAAATCTCAAAATTTTTTAAGATAATAAGATAGCCTACAATGTTTTATTACATGATTTTGTTTTCCTTTACTCTACTCTTGGCCATAATCCTTTATACAGTTGATCCTTAAGCAATGCGGGGGCTGGTGCTGACTTCCCCGCAGAATTGGAAAACTCATGCTTAAGATTTTACTTCCCTGAAACTTAACTACTAACAGCCCACTGTTGACCCGAATCCTTACCCATAACATAAACAATTAACATGTATTTTGTGTATTATAAACTGTATTCTTACAATAAAGGTAGAGAAAATATTAGTAAAGTTGTAAGGAAAATATACCTACAGCCCCACACTGCATGTATTAGGAAAAAAATCCACATTAAGTGGACCCATGCAGTTCAAACCTGGGTTAATCAAAAGTTAATTGTATTTAAAACTTCAAACCAAACACATCATCCCAACAAATTCACCATTATAAACAAATAACATGTACTAATGACAAAGACATCAATCACTTAATGTGAGGAATGATTTCAGTAAAATCTGTAGTAAGAAAGCATAAAATCTAGCTATGATTATGGCATGATCATCTTTTTTAAAATCAAATTTGCCACAGAACCCAGGTTTGGCAAGAAGAAATCAGAACAGATTTTAGAATGCAGGAAAACTCTTTCATATACAATATACTTTCTTAAAAGCAAGTCACAAATGTTTACCTTGTAACTGGTACTATCTGATCATTCAAATAAAAAATCGAGAAAGATGTATCAGTCAACTAGCTAATTCAGTCTGAGTAACACAAGCATTTTGCTCTCTGTAGACAGACCCTCTGAAATGAATAATAAAACGTCTAAAATGACAAAAGAAGTATCTGCCTTGGTATTAAAAAGTGACTGATTAAAATAAGATAAAATTAACACACCAACCATCAGATACAGTAATACAGCAAAATGGTTAAAATACAGTGTTTTAAATCCAGTTCTAATATCTGCACCACCAGGGTGCCTGGGTGGCTCAGTCGGTTAATCATTTGCCTTTGGCTCAGGTCATGATTTCAGGGTCCTATGACTGAGCCCCACACCTGGCTCCTGCTCAGCGGGGAGGCTGTTTCTACCTCTGCCCCTCCCCTCACTGGTGTATTGTCTCTCAAATAAATAAAGAAATTCTTTAAAAAAAAATCTGCACCACCATGAAATAAGGTTCAGTAACATTATGTACTTCATTTCACTGAGTCAATAAAAAATACTCACAGTCTTCATCCAAGAATTTGTACTGTATGTGTTTCTTGAAAAAGTCTTGTATGCATCTGCAAATCTCTTCCTTTTGTTTAGAAATATGATCATAGTACTGTGTATAGTCCCTTTGAGAAATACCTGACAAGAAAGTATTTTATATCCATTATTATATAACATTCTTTTCAAAAACATCAAAATGTAATTTAAACATTTTTTGAGAGAACCATTTTTGAGAGAACCATTAAAGTAGATCAGAAGACCAATCAGATGAGTATTGCATAATACATGATTCAGCATTTTATACAGGTAAAAAGCTTAGTAAAAAATTATCCATTCATATGGATAGATATCCTAGGTTCCATATTGTCATGCATTCTTATTTTAGAAAGTTATTTTTATTTAGTACAATAAAGAGCTCAGTCATAAATATATTTACAATGTAAAAAATTGAAAGAAGCAATTTTAAACCTATACACATACACAATTGCTTCTTGATTTTTTTTTCCAACAAACTTTCTACAAAATGGTATTCTTTTCCACTCTTCTTTGGGAAACTTAAAATATTCCCAATGTCTTCCAATTCATATTGTATTTCACAGAAACAGGCTATTTTTCCTATTCACACATGCTACAATGCCTTTCACAAGCCTGATGTTTCAAGCCATGGAAAAGTAAACATTCCTTTCTTCAGAGTGACTTGCTGATTTTATTCCAGATACACTAAAGGGATTATTGTAAAAACTCCCTCAATTTGCTCTAGGCTTAGGAAAGTTTTCTACTTTGAAAGAAGGGTTTCCACCCAATTTCTGCATCAATGACAATATGCCTCTCTTCTTTAGCTCGCTTGTGTTGCACCTTCTTCCAGAAATACCTAACAATATGATCAATTCAAACACCCCAAGTTTCTTTCAGGTAAACTAACAGAACGTTACATTCACTAAACAGTGCTCATGTGGGGCACATGGGTGCTCAGTCAGTTAAGCTCCTGACTCTTGGTTTCAGCTCAAGTCATGATCTCAGGGTTGTAAGCCTGAGCTGTGTGGAGCCTGGGTAAGATTGTCTCTCTTTCCCTCTCCAAAAAAAAATAATAATGATAGACAATTTTTAAAACCTTTAAACTTAAAAAAATTTTTTTAAATAGTGATGTGATTTTATTCAAATCACACTTTTCTTGGTCAAAGATAAGTTTTACTGCATGGAAAACATGCAAAGACAAAAAGAGCAGATTATCTTCAAAACTTGAGTATATCACAGCAAACAAAATAATAATCTGAGAGGAAGAAAATGGGTGGCTTTTTAAGTAATGCACTTACTTGTCTACATACTTCCTCTTGCTAGAATAATAAACACTGCACTAATAATAGAAACAAAGATCCCAAAACTTGACTTTTTATGATGCTTAAAATAAGTAGTGTGTTGCTAGTAATACTTAGGAAAGTCCCAAAGAGAAAGCAGGTAACATGGTATGTAGCTTAAATTGGGAATGGCCAAGACCATCACTTTCATCTCCAGAATCCAGACATGATTAATGGACAAGATACTTCTCTGTGGAAACTGAATATGGCCTCAGGACCACTGTCCATAGAGAATTCCAGAGAGTCACTACTAATTGGCTAGAGGTACCATCTGAGATAAAAACTGATTACTACCCTCTCCTAATTATTAGAAATTCACTTCCATCAAAAGCTTATCTTCTTGGAGCAACTGGCTGG
Source organism: Neogale vison (assembly GCF_020171115.1). Taxonomy (NCBI): domain Eukaryota; kingdom Metazoa; phylum Chordata; class Mammalia; order Carnivora; family Mustelidae; genus Neogale; species Neogale vison. The sequence goes on along the minus strand of NC_058102.1, from coordinate 119,630,379 downwards.
CTCAGTTGGAGGAGCATGTGACTCTTGATCTCAGGGTCATGAGTTTGAGCCCCATGTTGGGTGTAGAGATTACTAAAAATAAATAAACTTCAGTGATGCCTCGCTGGCTCAGTTCGTGGAGCACATGACCTCGGGGTTGTGATCTCAGGGTTGTGAGTTCAAGCCCCCTGTGTGGTATAGAGTTTACTTAAAAAAAAAAAAAAAAAGAAGTAAAAGTAAAACATATAAATTTAGAAAGAAAAAAAAAATCTTGTCTTCTTTTAATGTGTAAAAAAACCTCACCAATAAGTTTGTTTTCCTTGACAAAACATCGGAACTCAGCCCCAGGAATTAATTCACACCATTTTCGAAGAACAAGCTGTAGAGAGAGGAAAAATGTAATACAACCATGTAACAAAGGAATGTTTACTGGTCTAACAGATAATTTTATGCCAAGAGTATGTTTTAATAATTGCCATTATGAAATAGTTTGGAAGAAAAAGCATCATAAACCATTCTTATCATGAGATATAGAGAACAAATGTATTAATCCAATAAGTGGCAGAAACACTGTTAAAATACTTTATGACAAAAAGTACTTTTGTCATTTATTCATCACTTTAAGAGCTGACATAATATATAAACCCAAGGATGAAGTTGAATCCTATCATCATTGCATACAGTTGCCCTCTAATTATTTGTTCTTCACCCCTTTAAGTATATTTTAAAACAAAAAAAAAAAGGATATCCTAGTTATCTACCTTCTTAGCACTATTGTGTAATACTCTGATCAAAGTATTATAATTTATCACTAAGAATCACTATAACCCTCAATAATTTTGCCTCCACTTTAAAGTAAAACAATTCTGTTACTGGCTCAAGTCATAAATGGGTTCCACTACTATAATTAATATATACAAATTCTCATATACTCCTGAATTGCTGCAATTTTATAAATACTATAGTTGACAGATGTACGCTTCTGAGTCTGTTTTTAAAATGTTCTTTGGCGAAAACCAGTCCTACTCTTCCAAGTATTAACTGTAATACGTGGCCAGTGCCTCCAGCCTCCCTTAGACTGGCATACACTTCTTTGCCCTTTAAGGCCTAAGAGATGGAACTTAAATCACACTAAGCCCCATTCCTCGAATAACCTCCAGTGGCCTCAGTATCCTCCCTTCCCATACCCTGTGCTCCCAGTTTCTTGTATCTAACATTCCATAGTATGCACATATATACCAAGTTATACACGGCAATAATCTGAACAAGTCTCTCTACCCTCCTAACTAGCAACTCAGAAAGGGCAAGGAACTAGGTCTCAATTCATCTTTATGTTCCCAGCACAAGTAAATAATACCTACCAAATGCTTAAAAAATGTTACTAAGTAAAGTTGTCAATATATAAGATACACAGCCACTAAAAATCCTGATATAAAAAATATTTAATGAGCTGGAAAAATAAACCATAAATGAAAGAAAATGGTATGTAAAGTATTTTATGAAGAGAGTATATATATACACACAAACACATATATACACTTATCTCAGGAAAGGTGTTTTCCAGCACCAAATGGTAAGACACAGCAGGGATTTAATAGATGTGTTTTCAGTGAGACAAAATATATGAATATAATATATACATATAAAAAAGGTTATAAAAATGTTTAATGATTAGGAATATGCTCATACTATATGCTGTTAAGTAAAAAACAACAAAACAAAACAAACAAAAAAAAAACCTTTACAACTGGTATGTAACTCAATTTTAAGTGATAAAAGATCCAGTTTGGTGGCCTAATAAATAGTAAATTAACTGTTCTACAAACATGGTAAAATCACAGAAGATATACCAATACATATTCAGCACACTAAAAATTTCTTGATATAGTGAGTCAGTCTGCAAGTTTTGAAAGTGTGTGTATACAAAGGTGACAAAGCAAACAATGAATTTTTTTTTTAAATGAAGAATTTTTTTTAAAGACTACTGGACTAATTCTAATTAATGTTACAAATCCAAAAATGCAAGTGGTTTGCAATTATGAAGCAAGATGACCACTCTCTTCAACAAAGTATGAGCTGTCAAAGTTTTCAAAAGTGTTACATTTTGACAATCCAAGTGCAAGAAGAACCAAGAGTAATGATAAGGAACAGCCTATCAGGGATGTAGCTGAAACCTGGAATCAAGATTTAAAAGAAAAGTATTTACTCATAACAACTGATGAGTAGTTATTTGAGTCCAAGAACACTGCCCATTTCAGGGAGAGGTATTTGGTGGGGGGGGCAGGTAGTATTTAACCTTCAAACTAGGAAAAGTGGAATACAAATTTGGGTTTGCTATGTTTGAATTCTTATTGCTATTTCTAAAAATGTTTTCCACTATCCTTTTGATCTAACTTCTGTATGTAATTTATAAAATAAGTGAACAATGTAAAAAAATAAAAAGGTCTACTGAGTCTAAATGGTAAAATGGAGATTATTTTTCTTCATATACCAGGTTAAAAAGCTTACCCAGCTTAAGCCAGATGATGGATGTAAAGTATTTGTTTCATTAAAAAATACATATATTCTATAGTATGTATACACTGTGTCTAAGTGTTAAATATTTATTTATACAGATATTTTTCATAAATTTAAAAAAATTCAGTGGCTCCAGGTTCCCAGAGAAATTGATTCAAAAAATTTTATTCATTCTGCTTAAGAACAGATTGCAATTTCCAACACATCGTCATCTAGGATTATCAATTTCAAGATTTAAAAAAGTAAATCCTTACCTCATATTCTATACAAGGATCTGGAGAATCATCAGTACAATGAATAAATCTTTAAGAGAAAAAAAGGCAATTGAGTATCTTTTTTGGGTGCCAGGTTAGGTACACACATTTACTTATATTCAGTGTGATACATGTAAGGTTTTACTAAAAGAATCCAGTAACAGGAGGCTAATTCAAACCCAATGAACATTTATTAAGTACTGTTGAACATCAGATGTTAGGTGAGGAACCCAAAAAGGTATTTCACTAGTCCCCCAAACCACCACATAATCTACAATTGTCTTCATTTTTTCTGTCAAAAAACAAAGAAACTTAGATCCAGAAATGACCAAATTTAATGACCAAGACAGGGCTAAAACTCAGGTTGTCTAAATACAGATTCCAAATGAAGGCAGGATGGCACTGCTGTTCTATAATTCTCATTGCCTTCTTTATGGCTAAAGCAGAAGTCTACTTCTCTGCTGACATTATCTCCACCATCCAAAGCCACACAAAATTAATCCAATCTTTACCCTGCACGCTGTTTAAAAAAATATTTGCTAGAACTACTCATCCCTTCATTAAGCATACTATTTCTGTCTCTAAAAATCCTCCATTTCATGAACAATTTTTCATATATTTTCTAAATGCCTTTGTTAAATACCTCCCTATAAGGATGGCTAGGCACCAGAAATGCTAAATGACCTAAGTCCCTTGTTCTTTAGGAGAAAGTTAGTCTGGTGGGCAAAGCCTAACAAGCAAAGAAATTCAAAACACTGGAAGCAAAAATAAAAATACTCTGATAGCACAAAGGAAAAACCAGTTAGCTCTCTGTTGTGTGAGGGGGAGGGATGGTGGTAGTCAAGAAGGCCTTGTTCAACAGGAAGGGAAGCGTCCATATTAAGGCAAAGGGAAGCACACACTAGAGCAGGAAGGGAAATGAGAACTGTCACGCTGTGTGCAGAGAACGACTGCGCTCGCGCTGACGGAGTGGAGAGCGCAAGGAAAACCACGGAAAGATGAGGTTAGACCTCATGCACTGTTGTGGGGAACAGTAAGCTGGGGCAGCCGCTGTGGAGAACTGTACGAAGCTTCCTCAAAACAGTAAAAGTAGAACTACCATGGGATCCAGTAATTCCACTATTGGGTATTTGCCCAAAGAAAACAAAAACACTAATTCGAAAAGATTTATGCACTCCTATGTGTACTGTAGTATTATTTATTAACAGCCAAGATACGGAAGCAGCCTAAGTGTCCATCGATAGATGAATGGATAAAGAAGATATGGGGTGTGTTAAACAAACAAAAAGCAGAAACAGACTCCTATTTATAAGAAATAGACTCATAAACACAGAGAACAAACTGGTGGCTGCCAGAACGGAGGGGGTAGGGGGGAATGAACAAATAACGGTGAAACGGGGTGGGAGATACAGGTTTCCAGTTACAGAATGAGTAAGTCATGGGGAGAAAAGACACAGCATGGGCAATCTAATCAGCGGCACTGGAAAAGGGCTGTATGGGGACAGACGGCAGGTAACCTGTGGTGAGCATACCATAAAATATAGACTTGTTAAATCACTATGTTTTACACCCAAAACTAATATAACATTTGTATCAACTATAATCCAATTAAAAAAAAAAGAAAGATGACAATGGAGAGAAATTCTGGATAAAAAGGAGTATCCAGATTGTGAAGAGTCTTGTTTGTCTCTCTAGGGAGGTTGTACTATATTATATAGATAATGGGGAGCTAAGTCTCTAAACATGTGAGGGCTTCAGGACTACCACTGTGGTAAAGGTACTGGACAGCTGGGCTGGCAGTGCGGAGGGGGCGGGGAGAGTGGCAAGTAGGGAGGCAGAGAGACTAGTTAGAAAGCTCAGTCCAATAACCCTGGGGAGAGATAAGGGTCTACCTGCTGCAGTGGGAGGCCAGGAGGAGGAAAGCACTCTAAAAAGATATTCAGGAGTCAAAGTCTATTTAACATTGCCTGGCACCTGCTGAAAGTGAGAGGTGAGGGAGAAAGAGGTCAGGATGACTGGCTGGACAGTGATGAGAATGCCATTCGCTGAGATTGAGAGAAAAGCAGGTGACAGGGGTGAGAGAAAGATGGGAGAGAATAATGTTTGTATGTGGAGCACTGGAAACATCCTGAGAACCACACAGAGATTGTGTAGGAAGCAACCAGGAAAAACAAAACTGAAAGAGAGGGAGGAGTTGTAGAAAATTATCTGGAGGTAATCACATAGGTATAAGAGCTAAAGTCCAGAAAGTAAATAGAAGCGATCACCTCAGGCAGATGACAGAAACTTGGAGAACACCAAAAATTAAAGAGTAAGTAAAACTTGCAATCGAGACACATTTTTATTAAAAAGAAAAACCCGCATAAAGAAAATAAAAAATACTTCTGAAGATCACTTAAGCAATTTACAAGTAAAACTGAGTTTGAAAAGCTTTTCAATTCCCCTGAATATTTGATTAGGTTGGAATTCTCTGTAATCATTTGTAATTTATGATACATATAATTTATAATAGCAACTCCAATTTAGTTGGTTGGCTGATATTCTCAGACAAAACCCTTTATTTCTACTAACAACTGGGCATGGGCAGATATAATCTGAAATACAAAGTACACCCAATGTTCTTTGTTGAAAAGCAATGGGGTTTTCTCTTTATTAATGAACAGGCACTAATAATCCTATGAGAAAGTGCTATTAATATCAATGTTTACCACAGGAGGAGACCAAGGCTCTGAAAGGTGAGAGATCAAATAAGTGGTAGGGAGGGCACTAAACCAGCAAGGACGGAGGTTCTAGAGTTGCTGCTGGGGCACCTGGGTGGGTCAGTTGGTCAGTTAAGCATCCAACTCTTGATTTCAGCTCAGGTCATGATCTTAGGGTTATGAAATCAAGCCCCACGTTCAGTGTGGAGTCCACTGGTCTCTCTTACCCTCTGCCCCACCCTGCCCTTGTGCACGTGAGCTCTCTCTCTCAAAAAAAAAAAAAAAAAAGACCTGCTGTTAAAGCTCTTGAATTTCAGCCAAAAAAACCAAAACACCATAAATACCAGATGCATCTAAAAAAAAAAAAGTCCTTGATCATCTTTAATAGTTCCACATAATAAATTTTTCATTTCAAAAGATTCCTTGCCTTTTTTCCTAGTTTAACAGTCTAAGCCTTTTAATTAGTAAAAAAAATGCTATTTTATGAATTCTATTATAAACATTTCTTTTTGTCCTTAAAACATATATAATTTTATTCCAACTTTTAATTTTGAGGAATTAAAAAATACATAAAAGTACAAAGTGTACATGTATTGCCTTTGTAGGAAACCAATTCAAGTTTACTTTAAAAGTTAATATTTTACATTTTATAACATATACAAATATGGAATTACTATGTTATACGCCTAAAACTAATATAACATTATGTCAATTATACCTCAATAGGCAAAAAGTGTAATATTTTGGCTTCCAACTAACCAACAATTCATTATCGATGATAAAATTGAACTATCTTTTCTTAATTTAAATGTTTCTAAAACATACATGGAGACGGAAGTAGGGAAATGACAAAGGAATTTGAATAAGTAAAATAATGGCATTATCTTAGTGGTTAAGTATAGTACCATTCTCACTCTAGAAATGTGATTTTTTTTTTTTAAGGTTTTATTTATTTAGTTGACAGCACAAGCAGGGGGAGGGAGGGCGGGCATATGAGAGAGTGAGAAGGAGAAAGAGGCTCTCTGCTGAGCAGAGAGCCTGATGTGGGGCTTGATCCCAGGACCCCAGGATCATGACCTGAGCTGAAGGCAGATGCTTAACTGACTGAGCCACCCAAGTGCCCCTTGAAATGTGATTTAATCATGTGGGTGCCATAGTTTTTGGAAATCTGATAATAGAGGATAGAATATTGTTATTATTCTATAAAGAACAAGGTGGATTAAGATCCTATATCTACCTATTTTTAAAATACTACAGGAAACCCAATCGACACAATTCCAAAACACAGATCTTCGTTATCTAAAGTTTTTAATGTTTTGATATTCTTACAAATACTGATTTCAGCCCTTGATTAATCCTCATATTGCTACTTTATTTTTTTTTCCTCAGAGTAAACTTTATTAAAGTTACTTTTCATATTGCTACTTTAAAACAAGTATGTTTTAATGCATATTTGCATTCCCCCATCCTATAACATTTATTTTTTTAAGTGTTGATTGGTTTAACATTTAATGTTATTTTAAAAGCCTGGTTAGTTTCAGAAAGCAGAAGTGAGAATGTCTGTGCTATGTGAGATTATTGTATAAGGCTTTTTCTTATTAAGATGATTAACCAGATGGCCCAGTACAGTTCCTGCAAGAGAAGAGTACAGAGCCAGCTAGTTAAGCCCAAATGTAAAGGTCAATAATAGCATTTTCAAGAGCTTAGCTGAAATACTGCAAAGAATGCTGTGTGTACTTAGATTCCATTTACATTCTGGAGGATGTAGGTTTAAAAAGCAAAAATAAGATAATTAGGGTACTAACAACCCTGGAATTTTTACAATCCTTAAATATAAATTAATGGACCTAAAATTTGTACTAAGAGTCTCAATTTGAGTTTAATTAATTAAAATACTTCCTTTATATTATCTTTGAAACTTCCGTTATTTTAAATTCATACAGCTCTACTTCCTCCTCTAGTCCACTGTCTCACCTTGACGCACGATGTGCTGTTTTCTCACAGGTCTTGTTATTTCTACATGAGCACCTATTTGGTGTGGCTCATTTCTCTGGGGGTCCCCCGAGGCCTGGGTTGTGGAGTCTTCCCAGAACACTTTGCATTTGCATCTTCTAGGCACCTCAAGGGTAAAAATGACTGGAGGACTGACTTCTAGATTAATTTCTTAGTTAATGGGAGATCTCTAACAGGCAGGTGGTTCAAATTCTGTTTTTCAAAGTTCATCAGACACAGGGCTGAGGTTTCAAACTTTTAAACCAAAAAGCCAAAGCCCAAGAACTTTCAGTCCTGCTTCCCTGTCTCTGTGCTAATGGATGAATTTTTTTCTTGTTCATCCTTTACTGAAAATGCAAAATGGTCTCTTTTCCAAATCTTCACTTTATTTTGGCTTAAAGCTTAGCCTCTAGTCCCATAAAGGGATTAAAAGTTATGTCCCTTATCGGTTCTGATAATGACCCCTAAAAGACTTCTCTACCTCACCCTCTGATTTTCTATCCTCTTCACATCTCTTGCCACTGGGATTTGCCTTTTGTTTCTCCTGAATTCAGCTATGCACTTAAATTTTTGTTATAGTTAATATTTTACCGAGCATTTCTAGATAATTTGTAACAAAAGATTTTTCAGGTTATCTTGCCTGCTACTTAGCTAAAACCAGAAATTAACGATCAGTTTCTTAAAGTTCTTTTACAATTAGAAATTAGAACATTCTGAATTTCATTTAAACATCTCTGCCAACCTGAACAGTCTAACTATAATTAGTACTTACTAATCATTTTCATGTACACTTAGGAACTTATTTTGTGCTGTGTGTGTGTGTGTGTGTATTTTTAAATCCCACTTCTTAATTTATTTTCCTGGGTAAATATTTTATTATAACTTGGAAGATTTCTTTGACTGAAATTTTCAACAAGGTAACAACAGAAAGTAGTACTAAATCTAAGTCACTACTTTACAATCTGGATGGAAAGGAGGCTCCTATACTGAATTATAGTTCCTCTAGCTACCCATTAAAACGCCAATTATACACAAATGTTATTAAATGATGAATGCTACATTATCTACAGTGGGAATCACAAACTAAAAAAAATTCTCAGGTACAAAAATAAAGATTTTATTTTGGGGAAAAAAAACAACAAAACCCCAAAATCTATTCTGATAAAAGCTACTATGAAATTAAAACAGTGCATTTTTAAAACATTTTGAAATTAGCCAGTTAACAGGAATTTTTGAAAGTAATGTTCCAGATCCAAATCTTTAAAAAGAGAAGAAAGGGGAAAAAAAGTCTTAGCCCAGAACTGCAAGCATGGATCATTGGCAGGCAGAAGAGTCGTCTTATTTCTTTCATGCCTACTCAAGGTCCTACCCAAATCACTCCCTCAATTCAACAAGACTGCACTAACTGTCAGTCCCGAGGGCTTAGCATAAATAGGCCTATTCGTTATGCCCTAAACATGTCTTAATATTGACATACTTTTTTCTGTGAACTTCATAACTGCGATCAACATGTTTTTATCATGTGGTTCCAAATATTTCCCACATCAAAAGCGAACAAATGTAACACACTCAATGATAAGGACGTGGGTGTGTGGAGCAGAGGGGAGCACCCTCAGGAAAATATGGATGCACTCTAGTATACAGATGAGGCAGAATGTGTCCCATGCTTTGTTACAAGTAAAGGAGGAGAGGACCAGAAAAGGATGCATGTGCTTATACTATGCTGAGTTGTGCTACAATTCAGAAATAGACTATGTAAGAAAGAGCTAGATGGAGATGAAAACAGATGATACTAGTGGAAAACATCTAAGCTGAAAATGAATGAGTGAGTGAAAGGAGTGAGATTCTGGCACTGGACATACAGATTTACAATATTACCTACTCAAAGTGTATGATTTGGGCCTGTAATTTGGGCCAGACACATGACAAGAGTGGGGGAAGGAGAATCACACTAGGGGTATACTTTGAGAATAACATCTATATGAATTTACTCTAGGTAAATGACATATTACCTAAGTCCATTGGCTGAGATCACAATTTGACCATTTTTATAAGCAGTAAGAAAACATCTTCATTAAAGCTTTCTGAAGTGGCAGTAAACACAATCACTGATGTTTTAAAGTGGCAAACCATCCTAGATACTTACTAGGACACAAGTCTCATTGGTAAGCTTTTATCAAAAGTTGGAAGGTTACATTATACCTCATGGTAAACACTTTTAAGTTTAAGAAAAAGTGGAAATTATGGGTGCACACACATACACACACACACACACACACACAATGCAGAGCCATGGAACCTTAAACATCAGTGTTTCTGGTAGAACCAAGAGAACCAAGATGAGTACTGGTGCACAGATTCCATTACAGATTTCACTGGTGGTGGAAAAACAAAGATAAAAGTAAAACAAGACTGAACTAAGGATTACTGGGTATGTTCATCTGAATTCTTGTAGAATTCCTCTTCAAAAAGAGAGAAAATATGCTATCTAAAATTAAAACAATCCACAGAAGAAAAAGTGTCACCTCATTAAATGGGCCCTAAAAATCACAAGGTAAAAATTTTATCAGTCCAACTTACACACAAAATTGTACTCCTGAGACTACTTGCTGAATTTTAGGATTAATAACCAGTTTTATGATAATCTTACGAATGCATACAAATTATGTCAAGCAAAGCTGAGTTAAATTACTAAGACAAGTGAAATTTCCTGACCTCTAATCAAATCTATCTTGTAGGTGACAAATCCCTCAGAGAAACACTTAATGGATTTATTTTTTCACTTGCTCAGCTCTTTCTTCCAAATGCCAGTTGAATACCGGATATTATTTTCTTGCCTTGCCCTACTGAAGTGACACTTAATCAATAAAATAATTACAGCAAGCAGCCTTGAGACTCAACAAGTCTAACCACATGAAACGTTTATATCTGGACAAACAGTTTGCTCAGGGAGTCTAGTGCAGACAGATTGTGTTAATGTGTCATACTTCAACTTCCACTTTTTAAAGCTTCAAAAGCTTCCTGTGTACAATAACCAGTTGAGGAACAGGAAAAATACAAGTACTTAATAATCTCTATCAGCTTACGACTGTGACAGATAGTACTGCTTGTCTCCCTCGAGCTATCCCCAGCCTCCATCCTTGCTAACACAACTGTGATTGCCGGATCAGGAAGCACTGGTATTCTGCAGGCCCCTCCGGAATCCCAGGGAGGCATGTGTTGCTTAATCTAAGCAGTCCTCAAGGGGTGGGCCTGCATAAGCATCATCAGAAAACCAGGGAACTTCTCAGAAATTATATTCCCGGGTCCCACTCGCAGCCTACTGGGCCAGAACCTCGGAGAGTGGACGAGCAATCTGTGTTTTGTCAAACCCTTCAGATGTTCCTGATGCGCGCTAACGTCTGACAGCTCTGGTCTAAACCAGTCGTTGCATTTCTGTTCCCTCTGCCAACTGCTAGATTAGGCTGGGTCACTGTGTGACCAATGAGCCTGGAAGAAGTCTCTCGGGAAGTTTCCAGAACGCTTTACTTGCTCATGTACAGAGAGGAGTGAGAGGAAACAAACCACCCCTTCTATTTTTGGTTCAGATACTGCTGTCTCTTCACATGATGCCCAGAAGTGTAGCAGCAATCTTGTAACCAGTAGGTGATAATCCCAAATTCCACACCAGTAACCCAAGCATGAGCGTGGGGGAAAAACTGAAGAGCCTGGCTCCTTGGGGACCTTGAGGACCAGCTCAATGAACCCCAGAAATACCCACATTCCAGAGTCCTTGTTAAGTAATATATTTTTAAAAACTCTGTATGTGTAAAATACTTTTAGTTGGCCTTCTGTTAGCTTGCAATCCTGACTGGAATAGATTTCTTTTTTTGAGGTAAGCCCCAAAATAGTATAAACAATATAATGTCACTTTTATATAATCTTCTATGTATTACAGATAATTATATAATAATGCCATAATGTCTTTTTATAGTCTACATTTATATTTATTGTTTTTATTTATTTTTATTTATAATAAATTCTTATAAGATAAAATTCATTATGATATTCTGTATTTTAATTTGAAGCATTTTTTAAAGGAATTTATGACTTTACTAAGTGAAAGTACAGAAACCATTTAGAATGGCATTACTGAAATTATATTCTGGTTTTGGTTCTACTAACTCGTTTGTGGGAAAAGTAACCAAGCAGATTTAGGCCTTGATTTTCTAGCCGACAGAAGGAAAGAGATTAAATCATTGGCACAATCTTGTCTATAAAGAATTACACTCCGCATTTACTCTTTCAGGGGTCCTGAAAAGCCTATGCAACAGAAGTTCTTCTTCCACTAAAGATCTCATCAATACAGATTTTTATGGCGACAAGACTTACAGCTCTGCAGTTCCTCAACTGGTTCATGTACACAGGAACACTTCCAGAAGAGGGTGACTAATTAGAGCCGCCAAGCTGAAAGGCTGCAAGCTTGGTGCTCGGGGTTTGTTCCTGCCAACTCCCAATTATTTAGACTAGGAGAAGCATGGTATTCTGTGGGTAAACACTCTTAATCCTAGGCCTCAAATTCACTTGCTGACTTAACTGCCCTCCCATGCAAAAGCACAAAGCCAAAGCCAAGAAGCACAAGCCAAAGCACAGAAGGCCAGACAACTGACTGGTATTTCTACCTTCTACTGGACTCCCACTAGATTCATGCATAACACAGAGGCAGAGGTGGTTTACAGAGCTGCAGAAGTTCACCAAGGGCAATGACTTAAAAAAACCTTTAGCCACAGAGAATTAAAAGCGACTTACAGTAATGATTTGATTGAAAAAGAAAAGATGTCCTCATACTCTCACTTCAACTGGTGTTGAAGGAACAGGGAAACCCCTATCTGATGAACTAACACATACAGAGCATTTTTAATGTAATATATTTTAAGGCATCTTTACTTAAAGCATTAGGTATTTAAAAGCTTTATAATGGACAAAGAAGATAGCAACAACTTCCTTGAATCAGAGAGCCTCTCCTAGAAGGGAAATGCTGCAGCATTATTACTAAAACAAGGGCCACCGAACACCTAGTAACATCTGTGCCAATGTGACCACAAGAGGAGGACAATGAGATCTCAAGACAATATAAAGCTTTTCTCCGTAAATGAACCAGAAATATCAACACAGGTAAACCCTTTTACAATAAACTGACAATTTAACCAGGCTCGTTTATTATCACCAAACTTCATTCCCTTCATTATTATAATACTAAAACCAATGCCCAAGCTGCAGAACTCTGAGGCAAAAGACCAGGTGCACAACTGACATGCAGTGAGTTTATTTTTTCTTGTGCCAGGCTTCTCCTCAAAAACAGGATCTGAAGGGGTGCCTGGGTGGCTCAGTGGGTTAAAGCCTCTGCCTTCGGCTCAGGTTCATGATCTCAGGGTCCTGGGATCGAGCCCCTCATCGGGCTCTCTGCTCAGCAGGGAGCCTGCTTCCTCCTCTCTCTCTGCCTGCTTGTGATCTCTGTCTAACAAATAAATAAATAAAATCTTAAAAAAAAAAAAAAGGATCTGAAGTTGAAATGGGGTGAATGGGCAGGACAGATTACATGAATGGATGGGGAAGAGGTGCCAAGGATACACAGTATCTCCACCCCTACTGACCTGCTTAATTGCTGGATTTTGTGATACGCTTTCATTTAGAGATCAATTTAAGTATTAGTTTAAGTGGGATAACTGGTTTGTTTACAATGGTAAGAGGGGAATTCTAAAAGAATACCTACTTTACGACAGAACAAGAGAGCCTGAAGAGTTCACTAGCAGGTCAACAGTGCAGGTGGGTTACCTGCCTATGAGTTCTTTAGCTGAAGAGTAACTAGCAAAGAAAGGAAAATAGCAATGCCACTTCTAGAAATATATTCTAAGAAAAAAATTAGGAACATGCAAGAAAATTTAGCTCAGGGATATTCATTATAGGACTCTATAAAAACAGAAGGCTGATCAAACAAATCATGTTGCAGTTGTCCAGCGGAATACCATTAAAGTAATTTTAAATAGTGACACACATAAGTATTTAAAGACACGTTAAGATGTCAGCTATACACTGAAAGCTACAAAGCAATACAAACTACATGATCCCATTTTTGTGTTAAAATGTCAGAATACAGTTAGAGACTGGTATACTTATACATATGCGCAGAAAGAATTCCGGAAGTACATAAAACCAACTATGGTGAGATCATGGGTCCTTCCACATTTCCTGTTTTTATTTAGCTCAAATTTCTAATTTTATTTTTCTATGATAAGCATATGCTGATTTTATAATGAAAAAAAAATTGCCAAAATATTTAATGGACAGATACAAATATTTACACATATTCATTGTAGAGCATTTACTATCAAAGGAAAAGAAAGATCTGCTTTAATAGATGTTATTATATGGAACTGTTATTGTTGTTGGTTTTTTAAAGATTTTATTTATTTGAAAGAGAGAGAGAGAGAGAGTGAGAGGAGGGTTTAGGGGCAGAGGGAGAGGGAGAAACAGACTTCCCACTGGGCAGGGAGCTGGATGAGGCTCAATCCCAGGACGTGAGATCACAACCTGCGCCAAAGTCAGATGATTTAATCGACTAAACCACCCAGGCAACCCGGAACTGTTGTTTTTAACAGTACTAGAAGCAATGGGATTTTGCCTTCAGCAAAACTCTCTTAAGTACAGAAACTACTGACATGGGAGATCAAGAGACATACTTACGGCTGAGTGAAGTCACGAGTGATGAAGTCAGAACTCTTGAACAACAGAAAGATGTCGCTGAGGGTTTTACATTTCAGAGAACTGTTCATTGCTATCCAGTATGCATCCTAAATAATAATGATAAAGCACACTCAACTTAGTATATATTCCATGTCAGTTACTATGAATGAGGTCAGGCCAATATACAAAACTGATAATGCATTTAAAGAAAAAATTCAGGTAAGACATTTTAACTATACCTCCAGTGTCAAATCATACTTCTTTTTTTTTTTTTTTAAAGATTTTATTTATTTATTTGACAGAGAGAGATCACAAGTAGATGGAGAGGCAGGCAGAGAGAGAAAGAAATATAGGGAAGCAGGCTCCCTGCTGAGCAGAGAGCGATGCGGGACTCGATCCCAGGACCCTGAGATCATGACCTGAGCTGAAGGCAGCGGCTCAACCCACTGAGCCACCCAGGCACCCTCAAATCATACTTCTTAACGGCCAAGAGCAGGGCTACTGCATGCTACATGCTGGGTTAGGAACACTGAGCTGGTAAGGTCCTTACCTTCCCACTCAGGCCCAAGCACTTCCCTGCGTTTGTCTTACTGATGATGAAAGAGGGGGGAAGAAGTATCAGAAGTGCTGACACTTCAGCTAAAAGATCAAAGTGTAAAGAAAGAGCCCGACTGGCTACTCTCTAAGAAAAAGGAGATCCCTTCTTGCTTCCGGGCAGTGAGACCTGGGACACCTGAAGTGCGAGGACTAGAGCAGTTCAGACCCATGTCTACCAAGTCAGGGAGAGAGGAGATGAGATACTCTGCACCATCACAGCTTTCAATGGTGAATGTCTCATACATATGAACCAAAAAAAGTAAGAACAGCAGGCACACTGGGCATAAAGCTTAGCAAAACATGCCTAAAAATGACAGAATAATTAAGTCATTTATTAAACATACTTCTCCCATAGATCAGACACAGGGCAGTATCTAATTTCGAGAAAACTGCAAAAAAATATCTAATTATCCACACACGAAAGACAGCAGTGGCACATAGTAGGCACACAAAAAGTAAAATATAAATGAATAAATGAACAACTTCAAACCACAAATAATCTGTCATTCTTAAGTGGAAACCCTCAGCCCAGTTCAGCAGTAAGAAATGATTCAAGTTACTGCTCATATAAAACTAAAAATGAGATTGAATAACTTCTTTATAATAACTTCTTTATAATTTCTCCCAGTGAAAAAGATGATGAACTTCTGGTTGAGAATGGTACACTGACCAGAGATTTAATTCCACTGAAATAACAGTAGATGCACAGGAAACCATGAACTCCAGGGAAAACAGAAGGGTGAACAAGAACACGAAATCATCCTATAAAGATGCGCAGAGAACAAGAACACTGAATGATCCTACCTATCAGATGTGCACAGAGTCTGCGTTACCAGAACATCAGAGACACTGCGTACCAGAACATCAGAGACACTAATCAATACATGACAGTACTCAGCTGAGGAGAGTGGAATATAAAGTAGCAAGAACGAGAGAAGAGAGAGCAGAACCTTCTCGTTCCTGAGTGGGTAGCAATAATGAATACTGACAGCTAAAATAGTAAAGGAAAACAACGAAAGAAAGCATTCAAATACTGACAGCCATTGCCTCTGAGGAATAAGAAATGGCAAAGCGAAGGAAGTGTCAGGATCTGCTGGTTTGGGGGAGCAAGAGTCCCGATCTTTTAAAAATTTAGGTGATGTACATGCATAACTAATTTTAACCAGTAAAAATAAAGGCTAGATTAGGTACAATTTGTCATTCATTTTAGAATAAGAAAAGAAAGGCACACGGGATGATTTTTGAAAATGCAGGTAAATCTTTGAGTCTTTAAGTGAACTTTGCCGCTGTAGTTGTTTTCTACTGGTTTAGAAAAAAGACCAAATTTTTCCACAGACCTTGACGTAAAAACAACTTGTCAATGCATGTCATAACGATAAAATACAATTTAAGAAAATGTCAGCTGAATTCTCTAAGGACCCTGTGACTTTTTAATTTTCATTATTTTTCAACAGAGAAAAATTTCTCTGTTACACTGAATAGCTAAAGTTTTGAAAGGGGCAGAGAATGGCCTTCCTCGGGTTCTAGTATGATCATGCAACATAAGAGGTTGCAACTGTCTTCTGGCAAACTATACAGTATTTTACAGACTCAGGAACGTGGAAAATCAGGAAAGTAAGAGGAGAAAAATAAAAATAAATACCACAGTGTTTTCCCTAGAATTAGAAATAAAATTAGACCCTCTGTGGGGATATAAAAAGAAATGAATAGCAAAACAAAGAATATTCAAACAGCTGAGAGATTTACTGATGTGTTCCTACCCTTGGGGCACTCCAGTTAAGCTTAGGAAATACACTGCCCCCCAGGGAATTGATAGCTTCTTGGACTTTCGTGGTAAACTCGGGAAATTCCGGTGCCTACAGAGAGAAAGGAGAAATCATTTGGGCAGGTTGATAACAGCACAATAAATACAGAAAACAAGATCAAAATCTCAAGGTTAAACAATTAGGCATGTTAAAAATAAGTTAGAATACAAATTACTATCAGAATTTCTCAATTGAGCTAAATAAAATCAATGATCAAATATTTACCAGAAAGGCAAAAAAAAAAAAAAAAAGAGTGCCCAAATGGTACTTCCCAAAAAACAATCAAAACCCAGGAAGCTTAAAAGACAGATGTCACGAGGCACCTGGGAATGTGAGGAAGGACTGAATGGTTTCTTAACGTCTACAGAACTAACAGTTATTAAGTGGAGAGACAGATGGAATGTCACCTGTACCCATACTCCAACACTCCGAAATAACACCTCACATTTAAAGGGCCAGAAACCTTTCCATCTAGAGGAAAAGATTCTTGGGCATATCCCCAAAAGCCTTCATGAGAATGAGAAATAAATGATATGCTTAACTGTATTTAAACACTGCTATTTCCAGACAAGTTTTAATATAAACAAAACTCAAAAATAGGACTGTAGTGCAGTTAAAATGTTCTTTCCTTTTTGGTTGATTTTAAAATGCAGTTTATATAAGCAAGTAACCAAAACGTCCTGAGTGTCATTTCAACCAGGAAGTCAAGAGAAACAGTATGAAGAAACACTCTTCTGTGAGCCTTATGTTCCTAGCTAAGGAGCACATGAACATTAGCAGAGAAAAGGGGACTATGAGACGCAGAAGTGGGGTCTGCAGGGCACAGAATACAAAAACATTAACAGGTTTGCCAGTCACATTATCCCTTTATATCTGTCGCCCCCTACTGGGCAACTGCATATTCTGAAAAAGTCCAGTAATGAGTTCTTCCGTAGAAGAACTTAATTAATACACACTGCTTCTGTTAACCCCCATGATCTAATCCAGCTACGACAGAAAGAAAACTGTGTTAAGAGTCTAGGAAACATAGCAAAAAATGTCAATTTAAAATAATAGGTGATCTATCCCTCAAACTAGAAACCAGCTTTAAGCAGTAGGCTAGTGAGTAAAGGGAGAGATCACAGCCGACTGGATCCCCTTCCTCTCTCCTACAAATGTCTATTCTCTCCAGACAGTCTGGCAGCATCTTTAGTATCTGCAACCGTGTCATCTTCCTTGTGACATCTTCAGCTTAGACATAGGAAATCAAACAGCTGCCATTCAGTGAGGCTTTCAAAATGACTACATCCTGAGTCCTTTATCTACCATTTGCCTCTCCCCATGAGAAGAAATTACCATGTATGTTGAGCTAATAATTTCCTTACGACCGGCTGAAGTTGCTGATGTGGCTCAGTTACTAGGGTTCTATCCATAAAAACACTTATCTAAAATCTGCATTAGCGGGGCGCCTGGGTGGCTCAGTGGGTTAAGCCTCTGTCTTCGGCTCAGGTCATGATCCCAATGTCCTGGATCAAGCAAAATTTCCCATCGCTTTATATTTTATGTATTATGAGAGGTGACAGATTCCCTCAAATCCTCAAATTACTCAACTTCAGGATATCCTGCTATAAGGATCCTAAAATTATAAAGTTTACATATTATGGAGAAAAACATGTGCTTCAGTGGAAGACCTATGTATTATCTACCTACAGCACACCCTCTGGATGATTGGATTCTAGCTAGGTCTATGAGCTGTTTTACAACTTGACACGTACGTTAAGTGATAACAATGAAAAGTATTTCTATGGACATAAAAATTCTATCCTGCTTGATAGAGAGCCAAGTGTCTCCCCCAACCCCCCAACCCTTGAGAGGCAAAACCAATTCTGCCTCATTTACATATTCATTTCAATATTTCTGATCTATAAATGTGTCTGTCCATTGCATTCCCTTTGGAGCCACTTAAAACATCTGTTTAGATCCCCCATGAGTTAAATAAAAACTTCAGCATGTGTTAAAGATTTTTATATTAGTATGGGAGTCATGAGTCTAGCTCTTTGAAAATTATCTTTCAACAGATTTAACTAATAGAATTCTTTTAAGCTCATAGCTCAAAGAGTTAATTTTAAATATGCAATACACCTCAGTTTTCCAGGAAAAGGTTCCTGCTGTGACTGATAAAATCCACATTTTTCATCGTATCTGGGGACTCTCTGTAATCCAAACTCCATCTTTCCAACTATACCTACCATACCCATTCAGAAAGGGTATTTCTTCTTCTTTTTTTTAATCATGAAATCTTTAAAATATCTCATATATATATAAATATATAAAAATACACACACACACACACACACACACACACACACACATATATATATATATATATATATATGTGTGTGTGTTCATGGGTTCATACATTCAACAATTTGGTATACTTAACCCAGACCTTTAAATTTCTTAAGAGGACAAGGTTACAATGCAAATGAAGCTCCTAGGGCGCCTGGGTGGCTCAGTTGGTTAGGGGACTGCCTTCAGCTTGGGTCATGATCCTGGAGTCCCAGGATCAAGTCCCACATCAGGCTTCCTGCTCCGCGGGGAGTCTGCTTCTCCCTCTGACCCTCCCCCTTCTCATGCTCACTCTCTGCTCGAACTCTCTCTCTCTTATTCTCTCCTCTCAAATAAATAAAATCTTTAAAACACAAACAAACAAAAACAAATGAAGCTCCTTACTTGCTCACTCTCCTCCCTAATCTTCACCCTTCTCCTCCCCACAGGCAACCAGCATTACAGACTTAGACATATTCTTCTAGAGTCATGATTTATACTGAATGATAATATGTGCCTCTCCATAAATTTTAAAAATTTAATACAACTGCTGTCATTGATACGTATACTTTTAGCAAACTGCTCTTGCTTTTGAGATTTATCCACCTCAACGGAGTTTTCCCATTTTTTTTAATGTATTTTATTTATTTATTTATTTGACAGACAGAGATCACAAGTAGGCAGAGAGGCAGGCACAGAGAGGGAAGCAGGCTCCCTGCTGAGCAGAGAGCCCGATGCGGGGCTCAATACCAGAACCCTGAGACCATGACCTGAGCCGAAGGCAGAGGCTTAACCCACTGAGCCACCCAGAAGCCCCAGTTTTCCCATTTTTAATTCAGTGTTTCTGTATCTAGATTAATGGACTCTTACCATTCATCAATACCTTATATCTTCCTCCTTGGGTCCTGGCCCAGATTCCTCGACTAAGAGTGTTCCGCCATGAATATTCTCCTGCTCAACATCTAGTTCCACCCAGCAAAACCCAAATCATTTAGTAACTTTTTATTTTGAAATAATTTCAGAAAGCATTAAAAGAAGAATAGCAAGAATTTCCATATACACTTCAGCCAGTCTTTTATTCTGTTTGTTTTATCGTTCCCCATCCAAACCTCTCTCTCTTACAGGTCTATGCGGATGTGTGCATTTACTTATATATACACACATATAAATAACAAAATTTTTTCTTATATTCTTTAAGTAAGTACAAGTCATCCTGCCCTTTTACCTCCAAATACTTTAGTATGTTTCCTAAAAGAGCAGGAACATTCTTTCACAGAACCTAGCAAAATGATCAAAATCAGGGAGCTAACACTGATAGAATACACACTGATAGAATACCATTATCTTATTTACAGATCTTATTCAAAAGGTGCCCATTTTCCCAATAATGTCCCTTATAGCAAAAGAAAAAATTTCCTTTTTTTTTTTTTTAAAAGATTTTTATTAATTTATTTGACAGGGAGAGAGAGATCACAAGTAGGCAGAGAGAAAGGCTGAGAGAGAGGGGGAAGCAGGATCCCCACTGAGCAGAGAGCCCAATGCGGGGCTTGATCCCAGGACCCTAAGATCATGATCTGAGCCGAAGACAGAGGCTTAACCCACTGAGCCACCCAGGCGCCCCAAGAAAACATTTCTTTCTGACCAAGGACCCACTCCAGAATCACACCACTGCATTTAGCTGTCATGTCTTCTCGATCCTTAATCTGTAATAGTCCTTCTTTCTGTTGTCCTTTATCTTTCAGGACCTTGATATTTTTGAAGAGTACTGGCAATTATTCTCTATAATTTCCAAAGAGCTGCGTTTGCAGGAGGTTTCCTCATGATTTAATTTAGGTTATCCACATTTGGTAGGTGGTGTGTCCTTCGTAGTGCATCATATCAAGAGGTACACAATGCAGGTCTGCGCCATCACTGACAAGGTTAACTGTGATCATTCAGCTACCAGGTCTTTCCACTATAAAGTCACTATTTTCCTCTCTATAATTAACAAGTAATTTTCGTGGAAATATCTTGAGAGTATTAAAGTATCCTCTTTCTCATCTAATATTCATCCTCTAGTTTTAACATCTACTCCATCAAGTATTACTGTGATGATTGCCAAATGATGGTTTCTGTAATTCCTTCTGCATTTGTGAGCTGGTGCCTTTTCTACTACAAAGAGCTTTCCCTTCTGCTCCCATTTATTTAATACAATCATTTAATTGTCAGTATGGGATCACAGATCACCGATCTTAGCCATCTATTAGAAAGCATGAGCTGGGAGCACCTGGGTGGCTCAGCAGGTTAAGCCTCTGCCTTTGGCTCAAGTCATGATTTCAGGGTTCTGTGATCGAGCCCCGCATCGAGCCCCGCATCGGGCTCTCTGCTCAGCGGGGAGCCTACTTCCTCCTCTCTTTCTGCCTGCCTCTCTGCCTGCTTGTGATCTCTATCTGTCAAATAAATAAATAAAATCTTTAAAAAAAAAAAAGAAAGAAAGAAAGCATGAGTTGGCACTCACCACTTTTAGGGTCTAGGTCAAATACTATGTCTCCCTTTCCCCATTTCTAGAAGACCTCAGCTCCAATTGTTACCCTCTGTGTTCCGACAGCACTTCATCATCTACTCCCAAACTGAGGCATCTTTCCCTGCAGGTTTATAAACTCACTAATGGCAGGAATCAAACCAAATTCATCTTTGTTCAGAACCCACTGGAGTGCCCTAAATACAAGAGATCACTAATATGCATGTTTAACTGAACAGGATTTTCAGACACACAGAGCGACTGACTTGCACGATACCCAGAGTAAAATAAGGCCCTGAAACTTTCTCTTTCTGCATATGTTGGCATGCTTTTCATACCTAAGAAAATATACTGGTTTAGGCATCTCCACTTACTTTTCTTGTACTGTGGATACCAGTTCTCTTCCATTAAAATAAACAGAAGTATCTTATTTAGTGCTGTATTAGACTATAACTTTCCCTAAAACTAGTTTCCCATGTGCTTGGTACATGTATCTGCAGGAAATTATATAAAAACCTTTCTCTTTTATCTCAAGTTATAATAAGTTTCATTTATCTACTATATTTTTAGAAATACATGTTTTACCACACTCATTCCTTTAAAAAGTATTTCTATTAAAAATATATTTCTTTTTTCTTTTTTTTTTTTTTTTTAGATTTTATTTATTTATTTGACAGAGAGAGATCACAAGTAGGCAGAGAGGCAGGCAGAGAGAGAGGAGGAGGCAGGCTCCCCGCTGAGCAGAGAGCCCAATGCGGGACTCGATCCCAGGACCCTGAGATCATGACCCGAGCCAAAGGCAGCAGCTTAAACCACTGAGCCACCCAGGCGCCCCTTAAAAATATATTTCAAGTTGAATTAGACAACAGCATTCTTAGCATCAAAGACCATAATATACTCAATCAACTTCTACATTTTTATGATATTGGTTAAAGCCACACACTTCTTTGCTCTCCTTTGAAAGAAACTGTATTTTTATGCCATTTAAATATACTTAAATAAGTGACTATAGATTTTACTTTAATTCAGGTTCCACAGATCTGGGAACCTCAAAACTCAATGTTAGGCTTAATTACTTCTTTCAGAGCTCAAAAGAAACAAGTCAAGGCACCAACTATGCACTTAAAATACTTCCTTTGAAATCAAAGGGAAAGAAGGGCAGGCCATATTTTCCTATAAACAATGATTCAAGTTACTTTTCAAAGTAATCTATCAAAACCAACAGAGAAACATACATCTGAAATAGTGAATAAAAAGGATTGAGAGACATGTGAACTGAAACCCTGAAGCATCCTGAGCAATAGTGTGAGGCTGTTCCCACACTGGCAAGGCTCTGCTCTTACCGTAAGCGTAGCGGTGTTCTCGTCATCCGACCACTGCATGAAGAGGACAGAAACAAAATATTAAATGTGGATAGTGTACTGGGCTTCCAAAAAGCAATGCTCCATCTAAAACTGATACATAAATACAAGAACACCTCTTTCTGAAGACAAACTACATGTCAAAGTGAGGTTTTTGTATAATTTCTCACTTTACCAAATGTATGCTAAGATGTAAATATCAGAACCATACCAGGGCTCATTTAAATTACAAGAGTCTATAGAATGAATTTTATTTTTTGAACAAACCTGTATTTCTTCTGCCTCATCATCACTGTCTGGTTGAGAATGTGTTGGTGGATCTTCCCTACAAGAACATAAAACAAAAATTAAGCAAGAAAAATGCTTTGGTACCATGTGTAGTCATCATTTCATAAGGGGAAAAAACATAAAGAAAGACAGCCTCAGGGGGCGCCTGGGTGGCTCAGTGGGTTAAGCCGCTGCCTTCGGCTCAGGTCATGATCTCAGGGTCCTGGGATCGAGTCCCGCATCAGGCTGTCTGCTCAGCGGGGAGCCTGCTTCCTCCTCTCTCTCTGCCTGCCTCTCTGCCTACTTGTAATCTCTCTCTGTCAAATAAATAAATAAAATATTAAAAAAAAAAAAAAAGAAAGACAGCCTCAGAATTAGAGGATGTTAGGAAAATTTCATTTTTTAGGGGCACCTGGGTGGTTCAGTCGGTCAAGTGTATGCCTTTAGCTCAGTCATGATCTTGGGGTCCCTGGGATCAAGCCCAGCGTCAGGCTCCTGGGACAGAGTCCCACGTCAGGCTCCCTGCTCAGCGGGAAGTCTGCCTCTCCCTCTCCCTCTGCCCCTCCACCCCACTCATGCTCTGTCTCTCTCTCTCTCTCAAATAAATAAACACAATCTTAAAAAAAAAAAGTTCATTTTTTGAGACAGAAACTAATAAAAGTTGATATAAAATTAAAGAGTACGCTTCCGATAAGAGAAGAAACTTTCTGCCCTCTTCTCAGAAATCACTAGAACCAAGGAAGAGAAAACCTTTAACTCTGGCTCTGAGGACACGAGCAGTCATCTACAACTCTGAATCCCGACATGTGAGGTAGTGCCACCACAGACAAGGAAGATCAAGTGAGATGAAGGAGCCAAAAGGAATCATCCAGAGAGCTGTTCTACCGAAAAGCTGGAATATGGAATACCCCCAGGTAGCAAAATCAGGAATCTTTTGCTTATATTGTGACAACGCAGCATGTGGGCTGGTGTCAACAATTACCCTGGATCGGGACAGGCACAACAGAAAGGTGTGGGGGAGAGAGAGAGAAAGACTCAGACATGCTGTCTTTGAAGAGCCTGTGAGCAAAGCACATGTTGGAAAGGACCAGCGAACAGCCAATCTTCATTGCCTAGGGAGGAAGCAAAGGCTGAAAACAGAGTATTTCCTCTCTAAACAATAAACCACAAATAATTGGCCCCTAAAGAACTCACGACATCAATGAAAACAATAATAATCAGAACAGGAACCAGCACAGGATCTATACCAAGAAACTTCAAAGAGGGAAAGGGAGGGCTCTGGATGACCATGGGCAGTTCTCTATCCTATGCCCCCTCCTGAAACTCCACTAAAATGGGTAGGGAAAATCCCAAGGGAAAAAAAAGGACCAAAAAGGAGACAACTGCAGAAAAGAGACAGCAAAAAAAGTTTGGGAAACAGAAAGCCAATGAGGAGGATAACCCAGTGAGCAACAGGCAGGACCTACCACGGATGATGGAAACGAAGCTCTGGGCTACCAACAGGTGACCTGTGCCCACAGCAGAGGCAGTCCGCACACAGCCCTCCTCACCTTGTATACCCTAACAACTAATCCTTCTCCATGAACCAAAGAGGCTAAGGACTCAGGTCCATAATGCCCCAGAAGAAAATGAGGGTGAAATGCTATAGAATCATGAGAAGCCATGTGAAAGTCACACTGACAGAGGCCACCAGTCCCCTTCCTCCCACCCTGCTCCCAGAACACACACAGATTACAAGACTTTTCTCTGTAGAAACTAAACCACTTCAGGGGACAGACCTACAGATAAGAGTCATCTGGAAAACTTCCATCAGTACCTGCTGACTGCTGGCAATCTTAGTCAGCAAGCCTCACCTGGGTACAGAGTGAATGAGTATGAGTTTGAGGTGTATGTCCAACAGGAATCAAGGCCTAGAATCATACAAATCTAAAGAAAGGCTCCTAGATGAAAAATAGTATTCTTAAAAGGAGAGAGAAAAGGTAATATATAAGAAACAGACATTAGAGGGACCAGGTGAAAAGTATTTTTAAAAATCATTAATAAAAAGATAAAAGAAGACATTGCATCCATGAGAGAAAAACAGGAAGCTGTAAGAAAGGAACAAAGGAGAGGTGCCTAGGTGGCTTAGTCAGTTAAGCATCTGACTTTTTTTTTTTTTTTTTTTTTAAGATTTCATTTATTCATGAGACAGAGAGAGAGAGGCAGAGGGAGAAGCGGGCTTGACTCTCCCAGGACTCCCGGGATCGTGGCCTGAGCTGAAGGCAGAGGCTTAACCATCTGAGCTACACAGGCGCCCTAAGTATCTGACTCTTGATCTCAGCTGAGGTCTCGATCTCAGGGCCATGAGTTCAAGCCCCATCTTGGGCTGCCTGCTGGGCAGAGAACCTACTTTAAAAAATAAACAAATAATTTTTTTTTTTCAAATAAAGGAAAAAAAGGAACAGAGGACAGTATTAAACCTGAAGAAATGAAAACATGGCAGCTGCTATTTAAAAATTCAATAGGGGGCACCTGGGGGGCTTGGTAGGTTAAGCATCTGACATGGGCTCAGGTCATGATCCCAGGGTCCTGGGATCAAGCCCCATGTCAGGCTCCGTGCTTAGTGGGGAGCCTGCTTCTTCCTCTCCCATTCCCCCTGCTTGTGCTCACTTGTGCTCTGTCAATAAATTTTTTCTTAAAAATAAAAAAAATTTTTTGGGCGCCTGGGTGGCTCAGTGCGTTAAGCCACTGTCTTCAGCTCAGGTCATAATCTCAGGGTCCTGGGACTGAGTCCCGCATCAGGCTCTCTGCTCAGCAGGGAGCCTGCCTTCTCTCTCTCTGCCCGCCTCTCAGTCTACTTGTGATCTCTCTCTGTCAAATAAATAAATAAAATCTTTAAAAAAAATAAATTTTTTAAATTTAATAAAATGGGGGCATCTGTGTAGCTTAGTCAGTTAAGCATCTGTCTTCAGCTCAGGGTCCTGGGATTGAGCCCTGCATCAAGGTCCCTGCTCGGCGAGGAGCCTGCTTCTCTCTCTCTCCCTCTGCCTGCTGTTCCCCTTGCTTGTGCTCTCTCTCTCTCTCTCTGTCAGAAAAAGACTATCTTTAAAAAAAAAAAAAAAATTCAACAGCATGAATGGCAAAATGAAGGAAATTTCCCAGAAAGAACTAAGAAGACAGAGAGACAACAGAGAAAGAATGATTCAATTCAGAGATTCCAACAAGCTTCAGTATCTAAATAATAGGAGTTTGAGAAAAAGAAACCAGAAAATATAAGAAAATTGCCAAAGATAGAGTATTTTTTAAATGTTCCCAAACTGAAAAATACATCTCTAGAATGGAAGGGCTCACCAAGTACACAGCACAGTGAATGCGGGGTGGGGGAGGACTCAGGCGACTTGCAAAGGCTACCACAATAATTCTTCCCATCTAGTCTGACACACTCCTCTATGGGGTGACTTTGCCACTCTTCCCATCAAAAAGTGGCATTTATGTCCCCCAATCCTTTCATTTAAACTGGCTTCAAGACTCACTGTGACCAACAAAATGCAGCCAACTGATACCATGTAATTCTAGGTGTCAGAAGCCTTTACAGACTCTGCTCTCCTGTTTGGAATGCTTCCACCAACTATGTGAAGATGCTAGGGTAGCCTTCTGAGATGAGAGACCACATGGAAAGAGAGGCCCAGCATCAATGGCCAGACATGGGAATGAGGCCACCCTAAAAGCACCCAAGTATTCAGCAGAACCACCAAATGACAACAACATGATGTTAGCAAGACCAAGAGAAGACTCACCCAGTGTCAAGAAGTGTAGGGGTTCTGAGATTTTACCCTACTTGCAAGCTAACAGGCTAGCTCATCTCAGTTTCTTGGACTCTGGCAGAAGACCTAAGACGTCTAGGTCAGAAACAAAGGACTCTTTGACTTACAGCACAGCATCAAGCATGAGCTTCATCTGTCCATCAGATTCCACTGGCCCCTCTGTCCCAGGGGAGGTCAAAGAGTGGTCCAGGTTTGCCTCACAACTGAGGAACCCTGAATTTAGGGAACCTCATCTTTTATAATGGGCTGCAGGTGAACCTGTTCGGTCTGGGACCCACGGGCAGACACACTTGTCTTTACCTGTACTAGACAGTAAATAAACCTGCTCTCTGCTAGGGAGGGAGCCACTACCTCTACCTTCCAAGCTGTCTGCTATATAAACATCCTAGAAAGGATAGTCAAGAACAAAAGCTTTAGTGCCTCTGCGTGCAAGACAAGCAATAACTGAGATGCGAGAATTGTCTCTCAACACCCACCTGAGCAATCACGG
Source organism: Neogale vison (assembly GCF_020171115.1). NCBI lineage: Eukaryota > Metazoa > Chordata > Mammalia > Carnivora > Mustelidae > Neogale > Neogale vison. The sequence goes on along the minus strand of NC_058102.1, from coordinate 119,603,085 downwards.
ACAGACAAAATGTTTATTGTTCTAAGTCAGCATGTTTCGGCCATTCAGAGGACTTTAATGAAATATAAGAACATGAAAGAAGAATTCTCAAAAACATTCATAAAGAAAACTGGGTCACAATAAAGGAAGACAAATCAAAGTGACGAAGGACCTCACAGCATTCTAGAAGACAGTAGACCATACCTTCAAAATCACAAGGGAAATTCTCTGCCTAGAATCCCATACTAAGCCAATTCATGCTCCCACCCCACCGCCCGGAAAATCTATAGTAGAATAAAAATTTTTTTCAGGAATGGAAAGACTCAAAAGTGTTTCCTCCTATGCACTGCAGAGCATGACAGTCAATAAAACAAGTAACTCAAGAGACCCAAAAATGTGATATCCAAGGGAGAGAAAATCTAACACAAAATAGTAAAGGTATCAGGATGACAACTGTACACCAGACCTGAAAAGAGCTACCAGGCGGAACAGGACGAAGGGGGATTGCTAAAGTGAAATATCCAGGAAAGGAAAATGGAAGTGATCCATTTGGAAGTGTCCAGGAGTATTTAGAGAAATAGCTAACAGGCTATTTAACCTGTCTCCTGAACAGTTACTAGGTATTAGTGAGAGACACATGGAAAACAAAGCACATTTAAAGAGCATGGTTATTAGGAAAGAAAAGGTAATCACAGTACACAGTGTGGCTCAGCAGCCACAATAATGTGGTATACTGTAAATAATGACTCTCACTTAACCAAAAACTGTAATGAACGTAGAGAAGGCACAATAAAACTAAATCTTCAAACACTGTAACACAAAGTCAAGAAATAATATCTAAGGTGGATATAATATCAAGAAATAGTGAAGTATATTGCTAATAAATGCAAAGCTACCAACAGTGGTTCCCTTCGAATTTGTTGAGGGTGTATTACATGGTAAACAATACAGTAGCAATCACTGGAAAGGCATATCCTCCTTTATAAATCAAGAAATTGACACGCTGGCTTGTCAATCATTCAATCAATCTGGTGTAATTCTGTTTAACATGTATCAATCAGTTCCATATATTTTCTTTTTTTAAAGTAATCTCTGCACCCAATGTGAAGCCTGAACTCATAACCCCAAGATTAAGAGTCGCATGCTCTACTGGCTGACCCAGCCAGGCACCCCAGTTCCTAAACTTTTACCAACCCTTCACAATCCTAAAGAACTGACTTGCCAGATCCATGAAGCTAAGAACCAGACACTATAGTACAGTGATAATACTAACACACTGTCACTAGTGAATCCCAGCCCAGGGAGCCAGACTTTCTCCTGCCTCTTTTTAAATACCACACATTTTTAAATACATTATTTTTAATAAGGTTTATTTAACCTTACAATACAAAAGGTACTCAATGAACTTGAAAATATGTTTCGCCACTCTAAAACATCACTTTGTTAGTATAATGAAATACATTTTAAAAAATCATTATTTATGAGGCGCCTGGGTGGCTCAGTGGGTTAAGCCTCTGCCTTCGGCTCAGGTTATGATCTCGGGGTCCCAGATCAAGCTGTGCATCAGACTCTCTGCTCCCCCCGCCTGCCTCTCTGCCTACTTGTGATTTCTGTCAAATAAATTTAAAAAGTCTTTAAAAAATCCTGTTTATAACCAGTGTATCCATATACTTCTTCAGAAGAATTTATTGCAGTACCTGCTGTGAGGTATGTCCCAAAACCTGGTCACCGTAGATGATGGGTGAGTATAAATCTGCAAGTTTCCCAGACTGGCTTTCTAAGGTATATCTCTGACTACTGAGGACTGAATTGGCCAAAGTATGATGCTAATATTTAAGGCCTTCTGCATTTCTTGTATCATATCCAGCACAGAGATGGAACATAAGAACAATGGGAAACCTTAAGAGAACTGGCTTTGGATCAGAAAGAGCTTTAGTGGGTCAGTTCCACCACTGTTTCTCAAGAGCTCTGCACCATTATCCCATCTAAAAAATCTACAAAATCAGGATAGTAGCAGCTATCCCGAAGAGTTGTGAAGATTCAAATCACAAACACACCTAACATGGGTTTTTTTGTTTTGTTTTGTTTTTTAAAGATTTTATTTATTTATTTGAGAGAGAGAGACAGTGAGAGAGAGCACGAGCGAGGAGAAGGTCAGAGGGAGAAGCAGACTCCCCATGGAGCTGGGAGCCCGATGCGGGACTCGATCCCGGGACTCCAGGATCACGCCCTGAGCCGAAGGCAGTCGTCCAACCAACTGAGCCACCCAGGCGTCCCTAACATGGGTTTTATAACTGGTGTCTTATTTATTATTTTCTGCCTTAGGGAGACAAGTGAGGAAAGAACTTGGGATCAGAAAGGGACAAGTAAAGATTAATTCCGGGAAGCAGTGAATCAGATGACCTGAGTCAGATCCAACCTATGAGCCTAGTTCCAGTATCACCTCTACATAAAAACTTCCTGAATCACCCCACTGATTATTTAAACTTCAAAAACCTTATTAGAAGAACAGATGTTTTTATTCCAAGAAAACAGAGTTCTATTTATTTATATCTTTGACTTGGCTACTAAAGAGGGACTCCCCATGAAGCGTATCCCCCGTCTTGTTATTTCTGTTGCGCACTCAACACCCATCTCATGAGGGTGGGACACACCCAATAATGTACAATAAAATGAATTACCACCTATACTAGAAATGCACATTACCAGCTTCCTTTCCCATACCCTCTGTAGGCAATAATAATCAAATCAAGCATTCTTTCTCACTGAACCCTGGATATAGCCTCAGAACCCTTTCTAAATTTTGGAAACCATTACCAGTAGATCTGAACTGGCAAACAAGATAAACCCAGTTACCATTCTTGGTGTGTACTCTTCATCTGACTCCATTTAGGCCGCCAGGGGAAAGAGTGAAGTAATCATGTTCATTTATTCACTCATTCAACAAATACTTATTGAGCCCAGACTGTTTTTTTTTTTTAAGTATAAACAAGACACCTTATAGAGCTGAGAGTCTGGAGTGAAAAAATGTCCTCTATGTGGAGGTAATGGGAGATTAGGCATGAAGAATCGAGACTTATGGCAGACCCCAACAGCCACTTCCCCACTTCTCTGTTAATAAAACCTCCAATGTGTCCAGAAACAAAGTGCCCCTGTGCCTTATGGACTTCTCCCCAGCCGCGACAGGATGTACAGACTAATCTACCACTCCCAGCTATTCCATCCCCCCTACCAGTGAGGGACCCGGCCCCGACCAACAAGAGCTAGAGGCTTACTGAGAAAGTTTGTCCTGCTCTTAAAGAGGGACATGAGACAGGATCTCTGGGTATGATATTGTGAGGACATGAACTTTGAACCGACTATGGTGAACCTGGACTCTCTAGAGGAAAACCAGGAAATTCAGAGAGAAGCATCACTGAACTACTATACTTTACAATAGCTGCCATGCCTTAGGGCTTCTTATGAAATAAGTTATTTGCCTCCTTATTTAAGCCATGTTTAAAACTGGATATTGTCTTAGTCCGTCTGGGCTACTGTAACAAAATAACATACACCAGGTATGAAGAGGAATTTATGTCTCACAGTTCGGGAGGCTAGAAGTCCAAGATCAGGGTGCCAAAAGGGTCAGGTGCTGGTGATAGCCCTCTTCCAGGCTACAGATAGCCACCTTCTTGCTGTGTCCTTAAATGGCAGAAGGCACAAGGTTGCTCTCTGGGGTACCTCTCATTAGGGCATAAAAACCATTCATGAAGCCTCCAGCCCTGTGACCTTATCACCTTCCAAAGGTTCTACCTTCTAATAACAAATATCTTCGGGGGTTAGGATTTCAACATATGAATTTGGGGGCCACACAAACCCTTGGACCACAGAAGATATTCTATTACTTGAAACCAAAATCACCCCATTTGACCCAGGGAACAAACAAGAGAGTACTGAACGGCAGGTTAAGGAGATAAAAGGCCACATTCACTTCATGGGAGCTGAAACTGATGAAATCATATTCAAAGACTTGGTCTGTCTTTTATTTTCGTTGTTGTAACAACTAACTTGGAAACCTAGAAGAAAGCATTTAATTAAGAATTTCACTTTCTGAGATGGGTATCCTAATACACTAGTGTTAAGACCATAAACTGGTACAATGGTTACAAAAGCTATTTGGCAATACTGGTCAAGAATCTTTTTTTTTTTTCCTAAATTTTATGTATTTGTTTGAGAGAGAGAGCATGCACACATGAGCAGGGGAAAGGGCAGAGGGAGAGGCAGAAGCAGACTCCTACTGAGCAGGGAGCCTGATATGGGGCTGGACCAGGACCCTGGGATCATGATCTGAACCGAAGCCAGATGCTTTACAAACAGCCACCCAGGCGTCCCCTGGTCAAGCATCTTAAAAATTTTTATAACCTTTGCCATGTGACTAGAGCCTAGGATTCTTTTTTTTTTTTTTTTAAAGATTTTATTTATTTATTTATTTGACAGTGAGAGAGCTCACAAGTAGGCAGAGAGGCAGGCAGAGAGAGAGAGAGAGGAGGAAGCGGGCTCCCTGGTGAGCAGAGAGCCCGATGTGGGACTCGATCCCAGGACCCCGAGATCATGACCTGAGCCGAAGGCAGCGGCTCAACCCACTGAGCCACCCAGGCGCCCCGAGCCTAGGATTCTTATTGCACAGAAATAATCCTAAATGCAAATAGTGTTCCACAAAACAATATGTTCACTGAATTATTTTTCAGTAAAGTTGTAAATGACCTATGTATATACAACTATGAAATCAAATCAGTCATAAAAAACTATATGCAAAAATTACGCAGTTATTAAAAATAACTTTATGCCATTTTAAAAACATAGAAAAATTACACTCTGGTTTCAATGATAAAAAAGTATAAAATTATCTATGCTCATAACTTAGGCTAAAAAAGTATTTAAAAAGACTACAGAAGATATGCCAATATTTGAACAGCATTTGCTTTTAAGATGGTGGAATTATACATGATTTTTCTGCTTCTTTATATTTTGTGTAGTTTTCAAGTTTACTATCATGAGCAAGTATTACACCTTGATAATTAAAAATGAGATGGGGCAATTTTACACATGATGGAATTTCTAAGCATTCACATTGGTCCCACTCCCTACCATCTCAGAATTTATTTTACCAAATAAAACCAAATTGTATGTGTTCCATGGTCTATGCTAAAGAAAGATGCTTAATTGATCTATCTCAGTATGTACAAATAACAAGTAGTAGTTCACTATTGACCTACTCACAATAAAAGAATACTCAATAACTCTAGTTCATTAACTCTATTTATCTGTAACTATAATACCGTATTCTTTGATGCAGGGCAACATTCCATACAAAGGAGCTAAAATGTTCACATAATAATAGATGCAGTTATGGTACTCTATAAATAATATTTTAAATAAACACTCATTCACCTAAAGCTATTACTATCTGAACTCAGGATGAAATTACTGGTAGAATCCAATCTGGATTACTCTACCCTAACTGAAATCATGTAGGGCTTTAATTGCTGAACAAAAGAAACCTAATAGGATCTCCTGATTGTAGGCCATGAATCCTACTACTGCTATGAACTCTGTAATAAGACGTGCTGTTATCCGCAGGGTAACTTGCTCTGTTGATCAATACCTTGAATCAGTAAGTAATGACTGATATTGTGACTAGTGAGTCTAGATATTATTCACTCAGAAGTTGTTTTGTTCTCCGAGGTTACCCCAACCAAAACTGTTAGCCCATTTAATATTTTGATATCCATTACGGTTAGGTTAAATTATGTTATTTTGGGGTAAATTAAAGCTCCACAGCGTCTTCTCATCTTATTTTTTTAATCCCCCACTCTTCACTGGAAGGTAAAACAGATTAGGATAGCAAGTGTTACATGAACTGAGAGAGGGTTGACACTCCCCTTTACAAGGATGGAAGAAACTCTCGGGCCTAACAACACATATATGGTTAAGGCACTGCCACCTACTTTGAGGCATTAACCATCGTTTTTTAAGAAACAGACTCTTAACAATAGAGAACAAACTGGTGGTTACCAGAGGGGAGGTGGGTGTGGGATGGGTGAATTAGGTGATGAGGATAACGAGTGCACTTGTCATGATGGGTACGGGGTGATGTATGAAGTGCTGAATCACTACACTACACACCTAAAACTAATAGTGCATTGTTAACTAACTGGAATTTGAATAAAAACTAAAAAAAAAAAAAAAAAATGTTCAGGGTGCCTGGGTGGCTCAGTGGGTTAAGCCTCTGCCTTCGGCTCAGGTCATGATCTCAGGGTCCTGGGATCAAACCCCGCATTTTGGGGGGGGTGTCTCTGCTCAGCAGGGAGCCTGCTTCCCCTTTGCCCTCTGCCTGCCTCTCTGCCTACTTGTGATCTCTCTCCGTCAAATAAATAAATAAATAATGTCTTTTAAAAAAATTATTTATAGATAAAAATATAAAATAATATAAAATAACAAAATAAAGTATCACTGACTCTAAGGGGGAAAAAAAAAAAGATTAGGATAGCAAGGAATATACTAAGAGGGATATACAACCAAGCCCACACACAAAACACAAATACTGAGTTTTAAAAAGACACATTTGGGGCACCTGGCTGGCTCAGTCGGTGGAACTTAGGACTCTAGATCTCAGAGTTTTCACTCTGAGAAAGTTCAAGGCCCACAGGTGACATAGAGATTATTTAAAAACAAAATCTTTGAGGGGCGCCTGGGTGGCTCAGTGGGTTAAGCCGCTGCCTTTGGCTCAGGTCATGATCTCAGGGTCCTGGGATCAAGCCCCGAATCGGGCTCTCTGCTCAGCAGGGGGCCTGATTCCTCCTCTCTCTCTGCCTGCCTCTCTGCCTACTTGTGATCTCTCTCTCTCTCTGTCAAATAAATTAATAAATAAAATCTTTTAAAAAATAAAAACAAAATCTTTGAAAGCAAAAAAGAAGCCACATTTTTAAAAGCTACTTAGTTATAAAACATAGCAACCGAGATGAATCCCAAAAGCATTATGTGGCGTTAAAGCAGCCAGACACAAAATACGTACTATATTTCACTTACAGAAAGTTCTAGAACTGGCAGAACTAAGGCATAGAGATGTAAATCAGATCAGCATTTGCCTGGGGTGGGGCAGGGGGAAGTAGGCAGGATTGACCAAAAAGAGGTAGTAGGGACTTTCCTGGAGAGTGGAAATGTTTGGTCTTTTTCATGGAAGAGGTGATGAAACAGGTGTCTGTATTTATCTAAACTCACCAAACGTTACACTCTGCACTCGTTTGTTTTACGATCACACCTGTAGTAGAATAGTCATTTAAGTTACGCCTATAATTTTCAAGTTTTTACCGAGAAAAGGAATCCAATCTAAAAATTACCTCCCTTTTCAAATCAAAGGCTTTTCTCAGCCTGAGCAAAATCTTCATTCATCTAGCTCTTCAGCCAGAAATGAGAGGGTGATTCTTGCCACCTCCTTCTCTGTCACCAAGTCCTGAAGGCACAGCTCCAAGACACCGCAAATCCATTCACTTCTCCCCTTTCAGGGACACCACCATAGTTCAAGCCACTGTCAGTTCGTACTGGATCCAAGGCAGTACCCTCCTAACTGGTCTTCAATTTCCACATGGTAACTGGTCCTAGTTCAAACCCTGTAATCTGCCAGCGTCACTTTCTTGGTCAGAGCTCTTTAATGCATTCCCACTGACCTCAGAACAAATTCTAAGATCTTTAACAGGACTCTCACACATCCTCTTATCACCTCCCCTACTGCAGTTACCAACTCTTACACAATTCAGCTCTCTGTGCTCCAGCCACATGACCTCTTTGCAGTGTCCTGGAAGGAATACCTTCCATGCCTCAGAGCCCTCCTTAAGGCTGTTCCCTCAACCTTAGGATAGGATAATTCCTTATCTTGCAATTATTCTAAGTTAATGAGACTCTCAAATAATAATTTTCAAGTTATTATGAGGCTGAGAATACCAAAACAGAAATATAATCCAGAAAGCTACACAGAAAATTCATAAACAAGGGAAGGGGGGCGGGTCGAAAATCAGTGTTACTTTGGGGCACCTGGCTGGCTTAGCCAAATAAGCGTCTGACTCTTGATTTTAGCTCAGGTCGTGATTTTCACAGTTGTGAGCTCGAGCCCCACCTCAGACTCCTCCATGCTGAGTGAAGTCTGTTTAAGACTCTTTCTCCTTCTGGGGCGCCTGGAGGGCTCAGTTGGTTAGGCATCTGCCTTCGGCTCAGGTCATGATCCCAGGTTCCTGGGATCGGGCTCCCTGCCCAGCGGGGAACCTGCTTCTCTCTCTCCCACTCCCCCTGCTTGTGTTAAAAAACAAACAAACAAACAAACAAACAACTCTTTCTCCTTCTGCTCCCCCAACTCGAATGCACACATTCTCTCTCTCTAAAATAAATACATCTTTTTAAGAATTAGTGTTATTGAAAACATACAATTCTATTTGCAATTTTCATCCTTCAGCAGATGTCTATTAGGCACCTCTTGTGTGTGAGACACTGCTCCAAGAGCTAGGATCAGAACTGTCCATGTCCCATTTCTCAAGAAGCCAGCAATCTCATACCAGAACAGTTATGGGACTGGTATCAGATGGAAATAAGTATTTTTTTTTATTATGTTCAGTTAGCCACTGTGTAGTACATAATCAGTCCTTGATGCCATGTGCAGTGATTCATTAGTTAAGTATAACACTCCATGCAGGAAAGAAGGATTATGCAGAAAAGCAAAGTGAGGCAAGGGGGTGAAGAGTAAGGCACCAAAATGTGCCCACTCATGCCACAGAGCAGCGTTCAGCCTTACAAGGAAGGAAACTGAAATAGCAGAACATGGACAAACCCCAACGACATCATGCTGGTGAAATAGAGCTGGTCACAAAACAACAAATACTGCACGACTCCACTCGGGCAGGTACTGAGAGGACGCCAGTCACAGGCACAGAAAGTAGAACGGGGGTGGCCAGGGGCTAGTGGGACGAGCAAGGGAGGCAGTGTTTCCGTGGGACCGACTTTTGGCTTTACAAGATGAACAGAGTTCCGGAGGCGGGTGGTGGTGACGGCTGCACATTATAAATGTACTTAGTACCACCGAGCTGTGCACTTAAATATAATTAAGATAGGAAATCTACAGCTATGTGTATTTTACCATAATCAAAAATTTTTTGTAATATTGCCAAGGGAAAATGATTTCCAACCTAGAATCCTACCAAAAAGGAGTACAGGGCTGCCTGGGTGGCTCAGCCGCGGAAGCATCTGCCTTCAGCTCAGGTCATGATCCCAGGGTCCTGGAACTGATTCGGGCATCTGACTCCTCCTCAGTGGGGAGCCTGCTTCTCCCTCTGCCTGCTGCTTCCCCTGCTTATGAGTGCATGCTCTCTGTCTCTCTAACAAATAAACAAAATCTTAAAAAAAAAAAAAAAAAAAGGAGTTCAGTCTACAGCAAGGGTTCCTTCTCGTTAGGCTGTTTTAGTAAGGCGGGTGAGAGATAAGCACTTAGGTAACATAACCTCTGAGCAGAAACCTGAATGAAAAAATAGGAACTTCATTAAATTCTATGATTCTTAAACTTTTCCAAGTTTGCACTAAAAAGACTGAAGCATGGCAATGTCTTCCCTTTTTGAACAGAGGAACAACATGAAGGTAGAGATGGGGTTAACCGTGGGGAAGAAGTAGTTAGGGAATTACATGATACACCTGGTGAAGCTGTTTGAAACAATTTTTTATCTTAAGAGCTGACGTATCCTGGGGCACCTGGCTGTCTCAGTCAGAAGAGCAAGCAACTCTTGATCTCAGGGTCATGAGTTCAAGCCTCACACTGGGTGCACAGATTACTTAAATAAATAAACTTTCATAGCATGTCCTCTTTCTCCCTCCAACCTCTCTCCCTACCTCCAGAAGAAAGAATTATCACACTCATTTTCTCAAGTTAAAAGATGAAAATAACTGCCCAATTTCTCAACTGGTAGCTATTAGAGGAGAAAGTACTCAATTCTGTAACTATTAATTGAGCATTGACAAGAAACACAGGGCAAAGATAAGGACATAATTTTAGCTAGGGAAAAAAAAGTAGAGAATGGTCCCAAAGCTAATGTATTTATTTTACACGGTAATCAATGAGATTCAATCATCACAACATTTCTTCATAATAAAGCTCTAAGTATTCCTTCTGGTATACTTTACCTTCCTGAAACCACCAGAGTTCCATCATCGAGTAAATAATCCTTCACATTCTGTGGAAGTGGAAGAATGACGCTTTGAAAAAAAAAAAAAAGGCATTTATCAAAAAGGAATCATTTTAAAAGACCAAACATAAGCAGAGAGAAAAAAAATCAAAATTCAATTTTTTAATTACTTATTTCCTTTATTTTTAATATATGGTAGGAAATGTTAATGATGTACATTTGCGGGCGCCTGGGGGGCTCAGTGGGTTAAGCCTCTGCCTTCAGCTCAGGTCCTGGGATGGAACTCCACATCGAGCTCTCTGATCAGCAGAGAGCCTGTTTCCCCCTCTCTTCTGCCTGTCTCTCTGCCAACTTGTGATCTCTCTCTCTGTCAAATAAATAAATAAATAAATCTTTTTTTTTTTTTAAAAAGTACATTTGGTAGCAGCACATTGAAAATTAGAATAATATGAACAAATCTTGTGGTAAACTAACTTCAGCTCATGTACTACCACAATCATGGTAAAACAAAACCAGACAAACCCGAAGAACCATACTGAAATCACAGTCTGAAATGCATCAGCTCAAGAAAATTCTGAGTATCTGTCTTTAAGAAATCAGAACTAGGAGGTATTTCCAGCAACACAGAAAATGTAGCAAAAAAGCAGAAACAGCATCTGACCATCTTCTAAGATAGAGGGCAGAGGCAGACTTAGGATCTGCAAACCATTCTTTGGTTGGCAATGAGAGTGAAGGGCTAAGAAGTCATGATGTGTCTGGGTGTGTTCTGGTGGCTTTCTGTTCAACTGACTGCCAGAGCTATAAAGCTGCTTTCGTCTACTCTGTTTCAGATAATTAAGGGATGCCAAAGCCATAACTGGAAGTCATTTCAAAATCTCATGGGATCATTAGATTTTTTACTCTGAAATAATAAATCATCAAGCAATTCTGCCGCAGGTACATAAAAGGAACGCTATTATTTTGAGGTATGTATTCTTTAAAAAGTAAAAAGAAATGATGGCCTGCTTTCATAGAGTCAAGAGAACATCATCGACTTATGCATCATCTACTTATTTTCTAACACATTAAAAATGGTTTTTGTGGGGTGCCTGGGTGGCTCAGTGGGTTAAGCCTCTGTCTTCGGGTCGGATCATGATCTCAGGCCCTTGGGATCAAGCCCTGCGTCGGGCTCTGCTCAGTGAGGAAACTGTTTCCCTCTCTCTCTCTCTGACTGCCTCTCTGCCTACTTGTGATCTCTCTCTGTCAAATAAATAAATAAAATCTTTTTTTAAAAAAAGGTTTTTGCGCACAGAAAACATTATTCATGGACTATTTCAGTTTTAAAGATTAACAGCTGATCTATCAAATTCATAATTTTACATTCAAAAGCCTAGTCCTTCAGGATTTTAAGGTCACCCACCAGATCTTACTATTCCATTTGTAAATTTGCTAAATTTTAACCAATCTCAAGTGAGCCTTTGAAACTTAAAAGTTGCTTAAAATTTTAAAACTCTACTATCAAAAGAATTATCCAATTTTTTTTTAATTTTATTTATTTATTTGAGAGAGAGAGACAGTGAGAGAGAGCATGAGCGAGGAGAAGGTCAGAGAGCGAAGCAGACTCCCCATGGAGCTGGGAGCCTGATGTGGGACTCGATCCCGGGACTCCAGGATCACGCCCTGAGCCGAAGGCAGTCGTCCAACCAACTGAGCCACCCAGGCGTCCCGTATCCAATTTTATTTTTAAATATGTCAACTGTCTAGTCACAAACAAGCCTTCCTAAATATTTACCTTGTAATGAACCCAGCAAACTAAACCATAAATGCAGTCAATCTGAGGTTCTTGCACACATTACAATACTACCTAAAATCCTGAAAAATCTTCTTACTCGTTTTCCAAGAGAATTTTTGAAGTTTATCTTCTCGGGGGCCCAAGCCTGTGAAACGCTGGCAGGAAGGCCAGTTCCTAGACATCTACGGTGGTTTTCCTGACCCCAAAGAGAGCACAGAGTCCTCTCCCCTGCTGGTCATGTCTCTAAGCCCCCAAATCAATGTTTTCAGAGTCCATGTCCATCATTTTTGAGTTACACTCAATCAGACTCAAGTCTGATTTTTGAATCTGGACTTTGCCTTCAGGCTGCACCACCCCTTGACCAGATTCAAAACATCTTGTTTATTGTTGGATTCTATTCTGAATTCTTTGCATATTCTTCCTACTGGAGAGTCTTCAACTCTTACAGATACTAGCTGACATCTAGATCCCGCTTACTTCTCATGGGTCACTGACTTCTAAAGCCCCAGTTCTGAAGTCATCCTAATGAGCGTATCATGCATTACATTGTGTACGACAAGGAGGATACCAAAGTGATTTCATTAAGACCTGAAAGCCTATGATGAGGGAAAAATACAAAAGAAAAAAAAAACTACAGTACAACATGTTAAGTGCTGTCCCAGGTGAGGATGTACCAAGTGCTGCCAAAATTCAGAAGAAGGGGGCCACCTGGGTGGCTCAGTGGGTTAAGCCTCTGCCTTCAGCTCAGGTCATGGTCCTGGGGTCCTGGGATTGAGCCCCACATCGGGCTCCCTGCTTGGTGGGGAGCCTGCTTACCCCTCCCTTTCTCTCTGCCTGCCTCTCTGCCTACTTGTGATCTCTGTTAAATAAATAAAATCTTAAAAAAAAAATTCAGAAGAAGGAACTGTGCCTAAAAGACTGAGGCCATAAATAAGTCAATGCCAGGGAAGCTTTTTACAAACCTAAGAAAGCTGTCAGAGAAGAGCTTAAGTCAGGTCATTGAAATCCAAGTGCAGGTGAGAATCCAATGAGGCCTGACAGATGTAAAAGAATTAAATGTCAAAGTTCCTATCCCGTTCTATATCCTATTCAGTATCTCATATATTCAACATCCTATTCTAGATCCTATTCAAGTGAATATAATTATGCACATACAGATAAGTTATTCTAATATAATTTTAGAGGTAAAAACGGGCTTTTAAAATCATTTATCATAGCTTTATGTTTGAGGAAAGTAACAGATTCATGAAGTAAAGAGGCCTGAAGTTATCTAGCTAATGATTCTTAAGCCTGAGTCAAAGTCCTAGAACTTGTCAAAAAATACACCTGTATTCTTACCCACCTAATCATCTCTGAACCAGGATTAATAAACACTGAAAAATAATGCTGAGTCAGTAACAAGAATATGATCTCAGCATGGAAGCTGACAATGACAACGCAAAGCTAACAGAGCCCCCACGAGATTCGCCCAGACTGTGGAGGGATATCCTGTCATATGTGAGGTTTCAGTAATATCACTACAGAACTAAACAGACTGAAGAAAGAGTTTAAAGAGCAGTTTCAGGCCACACGGTTTAGCTGTGAACTGTTGGGAAAATCCCACCTCCTGGTTTATTCTCCGATCTCGGCTCCCTATGAATGGTACACATCCTAAACTTATTTTGCTTCAGTGAAGCTTTGATTAAATCCAAAATGTAACAATGAACAGCATTTCTGTGTGTTTACTACATGCCAGAAACTGTGACAAGCCTTTAAAATATTTTTTCTCATTTAATTCCCATGACAATCCTATTACTTTCTCAAATTCCAGATGGGGCTTAGAGAGATTAAGCAATTTGCTCAAGATGCTGGTGGAACCAAAATTCAACGCCAGGCAGATGGCCCTGATGCCAGTATCCAATTCCTAACCATTGTTCCCTACTGCTGAAGGCAAAGGAAAACTACAGTTGCAAAAGGCACCTGAACAGAATGCAGGTCAGTTCAAGTGAACTCTGTGTCTGGGCGGTTCACAGAAATACCTTCTCTTACACCAACACAGATAACTCTAGCATCATCTCAGACCCAATGCCCATTTCAATTACAAAAGGTGACAAAGACTGGAATATACTAAGAGAAGGTAACTTCTCTATTAAGACGTACTGTCCACTGCTGCTGTTGAAGCTCTCCTTTTGTCTTAGTGTGACTTTCAACCACCTTCAAATGCAAAGATGATCTATCTTCCTTCAAGTTGCTCTAACCTCCAACTAGAAGCAGATTCTATGTATGACCAACAGGATGAAAAAGAACTGTCCTTTGACTAATCTCCTTAGGCTCTTCCAATCCCTTGGGATTTCAAAACCATTTCCCTCTCTGCATGCACACTCTGCACCAAGAGGACAAAATGAGAAAAGGGCAGCTGATACCTAACTACATGACAATCAAGGCCTAAAGAGCGACTGGGCAAAACACAGAAAATCCTATCCATGAATATGCAGTTCTTTGTCAATCCTTCTTAGTGAGTGAAAGCCTACTCCTTCATCATTCTCCAGGTGTTATGATTGCTTTTGAACATTTGGGGGTATTCTCCTAGCTACCTTGCCTCTGTTACCTTGAATGACTCCGTGAAGGATGAGACAGTTACTCCTGTTTGACCTGCAACCCAGGGACGGATTCCCTGATGTAGTCCAGGAAAATAGAAACCAAATACTGTTCTATTCCTTTTCCAGGGATGACTTCCTCTCACAGTACATTACCAACATAACAACATGTAACTACACTAATGTTTCCATGCACACTATCTTATGGGAGCTTCGCAACAGAATTCCAGGTAGAGTCTACATCACTGTTCTCATTTTACATCGACTGAAAGCAACTTATGTCCACCAGCGGGTTGGTCGGTGGCAAAGTCCAGACCACCCAGTTCTCCTGATCGTCCCCTCTCTGACTATCCTAACAGCAGTGATGGTGAACTCCCAAGCCCTGAACTATCGTCACCCCGCGTCCGACCTTCACTGAACCACGACATGCCCTTCTGCCTCCCTTAGCACACCCCCTGAACGCAACACGAGGTACAGAAAACAAGGATCGACTTCATTAACCCCCTCTCCCCCCCAGTGAAATATCACTGGGAAGTCGAAATCTTGGCACTGGTGCTCCCATCCGATCTCTGTAAGGCCTGCATTTTTTTTTTTTTTTTTTTAATGGAGCTAGGACTCGCTCAAAATGTCGCAGTTCCCTTTTGCCTATCGGCCCGACGTAACCCCTCCTGTCTCACCTCTTGATGGTAAGGCTTCGGAACAGTGGATACCACGCGGAGAACTGACAGTGCAGGACATGCTCCTTCTTCATCCTCCAGCCGCCGCCGCCGCCTCTCCCTTTCCTTCCAGCACCCTCCCGGAACCCAGGTCTCCCGTCCCGGAAGTACCCGCCGAGCTATTTTGGCTCAGGGACTCTTCCGGTCCATAAAGTAAGGGGGTGGGGGTCTAAAAGAGCGAGGAGCGTCGCGGGGCGTCCTTTCAGTATTCACTCACACACGCGCACACACGCACACACACAAAGCGTTCGCGTCCCGAAAAAGGAATTCCGGACGTGGTAACAACGAGATTCTAAGACGCGCACCGCCCCGGAAGGTAATTGTCTCAGGCAAGGTTACGAGGGGCGGGGGATTCTACGGGTGCCGGGAGGGGCCGAGCGCACATCCTCTTATCACCGCGAGGTGCGGCTGTGCCTGAAGCAGTAGCACCGGGTCTTCTGAGATTGCTGCTTCGGAATCGTGCTTTCTTCTCTCGTCCCCCTCCCCAAAGGAGTACCCTCCCCTTCACCCCACACTTGGAGTAGGTAACTGGGCGCGGGCCAATCCTGTACAGTCCCCTCTTTGGGGACGAGGGAGGGAGTACTTCTGGTGCGTGCCGGCAGCCGAGCGCGCGCGTGTCCCAGTCTGCGGACTGGGCTCGTGTCCCGGAAAGCGAGGGGGCGGCCGCCGCGAAGGCGCAGAAAGGAGGGCCAGTTTAGTGAAAACCAGAGGCTGGGTAGAAGAGCTTGGGCTCGGGCTCTTCGGTGCAGAGAAAGCAGGAAACACCGCAGTTACCTGTTCATGTGGGTGCGGTGGTTGAAGCATCTGCAAAGGGGGGAAAGGCACCTCTTCTTCGTTCGTGGAGGAGGATTTTGAGAGAGGGGGAGAGAACCCTGTCCGTCCGCTCCTGAGAAGGTAGAAGAGGAGAGAGAAATTGGGAGGAAACCGACGAAAGTGGGGAGAGGTGACTCCTTTGAGCGTGAAATTCATTTATCCCAGCCCTGCCAAAGTAGCAGCCTGGAAAAATACAGCCAGATGGTATCAGTAGCCGGGCCATGCTGGAATCGTAAGACTGGAAGAATTCTAGTCTAGTGAAATTTGCAGTATCATTCTTTTTCCCTCCTCTTTTCTCCATCACTGTTATTATCCTTATTCCTTCCGTGATGATGTATCAGATAGCGACCAGACAATAGAATATTTTAGAAGTTCACTTTTGTTTATTTCTGCAGAAGAATCAGATTCTAGCTGCTGAGTAATTTGACTTGGGCTTGTCCCAGTCACGTCTGTCTAAGGGCACACATTTTAGGTACCTCGTTAAAACGGCACACTCTGGTCGGGCTGAGCAGTTTTAGATTAGAAAGAGGGGGGAACCCCACCGTCTACAGGCCTCTTCAGAAAAGTATTCATTAGGATAATTATAGGATCCTCTGCCTATTTGGAGTTAGAAACTCCTCCCCCAAAGAGTTTCATGTTTTGTTTTTCTCAAAAATGTTACTGGCTAAGTGGTTTAGTTGGGAGCATCATTTTTAAAGATACATTTTTCACAGCAGAGGTAAGTTACAATGTTGCAGTGTATGCTGGGGGAGGGGCGGCGGTAGTTTTTCCTAAGGACTTCTGAGATCCAGGATTATGTAGTGCTTTCTGTTTTGAGGGGGAAATGAAGCAATATTCCATAGATGTGAGAGAATTGTGCCAGACTGCCAGATCTAAGGGAGACCTAAAGCTGAATGGAGCAATCACTTCAGATGTTCGTTTTGATTTGACCTAGGAATAAATAGGTTGCTGCTGAAGGAATTATTAGCATCGATGAGGCGAATTAGGGTAAGGTATTTTATGTTGGAGATAGGAATTAATAGATGTATAGAAGAAAGTAGAAACTGGGAATATAGTCCTTCTGAGAGGAGTAATATGTTAACAGCCCAGGAAACTTGAGTGTAGAGGTAGAGGCAACTGCAAAGCATTACTACAGAACTGGTTATTTGTAGAGAAGCAGCCAAGTTTGTAAACTTAAATATAAACACTACAGGGATGGAATTTGTTACAGATGTCTTTTTGGGGGGCTATATACTTTAGAAGTGAGCTTGGTGACTTTTTAGTATTACAGTTGATTTTTTAAGTTAACTAGTTACACATTTAACTAGCCTCAAAAAAATCAACATTACAAACGGATGCTCTGGTGTTGTGAATGGATACAGCTAAATTCCCTTAGATTATTTTTTAGCCACCCTGTTTGTCTTTTCTTCACTTAGCCATGAAGTGTTTATTCTCAAGTCTCTTCAATAAAACCTTTACAACAATGGAAATAGTTGCTTTTTCTCATGCATGCCTAAAAATATCAGTAGCTAAATGATTGTGGGGGAGGGGGGTTATTGTGTAATTTTAAATTAAATAATGGAAAACATTTCCTGCCCTGAACCCACATGACTAATCCTTCTAAATTAATACTTCCATCTACCTGCTGGTTTTATCCACTTGGATATCATGTCAACATCTCAAACTCAGTGTGTCCATATTTAAAGACTGTACCACCCCTTTCTCCTGAAGAAGAGAGAAAAAAAGTCCTTTAAGAACTTCTTAAAAAGTCCATAAAGTCCTTTAAGAACTTCTTCTTGGAATTAGCTTTGAAAACCCCTTCCGTAGACACTGGTTTAGGACAAGTAATAAAGTTTCATATGCAAGGAATTAAGTCTGTTTCCTTGCCACCGCTACCACCCTAGACCAAACCTATGGTATCCCTTGCTTGAGCTATTGCAAGAGGTTCTTTACTGGTCTCATTGTACAGCTGTAACCAATTAACCCTCCCAAGGGTAATTAGTCCACAACCCAAACTAAAAGTAATGATTATAAATCACCAAGTAGCGTCATTTCAGGAAAATGTTACCTCTCTGCCCATCCAACCCCCATATCTGCCAGAAAAGAAAAGAAACTCGGTGGCTTTCCATAATTAACAAATTACAGGAAGTCTTCGGTATCTGAGGATAATTGTTGTCAGCAAAGGAGAGTTCACGTAAAGCGGATCCATTTGAGATGGATACCAAAATTTTGCTATAAGTGGTACAAAAGAAGGAATGATCAAAATATCTTTTAAAAAATTAAGTTTTTTAGAATTTTTATGATTATAACCAAGACCGTTAAATGTAACTATCCCAATTGATTACTTATTTATTATAAATCACATGGCTTCTCTGTGTAATTATTCTGAAAGAATGTGGGATGACATCTTGGACAGGCCTAAGCATTTGATGCTTGACTTACACAGTCATAAAGTTATTTTTGCAAAAATTAATCCTTTCCCACTTAGTTTCTTTCAAATGCCTTATTGGAAATATCTCAATCCAATTATTAAACTATTCCACTGCCTGACCTTGGTCAGTCAGAAGCTTTGCTTGTGATTTGAGCTTCTACACCTTTTATTTGGTTGAACGTAAACGATGTTTACAATACTCAACTTTTATCTGGGAGAGAGTCGCCAGCATGTTATTTCTTGATTTTTTTGCTTCACTTTGCAAGCTCAGCAAACCGTAGGGATTCCAATATGGTAATAACTGAATAATGAGAAGCCTGAGTGCAAACTCCGCCCCCACTTAACCTGAATTCAGCTGTTGTTACTAGTACTGAAATACCCAAGATTGTGAAAAAGTAATCATTTTTCTTCCTCCCTTCAGTGGAGAATTCTTAAGTGCTATCCCCAAGAGGCGCTTACATAGTAGCAAGAGCTTGTGGCATGCCCGCGTTTTGGGGCTCTTTATTTGCCCGCAAATTTGGGAGAGGAGGCAGGCATCAAGCCAAATATGTGTAAGCCCTTAGAAATGTGTTTGCATATGTTAACATCACCCGTCATGTGGGGTCATGTGGGGTTAGTTTGCAGGGGAGGGGGGTGGTGGGAGGGTGTGGGAGGGAGTGGGAGGGAAAGATTGAGAACCACAGAGCTTGCCAAACTCTACTATAGTAATTTCTCAACCCTTCCCATAATTAGTGTTTCTGTTTTTCATGTGGTTCCTTCCTGAAATGCTTTCCCTGTCTTGGTGTCTAAATCATATCTTAATATTAAATGGCCTCTTAGTAGTGGTAGACTTTTCAAAGTCTATTACTTTCCCTGCCTCCCAAGTGGATGTGATTTGTTGCTCACTTAAAACACCCTGGTATTGCTTTATCTCTGTAATAGACATTTACTTTTCTGGTTCCTTGTGAGTCCAACTATGAGGTCCCCAAGGGCAGGATTATGGGTCAGTTTGTACTTTCTGTGTGTGTGTGTGTGTGTGTGTGTGTGTTTCAAACATTTGAACTGCCCCTCTCATAAAGTCAGTTAACCTCCTGCCTACCACCGTGTGGCAGTTCTAAGAATCCTGTGATGTCTTCCCTCATGAGAGTTTCTGGTGCCCTGAAAAAATACAGCTAACATATCATAGACCTTCAGTGTTCAGACCAAACAAAAACTACATAAAACAGATTATGTGAGTTAAAACAGAAGAACACAACATTATGTACACGGGTATTATTTTAAGTATAACATGTACATCTTAGCAGCTTAGCAGCAAAATGTAAATGACTTGAAATTCTAGCTAAGGAAGTGGATAAAATTTACATTACGCTTTACTTTTAAATCTGAAAATAGGATGGAGTCAGCTCAGGAAAGCTTTATTACAGTCACTGAGACAGGAGTGTTCGGCACGCAGTGGAGCCTTGTTTCTTTCTGTAGTGCCTTACTTGTAGGGACCAGTCCCCACATGGCACCATTTAGCTTCCAGTTTTGAAATGGTGCTAAAAATAATATTCTTTTTTCTGTTTCAGTAGTATTTTTGAGATGCTTTTATAATCCTGAACATTTTGGGAATCACAGAATAAAGAAATTATTTTGAAATCACCCTTTAACCACATTTTTTGGTTATTTACACTGTCAGCAGATTGCTTCAAAATACTGTTGCCTCTTGGGGCTGATTGCATTTCAGTTATCCTGGAGAGGCTCAGCCCTGCTTCCCACTTTTTTTCCCCTTTTTTGTAATTTATGTCTGTAGTTTGTTGTCTTCCTAGCTCTCTAACAGTCTAGCTTAAATTTTTTTTAATACAGTCTGTTTGAAACAGCTGTTTATAGTTTAACATTTCCTGACCAAAACTCCATCTTTTGATTACTGAGACTGGTATAATAGAGTTTAACTAAACTGTTTAAATGATGGATCATCCTTCAGAATAGTACTTTCCACCTTTTGGCCATCAACAATCCCTTTTACAGTCTGGAGGAGGCTAGAGATAAAGATAAGGGGGCCTAGCAGATAATTTAAATGCCTTAAAGTTATATGTAAATCTGAAGGAGCTAGTGGCCCCTTTGCCCCTATATACTCCCCTGGGGATGGGGGATGACCTCCATTTTGTCTAGACTTTCTGGGAGTCCAGATTAGGAACTCTTTTAACAGAAAAGTTACAGATGATCTAACTCTTCTTTTATGAACTTCTGGTGGTGTTCAGCCTTTTGAGGCCTGCAGTTTTGTTTTTAAGAAGTTTGGGTAGGCATCAGAAAAGTTATTTGGGGTCAAAAATACAACTTTTCAAAAGGAGGTCGAAATTTTACTTAATCCAACCATCTTGCATGTAAATTTCAGATTACATCGTGCACTAAATGGGTTCCCTTGGATGCCTAAAAGTTTCTCTCGAGTGACAGAATTAAGAGCAGAGGAAATATTCTTTCTGTAATGTATATGTTCCTAATAGGGAGGAAATGGAAATCTGGAAGATAACAATCTAGGTAGAGAAAGTTCTTTTATCTGGTTCTAGAGACCACTCAGGCAATAACCAGTAGCCAGCCTTTGATTTAACCTGTGGTTAGTGTTCCTCTGGATCAGCAGACTGCTTTGATTGCCTAATGATGTAAATTATTTGCCATATGTAAACTAATGCTAGTTAAAAGTTTACCAGGAATAACTGCTTCTTTTGTTAACGCTATAGGCATATAGTCACTGTGCTAAATGACTCTCTCTAAATACGCACATAGCTTACTGTTTATTTAACTTTCTAGCGTCTGTTCAGACGTCACCAAATCAAAGGAGGCTTCCCTGATCACGTCATGAAGATACCAGCACCTGCCCTGCACCTTCTCTATTCTTCTTCATCTTCCTCTGTAAAGCTTAAGAGTCTCTAATGTAAATTTTGTATATTCCTCAGTTTTCTCCCCTTTCTCCAACCAGAAAGTAAGCTCCTGGTAGGCAGGGCATTTGTGCAGTGTACTACTGCGTTTCCAGCACTGAGGACACACCTTTCAGGAATTCCAGCCCCTCTGCCACAGGGCGCTCTAGCCAAGTTACCTAAGATCCAGTTGATAATTCATTTTTTTTTAAAAGATTTTATTTATTTATTTGACAGAGAGAGAGATCACAAGCAGGCAGAGAGGCAGGCAGAGAGGAGGAAGCAGGCTCTCTGCAGAGCAGAGAGCCCGATGCGGGGCTCGATCCCAGGATGCTGGGATCATGACCTGAGCCGAAGGCAGAGGCTTTAACCCACTGAGCCACCCAGGCGCCCTGATAATTCATTTTTTATGAACATTAATACAATTTGTGCATACTTCTTTATGGTTAAACGAGTGTGAAAATGTATACACATTTCTTTCTGTCTTCATTAAGTGGTTTTTATTTCTTTAGCATAAAGTCATTTCTTTCTTCCCTAATGCCTCAAGTTTTACTTTTTTGGCAAAGTTCTTACTGGAAATTGAATTCCTCGGTTTACCCACAAAATAATCTGCAGGCAACAATGTTGATTAATCTCATGATACAACAGAAATACATTTAATTTTACAACAGAAATATATATTGAGTATCAGGCAAAATATACACCCAGTGGACAGTAAAATGATCGCTTGGGTACAGTAATGCTATGTATATATTATTAGCCTGTTGAATCCAAAGCAAAGCTCCCTGAACTAGTCTCCTAGACTTGGTCAATCTTTGGGTCTACTGTGGCTTTCAACAACCAACTGCTTGTCTCTTGGGGATTTTAAGACTGCAAAGGTAGTGGTTGTTAATTGAGATGCAATTCACATACCATAAAATTCACCTTAAACTGTAAAATTCCATGGTTTTTACTGTATTTGCAAAATGGTGCCACCATCACCACTAAGTTCTAGAACACCTTTCATCAAAAAGAAGCCCCATACTGGCAAGTAGTCACTCCCTATATTCTCCTTCCCCCCATTCCCTTGGCAACCACTAACTAATCTGCTTTCTGTATCTCCAGATTTGCTCTTCTGGGTATTTCATATATATAATCTTACAATATTTGGCCTTCTGTATCTGGCTTCTCTCACTTAGCATAATGTTTTCAAGGTTCATCTATCTTGTAGCAGGTGTCAGTACTTCACTCTTTTTATGGGTGAATAGTGTTCCATTGAATGGATATACCACATTTTATTTACTCATCAATTGATAGACATTTAGGTGGTTTCCACTCTGGGGGTATTACAAATTATACTGTGATGAACATTTATGTAAAAGGTTTTAGAGAGTTTGTTTTATTTCTCTTGGGTATATATTAGGAGTGAAATTGCTGGGTCATATGGAAACTCTGGTTAATCTTTTGAAGACTGTTTTCCAAAATGGCTGCGCCATCTTGCATCTTCCAGCAGCATATGAGGGTCTCAGTTTCTCTACATCCTCACTGCCACTTGTTATTCTCCACCTTTTATTATAATCTCCATAGTAGGGGTGAAGTGTGGTATCTCATTGTGGTTTTGATTTGCCTTCCTCTGATGGCTAAAAATGCCAAACATATTTTCATGGGCTTATTGGCCATTTGTATATCTTCTTTGGAAAAATGTCTATTTAGGTCCTTTGTCTATTTTTAATTAGGTTGTCTTTTAATTATTGCATTCTGAGATTTTTCTCATATTTCAGGCACAGTTCTCCTATCAAATTTACAGACTTTTTTTCCCATTCTATGGATTGTTTTTTTCTATCTTGATGGTATCCTTTGAAGCACACAAGTTTTTAATTTTGAGGAAGTCCAGTTGATATGTAGTTTCTTTGGTTGCTTGTGTTGCGGACCACATCTAGGAGATCATTGCCTAACCTAAGATCATGAAGATTTACACTTATGCTTTCTCCTAAGAATTTTGTAGGTTTAGCTCTTACATAAGTTGTCCATTATGAGTTAATTTTTATACACAGTGTTAGGTAGAGGTTCATTTTCCTTTTTTCTTCTTCTGAAGATCCCATCTACTTAGCACAGGAGCACAAGTTGTGGGGGAGGAACAGAGAGAGAAAGAATCGCCAGCAGATTCTGCACCAAGTGTAGAGGCCGATGCAGGGCCAGTGACCCCAAAATCATGACCTGAGGTGAAATAGAGAGTCAGATGCTCAACTGATTAAGCCACCGAGGCACCTGTGAGGTTCTTTTTCATTCTTATGAATGTATGTATCTAAGCCCAGAACAAGCTCTTGAAAAAGGCTATTTGTTACCCCCCTTGAGTGGTGGTATTCTTTTTTTTTTTTTTTTTCTTAATTGACAGAGAGACAGTAAGAGAGGGAACACAAGTAGGGGAGTGGGAAAGGGAGAAATAGGCCTCCTGCTGAGCAGGGAGCCTGATACGGTGCTAAATCCCAGGACCCAGGGATGGTGACCTGAGCCAAAGGCAGAGGTTTAACCCACTGAGCCACCTACGCTTCCCAAATGGTGACATTCTTGTTGAAAATCATTAGACCATATAAATATGTGGGTTAAATTCTGGACTCTCTATTCCATCAGCTGATATGTCTGTCCTTATGCAGGTACCCACACCATCTTGATTACTGTGGCTTTTATAGTGACTTTTGAAATCAAGAACTGTGAATCTCTTTAAAACTATGTGCCAAGACAATTTTGAAATTGAGTTTAACTAAGTTAGTCAAATAAAGACAAGTAGACAAAGAACTATTCTTCAAAGTAAGTCTAAGCAGGTCCCAAACTAACCTAATTTACTTAGGAACAGAATGGCTGTCTAGACTTACCCAGCCACGTTCATTTTACTCCTTCCTTCATTTATTTATTTTTTATTTAGTTATTTGTCAGAGAGGGAGCACACAAGCAAGGGGAGAAGCAGGCTCCCCACTGAGCAAGGAACCTGATGGAGGACTGGATTCCAGGACCTTGGGATCATGACCTGAGCTGAAGGCAGATGCTTAACCAACCGAGCCACCCAGGTGTCCCATCTTCCTTCATTTATTCAGCAGTAATTTTAGGTATTTCTATACCAACACAATTGTGAGCAGTGTTGAACTTTGGACAACATAAAGAAAAATCTAACGTCGAGGAGATGGCTTTGGAAATTTCATCCCAAGTGGGAGGTTTTCAGCCAGAGCAGTGATGGTAAAGATAAGACACTTTTAAGAAATGTTAGAGACAGAATTTTTAGTACTTACAATGGATAAATTATAAGTTGGTGAAGGAGAATAAGGGATTGGAGCTATCTCTGTTTCTAGCTTGGGGTGTGGGGGTGATGGGTAGATGGAGTAGATAGGCAGATGGTAAAGGAGTAGACTGCCCTGGGCTGAATAAGTGCACACAGTGGTATCATCTGTTTTTTTGAGAAGTCCAACAAGGCAGAAGGAGAGAATAGAGTTGTGAGAAGGTTAAATGTGTTTGTTTTGTTGGGTGTGTTTTAGGATGGACGGTACTTGCCATCTGAGATAAAAATTGCAGATGTGATATTACTACTTTAGGTCTCAGAAGAAACAGAGTGGGGTGCCTGGGTGGCTCAGTGGGTTAAGCATCTGCCTTCAGCTCAGAGCATGATCCCAGGGTTCTGGGTTTGAGCCCCTCATCAGGTTCCCTACTCATCAGGGAGCCCGCTTCTCCCTCTGCCTGCTTCTTGCCCTGCTTGTTCTCTCTCTCCCTGTCAAATAAATAAATAAAATCAAAGAAAGGAAGGGAAGGAAGGGAGAAAGCAAAGACACTCTTTCCTCCAAGACATTTAGGATAGTTGAAGTTGATGGTCTGTATCTTCCCTGGAGCAAACATAGTGAACGTTAGGAGGTACAGTAGGTGAGGGAACTACAGATCTTAAGAGCAATAAAGCACTGGAGTGGCCACTGAGAACTGTAGAGAGAATAATGAGGAAATAGAAAATAGGATTGAAAAAAGACAAGTTCAGGAAGTCTAACAGCTAAATACCAGTTCCTAAAAGAAAGAACAGAGAAAGTAGAAGGGAGGAGATGATCAATGAAATATTTCAAGAAAAGTTCCACATAAAGAAGAACAGTATGGTTCTCAGATTGAAAGGACCCATTGACAAAACAGGGGAAGGGGATTAAAGTTACAGACTTACAGGGGCACTTGGGTGGCTCAGACTGTTAAGTGTTCAACTCTTGATTCTGGCTCAGATCATGATCTCAGGGTTGTGAGATCAAACTCTTGACAGGTTCAGAGCTCAGCTGGGAGAAATCTGCTTGAGGCTCGCTCTCTTTCTCTATCTCAGTCTCCCTTGGTCCCTCCCCTACTCATACATGGTCGTGAGCACTCGCTCTTCCTCTCAAAAGTAAATCTTCAAAAACACAAACAAAAGATACAGACTTCAGCTATTAAATAAATGAGATATGGGAATGCAATGTACAGCATAGAGAATATCGTTAATATTGTAGCAAGTTTATATGGTGACAGATGGTAGCGAGATTTTCCTGGGGATGACTTCGTAAATTATAGAAACGTTGAGCCACTATGTTGTACCCCAGAAACTAATAAAATACTGTATGCCAACTATGCCTCAATAAAAATAAGAAAGGGCCCATTTGAGATCCCAATACAATAACATCAACACAAAGACATGAATAACTACAGGTTTCCAGAGATATAAAATAGGCCCCATAGAAAAAGGATTGGATGTCACAGCAGCCAATGCAAGACAACTGAGCAAGGCCTCCATATTTCTGGTAGAAAGTGATTTTCAGCACATACTTCTATATGCAGCCAGGTTAGTCAGTCCACTTTGAGGGCAGAAGAAGATTTTCAGACCCTCAGGGTATACAAAACAGGAGAATAAGCCAAGAATAGAGACTGGAGTAGTGTACAACACGTGGAACGGGACGGGGCCTGCTCCTTCCGCAACAGAGCTGGTGCCACTGGCCAACTCATGCACAGCTGTGACTTTGATACATGTTGAAACTTGAAAGTGAACAGGCCACAATGTAAATGTGTTTCATTCCACTGAGCTGCACAATTTAACATTATTAAAATGGTATAACCACTTACCACAAGTTTAAAAAAAAGATCTGTGGGAGGTAAAAACAGGCAGCTCATAGAAGTCTTACGGTTGAGCTGTCAAAGGTAGATAAGGCACAGCAGTGAAGGGGTGGGAATGGGGAGGGGTATACAATTTTTGTACTGTTTCCCCCTTGGAAAGCTTTTAAATTTAGAGTCAAAAAATCCACGAATGTATGTGTAAGTGCCTAGCGCCCACCCAATAAGAGCTTAGCTAAGATGAGCTGAATCTGACTAGGATGGCTGAGGGTTCTTTCCTGGGTGTTTCCTGGGGCCTTGGCATTTACTTTCCATCTGGGGCAGTCCTCCCAGGTTCATGTGAGAAAAGCGGCTTTGACGATGTCAGAAAAGTTTTTCACCATTTAAGTACTCTGACTGGTGGCCTCTGGACAAATGTTTAATTCAGAAAAATAAATGTAGCCTAAACAAATTTTATTATCTTCCAGCGTGAACTTCCCGCCTGAGGACTATAAAGACGAAGTAGTTTGAAAATGGAGAACCAAGAACCAGCGGATCCTCCTCAAAATACCAAACAGTCTATTATTTCAGAGGAGGTATAAATTGTTTTTTACTTCCCTTTCTCCTCTCTGCACCCCCTTCCCAGAGCTGAGTTTAAATGAAATGTAGGAACTGTTGTTTCAGATGCTTGTATTTAATTCTTTTTTTTTTAAGATTTTATTTATTTATTTGATAGAGATCATAAGTAGGCAGAGAGGCAGGCGGGGTGGGGGGAAGAGGCTCCCCACGGAGCAGAGAGCCCCAGGAGCCCGATGCAGGGCTCGATCCCAGGACCCTGGGATCATGACCTGAGCTGAAGGGAGAGGCTTTAACCCACTGAGCCACCCAGGCACCCCTGTGTATTTAATTCTTAAAGACAGTTTCTTAAACATTGTTCCTACTCCCTTTTTAGGACGAGGGACATTTTGCCCTTGTGTGGGAGCAATAGTATGTCTCTGAATGATATGCACTAGTGAAATGGAGGCTGTTTTTAAAGTGGATTTTGGCTGTTAATACAAAAATTCTCAAAATTTTATTAAAAGCTTCCCTGGGTAGAAGAATAAATCATAATGTGAGTTTTAGGGTTTAGACATTTCATACTTAGGTATCACATCACATCTTAGTTAGCTGTTTACGGTCTCAATAGCTGTGTTTAAGAACAGTAACAATCTTAAAAAAAAAAAAAAAGAACGGTAACAATCTAAGTTGTTAGTTGTAGGCTGAATTCCAGAACTAATGTTTGTGTTATATGTTATTTGATTTAGCTTTTAATAAGTCTCTTTCTGCAGGAACCATTGCAATGGATAAATTTTAAGTCCTTCACCTTCGAACTCTGACCTTGACATCTTCCTGCAGTTGTTTACGATTTTAAAATCTTTCCATGTTGTCTGTGAATAGATCTGCTGATAATTATTAGGTTGCTGCTGGCCAGAAGTGAGAGATAGGATAGTGAGGAAAAGGCTACTGCTTTATGTCCACAGTGAATCTCTCCTGTCAGTTCAGTATAGTGCCATAGGTAAGTTAGTCCAGGTAATGGAAACTCATTGTCTAGGGAGAACAATCCTGGGCTACCTGTCTTGGATGGGGTGGGAAACCCACGTGTCACTGGAAATGCAGTTGTTGAACATGGTTTCTTCAGTCAGCCTCCCGGTGTGGTCGCTGACCATAAACCACACTGATGAGTCTCTACCCACTAACCACACGTGTGTGACGAGCGCCCAGCTCAGAGGATAGAACACTAGGTCCCCGAAAACCCCTCATTCCTGGTTCTCCCTCTCCACTCCCCTGCACCCCCCCCAAGAGTTTTTCAACTATCACCTCTTTTCACCTCTCAGGATCACTTCCAGAACTCCAGAAAGAAGCTGAACCACCCTTCAGAAACAAAACTTTCCATACTTTGAACTGAAAACCTTCACACAACTACTGGGAGGGATAGGTGGTCACTGGGAGGGCCAGGCAGAGAAAATCTGAAAGAAAACAAACCTTCTAAATAAAATCCTCAGTTTGAAAGTTTCCCAATTTAATGTCTCCTTTTAGTTAATTTCAGAAGGAAAATGGGTCAAGCTTGAGAAAACAACATACATGGATCCTACTGGTAAAATAAGGTAAAGGATTTTTTTCCCTCTTGTAAAATGCACAGTGTTTGGGTTGTCAGTCGGGTCTCCATTTTGCATTTGGCATAAACTCTGATAGTGTCCTCATTATCAACTTGGTCTTAAATGAAAAACCCATTTCAGTGCTTTCCCATTGTCAGAATGTCTAGATTGCTTATAATCTCTGAATAAAATTACACTGTCAGTATGTTGTAACAACTAATTGGGAATTGATTTTTAACACCATTCTTCCTAAGGAGGTTTGTATGAACCTGAAATTTGGGGCCACGCCTCACTTAAGCCGATCAGCAGAATAATGAATCATCCAGGGTGCCTCCTTCCGGTCACACCAGTTTTTAATTTGTAAACTAGAAGGATTAAGGAGAGGATAGTGCTGGGTTTGAAGTAAAACTTCTATCCTTTACACCTTGCTCATGGAAATGGGAACTGGTGGTTGGGGAGGGGGAGTTTTGCAAAGCATTTCACAGTATGTGCCAGTTCCCATGAAACTATGACAAGACACCCTTCGACCTAAGTGATCACACCCCTGACACTGTCTGGAGTTACGTTTGTGCCTGAAAAATGTTCATCAGAATTTAAAAAGACAACAAATCGAAAGCACCCTCACCATTTTTACAATTGGGAAGTGACTGTAACAGTGTACTGTAATAAGAGAATACGATGTACAGTATGAGGGAATATAGTCCGTGTTACTATAACAACTTCGGTGACTACCCTTGGTGTGGTGAATATTAATTATTGAGTCACTGTGTTGCACACCTCAGATACAATATTGTGAGTCAATTCTTCAGTCTAAATTCTTCAGTCTAAAGTGGGAAAATAATTTTTTAGTATATTCATTTGGTAAAATGACCACTCTTCTGTGGTCTTTAAATTATAATTAACTACCAGAAAAAAAAAGTTTAAAAATAGATTAAGCATTTCAGTGAAATATAAAAAGGAATGAAGTGAAATGAGAAAATACAAAAATAGAACTAAATTTAGTATCCAGATTACATGATATAAATTCGTTAATATAAAAAGTCCATTTGCTAAGTGATCAGGTAAGAATACGGGTTTCTTTGTGAGGAAGTACATCTATATTCCGTGTGAAAGTACGCGACTTGCCAGTAGTAACTGAAACCACTCTAATTACATTTACTAAACCAGCAAAAGTATTATTAAGTGCCAGTGTGAGAGAGCTGCAGGAAACATTAAGCTCTCCATAGCACTATTAAGTTAAAACCTCAAAGTAAGAAAGCTAAGCACACTGCAGTCCATCATCACAGGGGAATATACAGAACACTTATCTGATGTCAATCTGATGG
Organism: Neogale vison; assembly: GCF_020171115.1. Classification (NCBI taxonomy): domain Eukaryota; kingdom Metazoa; phylum Chordata; class Mammalia; order Carnivora; family Mustelidae; genus Neogale; species Neogale vison. The sequence goes on along the minus strand of NC_058102.1, from coordinate 119,573,233 downwards.
GCGGAACTAAGTAGGAAATTACCAGTGGGTACAGGAACACAGTCCAGAAATGTGGCCAGGTCCCAGGCCTTAGGAACACAGTATGCTCAAATATGCTTGTATCTGTGAAAATGTAGACAGATGAGAACCCAGTTGGTAGTGATATGGTTTGGCTCTCTTTTCCCTATAAAATTGTTTAAATGTATAACAGATAAAAACCCTTAACACTAATTTATCAAAAGAGTACCTCTTGGTTTGTACCAGTTCATCTCTTCACCTGACTCCTTTTCCTCCGTCAGCATTTCTGAGTCAGGGATGTGCATCAGAATTATTTGGAGGCTTTTCAATCACATTACTCTCATCCGGGTCTCCCCTTCAGATTGCCTGTTTCAGTAGTTGAGGCGTGCACCCAAAAGTTTACGTGGCCTGTTACCGCACGTTCACCTCCGTTCTCACATGTAGATATCTTCCCGTGACTTCCAGAGAGCTTTTACAAATCATTCCGTACTAGAATGTCAGGCTTTGGAGAGTGAATCTGGATTTTCCCATAGGTCATGATGAGTGAACTTATGAAAAGTTTTATCTCTTACCCAAAACATAAGCATGTCGGTAAGGATGAAATAGCAGCCCGAAAATCCTTTGTTCCACCGTATTATTTGTGGATTAAGGTATGGAATTGATTTTGTGTAAAAACTGCTGGCAGTGTGCCCCTTCATGGACTTTTGGGACAGAGCCAAAGTCTTCATTTGTTTCCATTCCTGCCTCTTGTGTTTGTTGACTAGGCCAACAACATATTACGGGAAAATAGGCTTTCCTATAGCAAAGACTCAAAAAACGAATAACTTAGCTAGAATCAGAATTCTAAAGCTATAAGAAGCTTTTGAGATAACTTACTCTTAAGTCCATAGCTTTACAACTGAGAACAGTTTCAGGGAGTTTGTGGCTATGAGGTTGGCTGGTAGGCAGGCAGAGACCAAGATTTTCTGACTCAATCAAATGTCTCTCTCAGAGTCCCTTGAAGATGATTGGAGCTTTTGTGAGGCATTCCTGGTCTGGATTCCTTATAAGTGCATTTATATTTCCTTGCTGATTTATGGCTCGTTACTGGTTATTTTACTTGATCTTAACCACTATAATGATGGTACTCTTTCTGTTTCCCTTATTCCTAGTGTTTTTGGGGTGGTACCTTCAGTTTCCTCAGCACTGTCTTCTTCAGTCTTTACAACTAACCTTAAGAGACAACAGAGAGACCTATGCCAAAAGGTGTTTTGTCTCCTGCAACCTGTATTATTTACTGATCAGAATTGCTTGTTGGTTGGCTTCTTGTTACTAACCGGAATGTTGGGCAGTTGTGAGTTGTCATAATAGCATTTGGTTTTCTTAGGTTCGTTTTGACACATTTGCCATTAAAATTTGAGTATAACACCAAAAGATCTGCAGTTTATAGTAAGAAAGGTTTGTTTGTTTTTTAAAAGATTTTATTTATTTATTTATTTGAGAGAGAGAGCACAAGCAGCGGGGAGGGGCAGAGGACGAAATAGACTCCCTCCTGAGCAGGGAGCCTGATCCAGGACTTGATCGCAGAACCTGGAGATCACAACCTAAGCCAAAGGCAGAGGCTTAACCGACTGAGCCACCCAGCACCCCCAGAAGGGTGGTTTCTTTTTTTTTTTTTAAAGATTTTATTTACTTATTTGTCAGAGACAGAGGGAGAGAGAGCGAGCGAGCACAGGCAGACAGAGAAGCAGGCAGAGGCAGAGGGAGAAGCAGGCTCCCTGCCGAGCAAGGAGCCCGATGTGGGACTCGATCCTAGGACCCTGGGATCATGACCTGAGCCGAAGGCAGTTGCCTAGCCAACTGAGCCACCCAGGCGTCCCTGTTTTGTTTTTTAACTAGAGTAAATATTTGGATTTTTTTCCATAGAAATTTTGGCACAGCCCAACCCTTAAGAAGGAGCAGGTCAGAAGTGCGAGGACCCCTCTGGGGAGCCCATCTCCTCAAACCCACTCTTCTGTGGGGAGGCAGACCTTGATGCCTTTCGTACCCTAGTCTCCAGCACCACTCACATGTCTTATTTCTCCTAGATCCAGAGGTCATCTGCTTCTTCACTCCCATCTGCTATTCCTTTCTCTGGAAGGGATAAGAGAGTGAAGGGGAATTTCTCTTATATGCCCCTCCCCCTCAGACACAATTATAGCAATAACTAGATTTTCAGAACAGCATTCCCCAGAAAGAAACAGCTACTCAGGGAAAGGGAGCAGGAACTTGTTCACTACTCATCTCACTTTTTCCTCTGTGGACCATTTCCCCCTTAGGTAGGATAGATCTCATACATGCAAAAGAGAGCACTTACCTAAATCAAATAATTCCTCAATGAATAAATGGAATGGTCCTGCTTTCTTCAATTGTTATTTTAGGTCACATGTAAATAATAGCTCAGTAGTTCCTATTGTACCAAATACCCTCTCTTTTTAGCAAAAAGTCTGGACTTTTCATAGGACCGTAATCTGCACACTGCTCAGTAGCTTTGCAGCTTAACTGCTCACCTGTGGATTTATGACCCAGCCTGAAATACTTCCAGTGAACGATTTGAAAAGCAGCTCAAGCGAATAACAGGCCTTGTCTTTAGACAGCACTCAGAGGGTTAGAGTTGGGTGGCACATTTTCTTCAGAAGATTTTTCAGAAGCGACAGGAGAGCACAGTGGGCGTTTCCTATACCAATGTGTACGGCTGTGGTCTTCTTCATCATTATCGTTAGCACACTTGCATGCTTTGCATTTGAAAGTTCTCGTTGTAGACCAAAAACCCAAGGACATTCCCCTCTGTAATACCAGTGATTTTTTTTCTTCTCTGCCTGAACAGAACTTGGGAAACTGTGAAACGTACAACCAGGAAAGGACAGTCGGCTGATGGTAGGAGTGCAAACCCGTTACAGCTCTTCATGAAGGAGGTCACCGCGCATTATTGCTGGAGGCACCCTGCCTCCAAGACCTTAGAGCAGTTCTCTTCAATTGTGATCTTTTATCTTTAAACTACCTTTCCTTTTTGCAGTGCTACATGATTAAATCAGGCTGTCTCTTTTTTTAGTTTATAGATTTATTCATTTAGAGAGAGAGAGAGAGCGTGGCAGGGTGGAGGGTGGAGTATGCGGGCAGAGGGAGAGAGGGTTTAAGCAGACTCTGTACCAATACAGGCCTTGATATCACGACCTGAGCCGAAACCAAGAGTCAGATGCTTAACCAAATGCACCACCCAGGCATCCCAATCAGGCTTGCTTTATAAATAACTTTTGCCTCCTGTTATTTCTTCTCAGTACAGTGTTCTGAGGGGAGGGTATACGAATATTTATAGCCAAATATAAGTCAGTGTAATTTGAAGCCACATACTGTGTCTAGATAAGACTTTTAGAAATCCTTTGTATTCTGTTCAGAGGCCCTAGGTGAAAGTCTTTAATTTGGAAAAATATTTGGCCCTACATTATGATGGACCGGTTGCTTTATAAGTTGATGAGGAAATGGAATTAGGATAAGACTGTTCTATTCATTCATTTCACTGTCCCTTCCAGGCATAAATAAATGCTTTGACTGCTAAGATCCTGAAAATCATCTCTGGTCTAGAGGAAGTTGGGCAGTAGATCTCTGTTTCTCCCTTTCATTTTGTTGTCTGTTTTTACTGGAAATTAACAGGGTAGCTGCCTCAGCTGCTGTTTCTGCCTGCCAGGATAGTTGGGGGCAAAGGGGTAGCCAAGAGCTCCCCGTAGGCAATTTGTGTTTTCCAGAACGCAGTGGGGTTTTGTCTGTATTTTGTTCTAAAGCCATGTAAAACGTTTCCCTCTTGGGAGAAAAGGTCCTTGATCCTAACATTGTGAAATCCAGTGTAGCTAGGTTTACCACAAACAGCAGGACTGACTTGATTCATTCTTTAAAGGCAATACAAGCGCAGGGAGATGAATGTCCCTTCACCCGCCCCCCAACCCCCCACCTCCCCCACTCCCATCCCCTGTCTGGCTTGCTTCAGAGTGAGAAATGAGCCTCTGCAGAGGTTAGCGTAGGTGAGAATGTGTCCTTGACCCTGGGCTAAGTGTTCACGGACGTTTCATTAGGGATCTTCCTTGGTCTTGTTTCCCGGCCACAGGTGTGGCGGTCATCCCAGTGCTGCAGCGCACGCTTCACTACGAGTGCATTGTTCTGGTGAAGCAGTTCCGACCGCCGATGGGAGGCTACTGCCTAGAGTTCCCCGCAGGTGAGTCTCTGAACCGAGGGGCCGCCAGGCCCAGCACCGAGAACTGCAGTGCCTAGACCGTGAACACCTTTTTATCTGTGCCTGTGGTTCTAAGTAAGGAAGAAGCATCCCTGCAGCGAGCTGCCCCATCGCATTCTAGTGGCCTGCTAAGCCCGAGAGCGGTGGTGTCCCAGCCGACCTTTCCAAGCCACCTCTCGGCAGCATTCTCTCTAGCTTCTCTTTGAGGAATTGCATTTCCCTAATTTGTCAGCTGAGTTCATTTTCCATCACTAGTGATCCATCTCCAAGCAGAAATTCACAGTAATAACTAGGTCAGACTCTTAACTGTGTGAATGGAAAAGACATCTTGATCTTCCTCTATGTGCCCAGGCCAGGGAAATGGTCTTAATTTCCATTAGAATATTCTCTTGAGTTGCACAGTTAAGTTGAGCTATCCAGAATTTGAAGCTGTATATCATTGTAGGACTTAATGGGGTTGTTCCCATCTGAAGAGATTACATCTCATTTATTTATCATTAGCGGTATAGGTTTTGTACAAATTCCAGCCCGTGAGAACGCATACCAACTTTCCTTCTCATTTACCTGCCATTTCACTGAACTTTAAAAGTAACAGAATAGGCTATATTTTACTTTTTCATTGCATTATTTCCTTTCGAGTAAAATAATCCAAGTTCTAAGGTCCTCCCCACTTGGCCTCCCTGTCAGCTGCATCAGGTCCACCAGCCTCTCAGCTTCTCCCTCGCACGGGATGCTCATGCCAGCATTTCTCTCCAGGCCCCAGAATCCCTGTGCAAGGGAGGAAAGCACATAGGTGACACTGTGACATGAGGAAACTGAAAACAGTGCCAGGCTTCCCAGGCTGGGGCACATAGGTGGGTCCGTCACCCAGGCCAGTGGTCCAACACCATGAAGCCATTTCTCCTCACGGGAATCCATGGTGTCCAGGCTGCAGAACACGAGCGCCAAGACACTCGTGGAAACAGTTGAGGTCTAAGTAAGATGAACAGAAGGGAGCTGTGGGAACCTACTCGATCTGCCGAGGGCTTTCTTCTTTTGCCCTTTTTTCTTAGAAAAGTTCCAAACCTCAGTCAGCTTTACCTGTAGAACCATGTTCCACAGTCCTCTGATTCTTCTCAGGTAGCTCGACCACAATTATACTAGAAGGAGGAGAGTTTCAAAAAAATCCGGCTTTCCCTAGCCCCCCTCAAATCACAAATGATTTGAACTTCTAGGTCTCATCGATGATAACGAGAGCCCGGAGGCAGCCGCTCTTCGGGAGCTTGAGGAAGAAACGGGCTATAAAGGTGATGTTGCAGAATGTTCTCCAGGTGTGTATTGCTGTCCAGGTGAGCACTCGGGGACAAACTCTTGAAAGTTAGTGAAGCGTAGATTCTTCTGTGTGTAAAAGATAACACAGATGTTCGTTAAGCTCGGGATTCAGGTGGCTTTTGTCTTGGCTAGTTCACTGAAGAGAAGTCTTAGTTAGATCTGGTCATCCTCTACACAGAAGCCACCCCCCGCAAGGGAGCCACTTTGAACAGGAAGGCCCCAAAGCTAGAGCAGAAAGTGAAATTCGTTACCTTCCCAAGCTTCCCACATCCTAAGCTTTATCTTTTATTTCTTAACCTCATCCCCATGCCATGCACCTCGCTAGAATTCTTTTCTTGACATGGTGAAAGGAGTTGACAGCGTGACCTAATTAGCGTAGTGTCTAATTTTGCTCAGACTCACCACACTGAGGAACTCGGGGGAAAACACGAGTGCTGGCTGCGCGTGTGCTCGGCAGGCCCGCGGCCCTGCTGAGCAAATTGGGCCAACCGTCGCTTTCCTCACAAGTTCTGTGTTAACCGGGAATCACGAGCCCCGTTTTCTTCCAAAGGCATTTAAGTAAGGAAACAAGAGGCATGTGACTGGGGTCCGTCAGGGTGACCTTTCGCTTCTCTCCATAGCTGTGTGTATGGATCCAGGTTTGACAAACTGTACCACACACATCGTGACAGTAACTATTAACGGAGATGATGCTGAAAACGTGAGACCTAAGCCAAAGCCAGGTGAGCGTGCGGTGGGTGCGTTGAAGGTGATTCTGTTGCGTTAAATATCATTCAGTTTGCTACCGATTTCGGTATCTGACTTGTCAGAAGAATAATGGGCCTGTAGATACTTCATCAGGGCTCCAGGCTTTTTTCCCGATCTTCAGGTCCTTTAGCATTTTTCTTTCAATGCTTTCTGATCTTTATGCCTTATAAAATGTTAAATTACAGTATTTCCATATTTTCTGTGTGGAGTTTATTCCCACTTTGTAATAGGAGCCCCAGGTCTGAATAGTAGACAATGAAAATCTTCAGAGTCACTCATTTCTGGTTTTGTGTGTATTGCAAACATGGCATAAATAATTGTGAGCGGACAGCAACTGACTGTGCACGGGGTTCCGTAGAGAAGTGTTTAGGAAACTCCTGGCTCTCCTGTATTTCTCAGCAAGTTTGGACTCGAGCTTTGATGCCTCTGTCCACCCCTGTTGTCTCCCACCCCAGTGAAGGCATTGCTTACACACATGCGCGCGCGCACGCGCACACACATCACATGTCACAGCCGTACTCTTCCGTTGCTCTCCGGCTCAGGTGTTCCTGAGTGGTCCAGCCCCCACCACAGCTGATTTTAAATGCACGGTTCAAACTCGCTGATTAATATGCACAGGACCCGCAGTGCGAGAGTCAGCTGTCCTCGGAGCACTGCCACTCCTGGGTCTGTACCCCAAAGCGCTGACAGCCAGTGCTCGCACAGATCCCTGCATCGCAGCGTTTGGATAGTGGCACTCACAGTGCCCAATCGGTGGCCTCTGGCAGGTGCATGGAAAAACAACGCGTAGTGTGTGTGTACAGCCCTTAAGGAGACAGGCCGGCGCGGGCTGTAATGGGATGAACCCTGAAAACTGTGCTGAGTGCTTCTTGCCGCCTGACAAAAAAGCCTCCGCGGGGGCTCCGGGCTGGCCCAGTGAGTAGAGCGTGCGACTCTCGACCTCCGGCTCCCGAGTTCAGGCCCCACTTTGGGCATAGAGCTCACTTTAAAAAAGGAAGAAAAAAAAATGTTTTTAAGCCTAAATCTGGCAACTCCACTCATATGAGGTTACCAAAACTCCACGTATTCAGAGAGATATAACATACAATAAGGTCAGTGTGCGTGCAGACGTACTACTTAATGGCTACCAAGCTTCTCTTCATGAGGATGAGAAAGGTGCTGGTAACTGCATAGCAGCGAGAATGAATTTAATGCCACTGAACTGTACCTTTAAAAATGGTTAAAATGGGGACTTTTGTATATTTTAACAACTTAAAAATACATACGGGTATCTCTTAGAACATGCTTTAAATGTTGCTGTTACACATTTGGAGAACAGAAATGGTTTTGTACTGTCGGAATGCTTTTTACCATGTACACAGATGAACTTAGCAGAGACCCAAGTTTCTGCCGAGTTCTTACACACTTCTAGCGTGTTTTGCACAGCGAGCCCCCACAGCAAGCCTTTCTCCAATGTCGTCCTTGTGTTTGTTTTCAGGAGATGGAGGTATGTTACCCAGCTGGCAGTGGCTGACCGTGTGTATGGCTTAGCGCAGTGGAAATGGCTGCAGGCATTTTGTGGTGTTCTGGTAGGCCCTCTTATTCTTCAGCTTTGTTTTCACGTGCACTTTGTTTGTTTAGAATTTGTCGAAGTAATTTCCTTACCAAAGAATGACCTGCTCAAGAGACTGGATGGTAAGCATTCTTAAGACTATTCCCCAACTTCCTCAATGTTTCCCCATCCCTGGCCCCAGCCAGTGGGGCACTAAACAGAACTCCATTTCTGTAATTATGTTCCTCCTCATTAAAGTCAAATACCGAAGAAACTGTTGTACAACTGCAGTTCCCCAACAGTAATTTTCGTTTCTGGGTAGCACAGAGTTTGAAAATGTGAGCAGAAAATTCTGCGTCAAGCTTTGAGTAGTAGAGTTGTTGTTTTGTTTTTTTCTTGTGGAAGAGTCAAGATATATTCCTGCAGATTTGCCAAAACTTCTATACCTCAAATCTCTAATCCATGGCAATGCAGAGGCCTAAGCGGATCCCTCTCAGCTGATCTCCCTAGTGCCTGCTGGACGGTTCTCTGCAGGGTAGAAGTTAAAGGAGAATTTAACAATATTCCTTCCACAAAGACTGAGGTATATGAAGAGCAATACGGTGATACAGTGAGCCAGACTGGCAGAGTGACTCCTAGGAAATCACTGGTCATGTAGTTCCGTCTTGTCATTCCCAGCCAGCCCATCTCAGAGGGATTTGATAAAAAATTAAATAAGGTCATGTGGACAAATGTCTTCTGATGAAGCGACAGTAGGATGTACTGTACTGGAGACAGAGGCCCAGCTGGGAGGGTCCCGTTTGCTCATTTGTAAAGAAACAGATAGTCTTTCTAATCTGAATATTTTAAATTTTTTACTTTGAAAAGTAACTTGAAGCATTGTTTGGCCTGAGGCTTTGAGGGCTCTCTTCCCCCTTCCGTAAGAACCAGTGGCTTACAATTTTATTTCTGATATCCGTGTTGTTTTAAAAGTAAGTATAGTATGAGCTTCCAAAAATGACTGATTTCAGAATTCCCAGAAAGCGTCCCTTCCTACTTTATCTTTTTAAAAACTAGACCTGAGGTAAAAAGCACCAAGTCTCAGAGTTAGAAACACTCACACTGAAGAAAGCCATGGTTTACCCAGTGAAATCTCTGGCTGCCAGTAACGGACAGCACAACTCAGAGTCTTTCAGGTTTGCCTGGGTCTGAGGCTCAGCCCGCCATGCGTTAGTCATGAACCAGAACACGTTCCACAGCCTCTCCTCGCTTTTCTTCTTAAACAGGAATGAGGAAAAAAAAAAAAAAAAAAAAAAACAGGAATGAGAGGTAGCCCCTGTCTCCAAAGAGGCAGCAGAAAATTAAATGATAATGTTGTCACTAGAGAAATTAAATGTTAAATGCTTTATGTCTTAGGGAAATATTCTCGCAAAGAATTTCCTTCCTTCTCCCTCCCACCCAACTTAGCCTTCTTCTAGCCTTAGATAAGGGGAAGACAGAAAAGAAGAGGAAGGAAGGTAGAGAGGGACAGATCTGTAAAAAGAGGAAGGGGAAGAAAAACCATTTTTCCTAGCTTTATTAGAGTCAAAATATAGTAATCAAACCATTTATTCAACAAGGAACATTTGGGAAGGTATTTTGAGTTGTTTGCTGTAAGAAATAGTTTTCAACACTTACGAAGCTCCCGCCGTGCACAGAGAAGGAGGCCATAACCCTGCCTTCCAGGATCAACATATCTCTGAGCATGTTCCTAAACTAGTGGCTAGGAAAACAAGTGACAGATCCCAAGTCTGATCACCTCCACCTGAGTGATACAGAAGTTCTCCTTAAAGCCCACTGTACAATGTAGGATTCTGAGACTTCATTCTTTCTTAAAAAAAAAAAAAACAACTATATATATATATATATATATATATATATATATATTTTATTTGAGAGAGGGAGAGAGAGAGAAAGCAGAGAGAAAGGGAGAAGGAGAAGCAGACAGTGAGCAGGGAGCCAGGCGCAGGGCTCAGGGCTCAATCTCAGGACCTCAGAATCATGACCTGAGCTGAAGGCAGATGCTTACTTAACTAATTGAGCCCCCCAGGGACCCCTAAGACCTCATTCTTGGTAGAACTCCAGTCCTGTCATGCACACAGCTTAACTTATGTGTAGAAAATACACCTCTCCCTAGAGGTGGAGAAAACGAATGAACCCTTCCATGAGGGATGGAAGAATCACCGCTGAATCACCACTGAGCCCTATAACGAGCTATAAACAAACAATTGATCCACAAACTTAGAATGTTGCTGTTTTAACACATAAAATCATCCTGAATGTGTGATCTTCTCCCTTTACGCTTTTTTCTTGCTCTTGTCTCTTGCTGGAAATGGAATCCTGCTTATATATCCTTTCATCTTCTTTCTCACTAGAATAAGATCCTCGAAGGCAGAAAATGTCTTGTTTGCCACTTGATCTCTAGCATCTGGCACAGGAACTGGCACATAGTAGTAGCTCAGTGAAGACGGACTGATTGATAAGGGCATTTTCCTTGATGAACTTCATTATGTAACTTGTGTGCTTTGTTTCCTCTAGCTCTGGTAGCGGAAGAACATCTGACCGTGGACGCCAGGGTCTACTCCTACGCTCTGGCACTGAAACATGCAAACACAAAGCCGTTTGAAGTGCCTTTCCTGAAGTTTTAAGGCCAAAGGACAGTAGCCATGTTTTTATAAATAAGACCATCAGGCCTTCTTCACTAAGACTTTGTATTCAGCTTAGCGTCCTGTAGACTTGAAATTAGCTTTTTTTCATTAAATAAAAGCAATACGGAATACATGTGGTGATATGGTATAATTACAGGTAGGTTGTAGTCTTCATTTAAATGCTAAACTCCAGCAAAGGCTAATGAAAAAGAACATAAATGCAGATACCGTTTTTAATCCAGTTAATTTTTAAAGTTCAGCTGTTACTTATCTAATGTAGTCCAACAGACAGGAGTATTTCTAGAAGAAAAATGACCTGAATTCCAAATTAGGTCAATTATTCCCACCCTCGGCCCCCATATAAACTTCTGTAACTAGGTATGCAAATAACTATTTACTACATCAGTGTTTAAACAAAGTTGTTTTTGTTTTTTTTTTTTAAGACAGACCTATAAGGGACTTTCTTGGTACTTCTATTAATTATCTGCTATTTGGAATTAATACACATCCCTGCAGAGCAGAGAGTGTAAAATCAACAGAGAATAACATCCATGAGAAACAAATATTTATTTACATTTGGCTAGTGTCCTCCTACCCACCTAACTACTGAAGGTAAACAAGCTGTTAGGTATTGAAAAATGGTTGATTCCATTCATTATAACAAGGTTAAGAAGCTAATGAAAATACAGGGCCCTTGCCTCAAGCAGGTATATATATTTTAGAATTTCATTTCCTGTCCTTACCTCAGAAAGTACTTGAAGTTTCAAAAACCAAATCCATTTAGGTGGCTGGGTGGCATCACTGTCTTGATGTTGAACCGTGACTGTAGCCAGCAAGGAGAGCAAATACCAGAACCCCAATACAACTACCTTACAGGGGAGAACAGGGGCACAGTTTCCAGCTCAGGCCATGCCCAAAGCCCCCGTCACCCAAAACGTCTGCCAGTGTCCCTGGGCCATTTTCTCAGCTTTTGGCTGTGCTTAGCCCTTGTGTTGACTTCTGTGGCCTCCAGCAGCTCCAGAACTATCACCGTTCAGCTGAGCCCCCAGTGGAAGTCTCAGAGTGATGCTCCCTGGCCAGCCCTAAATCGGGTTTCCAGCCCTGCACTCTGGCCCCTCAAACCAGATAAAACCAGGACACTAATACCAAAAAGTGCTATAATATAGTTCATTTGTCTACGGGGTTATTTTGTTCCCAGTGTATCACTGTGTTCATCTCTGTATCCAGAGATGTTTTTGTGAGCAAAAATACAAGATCTAGGGGCATCTGGGTGTCTCAGTGGGTTAAGCTGCTGCCTTCAGCTCAGGTCATGATCCCAGGTGGGATCAAGGCCCACATCCGGCTCTGCTCAGCAAGGAGCCTGCTTCCTCCTCTCTCTCTCTCTCTGCCTGCCTCTCTACCTACTTGTGATCTCTCTCTGTGTCTGAAATAAATAAAATGGAAATGCATCCCTTTAAAAAACAAAAAACAAGATTAGACTTTCTAACCAAAGGAGGAAAGGATGAAACTGGAGAACTGACTAGATTGAGTCTACTCTGTAAATATGGCAAAAATTAGGCCCCCAACTACTTGCTCTAATAGTAGTTTTCCTCTGTGCCCCAACCCTTTAAAAAAAAAATAAAATCCTTATTTTTAATGCTAGGCATCATGATTCTCTAGAGATCTTATTCCTTCTCCCTGAGCTCCCAAAGACCAACTTCTATAATCTCCCTGGTAACTGCCTTCCTTCAAAAATCAAGAAACAGAAGGCATATGGGAAATACACAGACTCGGCGCACAGACCAGTCTCCAAACAGACCAGCTCTTCCGAAGCTACTCCCTGCAAAAACTGAGACACCTACTCTTAAATGTTGGTGGAAGAGAGATCTTTGTAACCCCTATCTGTCCTTTCTACCTTTTTCTCTTCCTAAGAGTGCAAATCACAAGAGACTGCTAAATCCTAGAACATACCCCTAATGCCCTTTATATTAACCTTTAAGCGTCCAACGGTGTCCTTGGCAAGTTAGGTCAGCTTGAGAGCCAGCAGTCTGGATGTTTTTCATGGCTGGCACTGGTCATTTATCAGCATTTGGAAGTTCAAGTTTTCCCCAAAAAAGCCCTATTTCCACCTTCTCTTGAAAAAAAGGGGGAAAAATCACATATGACCACTGAATCCACATTTCAATGGTGACCAGGGTCTGAGGCCCTGAGGAGATGTCCTCCAGATGACCACTGTTCCTGGCCTGCAGCCTTGTGTCATCTGCCTCCCTGTAACTGTACTTTTGTTACTGTAACTGGCCTAAATAAGATGTACTTCCACGCTTACTAAAAAAGTAAACAATGGGAACCCTTACTTCTGAAAAGGAGCCTTCAAAAATGAAATGTGATCTCTTTGTGGCTGAAAGACCACACCGTTTAAAAAATTATAAAGAACTCTGCTATTTCGGATAGAGGCTAGGACGACATCGGAGATCGTCCTGTTTTCCTATTCTTTCCAGTTAGTCGCATAACTGAGCACCTCTGAGTTGGTCCCTGTTTCCCAATAGTTTTAGGATTAAACACTAAACCGTAATGACGTTTGACCTCTTGCCACAGACTTCTCAGGATGGGTTTTGTATGATTATGATGAACCTATACAAATAATCTTAGAAATCATTTAATACCCGATTTTATTTTTCCAACACAACTGAAACAGTTTTATTAAATAAAGGTTTATTTTCTACTGTTTACACTCATGTTGCTGCTGTAAAGTACAACAACATACACAAATTCCTAGCATGAATTACTCATTGTTCACCCCCACTGAACTACAGACATTGCTTGAGAATTAGATCTTTGCTTTAGGGATTAAAAAAAAAGAGAGAAGAATTGGGGCATCGTATCTTGAAAGAATATTCTCAAGTGATGTGTTGGAATTCGAAGGCATAGCCAATACAGTAAAACAGCACCAACTGCTGTCACTGGGAAGAAAGGAATGAAAACCAGGAGTAATTACAAGCAGTTGTTTCTAGGAACAGCTGGAACTGAAGCTCAGCGTTGCCCACCTGGGCTGAGTGGCAGCTGTGAGAGGGGACGCATCGGGCAGGGGACGGAGAGGGAGGGTGGGAACGTGGATACTAGGAGTTAAAAAAGTATAAAAAGTTAATTATATCTAAAATACAGATTAGATATAAATGTTCCAGAACTCATTAAATAAGCTCAAAAATACTGGAAAGTGGCAATTTGAACTACATTTATTTTTAAACAAGTGGGGGGAAGAGTGAGTGTTCTGAATGTTGTGTGCAAAACTGATCCACGTCACCATCTCACCGTCACAAGTGAACAGGGCAAGGCGGGTACATTGGTTTCCAGCATCACAGGCAACACTACAAGTACATTTTTGAACGAATAATGTAAACTTCAGTTTTAAGGCAGCTGGTACTAATGCTGCACACGGGCTGAGCTCGGCGCCCATCTCACAGACGGGCCGGTGAGCGCTTGAAAACAAACCGTGAGGGAAGAAAAGGGGAACCAGCATTATTTGACAAAAACAATGTGTCAAAATTATTTTCCCTTTCACACACACAAGAAGAAATACTGGAACATTTAGAAAAACAAAGCACCCATCCCACCGACTTCAGCCTGTTCCTTGACAAAAATTTCAAAATACTGATAAATAATAGTGACGGCAAGCAGGATGCCGGTGCCGGAGCCAATGGCCCCGAGGAAGTCAGCCAACACCGACAGGGCGCCGATGCACAGGCCACCAAACGCTGCCGCCGTGGGGATGTACCTGCAAGACAGAATGCTCAGTCAGTCAGTGCAGGGCAGGGGGCGCTGGGGCGTCATCGTCACGCTACCCCGGCAGGGGGCCATCTGCGGGGATGACGTGCATGTCCCACGTGCTGCTGACATGCAGATGGAGACTTTATGACTCAGGGAAGGATGTGACCTGGATTTCCAGAAACCAGTCGATAGCCAAGAAGAGCAATACTTGATTTTTATGGCAGAAGATTGGAATCCTCAACGTTGATTTAAGTATTAAAATATTCACTATTTTAGGGGTTCCTGGGTGGCTCAGTGGGTTAAAGCCTCTGCCTTCGGCTCAGGCCATGATCCCAGGGTTCTGGGATTGAGCCCCGCATCAGGCTCTCTGCTCGGCGGGGAGCCTACTTCCTTCTCTCTCTCTGCCTGCCTCTCTGCCTACTTGTGATCTCTCTGTCAAATAAATAAATAAAATCTTAAAAAAAAGAGAATGTTACAACTCGGTAACAAAAAGACAACACAATTAAAAATGAGCAAAAGATCTGAAAAGATATTTCTCCAAACAAGATACACAAATAGCTAACTAAATGCATGAAAAGATATACGCATGAAAAGATATTCAATGTAATTACTTATCAGGGAAATGCAAATCAAAACCACAAAAAGCTACCACTTCATACCCACTAGGTGGCTATAATCGAAAAGCAAGAAGTCGTGCTTGCAAGGATGTGAACTGAAAGCCTCATCCAGGTGGGCATGCAGACCAGTATGGCCACGCTGGAAAACAGCCTGCCGGTCAACATGTTAAACACAGAGTTGCCAGATGGCCCAACACTTCCATTCCTACAGGAATGAAAACATGTCCACACAAACCATGTTCAAATACGTTCTTAAAAGCCTTATTCATAATAGTCAAAAACTGGAAACAACCAAAATCTGCATCAACTGATGAATGGATGAACAAATGCAGTATAGTACATCCATATAATGGAATATTGCTCACAAATAATGCCTGAACTCTGAAAACCTTACACTACATGAAAAAACCGCTTCACTAAAGACTGCAAGTCCATTTATATGAAATGTCCAGAATAGGTAAATCCATAGAGATCAAAAGAAAAAGTTGGCTCGGGGGTGGGGAATGAGCTCGGAATGGGAAATAACCAGTAGGTATAAGGTTTCTTTCCAGGTAATGAAAATGTTTTTGGTTTGTTTTTTATGTTTGTGGGGTTGGGTTTGTTTTTTGTCTTTTGTTTTTTCATAATCTCTACACCCTATGTTGGGCTCAAACTCACAACTCTGAGATCAAGAGTTACATACTCCTCTGACTGAGCCAGCCAGGCACTCCAGTGACAAAAATGTCTTTTAAATTACATTGCAATGAGGACGCCTAGGTGGCTCACAGTTGGTTAAGCAGCTGCCTTTGGCTCAAGTCATGATCCCAGCATTCTGGGATCGAGTCCCACACCAGGCTCCTTGCTCAACAGGGAGCTGCTTCTCCCTCTGCCTCTGCCTGCCACTCTGTCTGCCTGTGCTCACTCTTTCTGACAAATAAATAAATAAAATCTTCAAGATAAATAAATAAATAAAAATATATTACATTGTAATGATTATACACTTTGAATATACTAAAAACAGAAACCATATACTAAACCATATACTTCAAATGAATAAATACATTTGTATGTGAATTATAACTCAATAAAGCTGGTATCAAAAAATAAACTAATGCACAGGATCTACCCTAGACCAAATAAATCTCAATTCCTAGAGGTGGAATATCAGGACTTTTTAAAAGCTTCCAAGGGATTTTATGTGCAGCCAGACAATGAGGACCTCCCATCAAGAACATTTTAATACTGGGCTGAGCAGTGAAGGGAACACAATTTTAAAAAAATAATTTAGATGTCAATTTTGATGGGGAACAATTTTAGAGAACAATTCAGTATTATGTTAAACTTTGGTTCTTCTGTGTGAAATAGAAGAAAAATGATTCATATGCAAACAGGGTAACACCTGACAATAAATTAAAGATTGAAAAACCAAATAACATGTGTATGTACACACATACACACATCAAGGATTAAGTTTCATGACCTTACCTATTAAGCTCATGAACCATAGAGGTATCTCTGTGGCCCCTCATTACCATTTGCTGTTCTTTAAGCTGCTTAGCTACCTGCCAAGAGAAGAACAACTTTGAAAATCGAACTGTAAATACTAGGTGTAAAGTGCTTTCCACACACTAATAAATCAAATAAAGACCCTTAAGTAGGCACTGTCATACCATTCCCATTACATCTGAGGCTCAGTGGTGCACACCACCTATCACCCACACATTAAACCAGTGTTTGTCAGTCTTTTATTTATCATCCCCCTAAAACAGAAATTAAATACTAAGGAGTAAGAATTTGCTGGGAAGGGTTAAGAATGTATGACTTAGGGCGCCTGGGTGGCTCAGTGGGTTAAGCCGCTGCCTTCAGCTCAGGTCATGATCTCAGGGTCCTGGGATCGAGTCCCGCATCGGGCTCTCTGCTCAGCAGGGAGCCTGCTTCCCTCTCTCTCTGCCTGCCTCTCCATCTACTTGTGATTTCTCTCTGTCAAATAAATAAATAAATAATCTAAAAAAAAAAAAAAACCTTGATAAAAAAAAATTAAAAAAAAAGAATGTATGACTTAAAAGCTTAAATTATAAAAGTAATTAAGAATGTTTCAATTACCACTTTGAAATTAAAAACGTTTATTTTCAAATATAACAAATACTTACATCTTTGGCTGAGGAACCAGACACCTCTATCCATGTCTTAGAAAAGAATGCACATGATCCCAACATGAAGATGATATAAACAACCACATGGACAGGATCCTCAAATATGGCGCCCATGGACTCAGGAGGAGAAAGATAGTAACAAAGCCCTCCTACTGGGTAAGAACGAGCAGGTCCTCCCCCACTGACATCCTATAGAACAAGAATAAAAAGGAAAGATGGTGAACCCAACTGGTCAAGATACATTTTTATGACTTTTCAAACTCCTCAAAAATTACGGCAATGCTTTCAACTCAAAGCCCCTAGAGTTAACAATTCTATATAACTTAAAGATTTACTTTTGTGTCTAATATCTTCACTCCTTCAAAATTATATGGTGAGTATCTACTATATAAAAGACATTGTGGGGGCACCTGGGTGGCTCAGACGGTTAAAGCTTCTGCCTTTGGCTCAGGCCACAATCCCAGTATCCTGGGATCGAGCCCCACATCGGGCTCTGCCTGCTTCCCTCCCTCCCCCCAACCCGTCTCTCTGCCTACTTGTGATCTCTGTCTGTCAAATAATAAATAAATAAATGACATTGTGAATATATTATTAATAGAAGAATGATCTTTTAAAAACTAACATTATAATACATTTACAAAAAAACCTTCCTTCTTTTCCTAAAGACAGGAATATGATGACATTTACATTCCATCTCTGATTACATGTAGAATCTGAAACTTTCTGCACTATACAAGAGTATGCAACATACCCTTTCACTTCAAAGTATTCTATGAAGAATACAATCAAATGATCAATAATATTGACAGATGACTAATAACTGCCTAAACTTTATACATTTTATAAGAAATGTATAAAGAAATAGTCCTTTAATATTTAAAATAGGATTTTTATCCAGACCAACATTTAAGAATTTTTATATGAACAGAACCGGGAACAGTGTTAAGTTTTCAGGCATAAGGGGTGGGAAAGCAATTTCTGCCTGCAATGATTAAAATGTCTGGTTCCTGAATATACATTTCAAGATGATTTCTTTACTGTGCCCCTAAAATCACTAATCCCCAATCAAAAGCACTGTTTATAGACACAATTCAATTTCTCAGTAATTCTCTCATTAAAAAGGAACTTAGTTAAGATCACAACACAATCTATACACAAACCACTCAATACATTTACTGCTATTAAATTATTACAGTCATAATTTCTGATGGATTATTAGCTCACAAAGGGAAGGACCACATCCTCCCTCATTACAGGTAATCACATTTCCATTACATGAGTGAAGAAAGAGTACTGTGGATAAACGAAATCTTACTTCCTTCAACTAACACTCAAGAGTTACTGTCTTACCTTGTTAACCTTAAAAAAAGAAAAAAAAATGACCTTTATTGTAGAAGTAGAAAGATCTGTCACTGTAACTTACAATGTTAACAGGGAGCATATGAAGATAAAGGCATAGAATAAGCTCATTTCAGAAACAGTGACTATAAAAAATAACAGTTGGTAAAATACAAGTTGTACAACTACGTGTTCTGAAGAAGAATAAAAGGCCATGGTCTCTTTTAATTTTATAGTTTTAAAAGAGGAAAAAAATGCTCCTTTGTCATATGAAGAATTTAAACCAATTAAAATTCAATCCGACAATAACTCACACTTCAGTAACAACAGGGCTGGACTGCTTTGGAAGAAGCTATGATGACAGGATCTATAAAGGGAAGTCAGAAAGTCCTGGATTCTATTTCTAGTAACTCTGTGCTCTCTCCGGTCTAGTAATCACATGCCTCTCTCTAGCCCAGTTAATCACAACTAGTTTATTGCCACTCAGGCCATGAAAAATGGGGTAAAACATCTTTCCAAAGAAATGATAAACTCTGCAACAAGTAAGTGAATCTGAAAATGTTATAGCAACTGCTTCAATTATGGCTCATCTCTTTCAGTTACAAAATATAACCATGAAATGCAAATTACAATAAATATGAATGCTTAGAATAAATAACAAAATACTCACAGCCCACTGTCCTAGTAAATTTACTAAAAAGTTGCCACTAAATCGAACAGACAGCATCTGGGAAATAACATACAGGTTTGACACTAAGGCCGACTGGAGAATAATGGGGATGTTCGAGGTGTAGAAGAGCTTGATGGGATAGCTACTGTACTGTCCTCGATACCGGGCTGACTTGATGGGCAAGTCAACACGAAATCCCTAAAAAATGAAACCGAAGAGGAAGTAAGAGTTACTGCACATCTCAACTAAAGAACACAGATGACAGGCAGAACAATACAGTGGGGAAGGTGAGAAGCAACACTATCATTTTCCCTGCTACACACACACACACACACACACACACACACGCGCGCGCTAAAATGTAACTCCTGTTCTATGCCATCACCACCGCTATTTTGCACCTCAGTTGAAAGACCAGAATTATTTGCTTGACTAGACTCTGCAACACTGACTTGTCAGATACTGACATTTCAAATAGCATTCTTTTCTTTAAAAGCAAAATAAAAATCCACATCCCCCTGACTCCAGTGAAGAAAGTATACGTACCTGAAAATATATAACAACGGCAAACACAAAGACCGTAGCGATGAGGTTCATGAGATTGGGTAAGTTCTGACGATAGAAAGCTTCCCTTAAAGCTCGGACCTTGTCTGTCCTGGTGGCCAGTAAATGAAAGAGGGCGATGACCGCACCCTCAAACTCGGTACCTGATAAATCAAGAGACAAATTCACTGTAGACTCTTTCTCCAGCGCTCTCCCTAAGATCAAACAAATAACCTTGAAACTCCAGTACATGGCCAAAATAGGAATCAAAATCATTCATCAATGTTTACTCTATAAATCAGCCATGTGTGGGGCTTCTAAAAATCTCTACATCATGAAGGCAAATGTATCTTTTTTAGCACAAATCTCAAGTTTTCTCAAGAGACTATTCTTGACGAAAACAGCTAAAGGAGAATAAGCCTAAGCAAATATTTAGGTCATAATGATTTGCCTCTCCTTTACTTTAGGGAAGAGAAAGGGAGGGGAGAAAGCGGCAGCAAAGCAGAATAAAGATGTCAGAATCAAAAGATCTATGTCACTCTATCGAGCTGGCTTTTAAGTTTATTTTACCAAGAATACGAATAAAGCCATCATTGCTCTTAAGGCTGGGATCAGTTTAGACGTTAACTGTTATGAAGCTTGGATGGCATCGGAGACAAATGGAGATGGGGAAGGGGAAAGACAGAATGAAGGATTTCAAAATTTAGTTGCTACTGAAAGCCAAGGAGAGTGGCAGCAAAAGTATTAGTGCTCCCTGATGATACAATAGATAATAGTGTTTTCATTTGAAAAATCTTAATCCACTACCTTTTCCTCCCCCTGGAAATGTGGCAATCGGTCAAATCAATGACTTCTGCGGCAATGGCTTAAGTAACATTTTAAAAAGCTTGTTTGCAATCACTGAAATTTTCAATGAGCAGAGGCTAATATTTAGATATGATTCTTTCTGAAGTACTATTTCATACTCCACAAACTCTGCTGTTTAACTCTTGAGCAATTAGCACCAGATGTCCCCTGGGACAGCAAACCAGGATGTTTACAGGCACGTCCTGCTCCGTGATGGGTTACTTTCCAGCACACATCCAGCAAAACTCGTGCAGTTGCAGTCACTGTGCAATGTACCTCTGCCAGTGTTAATAGTAGTGGGACTAAAGGCCTTCCAGACAATGGTTTCACAGATGTTGGTGGCAATAAAGAGGGAAATACCAGACCCCAAGCCGTAACCCTTCTGTAGCAGCTCATCTAACAGCAGCACAATCAAACCAGCAACAAACAACTGTGGGGAAAGAAATGCAAGTAAGCTGAAGCAAGAATAAACTCAAGAAAGGGGAAGGTGAACACCATTGACTATTTTCAAAGTACGGGCATTTTTAATAGTAAAACCCAATTGTTGCAATATCACTGTTACAACTCTCTGCATCTTTTTAAACCCCACTTTTGTCAGAAGTCATTTCTGCAAATCAGATGGGTGGAAACATCGTTACATTATAAAGCAGACATTTCAATCTTTAAAGTATTTTTTATAAACCATCTGAATAGTGTTTTGTACAATGTTTAAGTAAGGCCTATTAAAAGCACTCTAAAGCAAAAATGTTCAAACTTGTTCAATTTAGGACAGCAAAACACTGAAAACATTCCAAGTAGTTCCAAGGAAGTGAAAGACCAAATGAAATATGGTATAATAACAAGACACAATTGCATACTGCCACTAAAGGAAAAGTGTGTAAACCATGCTGATACATTTTTAAGGTATTATGCATAATACTTGAGTAATTATATTACATATACAGTTACCATTGAACGACACAGTTCTGAACTACACAAGTCCACAAATACACAGGCTTGGTTTTTTTAAATAAATACACTGCAGTGCTATAAATGTATTTTCTCTTCCTTCTGATTTTCTTAATAACATCTTTTCTCTAGCTTACTACATAGTATAAATATGGTATATAACACATAAAATGTGTGTTAATCAATCACCTATGCTATCGAGAAGGCTACAGGTAAATAGGGAGCTGTTAATAGTTACGTTTTGAGGGAGTCTAAAGTTATATGTGGTTTACAACTGCATGAGCGGGGTCAGCACCCCAACCACTGTGTTAAGGCTCACCTATAATATATAGAGAGAATAACTCAAAAAGAGCACAAATTAATATGTATAGAGATTATAACAATGTCAAAAATGCACTCCATACATACAATGACAAAGACTGAATGTAAATTTAAAGACAAGGATTTGCGAGGTTCTTAAGCTCATCCTTTTTTTAAAAAATAAAAGCATAGGGGCGCCTGGGTGGCTCAGTGGGTTAAGCCGCTGCCTTCGGCTCAGGTCATGATCTCAGGGTCCTGGGATCGAGTCCCGCATCGGGCTCTCTGCTCAGCAGGGAGCCTGCTTCCTCCTATGTCTCTCTGCCTGCCTCTCTGCCTACTTGTAATCTCTCTCTGTCAAATAAATAAATAAAATCTTTAAAAAAAAATAAATAAAAGCATAATAACTTTAGTTTATGTGAAATTGAAAATTCTTAATTTTCTCCTTGGAGAAGACATTCCTGTAAAAGCATACACCAATTAAAAATAATCCATAGCCTTGCAAGTGACCTCTACAGTCATGTCTTCCCTGCACTGCAGTAACCTGATCAAGAGGGAAAGAAAAGATGTTTCTAGGCCTCCAACCTCACACCTGTCCCCATTTTAGAAACCCCATCCTACGTAAGTGAGGAAATGCCACTTGCCTTCTGCCCAGCTCTGCAGCCTCCCACCCTCTTACTCAGTTTACCTGACATCCCCCGTTACAAAAGGAGCAAACTACAGAACACCATTTTAAGCATGCTTACCTTCAGCAGTTTTTTTATTTCCCTTAACTGTCATTTCAGTGGTTGTACAGAGCCTAAACTGTCTATTACAGTCTTTTAGTTTGACTTTCAAAGGATTGGGAAAAGGGTGCAATTCTTCAAACTTCTAAGAATGCTCATGAATCCTTTACTGTTTGAAAACCAAGCTTAACACTTTGACAAGACAAAAGAGAAGTAAGGATTTAGTACTGAGATTTTAATTTGACCACAATTATGTAAAAAGTAATTAAATACTCCCAATTAGAGAACCAACCTTGTGCAGGGACTAACCGCTGTCCTCAAACTACCAGCCCACCAGAAAGTATGATCATGGGCTTCTGGTTAAACGACCTTCCAGAGTCATAAAGTCACTCTGAAATACCTGTAATTCTCCAAACCGCCTGTTCAGACCAATAACCATCAGACTACAGAGTGATTTATGTATGTCCTGTGAAAATCAAACTCATATTTTTCTAACCAGAGAAAGGAGTTACAGAGAAGTCTAAATGAGAAATCATTTCTATAATCTAAAGAATGAGATAAAAGACCGTAAAAAGCATGTGAACTATACCTCTGAGGTGGGAGATGCTGAGAAACCAAGAAGCTAGAGCATCTCATTGACTACAATACTGACAGAGACTCAATGCTACGGGCACATGCTTGTGCAATGTGTCACAGGTAGAAATCTCTAAATCAGGCATAAAAATAACTCTTTACATTTTAATTCTGCTTGTGCATGCACACACACGCACACAATTGTACAACATGATACTCACCTTTCCTGTGTGCCATGCACACTGGTATTTTCTATTCTGTTATTTTAATCAAGATCCACTATTTAGATTTCAAATCTCACTAGTTGAAAGACATGACCACATGAAGGAAACAAGAATAATTAAGGCAAGAAATACCTTACCTAACAACATGCAAACAGTTTTCACAACCTATGTTTCTGGATGAAACACACTGATCCAATCATCTCTCTTTAGCATATCCATACATTTTCAACGTTAGCAATGCCTTTAAAGACATACTACCTACCTATCATCAAACACATTTCTCTATACATTAACACTGAAAGAATTAACCACAAGTATTTGTTTGCCAGAATTTCTATTTTTAAAAAAGTATATATCCATTTATTTCATTCCTGGAATATAACTATTCCCTGACTTCTGATACTGGGGGGTAAAAATTAAAATAGCTTAACTCTGTTTTATCTCAAATTCAAATTTGTAACAACTGCACAGGAGTCCATGCTTTAACCCAGAACTGGTCAGATGAAGGTCTTCAAGAATCCAAAATTATCCTTACTAAAATACTAGAAAAATTGTACTGGAGCATAATGTTCTAAGAGTTAGGTGCCAATTCCAAGTGTCTTTTAACACTTGGGGTTATTCTGGGGGTGCCTGGGTGGCTCAGTTGGTTAAGTGTCTGCCTCTGGCTCGAGTCATGATCCCAGGGTCCTGGTTTCATGATCTCACAGTCCTGGCGTCATGATCCCTGCTTGGCCGGGGTCCGCTCCTCCCTCCTTCTGCCCCTCCCCCTGCTTGTGCTCACGTTCTCTCTCCCTCCCTCCCTCTCACTCAAATAAATAAAATCTTTAAAAAATAAAGATAAAAATTGGAGCTATTCTGAACTACAAGTTGTATAAAGCAAAGGCTGTAAGGAAACAAAGTAGGACAACAACTGACGCATCAGTATCCTCAACAATGGCAAAAGCACACAGAGAGATCCTAAGCACCGAAACACATAAATCAGTTTTCAGAGGCTCCTCTCTCCCAAGCCACTGCAACACTGCTTCCTCTAATTCTCAAAGGTTATAAATTTGCCGATCAGTTTTTTTTAAAATGGAGAAGTAAGGACATTATGGGAACACGCTAGAGCTCAGAAACCTACCAAAGACTGCTAACACATTAAAAATTCCTTACCTGGTCAAAAGACAAAATATTTCCATCCAGTTAGAAGAGCCCTCTCTGTTGTAATGACACCGATAACTACTTGAACAACCTAATTCTCTTTGCTCTAATCATATGCACAACAAGATCTTATTGTGCTTCTTATAATGGTTTCTCATTAAAAAATGGTCAACCATGCCAATTGAGAAATGGTCCTATTTCTCAATGTATCTATTAATAAGTTGGTATTTTAGTTTCATTTAATAATATTTTTCTGAAATTAATGCTCTGACCATTAAAAAAAAAATGTTCCTAAGTGAATCCTAATTCCATAGACTGAGCAAGAAGAGGCATTTCTAAAATAACCAGGACTCTAGATGTTGTATTTATTAAACTTCTTTTCAAAATCCCATAAATAATTACTATGTAACTTAAGTACAATCCCTTAGTGGATAGCCTCTCAAAATGACTTCTAAGGACTGTACATTAGAGAAGTATCTTCTAACTTTGACAACTCTGAGACACTTATTACAGGGATAATTTTATATTGGTCTTTAAAAGTTCAATTCCAGGGGCGCCTGGGTGGCTCAGTGGGTTAAGCCTCTGCCTTCAACTCAGGTCATGATCTCAGGGTCCTGAGATTGAGCCCCGCATCAGGCTCTCTGCTCAGCAGGGAGCCTGCTTCCCCTTCTCTCTCTCTCTGCCTGCCTCTCTGCCTGCTTGTGATCCCTCTCTCTCTCTGTCAAAAAAATAAATAAAATCTTAAAAAATAAATAAATAAATAAAAGTTCAATTAAAAAAAAAAAAAGTTCAATTCCAAAGGATCTACTTTAAAAATCCACAGAATATACGTATACAGGTTCACCAAGTTCACGTATTTTACTGGCTGTAAGATATTATTTGTGATGCCATCATTTTATACACCACTAAGAAACAAAAAATATATCATCAATTAAACGATGACACAATAACTTATCACAAAGAATTTTTATTTTCTACTTATAAGAAAAGCTATTTTAAACCTAAACACAGATTTTATCATCTAACATGTTCTGTGTTTTACTACACACAGTGACTGTTCCATAACAAACCAGACACTCTTGCAGACATTTTAAACAGCAACTAATCTCAAAAACATGTTATACCAACAATGCACACAACCAATCAATGCAATGAACATGTGACTAGCTCCAACCAGCTGATACACATATGTGCACAATGACTACTATCACAACCGCTGCCTGGCAGACAGCAAATGTGGGGTACCATCAGCTGTAAGAAAAAACACCCTGGGGGCGCCTGGGTGGATCAGTTGCTTAAGTGTTTGACTTCAGCTCAGGTCATGTTGTGGGAGTCCTGGACTCGAGCCCTGCCTCAGCTCCCTGCTCAACAGGGAATCTGCTTCTGCTTCTCCCTCTCCTTCTGCCCCTCCCCCTGCTCCTTCTCTCTCTCACTCTCAAATAAATAAAAATCTTTAAAAAAAAATCCTGATTTCAAAGACATCAAAAAGTAAAAAATGTGCATCTAAAAACTGGTAAAATATAGTTGATCCATAATTCCTTATACTATGCAGCTATGAGGCTATTAAGATAAATTTTAATTTTTTATATCAACACAATTTATATGTCACTTCAATAATCAAAATCTTATAATTAAATAATTCAGAGGAGGAAAATTAATGTAGCAACCACTTAAAGAACTGTTAGAAAGGAAAAAAAGGGGTCAAACTGTTTTGTTATTTGCAGATGAAAAATTGGATTTCTTACCTGAATAATGATAAGGAGACAGATGCCAGCACCCATTTCAGCAGGATCCCCATACATGCCCGTCATGACATACACAATGGCTTGCCCAATGGTAATGATCATACCAAATACTGACAAAAATTGGGGGAAAAGGAGTACATGCTTACAACCAAAGACAAAAAAGACTAGGAAAGCATCTTTACCGCAAAATTCTTAAATTTGGAAAAGACTCTTTAATTGTATTAATAGCTCACGTTTCTGGGCTCCATTGAATAGAGCTCTATCTTTGGGTGTATCTCCAACTTCAATGATTTTGGCTCCAGCTAACAACTGCATAATCAAACCAGATGTTACAATTGGGGAGATACCCAATTCCATTAAAGTTCCTGTAAAGGAGAAGGAAAAAAAAGTAAATCTTTCCTATACCCAATGAGGATTACAAGTGTTACAATCCTTAATTATGTCTATTAAAACACATGCTCAAATGTTAACAGGCAGACTTTCATTCTTTAAGCATTAATTTGTTAACACATTCATTTACTTCATTTATTAACACAACCTTGCAAGAACTCATTGAATCAAAATTACTATTTCCAAAATAGGTAAATTTCTGTAAATTCTAAACTTAAAATGTTAAAGAAATCCTTTGAAAGATATCTTCCAAAATATCTGTCCAAATCATTATTTTTAAAACCTACACTGAACATTTTATTTTAATGCAAAACAAGAAATACATACCAAGCCTGAGAATTAAATACCAAGTTAGGGGGGTGGGAGGTTGGGGTACCAGGTGGTGGGTATTATAGAGGGCACGGCTTGCATGGAGCACTGGGTGTGGTGAAAAAATAATGAATAATGTTTTTCTGAAAATAAATAAATTGGAAAAAAAATACCAAGTTAATAAAAAATGACATTTAAGACTATCTGTGACTCTTCTAATTCAAATTCTAAAAACACATGGAGAGTCATCTAAATTCCTGTTGTAGAACATTTAGTGGCATGAAAAATGTTCATGCCATAGTGGATAGCAAAATAAAAAATTTGGAAACTAGTATTACAGTTTGATTCCAGTTAATACTTGAGTGGAAAAATGGTTTTCTATATTTTAGTCTGGTTGTCAAGATGTGGTTATTTTTACCCAGTGAGATTATTTTCTTCTTTTTCCCTCTCTTGATTTTTTAAGTTTTTCTTTACAGAAAACATATACTGTACTTATAGTGAAAAATAAGAAAACCAAATATGCCAACTGTATAAATTAACATGTAAAATGATTAATTCTATAGCATCAAGAATACATTTCCACTGGTCTTTCTATCATACCACAACCTTAAATCCTGGCTTTTATAAATGTTGAAAAGGTGCCCTTAATATAAGAAAAGATTCCATTCTAGGATTCTTCATGTCTTGTCAAATACTTCAATAGTAAAAGGTAACATTTCTTATTGTTAAAACCAGTAGATACAGAAATAGGAAGGTAAACATTTTTATTAAATAAAGTCACAAAAATTTATAACTTTCAAATGGATCTAGTCTGAGAATAAACATAGTCAAATTTTAATGACAATTTCATATAGGAAATATGGCACCCCAAATCAGTAGGGAAAGGATAAACTGACCTTACCAAATGCCTGGCCATTTATAAAAAATCACACCTCTATTTCTTACCTTATGACTTATATCAAAATAAAGGCCCGATGTATAGAAACTTTAACCATATGAGAAAAACAACAAAAATACTACAAGTGAGTATGCTTATCATCTTGGAAGAGAAAAAGCCTTTCTAAGCATGACAAAAAAATTGAGAACCCACAATGGAAAAGACACATGCTATGGCTGTATCTCTAGATACAACTACAAAAATTCCATGTGGTAGGGGCGCCTGGGTGGCTCAGTGGGTTAAGCCGCTACCTTCGGCTCAGGTCATGATCTCAGGGTCCTGGGATCGAGTCCCGCATCGGGCTCTCTGCTCAGCGGGGAGCCTGCTTCCCTTCCTCTCTCTCTGCCTGCCTCTCTGCCTACTTGTGATCTCTCTCTGTCAAATAAATAAATAAAAATCTTAAAAAAAAAAAAAAATTCCATGTGGTAAAACACTGCATAAAAGTTTAAAAAAAAAAAGCAGCATAAAAGTTAAAAGAAAAATATCTGAGCACAAATGACAGAGTTCATATCTTTAATATGCAAAGAGTTCTTACAAATCAATTAAAAATGAAGAAACCAATAGTAAACAAAATTTTAAAAAGGAAAAAGAGAACACAATTTGGCTGTGCCCAATAACATTCTTTCTCAGGAAATACTAACAGTACAGGAGGGGACCCCCACACCCAAATCTAAACTACATAACTCTAAAACTCTAACCAAAGCTCACTGAGCCCAGTGTAAATCGTACAGTTTGGAATTTTGAGCTAAGAAGCAAAGAACCCAGGAATTTGGGGAGCTAAATCCCAAAGAAAAGGTTCCTGGTCCCTGCTGCTGATCTAAAGCTCCCCTGGTTTTCTCTCCCAGCCCAGGCTTAGTTGTTCTACTCCCTCTACGGATTCCAAAAAATGATCAGTATCTTTCTAATAAATTCCATTTTTGTGTTTAAACTGGTCAGTAATTTTCTATTACTTATAACAAGTCCACTCAGAAAAAAATCAAATATTCAATAAAAATATAAGATGATGCTCAAGCTGACTAACATACAAATACAAATTACCAATTTTTACCTGTCCAACTTCCAAAGACTAAAGGACTAATAATATCCACTGATGGAAGAAAAATGTCATTCTCATATACAATTGCTAAGTGTATAAAATAGTACAAATTTTTTGGAAGATAATTTAGCATTATTTATCAAAAATTTAGGTTTTTATATCTTGCACAGTAAAACTTCTAGAAATTAATTTTATTAAAAAATGATAGGAGGTAGCATTACAGTTATGCATTCATGGTAGCACTGGTTAAAATGATACAAAATTGGGGTAAAAACTTAAATGTGTGACAGAAGAAGACACTAACGGCCTGGAATCACACTTGAAGTACCCTCCCTACTTTGTCTCTAAGCCCTTCATGATCTGGCTCTTGGACTCATCTGCATGTTCTCCCTCATTACTCCTTTCCTTATTTTCTTCTAGCCACACTGACCCCACATCCTTCCCTGAACACATTAAGCACACTCCCATCTCGGGGCCTGGGCACACACTACATATTCCCTACAGTGTTCCTCCCCCAGATCTTCACATGGCCTTCCTCTCGCATCCTGTAGATCTCTGCACAAATGTCCCTCCCCTCACCCAAAAGGTACTTCATGTAGAGGATACCTCCCCAAAAAGTATAATATAAACTCCATGATGATGGAGACACTGTCTTAATCTTTGCTCTAACCTCAGCACCTAGCACAAAAAAGACCTGAATGATTAAATAATTCATGGCAGAGCCATATAATGGAAGAGCATATGGCCCTTAACTGAAATAACTCATCCAAGAAATTGAGTAAACACACTAAGTAGAAGAGTTACATAATTTATCTTATTTTTTAGTATATAAAAACCAGCAGAGTTGACCCTTGAACTACAGAGAGGTTAGAGCCACTGATCCCCCCATACAGTCAAAAATCCACGTATAACTTTTGACTCCCCCAAACTAAAAACTTAACTATTAATAGCTTACTGTTGACCAGAAGCCTGACCAATAACCTCACAGTCGACTAACACATATTTTTTATGTTATGTGAGTGTTATATACTTGTAAGTAAGCAAGCTAGAAAAGCAAATGTTATGAAAAATGTCCTAAGGAAGAGAAAATACATTTATAGCACTGCACTGTATTTATTTTTTTTAAATCCATATATAAGTGGACCCACACAGTTCAAACCTGTATTGTTCAAGGGTCAAGTAAATATAAATTTGTATATGTGAATATATATGCAGAGAAAAAGTCTGCATATGTATTCACCAATCTATTATCTTCCCAGGAGTTACCCCTGAGATGCAAGACTTTCATTTTCAGCTTTATATAAAACTGCATACAAATTTTGGTGCATTTTTTTTTAATGATTAACCATTATTTCTATTTTAATCTAAAAAAATTACCAACAAAGCCCTCATGATCCAGCACCTACCTATCTCTTTAGCCACTGCTTTACATACAAGGGCTTTTATTTATTTATTTTTTTGAGTCAAAATTATTTTATTTTGCACCTCAACATCAGGAATTCTGTTTCTTACATCAGCCAATCATTAAACTTGTTAACAGTTTTGAAAATCTGCTTATATAGTTGGGGATCATTACACCCCCATAGAGAAATTTTAATTGGCTTAAATTGTATCTATAATTAGAAGAGCTTAAATTTTAAAATAAGTTAAGATGGAAAAGTAATACACATAATATATTCAATAGTATATGAGTATGCCAGCTACATAGAGATAACACAAACAACCACAAAGGAAAGCATATTTCTAATTAGGTTAATTTTTAGTTGGTAAACATCTATACAAATGTTAAATATAAAAAATGAATTTTAATAACATTACCAATATGCATACACAAATGATTTCTTTTCTTTTTTTAAAATTTTTTATTTTTTTATAAACATATATTTTTATACCCAGGGGTACAGGTCTGTGAATCGCCAGGTTTACATACTTCACAGCACTCACCAAAGCACATACCCTCCCCAATGTCCATAACCCCACCATATAAGGGCTTTTAGATCAGCCTTCCCTCTCCCATCGCTTCCTTCACATACTGAACTCTAATTCAAATGCTACCAGTATTGTCTCCTCTGACACTGCAGATCAGGGTCTTTCTGGCCCATGCGAAATACAAGGACCAGACTTCAGAGGGTCATGAAGCTCAAAAAGTTTTATGCAAAATCTGTGCGTTTGAGTATATATGAATTTTTCTTGGGAAAGTATACATAAATTTAATAGAGTTAGATTCAACTAATGAGTCATTGAACATTTTATCAAAAACTAATGATGTACTATACCTTTGCTAATTGAATTTAAATTAAATAAAGTAATACTGGGACGCCTGGGTGGCGCAGTTGGTTAAACGACTGCCTCCGGCTCAGGGCGTGATCCTGGAGTCCCAGGATCGAGTCCCACATCAGGCTTCCAGCTCCATGGGGAGTCTGCTTCGCTCTCTGACCTTCTCCTCGCTCATGCTCTCTCTCACTGTCTCTCTCTCTCAAATAAATAAATAAAATCTTTAAAAAAAATAAAGTAATACTGTACCAAAAAAAATTAATTAGCGTCTCAAAGAAAATATGACCCATAAAAGGATGGAGGACCAAAGCTCCTGACAGTGCTATCACTCCATTCTCTGTTGTACATCTATACTCTGTACATATTTCCATTATTATAATATATACAGACTTTTTTTTTTTAAAAGATTTTATTTATTTATTTGACAGAGATCACAAGTAGGCAGAGAGGCAGGCAGAGAGAGAGAGAGAGAGGAAAGCAGGCTCTCTGCTCAGCAGAGAGCCCGATGTGGGACTCGATCCCAGGACCCTGGGATCATGACCTGAGCCGAAGGCAGCGGCTTAACCCACTGAGCCACCCAGGCACCCTATACAGACTTTTTTAAGTATTTATGTGTTGGTCCCTTCTCCTAGGCAACGGTTTTCTTTTACCATACACTCCACACCCCTGTAGACATCAAAATAGTTGTTTCCACATTTTCACATCTACTTGATGTCAGTACTAATGCCCAGTATGGAGGCAAACAAACAAACAAACAACAAAAAAAGAAGTACATACCTCTGTTAGATGCAAGAATAACTCTCATCCAGTAGAAGGGATCTGCAGAATCTGATGACATTATTCCAAACAGTGGTATCTATAATATTACATAAAACAGTTTTTAAAAATGCATTACATAAATTAAGTTGGAACTTAATTCACAACTCAATTATTTAATGTTTGCAATACTTAGAAGAAAAAAAAAACACTACTTCTCATGTTCTGTAACAAAACAAGTGAACCCTAAAAGGAAAGTTTCAGGGTTTTTTTAAAAGATTTTATTTACTTATTTTGACAGAGAGAGAGCACAAGTAGGCAGAGCAGCAGGCAGAGGGAGAAGGAGAAGCAGGCTCTCCGCTGAGCAGGGTGCCGGATGTAGGGCTTGATCCCAGGACCCTGGGAATCATGACTTGAGCCAAAGGCAGTGGCTTAACCAACTGAGCCACCCCCGTGTCCTAAAAGGAAAGGGTTTTTTTTAACAAAAATAAAAACAAATCACTACTTACACAAATCTACTAGTAAAAACACCTATCAGGATGAAGATTTGTTGCATAACAATGTGAATACACTTAACACTACTGAACTGTATGCTTAGAAATGGCTAAGATGGGGGTGCCTGGGTGGCTCAGTGGGTTAAAGCCTCTGCCTTCAGCCCAGATCATGATCGCAGGGTCCTGAGATCAAACCCCAAATAGGGCTCTCTGCTTAGCAGGGAGCCTGCTTCCCCCCTCTCTCATCCTGCCTCTCTGCCTACTTATGATCTCTCTCTTTCTCTCTGCCAAATAAATAAATAAAATCTTTAAAAAAAAAAAAAAAAACGGCTAAGATGGTAAATTTTATTTTTTTTTACAATTAAAAAATACCCCTATCAGTAAATTACAGGAGATATCCACCCAGTCATAGAATAATTTTGCTAAGCTATGGGTGCTAATGACAGCCACAGTCACACTCCAATGTTAGACTCAAGGTTTTTTTATATGTGTGTGTGTGTGAATATTATGCAGCCACTAAAAAGAAGCTTAAAGAAGCTTGTAACAGCATAAAGAAGTGCTTATGTTTTAATACCAAGTATGACACTATGGTTATCAAACTGGGGCAATTCTGCCCCCCAAAGGATATCTGGCACTATCCAGAGACATTTTTGGGTGTCACAACTTGAAGGGAAATGCTACTGCACCTCGTGGGTAGAGGTCAGGGATGCTGCTGAACATCCTACAATGACCCCACAATAAAGAATTAACCGGGCCTAAAATTCAGCGCCATTGTTGAGAAACCCTGCTATAAAAAGAAAGGTACAGAATTATATAAATGGAAGTTTGATACTGTAAAAATATGTGTAAAAGATAAAACTAAGTGTAAATATTTAAAATCCTGAAAAGTAATTTCTGTAGGTGGTAGGATTAAGGCTGACTTTTTCTTTATTCTTCTCAGCATTTATCAGATTTTCTATAATAAGTACATACTACTTTTTCATCAGAAAAAAAAAAAAGAAAAAGAAAAAGAAACTCTTCGCTTCAGAATGTTCCCAATTATATGATCGATGTTCAGGATACAGCTCCTGGCCATACCTCTTCCCTTACCATGCAGGGATCAGACACAAAGAAAAATACATTTCCAATTTCAAAAAACTTCTTTACACAAAGCTGATTTTTTTTTTTTTTTTAAGTTGCAAAAGATGCTGCCAACAATTCTGAACAATCCATCTGATCAACCTCACCCTTTCTGGGCATCTGGATTTATTAGCTGGGTAGCAAAGCTGGTGAAGCAAGAAGCATGGATATTTTATGTCCCCTAATGCTGCAGATACTCTTCAGGTAATGTGAGAGACAGGGAGGAAGGAAGTTAGTGTATAAGAACCAATTAACACTACAGGACAGTCCACATCACAATCTTCCATAAGTGGGAGAGAGGTCAATCAGTCAAATCACTTTGCTTAATTGCACCTGATAGAGATGGCCATTACCTCCACAATTAGATGATTTGTGGGACAATGAACAAGAAAAAGTCAGCCAACCTGCCCTAAGTAATGGCATTCCCTCCTTTCCTGAAGACAACTGGATTATTAAACTCAATGTCTGGTTTTATTCCTCTCAGTAAAAT
The DNA here is from genome assembly GCF_020171115.1 of Neogale vison. NCBI lineage: Eukaryota > Metazoa > Chordata > Mammalia > Carnivora > Mustelidae > Neogale > Neogale vison. The sequence goes on along the minus strand of NC_058102.1, from coordinate 119,539,391 downwards.
CAATAGCTATGGGTTTATGTACAACAATAGTTGAGCAGCAACTCCCCCATGCATAAGAAAACACATTTTACATGTTTACATGTTTACATATTTTACATGTTTTTTAAACATGTAAAATAGTAGAAGCTAACAAGAGTGAAAAAAGCTAACAAAAAGAGGGGTGCCTGGGTAGCTCAGTCAATTGAGCATCTGACTCAATCTCAGCTCAGGTCCTGAAATGAACTTAGGGTCGTGAAATCAAGTCCCACACTGAGTTCCATGCTGGATATGGAGACTACTTTAAAAACAAACAAACAAACAAAAAAACTAAGGAAAAAGAATAAAAAATCCATGAAGTAGCGTAGGAAGAAAAGGGATCATGAACTGAAGCACTGGCGGTCATGGGGGTGAGCAAAGTGCAGACAACTGAGAAGCAGAGAGCCCAGCATGAAGCTGCTCCAGCCATCACAATGGGAAGGCAACAAAATCCTCCCAATTCCCACAACATTCCAAACCTGGAGAGGAGCAGGCTGCACAGATAGCCTTATCTTTTTGTCTCCTTTGGTTAAAGGGACTAGAAAAAGCAGCTGGGATGAAACAGAGAAGTGAGCAATGGGGCTTTCTTCTGGTGACAATTACAGGGTCACCATGAGTTGGGAATGAGGGAATGATCTGAGGTCAGGAATGGAACAGCCTGTTCCATCACCTGATGAGAACCAGTTCGGGAGAGGAGACAACCATGCCCACCTAGTAATTATTGCACTTATCACTGCGTATCTCACCTCCCACCATTCCCTCCAACTAAATAAAACTCGGTGAAACTGGAGACCCCAAGCCCCTTAACTGTGGCTAGGAGGGGAAAATAAACCTGTCTGGAATTCAATGGAAAGAGATTCAAGAAGTTACCAGCCCTGGGCAGAACTGCCTAAATATGAGAAAGACATAAAACACACTTTGGCAACTATGCAATTATACTGCAGGGAAAAAAACAATAAAGTAACATAAAATGCATAAATTAACTTATTGCATGAAACAGTCATGAGAAATACCACACTTTCTGAGCAACACAGTTCCTACGGGTCTTGGGTTCTAACAGCCAAGCTTAAAATATTTACTACCGAGCCCTTCACAGAACAATGTCTGCTGACCCTTGGATTAGAAAATTCAATATTGTCAAGAAGGTAATTTTTTTCTAAATTTATCTATAAATTCAAAGCAATACAAATCATAATCCCAGCTATAGAAACTGACAAGGTGATTCTGAAATCTATACAGAAATACGAAAAACGTAGAATAATCAAAAACCATTGTGAAAAGGAAAAACAAAGTTGAAAGACTTACGACCTGATTACAGGACTTAATATAAAGCTATGGTAATCCAACAGTGTGACCATAACAATGGAATATACATGAATGGAAAAGAACAGAGTACAAAAATATATCCACACTTATACCGTTAACTGATTTTCAGCAAAGATGCCAAAGTAATTAAATGGAGAAAGAAGAGCATTTTCTGGCTATCCAAACAGAAAAAAATGAACCCAAACCTTACTTACACCATACACAAAAATTAACTTGGACTACATCACAGACCAAAACATATAAGCCAAGACTATAAAATATTCAGAAGAATACAGGAGAAAATCTTCTCAACCTTAGAAGATAAGAAAACAAAAACCATGAACCATCAAAGAAAAAAGTCGCTAAACTTCCAAAGGAAGGATTTTTGCTCTTCACAAGATATTAAGAAAATGAAAAGGCAAGCCATATACGAGGAAGACATAGTCATAGTCTTCCTATTTACCTGACAAAGGACTTGTATCCAGAAAATATTTTAAAAGGCACATAATTCAGGGCACCTGGGTGGCTCAGTTAAGCATCTACCTTCAGCTCAGGTCATGATCTCAGGGTGCTAGGATCAAGCCCCACATCAGGCTCTCTGCTCAGCAGGGAGTCTGCTTCTCCTTCTTCCTCTGTTCCTCCCTCCCTGCCCCCGGCCCTCCCGGCTGGTGCTCACCCTCTATCTCTCTCTAAAATTTTTAAAAATCTTTTAAAAATGCGGGGCGCCTGGGTGGCTCAGTGGGTTTAAGCCTCTGCCTTCGGCTCAGGTCATGATCCCAGGGTCCTGGGATCGAGCCCCGCATCGGGCTCTCTGCTTGGCAGGGAGCCTGCTTCCTCCTCTCTCTCTGCCTGCCTCTCTGCCTACTTGTGAGCTCTCTCTCTGTCAAAATAAATAAAATCTTTAAAAAAATAAATAAATAAAAAATAAAATAAAATAAAAATCTTTTAAAAATGCATATAATTCAATGAGACAATAATAAAAATTTTTAATGACCAAAAGACTGGAAAAAGACACTTCACAGAAGATAAACAAATGCCCTATAAGTACATGAAGAAATTGCTCAATATCATTTACTAGGGAAATGCAAATTAAAAACCACACCCATTAGAGTGACTAATACTAAAATGCTCAACAAGAGGAAGGGCAGGCAAGGAAGGGGAGAAACTGGAACTCCTATACCTGCCTGATGAAAATAAAAAATGGGGCAATCACTTAGAAAAAAGTTTGACTATTTCCTATAAAGCTGAACATGTAATTACCATTCAACCCACCAATTCTACTCCTAGGAATTTACCCAAGAGAAATGAAAACAAATATTCACAGGAAGTCTTGCCCAGGAATGGTCACAGCAACTTTATTATAGACAAAACTTGGTAACAACCCAAATGTCCAACAGCAAGTGAACAGATGAACAAATTCTGTACAGTCATCTAGTAGAACACTCCTCAGAAATAAGAAGGATGAATTACTGCTCTACCAAACACAGGGACAAATCTCAAAATACTCATGATAAAGCCAGAGCTAAGGAATGATACTGCATGATCCCACTTAGATGAAATTCTAAAAAAAACAAATCAAATTATAGGAACAGAAAGCAGATCAGTGCTTGCCTGACACTGGGGGTGAGTTGGAGACTGACTAAGAGATTACACAGAACTTTCTGGAGTGACAGAATGTTCTGTATCCCCTGAGGTAGCAGGTATGTGGGTGTCTACATTTGTCAAAACTCTTCAAAATGTACACTTAAAAAATAAGTGTATTTTACCATACATAAATTATACCTTTATAATCTAATTTTTTTATGGAGGGGAGGGGAATTTCTAAGATGTTAAAAGTAGCTGGCAAAAATATGGATGATTATTCTTCTTTTCTCTCTACTTTTCCGTATTTAAAAAAAGTTCTCGGGCGCCTGGGTGGCTCAGTTGGTTAAGCCACTGCCTTCGGCTCAGGTCATGATCCCAGAGTTCCAGATCAAGTCCCCAATCTGGCATGGGGCTCCCTGCTTAGCAGGGGGTCCGCTTCTTCCTCTGACCCTCCCTCCACTCAAGCTTTCTCACTCTCCCTCTCTCTCAAATAAGTAAATAAAATCTTTAAAAAAAAAAAAAAAAAGGCTCTCTCTCCCTGACCACTGAAAACAATCTTAAACTAAGTACAGCAGTAAAATATCTTGATGACCAAATTATTTCACTCTTCAAAAAAAAAAAATACATTTGGCTTTTCCCCAGACTATGGACTTACTCTGCTCTACTGCTTCCTAATATAACTTTTTATACTTCCTTTTATGTATTTTCAATAGCTCTTTTTTTTAATTTTTTTAAAGATTTTATTTATTTATTTGACAGAGAGAAAAATCACAAGTAGTGCAGAGAGGCAGGCAGAGAGAGAGGAGGAAGCAGGCTCCCTGCTGAGCAGAAAGCCCCATGGCTCGACCCCAGGACCCTAGCCAAAGGCAGAGGCTTTAACCCACTGAGCCACCCAAGCGCCCCATCCTCAAAAAACCTGCACCTAAAGCATCTAGTTTAATCCTCTCAACAATCTTGTGACAGGGACAGATCACATTTTACCCTCATTCTGTGAACTTAATCTCTGCAAAATACTAATAAAAAGCATCAATGAATTTTATCTATTTATAAATACAGGGTATCACTGGGGTTCTAGAATTTGACTTTTTGAGATTTTTAAATTAATACATGCTATTTACAACATGATTAAAGGCCAACAAAAATAGAAAAAAAATTTGCAATGTATATGTCAAAGGTTTAATGCTTTTATATATAAAAATCTGTCTTTATACAAAAAAACCTCAAGAAAAAAATGGGTAAAGATCATTAACTGCACATTAAGAGAAAAAAAGAATAAAAATGTTCAAACCCACTAATTTAAAAAAAAAAAGAATACACAGTAGGACAAGATAACCATTTTCACCATCAACTCAGATTAAAAATAACAATGCTCAAAATATTTCAGGCTTTATTTTATCTATTTAATCTATTTAATCTATTTATATTTATCTATTATTTAAACTAAAATAAATTTTCTCAAATTATAACCAATCAAAACCCTCCAACAAAAGCATAGGCATTTAATTAATATTTTGGTTTTGGTTACATACCTGACAACATACTAAGAAAATGAAGAGAGTTATGGCAGTCCATAGTACCTTCTCTCTAAACTGGATCTACATCAAAATAAGAATGATCAATCAAAACCAAGAAACAGCAAATACAAAGCAAAATTCCACATTAAAGCATAACATTCTGCATCATGACAGGCTCCAATTATTTACCTTAAAATACTCTGACCTAGTTAGTATCAGCTAAAGCAAACAGCTCAACTTTTCAAACATACCTTCTTTACTTTTCCGAAAATTAAGTAAATTAAATACAGGCAGGCCTCAACACCCTGAACTACATTAACTGAAACCAAAAAGGATAAAAAGCAAGACACAGATCCAGTATGCATGTATTTCAGTTAACACAGCATTGTGCGAAGCAGGGACTGCCCAGGATAATATTATATGAATATCTTATGGAATATGAAAAGCTAGAGCTTCTCGGGATGCCTAACATGTAACTGAAACAACTATTTTTAAAACCACAAAGCAATTAAAAAAAAAAAAAAGAAATACACTTCTAAATGAAACAGTAAGTTTATCAAAAGTTTCACACACCTATTTCTGTTAGTTTTGTGAGATATCAAAGGCAGAGAAGAGGACTGTCAGGGAATTGGCCAGTTTGGGACTAACAGTATTACTGAATTTAAATACCTGTGTTCCAAAAGTGCACAAGGATTCAAGAATAATTTGATGCAGTCATATTATTTTCTGAATGCATTTATGTGATTCTTCCATGTATTGAATGACCAAGAAATGGGAGGCATATACTTGCACAACTGTAAATCATTTAGGTAAAACAACTGTACTCATCAAAAGTGACCCAGCAGACTGAGTCATTCATAGTGCAGTGGGTCCCTAGAGATAGAATATCTTATCTAACACATAGGCCAAAGAAACACTTGGTTTGGAAATATCCCAACTTAAAGAACAGACCTTTTTAAAAACAGAGGATAACCCATCTAAACTGGTTTAAACTGGTGTTACTTACTTTGCGCCTCTTGCAAGGAAGAGCAGTTCTATTTCTCCAAATATACCAGAAAAGGGTTGGGGACAGTTAATCAATCTTGCTAGTTCAGTAGAGTAAGTCATTTAGCTACCCTCTATATTACCAATATGTTATACTTACTTTCCTTTCAGGTTTCTGAATTTCTGGTAGAACTGCACAGAAAGGTTTGATAACTTCTAAAAATTTGACTGTAAAAAGAAAAAAAAGAATACCTCTGTTACAAAGTTTTTAAAAAGAGATGTACCTTTTTACAGAAACCAATACAAACATCCTCTAACTTTTAATGAAGATTCATCCCATTCCCACCTCCAAAGTAATCACAGTACTCTCCATTTCAAATATATCAGGGAAGAGAAATAATTAAGGGACAAAAGAATCCAAAAGTTTTAAGGGTTTACTCCATAGAAGCAAATACAAATACCCTTGTGCCATGATTTTGCTTCCTCATGTTGGTATCCAGCCCTTTTATATATACAGAAAAGGAATACTTTCATAAGCATTACTACATCAAGAAAGAAAGAACGAGAGAATGCAGTCTACTACATTACCCACATGACAATGTACTATAGAAGAAAATAAGATGTATCAGAGGAAAAATGCAAGAGGAAATGTGCTGACACTGCAGAACTGACTTAATTTAGATTAAAAGATGCTGAAATGTATAAGTGAGAAAGATTATGGATTCACCTTCTACACAGAGAGTTTTGTGTGTTTTGTTTTGTTTTGTTTTTTAAGTATACAATCTCTATTTCATTTCACTTACACCAACCTTCATTGCTTGGTTGCTCTCCCACATAATGATCTCAAAGAACTTGTGTATGGATGATAATCAGCCCAGAAAATGACCATGACATTTCATGAGAAAGCACTGCTTTTCCAGACAACTTATAACATATCAAAGTAAGATAAACCAAGGTTCTTTAAGGATAGACACTATATTCTGGCATAGCTTAAGTCAATTCCTGCCAAAGAACTGGAGAATGAAGATGATATTCTCTCAGTCTTTGCCAGTGTCTGTAATGTGCAGAAACACAAGAAGGCACTATTAGTTATGATCATCATCTTCTACAGAGACTGCAGTCTGTATCCTAACACCAAGAAATTGTTTTAAAACTGACCTAACTAATTACACTTTCATAGTGAGCTAAAAGCTGACTATATAATCTTCTCATGAAACTTCTCAAAACGATGGTAGTCACTGACATTTGACAGAACTCAGAAATTCCCAGAGCAGATACTCATTGACCAAGTGCCATTTTGGACTATTTGGAAAATGTGAATTATAGAAGCTTTCTTCTCTAATGCAACACAAATGATCAACCACATCAGAAAACTTCCTAGACTCCTTTATCCTCTTTCCTTCCCACCTCAATCCAAATCACCCTCCCAGATTTCTTGGCATTGTCCCATCACTGGTGTTGGAGAGCTCCTGTTCAAGCAATGCTTCTGTCGGCCACTTGTCTATTCTTGCGTTGCAGAACGTCACCGATTAAAATGTAAATTCAAGGTCAGGGGTCTCCTCTATTTCCTTCCTAAACGTTCACTAGTTGGCCAGTGGATGCACCGCTCAGGTTTGCACTTAACCATTCATCCAAGGAACATCGGCAACAGCTATATAAGTATATGCGTGAATGCATGGGCCGTTGAATGTTCAGGAGATAGCCCTCAAAGATCCCCATAATTCAAGGCCTTGTCCCTAAGGCTTATACAACCTCACACACAGTGAGTTTTCAGTCAACGCTAGAAAATAACTGAAATGAAAATTTTAGGGAAAACGCTATGCTGCCAATCGCACTTTCTTCCTCCCCTAAAATACATGCCATGCATCACTTTAAAAAAAAAAATATCCAACAAGTCAGAGAGCTTTATTCATCACACTAACGTGCCAAGGAAGGGTGACTTGGAAATAAAAATGTGAGCTTCCTAAGCTCCTGAAAAATTAGAAGGGGTCCAGGTTTCGCTCGGTTCCCTAACTCCCCGCCCCCCAAACCAATGGCTTCCCCTCTCCGTCCTCCGCTCCCCGCCACCTAGAGAGCGCAAACCCCGGGCCTCCGGGCCCCGGGCCCCGCAGGCGGCTCCGGAAAGGCCGCACCGCCGAAGGAGCCTCGGAGGAGGCCCCCGGCCCGCGCCCTCCGCAGCGGCCCGGCGCGGCCCGCGCCTCTCCCTCCCGCCCCCGGGCTGGGCGACCCGGGTCGGGCGCCCGCCCCGCCGCCCGTGGAGGCCGGCAGCCCAGCGAGTGCTGCGCCGCCGCTACTCACTGCCCATGGCGGCGGCTGGGGCGGCCCGGCGGGGCACGGCGGCCTCGGCACTGCCTTTGCTCGGGTCCCACGGCTCGGGTCTCGCCGCCCGCTCCCGATGCGCTCCTGGCCGGCCCCGCGCAGGCTCCGCCCCGCGCCACGTGACCCGCCCGCCCGTCCCGCCCGTCCCCGCCCCCTGGCGAGCGCCCGGCAGTTGGCAGCCGGCGCGGCGGACGTCCGCGCGTTGCCATGGTCACCGCCAGCGCGCCAGTGGGCGTGCTCCAGCTCTGCAGCCGAGTTCAGGAGCCTTGGCAGGATTGCAGCGGCCAGGCTCTATACTGCCTGAGCTCTTCTCTGAGCTCACTGCCAAGCAATACCCGTTTCCTCGACCTCCTAGTCCGGTCCAGGCCTCCCGGGTCAGGACCCGGCCAAAGCGGCCGCCCGAGGGTCGCGGGCCAGAGTTGCATCTCTGAGTGTGACCCTAACAGCCCTTTTATTTTGCTCCTGCCTTATCGGAACTTCGTGGAAGTTGTCAAAAATCTTGTGATAATCTGTCTATAATTAATAGCTATGAACTCCCCACTATTATGTGTGCTCCTTCTTCAGCTTCTCTGATAGACGAAGATCCGCGTTTTGTCCCCCCTTATCCCTTCTGGGACAGCGTGGCAATAAGGGAAATCAGTCTTGGAAATCAGTCTTAGAAATCAGCCTGCAACCTGTACCCCTGAAGCAAATAATACATTGTATGTTAATTTTTTAAAAAAAGAAAGAAAGAAAGGAAAAAGAAATCAGCCTGCATTTTAATCTCTTCTTCTGAATGGCTTTGGGCAATTAACCTTTCTGAGGTACATCAGTAAGATAAGGATAATAGCCATGTACTATAGGTGTGAAAATTAGAGGACGAGACTGACACACAGAAGGCCCTCAAATGTATTCTCCAAGTCAATTTTAAACCCCTACTGTAACTTCTGCTCTAACTTCTAATGAAACAAGCTATTTCAAAGTTCACTAATGACGCAAAACCACCAAATCCAATGATCTGTCCTAAGACTTCATCTGCATCCAAGAAGGAAACCAGTGATTCATATGTGTGTGTGAAAGAGACTGAGAAAAGTTGATTTTCTCCTTGACCAAACTCCAGCCAGGCTCTGGTGAGCCCTTTCTTCACTAAGCTTTACCCAGTCCTATAAAGATTTAAACAGAGATTAACAGCTCCATCCCGAAAGTGACCCTAGCCCTCCCTTGAAGAATCTGCCTGTGAAAACTCAAAACTGCCCGAAGAATTTACCATTTGTTCCAACACCTGAAGATACTGCTTCTGTCTTCTAGCCTTTGTGAAAGGTAGGAGCCTAACTTTCATAAGCACCATTTAACGAACCCAGATTGGTGTCACATGGACAAATCCCTCTTCCTTCAAGCTTTTTGTCATTTTTTCACTTCCTGACTCTGAGCCCCACCCACCTGCTCCTTGTTCTGTCGTTTTTGCTTTAGATTTCCAGTCCCCTCTGTACAAATCAAAGTTGAGTTCAGTTCATGCTGGACTCTTTTCTACTGCAATAATATACTGCTGATTAAAATCTGTCCTGACTTCTTTACCTGGTGTGAGGCATTGTTTATCTTTGAAAACACACACACACACACACACACACACACACACACACGTAGGCTGGGCATGCACAGAACTCTGCTCCACTTGGGGTCATCTGGGACAGCTCCAAGACTGGAGACTTGAATGAGCAGAGGGATCTCTCACTCACAAGCCCAGCATTTGCGGCTGCCTGTCAGCTTCAACATCTCCACAGGGCCCCTTCATTTTGCCTGGGCTTCCTCAAAACATGGCCGCTGGGTACCAAGGGAATGTTCTTGTTAATGACCCAGCATCACTTTCAGTGCATTATCTTGGTAGAGGCAGCCACAAATGCCTGTTCAATCTCAAGAGAGTAGGAAAACAGACTCTGCCTCTAGGTGAAGTTGTGGCAAGGTTCTGGAAGGGCAGGTGAAGCAAAATACTGCTCTAGCCACTTTGGGAAACACAAAGTTTGCCAGAGTTATAACCTCCCATCCTATGACTTCATTCTTGTCTCACTCTATTCTGTATGAGTCATTTTTATACTTCTCTAAGCTCCCCTACTATCCATAAACTTCTAGATGGCAGAAACGTAATTTTTGTATCACCTATGGTGACTGGCAAATGGTTGGCTTACACACAGTTTTGGCCCTATACTGTGAGCTAATTTCACACATATAATATCCTTTCAATAAAGATGCACTAAAATGAAAGCCTAATTGACAGACAAAGAGTTGCCTCCACTTCTCTTTACTTCTTCTTTCTGGGACAGCTCCATGTTTCAAGTAAAAGAACCTGGGAATAAGCTCTGACATGTTAGGTAACTGCTGTGAATTATCCTTCCAACATTCTTCAGTCTTTCTACTATTACATGCTACCCAGAACTTGTCCTCTTTTTTTTTTATGTTTTTCCATCTGTTTATGAGGACTGACAGATACTGAAATAGCAAATGCCTTCCAACAATGAAATGTAAACAGCAGAACAATAATTTAACAGGATATTTGTTGTTTTGTTTTTGATATTTTGTTGTATTCTCAAAATCTTGATGTTATGTTGCTATCTACAACACAAGCATCTTTTTCTGCAAGTAAAGTAATGCCTTGTTTGGTAGGGGGAAAAAAAACCATAACCACTATTCATGGTGTTCCACAGAGAATGCAGGCTTCTGGATGTCACATCACTAGAACAAATCCAAGAACCACCATCCTAGGGATGCAGGCTCTATAAAACCTCAGTGACAGATGTCATCACAAGAAAATACCGCCGTTAGGGAGAGGTTAACCATCCCATCCTGAGTCGTTCGGAATCCTGGCAGCTGCATAATTGATCTGCTTGCTGGAAGACATTCAGGTTTCAGAGGCTGACCCAAGGTGACACATAGGAGATCATTGCAGTGTTCATTCTGAATGATCATGTGGTCATCTTCTGCCCATGCAGAGTAGTAACGTACCACATGTGGGTGATGCCCAAGGACTGCATGAGCATAAACATATTGACTACAATATGCCAATTAATCTACATCTATCAGCAGTATCACTCTACCTTGACCTCCCACACTGTTTTAGCACACTCAACAAGAACATATCTCTCTATGTGTAAAATGCGTTGTCATCTCAAATAGATAGATAGTCCACTGAGGACAAATAGCAACCCATTTTCCATTTTACTCTCATGTATTTCTAATGTCCCAAACAACACCATATATGCAGTAAGTGTCCAATAAACTACTGGGGAAATACTATCCTACTGTTAGAGGGTCATTTCTCACTTTTGTTCAATTATAGTTGATTCTCCACATGACTCAGAGAAGACACAGGGAAATAACACTAAAGGAACATACTTTTATTAAAAGTTTTCTAAGATTAACTGATTTTGCAAATGGCAATGGGGAAATAACAGTCTGCTTTAGACTGCTTTATCAGATTTAAATACAAGCATGACAATGAGTTACTACTCCCACTGAGTAATTTAGGAGTTGTTTATTTGAATTAATAGTAGGTTGTAAATATTGAGGATTTAAAAACATTTTGTCCAAATTTCCCCCAAATGTGATGGTTTTAACACTAAACTTAGAAGCTGAAGGTGAAAAGCAAATATCCAAGTATATCCAAGGGAAATGGAGGTGAAGCTTTTGGAACCTCAAGATTCAAGTCTTGATTCTCATCTGTGACTTCCCTCCTGTGGAACCCCTAATTTCTTTTAACTGCATTTCCTCGCTTTTGTAAAATGGACACTATTTCTATTGTCAGTCAAGGAATTAAAAAAAAATTCATAAGTAATACAGTCAGACTAAAAGAAGTTACGCTTTAGAATATTTTCTAAATAATATGCATATACAAAAATGGAGCAAATGGTTCTCAAAGAAGAAAATTTTATTTTACTAAGAATATGTCACTTTAGACAAAATCAATATTTTTTTCACTCTTGTTAATACTTCTCTTCAATGAATACCCAATTTGAGCTCTATTCTTCATTGAATATGAAATTAACATAGATATATGTTAATATCACATTATGTGATATTATTATGTGATAATATTATTATGTATAATATCACATTATCAAATTTCCCAGGGGAATACAATAAAGGTGTTTTATTAATTTTGCTATGCTATTTTTATCCCATACTTTATTATGGGAGTATTTGATTTGGTCCTTTCCTACGACGTAATTAAAAATGCTGACCCGTGTTGCAACAGTGATTGAGAGTAAGAAGGTTAAGATACAGAAGACACATTTTTTTTAGAAGACAATTTCATGGCTCATGGTGGTGAAGACATAATAAGATACCAGAGAAATTAGAAGAAATCTAAACTTCTAAAAAACAAAAAAAAAAACAAAAAAACCCTAGTTTTCCCTCTCATTTTGTGCTTCAAGCTTGGAATTTTTAACTCAAGAAACCAAGAGATCTGAAAAAAATGACAGGCCTTTCATGTTTTTCTAGTTCAGTCTACAACACTGATAACCGTTTTCATTAGATAGACTTTGTAATTGTACCGATTTACATGCGTGGCACCGAGTTACATGATTTATAAGGCTTGACACAGGAAGGAAGCATTAAGGTGCATGGGCTTGAATATAGGTGCAAAGGGCTGTGAATATTACAGAAATATTAAATTAACAAACTAAGGCATACACTGAAGATGTGAATTGCAAATCTACTCCTGTGACCCAAACAACCATGTTGATTGTGAAAGACTTTACCAGTCACCAAAAAAGGGAGAGGCCATTCCAGTGCCCCAGCACTTCCTCCATTATTTCGAAGAAAAACTCTCATAGCACCAGAATGGAAGATGGCAGAGCCCCTGCAGCACCAAGTGACATTAAGCTACACAGCTTGCTGCTCTGTGATTAAGCTTCCATGAACTTTCAGAGGTAATGCAATGGGCTGGTGATCTCCGTAAACCCCTAAGAACCTGTGCTTGGAAGTTTTCAGCGTTAAAGTTAAAATGCTCCTTAAACACCACAAACGAACATCACTTCATCATACCCTTTTAGCAGCAAGACTGACTAACCAGGAGCTGAAATCCTCGTATCAGACACCAAAAGTCAATCAAAAATATTAAGATATCACTGCAATAAGAATTTAGGGGGAAAAAAGATATGATGACAAACAATTTCATTGTAGCTAAAACTCCTTAATAATACTGTGCAAAAAGATGATACATCCCGAGTCCTTTGTGATGGGATGGATATTTAAGGTCAGTGGGTGAAAACAGCTCTTCTGAGGAACATCCATCAGGACTAGCATAGCTTTGCTCCAGCATTTGGTGAACACTTCTCACCGTGGCTGGAAAGCAGCCCCTGAGATCACATAAAATGAAAATACTGGTAGTCACAGGACTCTGAATAAAGAATGGCAAAATTAATGAAAGTGACACGCACCAAGCAAATTGAGAAGTCATGTCCAGGTGATCTGCAGGTAAATTCTGTAAATTCAAATTAAAGAGACTTTCCTGGGCATATATAGTTAATTAGAAAACATGATCTGAAAAAGTCTGGGTAAGGCACTGGTTCTACAGCTCACTCAGATCTAACCAAAACAGAACACTGTTGTACCTTCAAGGATTAAGGTGACTCATCAGGTTCATGGATTGATGGATAATTCCCTTGGTTACTCTGTGTATTCCAATTAAATGTTCCTCATCAATCCCAACGTCTTAGAGGAACACAGACTTTTCATGTTGCCTAATGGAAGAAGAGAGCAAAGGAGCCGGCTTTTTTCATGCTTGTTTTCTTAAAAGGAAGTAACACTGTTTCAAAGGACACCATCAAGCAAAGGTCTTGGCGAGGACATCTTCATGCTGCTGCAGGTGAAGGGTGCCAATTCCTACAGCAGGGGCTGGCAAAGGGGGTCGACTCACAAGACGGAGCTATGATGAGAGCAGAAAAGAAATAAAATGACCTGCTGACCTGATCAGAGCCCGGCTTTATTCTCCCGAGGCAGGGCATGCATTTCTTTTAGCTTGTTTAACCACAAATCACCTTTTTTGGAAAAATAATAGGTCACCTAGAATAGACTGGAAGGAGATACAGGTCACAACTAAAAACTAAATCCCAGGCATCATCAGGGGAGATCAATTCTTGAATTTGTCCTATTCTTCAGTAACTATTAGTTGGTTTTAGCAGTAGAGTTTCCTAAATTAGAACAATGACAATGATTTGACCCCACAAACTAGTAACAAATGTGTGAAGTGAGTTCTAATTGAAGAAGAACAGGAAGAGAAACAGAAGCCCATTTGCTCTTCTCATTGTTCTTCCCTCCTGACAGTCTAAGCAGTAAGAACTTGGCCTTTGATGGACCCCAGCTATGTGGAAGAGCCTAGAACAAGCATTAGTGGGCATCTCTTCTCCATTACTGTAATACAAACCCACTCATCACCCTGCTTCCCCAGGGCCTGGATTGTGAACTTTAGGACAAGACTAGTGGTAAAGGTAGCTGACAGGTAAGGGCTTTTACTTTAAGTATAATCACTTTTTCTTACATCATACTAGCACATACACATATATATCTTGATAAACATTCAGCATTTCATTCCCCCAAAAAACAGTCTAAGTTAGGTTTTATAGTTTAGTTTCTCTTTAAAAGAATTGGACTGCTAATGGGGGATAAACCCATTTACGGGCACTCCAGGAGAAATAACACACACACACACACAAAACACTGTAAGAGGGAAAGCTATTACCTTGCAGGCCAGCTGCTTTTCAAACCTTGGAGAAACAAAGCACCATGGTCCCATGTTCTGAGGCTCCTCCTGACTCCAAATAAAATCTATAGCAGAAGAAAGTTCATTTCAATACTCCAGGTAAACCTACAGTAACACACACACACACACACACACATTCTATATGTAGAATATATAAAAATATATAGAGATTTATATATATCAATATATATAGAATATATATATATAGAATGTGTGTGTATACACACACACAGTGCATATGTACATAGATACCTTTTAGCCATATACACACACATATGTACATATACAGTGTGTATGTATGTATAACTAGCTTTCTTCAAGTAAACATATGCCTTTCCAATATGGCATGGTGTGGTTTGGTTTTTGTTTGTTTTGTTTTGTATTTTGGCAAATGATAGTCACGTATCAAGCACCTCACTCATGATACAGAACAATTCTATCCACCCCCAAAATTCCCTCATCCTGCCCTTTGAAGGCAACTCCTCCTATGGCACCAGCCTCTGGCAACCACTGAGGTTCTCTTCTCCCTATGGTTTTGCCTTTTCCAGAACATCAGATAAATGGAATTATACGATATGGAAGCTTTGGTTCTGGCTCCCCTGAACTAGCAAAATCCCAAAGCCATAGTTCACTCTCTTTTATTGCTGAGTAGTATGGTATTGCAAGGATGTACCTTACATCCTTGTTTATTTACCCACAGGTTCAAGGACATCCTGGTGGTTTCCAGTTTGGGACAATTATGATTGAAGCTGTGGTAGACATTTTTCTGTGAACACACTGTCATTTCTCTTGGGCAAATACCTCAGAGTAGACTGGCAACTGTGTCTTGGAACTAACTATTTTCCAGAGTGGCTGTACCACTTTCCATTCCTCATCAGCTCTCAATATCGCCAACTTACTGTTTTGTTTTCATTTTAGCTATTCTGACAGGGGTGCAGCCGTATCTCGTCTGGGTTTCATTTGCATTTCCCTTATCACTAATTATGTCAAGCATCATTTTAAGTAGTTATTTGTCATCCCATTCTTTCATTCAGATCTTTTGCCTAGCCAAAGGTCATGGAGATTTTCTCCTAGAAGTTTTAGAGTTTTATGTTTTACATTTAGATCTGTGATCCTGAGTTAATGTCCATTTCCAGTACATACAGATGTCTAATTACTGAAGCCCCACTTGTTGTAAAGACTTGGCTTTTACAGTTACATTTATCCTAAGCAATAGTATAGCACTGATTACCTCCAACCTATCAAGAAACGACACATCTTAAAGTGAGAGAAGGGGGTGGGTTACTGAAAGGGACACCATAAAAGACAAGGAAACATTGGCTCTAGCAGTATTTTTTTTCCCCCATATTTCCAAATTCCAAAAGATTCAATCCTTTAAGGACTCTCACTGCCCCAGAATCCCTTTCCACATGAGACGCTGGAATAGGTTTCAGGTATATAAAACACAAAGAACCCCACCAAGAATAATGCTGCACCTTTAACGTGTTTGTATTTGCTCATCTCTTGCTGTAACGAATCCAGTGGGAAAGGGCAGAGTTCCTCTAATCGGATGATGGCAAAGTCATGCTTCTTGGCCTCTAAGGATTCTCTTTGCTTCAGCAGGGCATAGAAATGTTTGCCACAGCAGAACACTAGCCTCTTGACCCTGTTGGGTAGAATGGGGTAGAGGAGAAACAGCTAAGAGAACTGTATCAAAAGAAAGAGGAAATTGCGTTGATGAAAATGCTTCATTATGGAAGCAGTGGGGGGCTCTGTAGTTGGGTTCAGTGACACACTGTGCCCTGTGGCCTTCCTCAACAACACACGCCTCTGAAGCTCCACATTCCATGCAAACTCTGACTCCCGCCCCATGGGGACAGAGGACTTCTATCAGGATAGAGGAGATTTGGGTCACTCTGGGCTCCCTAACGTGAACTAGTTTTCCCATTAATTAAAATTCTACTGCAGAGTAGAGATACACAGCAAATTACTTTTTGGGATCCACAGATGAATCTCCAATGACCGGCTTGAATGTTGTTCCTGGTGCCATTTCTTGAAGAGTTGACACAGCGGCCTAAGGAGGGTAAAAAGCCACACAACTATCAATCAAAGAAAGGAGCTGAAGATGCTTGCACTTTCAAGGGATCTTTACCAAGAAATAACATCAAACTTTCCTCCTCGGACTCATATATGTAAACATATGCCCTAGTAAACACAGTATCTTTCAAAAAAATACCAACTGTGTATATTTCAGAATAAAATTACTTTTTCAAGGTTATGTAAGATTGCCTTTTATGCAATACTGAAACAAGACTTTTAGAATCAAAATTTCAGTTTGATCACACTTTTTTTTTTAAGATTTTATTATTTATTTGACAGAGAGAGATCACAAGTAGGCAGAGAGGCAGGCAGAGAGAGAGAGAGGAGGAAGCATGCTCCCCACTGAGCAGAGAGCCCAATGCGGGACTCGATCCCAGGACCCTGAGATCATGACCTGAGCCGAAGGCAGCAGCTTAACCCACTGAGCCACCCAGGCACCCTGATCACACTTTTTGTCTCAGTAAAAATACACTTTGGTTTGTTGGAATCAGAAATGACATTTGTGAACAAAAACAGCTAAACTAGGACAAGGATTTCTGTCTTTAGGATTTTGACTATAATTTATACGTGAAACCTAATGAGTCAGAACAAGAAGGAACAATACATGAATATTTCTGTGATGAAAAGAAATTTTATTAATGCACTCAATTTAAATAAGTACCTGTTGCCCAAGAACTTAGCACATAGACAACCCTAGTTCACTGCCCTATAATCTATTCTCAAATGGGAATACATCTTGATTGGTCCACTGATGGGCAGCCATGCTGATGGGGAATATTGTAGTATACCCTAAAAAATTAATATTAACTAAGAGAATGAAATAAAAATATATACTTTATACATTATACATTATCTATATGTCTACATAATATATGTTACCTATTATATATAGATATATATTTTATTATATATCATATATTTATTCTTATTTTTTACTTATTCTTATTGCTAAATAATATATGATAGAAGCCATTTTTCTCCGCCCTGAACCCTTGGTCAGCTCCCACTTCCTAGGGTAGGAATCCAAAGGAGCTGGAGGCGTGCCTGGCTAGCTCAGTTAGTGGAGCAAGTGACTCTTGATCTTGATCTTGGTGTCAGTTCAAGCCCCACATGGAGGTGTAGAACTCACTAAGGCCAAAAAAAAAAAAAAAAAAAAAAGGAACTGGAATTCAGAGCTGGGTGGGAAATTTGGGTACAATTTAGGTACCACTTGTCAGACAAACTTCTTACAGCCCTGAGTCATATTTGTCATATGGCAAGTCATCTCTAAATACACCTTGAAAAGAAAGGGTGGACTTCTGTTCTGCTAGATCACTTGTACCAATTATCTAATTTTCAGGAAGAAATCAGACTTCAGTAATGGTGGTATTCACTTTCAGTTAATAGAAGGACTTACATGTTTAATGAAGATATTTAGCTACTTAATAGTTTTTCACTTAAAAATCTATAGGATAGGGGCACCTGGGTGGCTCAGTGGGTTAAAGCCCCTGCCTTCAGCTCAGGTCATGATCCCAAGTTCCTGGGATCCAGCCCCACATCGAGCTCTCTGCTCCGCGGGGATCCTGCTCCGCCCCGACTCCCTCGCCGCCTGCCCTCTGCCTACTTGTGATCTCATTCTCTCTCTGTCAAATAAGTAAATAAAAAATAAAATCTTTAAAAAAAATCTATAGGATATATATATATATATATATTTTTTTTTTTTTTGAGAGAGAGAGAAAGAGTGTGTGAGCAGAGAGATGGAGGGAGAGAGAGAGAGGGAGAATCTTAAGCTCTCAGGCTTCATCTCATGACCCTGAGATCTTGACCTAACTCAAAATTAAGAGTCAGACACCTACCCATCACAGCCACCCAGGTGCCCCTAGCTGTTGATATTTTCAAGGTTCCAGAGCAAGGTCTCAGTTATTTGGTAAGTTATATATTAGACATGAGAGAGGAGTGGACTATTGGGGCCAGAATGTGAACTCTCTTTCTCATTAGAAACAGCAAAAAAATTCTCAATAAAATTTCTAATTGTTCACTCAATACTTAGTAATATACATATATTATACTTAATGTGATTACATGCCATTAGAGTAATGATTGAGGGAGCATGTGACACCCTTAGGGGTATAATGAAAACTGGGTCAAGAATCCCAGACAAATATTTTTCTTAGAAATAAATTATAGTAATCTGTATTGTGACTCAGCCCCTTTAACACTGCTGCTTCAAAACATCTGTGTCCAAAAACCCCCATGAGAAACACGTGTTAAAGGGATTGCATTCATTATTCCTGAATATCCTGTCATGCTGCGAGACCGAGGAAGCCATCTCACAATGTGCAAGGTTGTTCAAGTCAGGGGAGCAAACGAGAATGAAGGGATCAAACACACAAACCACGCCATCCATGTAAGAACGGGAAGTACATTTCCACAGTACTGACCCCCGGGGTCAGCACCAGGGAGAGGCAGTGGAGGGGCACAGAGGGCGGAATTTGAGGTGGCACCCACTCTGGGCTCATGTGGATGCTGACCTCCACTAGAGGTAAATCACTCACTGCTTTCCTCAACACCCCTCAATTCCAAATATACATTCTCGAACCTTCGTGAGAAGCACAGGGTAGTCTTGAAGAGCCAAATCCTAAATGACTTCTTTTACCTCCTTTGCCTAGCATCCAAATAAGTGCCAAGGTTTTTTTGAACGTTAATTCTAATTAAGACTCTCATATAAAACCAGAAAAAATGCTCGCAGATGGGATAAATAGATGCTTAGCAATATATATTATCTTGAACTCTGCATATTTTTGTGATTTAAAAAATATATTGGGGGTGGCGCCTGGGTAGCTCAGTCGGTTAAGCGTCTGACTCTTGATTTCTCCTCAGGTCATGACCTCAGGGTGGTGAGATCGAGCCTCTTGTCTGTACAGCTCTACGGTGAGCATGGAGCCGACTTAGGATTCTCTCCCCTTCCCTTTGCTCTTCCCCCTCCAGCTCACATGTGCAATCCCTTTCCCTCCCTCTCTCTCTCACACACAAAAAAATAAAAATAAAAATAAATTTAAAATAAAATAAAAAACTATACTGTATGCTTAACACTCAGTTCAGGTGAACCCAGACAAAATGTTCCTTTTCTTCTTTTTTAAAGATTTTATTTATTTATTTGAGAGAGAACAGGAGAGAGAGAGAATATATGTACCCCTTTAAATGTTATAGCAATAAACTATATTGTTGTAATGTTTGAAACAGGATTCTATCCACTGGCAAATCATTTAACAGAAAAAAATCTCAGCCAATGAATATCACCACTGGTTTTCATCAAAATACTTGGCGGGGCGCCTGGGTGGCTCAGTGGGTTGGGCCGCTGCCTTCGGCTCAGGTCATGATCTCGGGGTCCTGGGATCGAGTCCCGCATCGGGCTCTCTGCTCGGCGGGGAGCCTGCTTCCCTCTCTCTCTCTCTCTCCCTGCCTCTCCGTCTATTTGTGATCTCTCTCTCTGCCAAATAAATAAATAAAATCTTAAAAAAAAAATACTTGGCATTCCCAACTTGCTACTCTCAATATAGTACATTAGACCTGGTTTTCTCTGGTTTTGCTTTCAATGGTTTGTGTTACGTACAGTCAACCTAGGTCAAGAAGCAGATGATCTTCCTCCTGACATGTGGTCGGAAGGTCTCTAGTAGCATCATGCTGTCACCATGCCTACGTCATTCACCTACTTCCTCTCATTATGTACGCATTTTATCATCTTGCTCCATCACAAGTAGGGTGAGTACAGCACAACAAGGTATTTTTTAAAAAGACCATATTCACATAACTTCTTTTATAATATATAATCGTGATTCTTATATTTTATTTAGTTCTTGTTAAGCTAATACTGTGTCTAATTTATAAATTAAAATTTGATAGGTACGTGTGTATAGGAAAAGACAGAGTGGGTGCAGCATTTAGTACTATCTGCAACCTCAGGCATCCGATGGGAGTCTTGGAATGTATACCCCACAGATAAAAGAAGAATACTGGTACTGAGAACTACTTGCACTTTAAATAAACTTTTTCTAAAAAATTATTTCTGCTTGGGTGCCTGGGTGGCTCAGTGGGTTAAAGCCTCTGCCTTCGGCTCAGGTCGTGATCCCAGCATCCTGGGATTGAGCCCCACATAGGGCTCTCTGCTCAGCAGGGAGCCTGCTTCCTCCTCCCTCTCTCTCTCTGCCTGCCTCTCTGCCTATTTGTGATCTCTATCTGTCAAATAAAATAAATAAAATCTTCAAAAAAAATTATTTCTGCTCACAGTGAGATGGAGTGCTCCCTACAGTCCAAGTTATTCCAGAAAGTTTTTTTTTTTAAAGAGAGAAAGCAGTTAGGTCAACTAAAACCGAAAAGACGTTTCTGTTTAAATATAATTAGACACAAGGGGATGTGTGGGTTTGCAGAGTCTAGGGGGCCAGGGGGGCGGGGTGGGAAACAGTTGAAACAGGTAAAGGGGATTAAGGAGTGAGTGCTCTTGTCGTGATGAGAACCAAGTGTGTATGGAAGTGTTGAAGCACCATATTGTACACCTGAAACTTACATAACACTGCATGTTAACTGGAATTAAAATTTCAATTTTAAAAGCCAAAAAAATTGCCTGGGTGGTTCAGAGGTTAAGCCTCTGTCTTCAGCTTGGGTTATGGTCTCATAAAATAAATAAAGGCCCTAAATAAATAAATAAATAAATAAGAGGGGCGCCTGGGTGGCTCAGTGGGTTAAAGCCTCTGCCTTCGGCTCAGGTCATGATCCCAGGGTCCTGGGATCGAGCCCCGCATCGGGCTCTCTGCTTGGCGGGGAGCCTGCTCCCTCCTCTCTCTCTCTCTGCCTGCCTCTCTGCCTGCTTGTGATCTCTGTCTGTCAAATAAATAAATAAAATCTTAATAAATAAATAAATAAATAAATAAATAAATAAATACGATACAGAAAATAGAAGCAAGTATGTACAAAAATGACAAAAGGACATTACAGACCAATACCCCTGATGAACACGGATGCAAAAATTCTCAACAAGATACTAGCTAATTGGATCCAACATTAAAAGTATTATTCACCACACCCAGGTATGATATATTTCTAGGCTGCAGGGGCGGAGGTTCAATATCTGCAAATCAATCAATGTGATATTCTACATTAATGAAAGAAAGGATAAGAACTATATGATCTTCTCAATAGATGCAGAGAAAGCATTTGGCAAAATACAGCACCTTTCTTGATTAAAAACCCTCAACAAAGTAGGAATAGAGGGAACATATCTCAAACATGATAAAGGCCATATAGGGAAGACCCGCAGCAAATATCATTCTCAACAGGGAAAACCTGAGAGCTTTTCCTCTAAGGTCAGGAACTCAACAGAGATGTCCACTCTCACCACTGTTATTAACATAGTATTAGAAGCCCCTGCCCAGCAATCAGACAACAAAAAGAAGTAAAAGGCATCTGAACTGCAAAGAAGAATTCAAACTCTACTCTTCACAGATGACATGATACTCGATGTAGAAAACCCAGAAGATTTCACCAAAAAATTGCTAGAATTGATACAGGAATTCAGCTAAGTCATAGTATATAAAATCAACACACAGAAGTCTGTTGCATTTCTATACACCAACAATGAAGCAGTAGAAAGAGAAATCAAGGGATCAGTCCCATTTACAATTGCACCAAAAACCAGATACCTAGGAATAAACCTAACCAAACAGGTAAAAGATTTGTACTCTCAAAACCATAGAACACTTATGAAAGAAATAGAAAAAGACACAAAGAAATGGGAAAACATTCCATGCTCACAGATTAGAAAAACAAATATTGCTAAAATGTTGACACTACTGGGGTGCCTAGCTGGCTCAGTGAGTTAAGCATCTGCCTTTCATTCAGGTCATGATCCCAGGGTCCTGGGATCAAGCCCCATGTTGGGCTCCCTGCTCAGCAGAGAGTCTGCTTCTCCCGTTCCTTCCCCCCACCACCCCCTGCCCAAGCTCTTGCTCTCTCTCACTCTCTCTGTGTCTGAAATAAAATCTTTTTTTAAAAAATGTCTATACTATCCACATCAATTTACACATTCAATGCAATCCTTATCAAAATACCACTAGCATTTTTCACAGAGCTAGAACAAACAATTCTGAAATTTGTATGGAACCAGAAAAGACCCCAAAAAGCCAAAGTAATGTTGAAAAAGAATCAAAGCTGGGAGCTCACAATTCTGGACTTTAAGCTTTATTATGAAGCTATAATCAGCAAGACAGTATGGTACTGACACAAAAACAACAAACAGATCAATGGAACAGAATAGAGAACCAGAAATGAACCCTCAGCTATATGGTCAACTCATCTTCGACAAAGCAGGAAAGAATATCCAATGGATGGGACACCTTGGGTGGCTGAGTCAGTTAAGTGTCTGCCTTTGGCTCAGGTCATGATCCCAGTGTCCTGGGACCGAGTCCCACATGGGGCTCCTTGCTCATCAGGGAGCCTGCTTCTATCTCTGCCTACCACTCCCCCGCATGTGCTTTCTCTGTCTCTTGACAAATACATTAAAAAAAAAAAAACAAAAAAGAATATCCAACAGAAAAAAGTCTCTTCAACAAACAGTGCTGGGAAAATTGGACAACAACAACATTCAGAAGAATGAAACTGGACCACTTTGTTACACCATACACAAAAATAAATTCAAAACAGATGAAAGACCTAAATGTGAGGTAGAAATCCATCAAAAAATCCTTTGACCTCAGAAGCAGCAAATTCTTACTAGACATGTCTCCAGAGGCAAGGGAAACAAAACCAAAAATAATTATTGGGACTTCATCAAGATAAAAAGGAAAGGAAACTATCAACAAAACTAAAAGGCAACTTACAGAAGTAGATTATCAGACAAATGACTAGTATCCAAAATCTATAAAGAGCTCATCAAACACAATGCCCAAAAAACAAAAAATCCAGTCAAGAAATGGGCAAAAGACATGAATAGACATTTCCCCAAAGAAGACATACAAATGGCCAACAAACACATGAAAACATGCTCAACGTCACTTATCATCAGGGAAACACAAATCAAAACCACAATGAGATACTACCTCACACTCACCAGAATGGCTAAAATTAACCACTCAAGAAACCAGAGATGTTGGTGAGGATGTGGAAAAGAGGGAACCTTTTCCAGCTGTTGGTGGGAATGCAAACTGTGGAAAACAATTTCCTCAAAAAGTTAAAAACAGAACTACCCTCAGATCCAGCACTATTAGGTATTCATCAAAAAGATACAAAAATAGTGATTTGAAGGGGCACATCCACCCAAATGTTTATAGCAGTAATGTCTACAATAGCCAAACTGTGCAAAGAGCCCAGATGTCCATCGACCGATGAATGGATAAAGATGCGGTATATTTATACACAATGGAATGTTACTCAGCCATCAAAAATAACGAAATCTTGCCATTTGCAACAATGTGGACAGAACTAGAGGGTATTATGCTAAGTGAAACAAGTCAGTCAGAGAAAGACAAATACCATATGATTTCACTCATATGTGGAATTTAAGAATCAAAACAGATGGAACATAGGGGAAGCGAAGGAAAAATAAGATGAAAACAAGAGAGGGAGGCCAACCATAAGAGACTTTTAACTGTAGGAAACAAACTGAGGGTTGCCGGAGGAGAGATGGGTTGAGGGGCTGGGGTAACTGGGTGAGGGGCACTAACGAGGGCACATGATGTAATAAGCACTGGGTGTTATACACAACTGATGAGTCACTGAATTCTACCCAAAACTAATAATACACTTTATGTTAACGAGCTTAACTTTAAATAATTTTTTTTTTTAATAACAAAAGGAGAGACGCTTCCTAACTAGTTTTTCCTACTTACAGGGAACCTGAGTAACATCTTCGGAGAAGCAACGATGAGGGGTTTTCGGAAGTTCCGAACCATCTGTCTCCTGAGCAGGTGGAAATACTGTGCAGGGGTGGTCGGGTGTGTCACGAACATGTTTACCGTGTCTCCATCTACCCCCTCTTCGACACTGTCACACATCTGAGGGAAAAAATGGAAGAAAGGAGCAAATGTTCAGATCATCTCATTCAATCACAAGGACCCAGGCTGTCCTAAGGGAAACATGTCTGTATCTGACAACTTCCAAACCGTATCTTCTGCACAGGTGTGTACATATCCTGTAATTTCTTTCCCAAAATGTACTTTTCTGTTTGCATCACACGCCATCTTTAATTTACCTGCCATTTATTTCTGTATCCTAATTTTTATAAAATCATTTTTCTGCATTTTCATCTACCAGTATAACTTAGCATCTATCTACTATTCTGTCTACCTTTCTACTGACCTATCATCTAGTTGTGTATTTTATCGGCGCAGATGCCAAAATGACTAATGATATTCCCATACTAAGTGGATGTGTACAGGTGTCTCCATTTACTCTGAATTGCATCAGAAGATAATAGAGGTTTAGAGACAGAAGGATGATAATGAGTAGTTGTGATAAACCAGTACTGTAGAATAAAATATTAATGATACACTCTAAGGGGTCGGCCTATGAACGTTCACTGGAAAATCTTCTAACTTCTGTATGTTCGAAAATTTTCACAATAAAATACCCTAATATTTTCCTGCATATTCTGCCATATGCAGAAAAAGACGTAGGTATTGCTCCTTACCAATGAATAACAATGGTTATTTCTGGGTGGTTATTTAAATTTTTTTGGTGATCATGAATCATTTTATAAAAATACAATCATTACTTGAAAAAAAAGTTTTTTAAGTAAACATACAGATTCCTAGGCCTCACTCTGAAGAATCTGGTGTTTGTCCCTGTATCTCTGTTTACAAAATGCTCCCCAGGTGATTCTGACAGTCAGCCTGGTTTGGGAGACCCTGACCTCTTCCATCCAAGAACCACTTTAATGGTTATACAACCATGATGTTGGTGTCCCCAGACATCAGGCTGATAAGGAATATTGACATTGCATGAAATCTGTGTCATTCAAATCTTCCAAGTCCTCTCGTTTGAGGTGTGTGTGAAGTATCTACAGGACGCAATTCTATTTCAAACCATCTAGGAAGTAGGAAGCGTTTCTTGGAATCTAGAAGGCATGGGACACGTACCTGCAGGAAACGCTCTATGCGGCAAGAGGAATGGTCGGGTCCAGCCCCGTCGTACCCATGGGGAAGGAGAATAACAATGCCACTCTGTAGGAGCCACTTGGCCTCCCCTGGAAAAGTACATGACAGGGAGTAAGACCTCTCTGAGGCAGGAACACAATGGCCTGAGGTGACCTGGTAGTGCCACAAATTTAGTTTGCTGTCTGATCCCCTAAAATCATTTCCATTCTACGCACTTCCCAGCAGTGTTCTAGGCTTCGGAGGAAGATATCCATCCCGCTGGCTGAAACCCTACAGGACATGTTCACTGAACGGGCTCTAGCAGATGGAACACAAATTAAAAGGGGAATGACCCGGGTTCAAGGACAACATGTATCTCTGATTCCAGGTGGATCTTGCGTTTCCTCACATACCACTTGCAACACGGGCCACTGTCCTTAGCCAAGGGAGCAGACACGCCAGGATGGCTTCTGTACATGTCAAAGTTCAGTCAGTTCGCTCAAGGCACTTTTCTTCCTTCTTTTTTTTTTTTTTTTAAGAATTTATTTATTTATCTTTTGCAAGCGCACGCACGCATGAGACAGAGAGCACACAAGCAGGGGGAGCAGCAGGCAGAGGGAGAAGCAGAATCCCCACGGAGCAAGGAGCCTGATGTGGGGCTGGATCCTGGGACCCTGGGATCATGACCTGAGCTGAAGGCAAATGCTTAACCGACTGAGACACCCAGGTGTCCCAGCACTTTTCTTCCTCACAACTATAAGGTTGCAGAGAAACACAGCAAAGGGAGGCCTGAAGTGTGCAAATTCCAAGAGTGGTTCCCCCCAGAAAATGGGGTGATAGGAACTCACACTTGTACTTTACTACGTACCTTTGAATTTTGCAATAAGCAGGTTCTGCTTTTGTAAATGGTGATTAAATACAATAAAAATGCACAACTGCCAGCTTTCAGATACTTAAATATCCCTGGGTTAGGGAAGTGGGTTTTCAAGGCTGCCATTTGCTCCGAGCACAAATCCTCCCTGTGTCACCACTGCCCGCTTTGTATTCATGTCACAGCTCCTCAACACGTCCCAAGCACAGACCCAAAAGTCCATTGCCTAGGAGCTGGTGGGTACATGCCCTGCTCCTGACAGCCAAGCGCCGTCCCCTGGAGAAGTTGCTGCCTACGGTCTGAGTGGCCCCCAGCCCTCTGGCAGCTTTCATAACCATCCAATAGCTTCCAGGCCCCAGCAGAGGGCAAGGCAGCCTCCCAACTCTCCTGAGGAGCTGTGCTACAGCACCTCATAGGCAGCTATGCCCCTTTCCATTCATTTGTCCCCAAGGGGCTGGGGCCATGCCACACGCATATGCCAACACCAACCTCCAGAGATGAACGTGTCAAAAATGATCTGAGCACCATTGAAGAAATCACCAAACTGAGCCTCCCAGAGGGGCAGCAACTTGGGGCTTTCAATGCTCATTCCATATTCAAATCCCAGGACAGCCTCTTCTGACAACGGGCTGTTGCTAACCTAATACAAAGGAAGAGAAAAGAAACACTGTCATGCTAGGACAGGGGACACAAAAGTCAGTAAAGCATCATAAACCTCTCAAAAGGGAGGAGGGACCCAGAGGGGAACTTTCTTTCCAGTCATCTCCCATTTCTTTGAGAAAGGAGATCTATTTCTCTCCGTGAATGACGCATTTGGGGAAAGTTGGCATGAAGAGAGGAGGGAAAAGAATGGAATATGGGCATTAAAGATTTTCTTTAAGGATAAGCAAAATAAGGGGCGCCTGGGTAGCTCAGTCAGTTAAGCATCCAACTCTTGATTTCAGCTCAGGTCTTTAGTTCAGGCTCATGAGTTTGAGCCCCATGTTAAAAAAAAAAATAGTAATAATTTTAAAATTTTTTAAAAGGATAAGCAAAATTAACTTCTCAGATAACCTATTTTTATTACTGAGAGTAAAATTATGTCACACAAACTTTTAAAAAGACATCACAAAACAAAGGAGGGGAAGTGACCAAAAGAAGGCCTACCTTTGGTTAGAATCCATTATTCTAACATCCTATCTGACAATAAAGCAAAAGAACCATCATGACATGTTAAGATAAAAAAGAAAAACAGAATATAAAATTAGATCTCTGAGGAGGCAAAAAAGATAGGACAGTTAAAGGCAACATAATTCTACTCAGTCACAGGATAACAGGGGTAGATCTAGAGAGTACGATGCTAAGCGGAATAAGTCTCAGAGTAAGATAAATACTGAATGATTTCGCTTATATGTGGAATCTAAAAAACAGGAGAAACGAGAAAACAAACAAAAGCAGAAAGAGACCCATAAACACAAGAGAATGAATTGGTGATTGACTGAGGGGAGTGGGGAATGGGGAATGGGCAAAATGGGTGGGAGAGAGTGGAAAGCCCAGGCCTCCAGGGATGGAATGAATAAGTCACAGAGTGAAAGATACAGCACAGGGAGTATTGTCAATGATATTGGAAGAGCGTAAGGGGATCGATGGTAGCTACTCCTGTGAGCTCCGCATAACATACAGACTTGTCACATACCTATACTAATACAACATTGTGTGTCAACAGTATTTCAACTAAAATAATTAAAAAATTAAAAAAAATAGAAATAAATGCAACATGATTCTCAACAGGGTTGGAGGATGAGATGGTAGTCATGTTTTGACATTCATTTCCCGACGTGGATGATCATACTGCTATGGTGGCAGCGAAGGTCTTTGTTTGCAGGAAATACACATTCACAGCAGGAGGTGAGCAAGCTGGTATTTCCAACTTCAAGTCTCAAATGTTTCCGGAGAAAAAGTTCCTTTTGTACGGTACATCAAACTTTTTCGTAATTTTGTCTTTGTTTGAAATTGTTTCTCAAAGATATTTGTAAGTCCTGTATTTATAGAATAATAGTTGGCAATAAAAAGGAATGAGGTAGTAACACAGACTACCACATGGACGAACCCTGGAAACATGACGCTAAGAGACAAGTCACAAAAGGCCACTTTATTGTAGGATTCTATTTATATGAAAAGTCCAGGGGCGCCTGGGTGGCTCAGTGGGTTAAGACCTCTGCCTTCAGCTCAGGTCATGATCCCGGGGTCCTGGGATCGAGCCCCGCATCGGGCTCTCTGCTCAGCAGGTAGCCTGCTTCCTCCTCTCTCTCTGCCTGCCTCTCTGCCTACTTGTGATCTCTGTCTGTCAAATAAATACATAAAATCTTTAAAAAGAAAAAAAAAAGTCCAAAATGGGCAAATCAATAGAGACAGAAAGTAGATAAATGATTGTCAGCGGCAGAGTGGAGGAAGGAATGGGGAGACTCTCACTGGGTGTATGGGGTTTTGTTCTGGGGGTGCCGAAAACATTATGAAACTAGATAGTGATGATGTTTGCACCACTCCGTGACTATACTAAAAACCACTGAATTGTATACATTGAAAGACTAAATTCAAAAAGTTTTATCTCAATAAATCTTTTATCAAAACAAAAACCTCTGGAGGAGCCTAGGAGGCTCAGTCAGTTAAGTGTCCGACTCTTGGTTTCAGCTCAGGTAATGATCTCAGGGTTGTGAGATCAAGCCCTGTGTTGGGCTCCACGCTCTACGAGAAATCTGGTTGAGATTCTCTCTCTCCCTCTCTCTATGCCCCTCACGCTGAGAGGGAACACTCTTTCTCTCAAAAACACAAAAACAAAACATACAAACAAAAAAGACTCTGGGGGAAAAAACTGTGACTACAAGTATAAAAATGTGTGATTTGTACATTTAAGCACTCAGTGACAACACAGAAAAATAAAAATAGATGATTTATAAGCATGGTAGGATTATGTATAATAATATGTATAATAACCTTGTCTTTTCTGATTTCTCTTTTGATTTCAGTTATAAGCTATATGTTACATTAATTTTTAAAAGACAGCTACATTTCTCAGATTTATGAGTGCATTGTAAACGAGGTTTAGACTGACCCCTTTACCCGTACCTTCCGTCTGTCCTCACCTTCTCATTTGTCTTCCTACTCAAGGCTGACATACCCACCAATGTTCTAAATCCATTCTTCCTTTCTGCTTCTTCACTGGCTTCATCACCTAATGCCTGTTTTCTGAACCTCTCCTCACTGACTTTCCCTTCATAGCAGATAGAAATCAATACTCAAAAATGCAACAAGAAACAGTCCCCTGCCCAGTGGTCTACAGCTGTAGCTTCCTTCCACCATCAAGCTTCTAGAAGAATTATCTAATCCACTTGTCTCCAGGTCTGTAACCCCTGTTTACTGCTCAGGCCAGTGCAATCTAGCTTCTGTTCTCACCGCTCCACAAAAAAACAGATCTATGCGAGGTCGACCCTTGACCTTCCAGTTGCTAAATCCAACGGCCATGTTGTTCTTCCTCATATCTGACTTCTCCCTCCTTCAGTTCATGACACAGCGACTCCCAGTTGTCTTCCCATCTTTCTGGGTGCTCTCCTGGGAAAAATGTCTCCCTCTGCCAGCACCTTAAAAACTGTTTTTCCCAGGACCCTATCCCCCAGTCCTCTTCCTATTCTGCTCTCTCCCAGGGAGATAATCCCACCCCTGCCCACCCCTGTGGTTTCAAACATTTCTACACCCTGATAATGTCCAAATGTGTACCTCGAGACTAAATTCCTTTATTAACTCCAGACATATGCATCTAAGTGCCTTTCTGTAATGGACAGCAACTTCGAGGTTCTTCAGCCACCTCAAAGGCAAATGTCCAAAACTGAATCCATCATCTTTCCTTACCAAACCCGTTCCCTCTCTTTACACTATGTCTGGGTGAATGTCACCATCATATAGTAAATGTCTGAGTTAGGAAGCCAGGAGATAAGCAAGACTAGTTTTTCTTCTCCACTCTCTACATCTACAACTAAGTCCTATCGCTGTTCTCAAATCTGGCCCCATATTCCATCTGCACCGCTTCTGTCCTAATTCAGGTCCCCGCGATTTCCTGCCTAGAACAACTGAGAACCCTCCTTCGAAATTGCCCTTACCTCAATAAAGCTAGGACAGAACTTCCCAAAATTTTCATCCGCCTTCAGCTTCCAAAGTACCATCAGGAGGGCTCTGTCTGATATAAAAACCTGATCACCTGTTCAAAATTCCCTCAAGGTTTCCAGCTTCTATAACATTCCAAATCTTTCACGATGTGTGGAGTCAGGCCAGGTTCCTCTTCCTTGCCCCTGTCCCCACTTTGCAGCTGAACCTCCAGTCACATGAAGCTATTTGGAGTCCCTGTCCTCTCACCTCATGGGGTTTTGTGTGTACAGTTGTGCCCACCTGGAATGTTCTCCCTACATGCTTCAGACTAGGCAACTCCTCATGTCCTTCCAGCCCCAGCTCAAATCTGGCTTCCTCCCCCACGCTCTCCTGACTTCCCAAGTAGACTCACTACACCTTCACCTCTGCATTCAGCATACTTTAGACACTTGGATTCACACATCTACCTTCAAGTCTTGGATTTATTAATGGTTTTATCTATGCCCCAAAGCATCTGAGATGGGCACAGAATATACAGTGTGATAGTGTAAATGTAAGTAGAGAGAAGAAAGGTAAAGAATGAGACACAGCACAGAGGGGACAGACAGCCTTGGTGGTCTACAGTCCCCCAGGGTCCCATGGTCTCCACCCCTTCCTGGGAGCCCTTGCTGACCAGGAAAGGCTGAGCGTTCGAAGCACTTACAATTCAAACACAGTAAAGACAAACCACTACTCAGTGAGCTGCACCCCTCTTAGTTACCACAAGCGAGCAGCAGTTCCTTCAGGGTTGGTCTTAGATAACTAATGAAATCTTTGGACAGCATCCTCATGAGAGACGCAAGCCATTTACTTGGGGCTTTCTAGATAGTAATATTCAAAATGAACTGATACTATATATCAAGGCACAATTCAATGAAGGACACTGGGGTGAGGGGCTACTTTACATTTCAGTGTCTGGATCCCCAGTCTGACTTGATCCAGGGGTAGATTTCAGAATCATGTAAAGAAAAGATGAGCTTTGTGTCCTTTTAAGTAATGCTTCTGGCATCTTGCTTTTGAAAAGTAAATTTGTTTAAATACTGAGTATCAGTAAGCTCCAGATTATACCCAAACAAATGCTAGAATAGGAAAAAAGATGACAGGCCACTAAGCGTACCTTGAAGGATAATTTATTTTAATAAACATCATGTGGCCAGCACTATGCTAGCTATTGGAGAGAAAATAAAAAGACCCAGCCCCTGCCTTTGACTCTATTGTGACCACCACATAGAAATATATGGTAACAGATATATTTGTCAAGCCTACTAAGCCTTAGAAATAAGGTAACCTTGAGAAAGCTGGGCCCTTTTTTTTTTTTTTTTAAGTAAGCTCTATGCCCACTGTGGTGCTTGAACTCATAACCTGAAAATCAAGAGTTTCATGCTGTATGGACTGAGCCAACCAGGTGTTCCAGGGCTTTTTGTTGTTGTTGTTGGCTTATTATCCACATCTTTGGGTTACTTTTTTTTTTTTTTCAACATCTTTGGGTTACTTTAATGAATTCAGCAACACACAGATTACGATGTCAATTTTCCTTCGTGTGTGTGGTTTTTTTTTTTTTTTAAGATTTTATTTATTTATTTGACAGGCAGAGATCACAAGTAGGCAGAGAGGCAAGCAAAAAGAGGGAGAGGCAGGCTCCCTTGCGGAGCAGAGAGCCCGATGTGGGGCTCGATCCCAGGACCCTGAGATCATGACCTGGGCCGAAGGCAAAGGCTTAATCCACTGAGCCACCCAGGCACCCCATGTGTGTGTTTTTTTTTAAGATTTTATTTCATTTATTTAACAGAGAAAGAGATGGTGAGAGAGGGAACACAAGCAGGGGGAGTGGGAGAGGCAGAAGCAGGCTTCCGACTGAGCAGAGAGCCTGATAGGGGCTCGATCCCAGGACCCTGGGATCATGACCCAAGCCAAAGGCAGATGCATAACAACTGAACCACCCAGGTGCCCCACAACGTCAATTTTGGATTAACAAAATGAACAACCATTTGACATTTATAGGACTACAGGTAAGTACCTGGAGTGAAACAGCTCTAGTCTACTCACTAGTATGCTCCTTCCATCCCAAGTGTATAGACCTCTCTTCTCCACCCATTCAGAACCCTTTATTTCAAAAAAGATTAGACCCATGTTGTTGCAAATGGCAAGAATTCATTCTTTTTTATGGTTGAGTAGTCTCTAGAGGGTATAATGGTTGGTGAAATAAGTCAGTCAGAGAAAGACAAATACCATATGACTTCACTCATGTGTGGAATCTAAGATCCAAATGAAATGAATGAAAAAAGAAGAAGATACAAAAAACCAGACTCTTAGAGAATGAACTGGTCATAACCATAGGGGAGGTGGATAGGTGGATGAGGAGATGGAGGAATGGAGGAATGGGGAAATAAATGAAGGGATTAGGAGTACAGTTATCTAGATGAGCACTGGGTGATGCAGGAAGTATATCCAAAACTAATATAACAGTATGTTAATTATGCTGGAATTTTAAAATAATTAAAAAAAAAAAAGGCTGAACTCAAAACAGCTAACATCTGTTTCTAATTGCTTTAAGAATCTTGTAACTATAATTATCGGCATCTGGGTTTTACAGCAGATTAATAAGACATCCTACCTCTAGAAACCCCTTTTGATCAGGATCCATATGGTTCAGAGGGATATAGGTATCATCGGTCTTCTGGCAAACAATCATTGCATGCCGCTGACTAAAAGTTCCACGGCCAACATCTTGCCCACTCAGACGGACATTGAAACCTTAAGAAAACAGGTGGGGGAAAAAGAAAAATTCAGACTCCCATGAATAACCTAAGTATTAACAAGACATGGTGACCCTGAATTCTTAACATATCAGCTCATCCTGAGAGTTTTCTGTAGCAAAGAGATTATCCTGATTAAAATACACCTGTGCTATATTCAAAAGTCTGGGTAACGTGAGAATATTTAAGAATGGAGAGTTATCATTTGCTCTACAATCTTTAGAGGAAAATACCTTCCCAATTCATCCAGCACAGAGCCTGCTTCCCAGCAAGAAATGCTCTGTCATTTATTCTCTGATGAAGGTTACCAATATGAGTTATACTAAGGTTAAATATTGCCAAGTAAGAAAAGTTTAGAGCCTCTCTAGTCAATGATAACGAGGGGAAATAGCTCTAATTCAAAACCTCAGGGGTCACATATAACAAATGTCAAACAAAGCACTCCCTACCAGCTGTGCAGCTAACCAGAAACGTCTTACCCTGAGCAAGTAATGAGCCCAAGGCAAGAGCTTCTGCCGTGGCCCAGTCTAACTTTGTTCCATCCATCACTTTCTCCAGCCTGGACTGCAAAAAATGGAAGGGCAGGAAAAAAAAAAACAAAAAAAGACACTTTTAAGAGTCTACCTCCTTTTTCACACTGAGTCCAAAAAATGTAATGCCATAACAGTATGTATCAAAATCATAATATTAAGTAAAAGAGAAAGTGCAGAAGGAAATAGAACAGGATAGCAGTTCTAGGTTTTCAAACAGGCAAAATGAGCAGGCACTCGAGTTAGTGGTTAACCTCTGCATGGAAGACAGGAGATGGAGCCAGGGAGGGCATGAGGGGGGACCATCCTTCTAATATTCTAGTTCTTCAGCTGGATGGCAAGTACATAGATTGTTTTAAGAGTCTCAGCTCCTGGGGTGCCCGGGTGAATCAGTCAGTTAAGCATCTGACTCTTGGATTTGGCTCAGGTCACAATCTCATGGGTTGTATGTAAGACCAAGGGACTCCCCACTCAGCGGAAGTCTTCTAGGACATTCTCTCCCTCTGCCCCTTCTGCCTCCACAACTCGAATTAGTAAGTCTTAAAAAAATAAAGTCTCTTTACGTGTAATAAAAAACCTAAAGATGAAGTTAGTGTTGTAACAATCATCCAGGACAGTGTCTCTGTTCAAGTTTAAGTAAAGGCAAAGGCCTTTAGCGCCTTGCTTCCCCCATTTCTGCATGGAGAGTCCCACGTTCTAAGATTCCCAAGGTGCAGGACAACTAAAACTTCAGTCTATATTTAACTTGAGACAATACATAAAACTGCGATGTGCATTAGTCTCTAAATGGTTGCCCTTGGAGTATGCATGTTGAATTTCTTCATTTTTATTTAATCTACCCCCTAAAATGAAAGTGTTTTTCTGTTCACTGGTCAGAAAAATCAAAGCTGGCATTCCTGTGCCGCTGTACTTGTGATAACGGGCACGCTGCCCACGTGCATGTGATGTATTAACCATTTAATACATAAATAAATGGAGGGAAATGAGTAGTATTGACTCTCAGTACCAAACTCCATTGACTCTCAGTACCAAACCACGTATGTGCACTGGAAGGGAAGAAGAAAGAAAAAAGAAGTGGACACATCAGAGCTCAGTGACTATCAGTACCAAAACATCACTAGGCTCAGCTCCCAGAACCTCGCGACCCACCATCAGTAACACTAATTCAAAAAGACCAGATACACACCGATTTCTCTGTGACTCGAGACAAACAATCAGTAACCTGAAACTGTCAGGCTCCCTACCTGCACGTAGGTCTTCAGCAGATGACTGTGCATCTGGAGCTCCTCGGGCACCTCCACCGACTTCCCGCCAATAAACCGCAGGAGGTCGAGGGCCACACCCGTGTTCCAGGTGCTAATGCAGGCTGGCGGCTGGACCAGACCCTTCCAGTGTGCCTGCAGGTTGGTGGCTGGGGGGCTGTAGTGTGCCATGTTGGTTAAATGGTCATTTAACTTCGAGTAGTAGGAGGCTTTGATTTCTGACACCTCTTCCCCAGTCATGAGTCCATTGGCAATCAGGTGCTCTGCATAGGTGTCCGGGATGCTCTTTCGGGCTCTGTGCAGCAAACAAGGGAGAAAAGTCAATCTGATTTGCAACAGTGGAAGAGTGACAGACACAGCCATTGTCAAAGGTATCACAGAGCATCATCACTGTAAGGAGGCACGCAGGACATGTTCGGGAACTAGAGAGGGTGGGTGGTGGGCCGACACGGTGAACATACTAGATGCCTCTGAACTGCAGAGTGAACCATTTTATGTTATGTAACTTTCACTCCAATATCTTGTTTTCTCTAAAGGCAATGGGGAGTAACAACCTCTTCCAAGTAAAAAAACAAAACTCTCCCAAGAAAAAACAAATCCATCTTTATAAGCTTTTGTCTATATTAAGGTAGAAATAATTAGTAGAGTTTTTCTATGAACATTCTGGACAGTTATTTACAAGACTGACTTACATTGTCTACACCCTTATTTCAAAAAGTATTGAACTCAAAGTCGCCAACATCCGTTTTTGGTAGCTTTAATAACCCAGTAACCATAATAACCAGTACCTTGGTTTTACAGTAATAATAATGATACTCTATGTTCACATAATACTTTAACTACAAAGTTTATTCACATACTTTATCGTATCCCGTCCTGACAAAAGAGGTAGACCAGGCAGACCTTTTTTTTAAAATACGGCCCTGAGCCACATCATGCCATTCAGGAGCTAAATTCCAGATTTGTTCTTCCAAGAGCAGTCTGTTACCTATGACCAGAATGACCTATAAAATGTCATTCAATTGGGGCACCTGGGTGGCTCAGCGGATTAAACCACTGCCTTCGGCTCAGGTCATGATCTCAGGGTCCTGGGATCGAGTTCCGCATCGGGCTCTCTGCTCAGCAGGGACCTGCTTCCCCCTCTCTCTCTGCCTACTTGTGATCTCTCTCTCTGTCAAATAAATAAATAAAATCTTTTTTTTAAAAAAAGTCACTCAATTTATTCCTCTGCTTTCATTTATACCTATGAGGAACTAAAGTGGGGAAGGGGCTCTGTTGTACTTTCTAGTATCAAAAAAGGAAATTCCAAAGTAACATGTTTCTCTCTGTCATATTAACCTTCTATCCCAGTACTGTCCAAAAGAAATGTAGCATGTCTATTGGGTATTTACCCCAAAGATACCAATGTAGTGATCCAAAGGGGCACTTACACCCCAATGTTTATAGCAGCAATGTCCACAATAGCCAAACCATGGAAAGAGCCCAGATGTCCATTGACAGATGAATGGATAAAGAAGATGTGATACACACACACACACACACACACACAAACAAACACACACACACAATGGAATATTATGCAGCCATCAAAACATGAAATCTTGCCATTTGCAATGATGTGGATGGAACTAGAGGGTATTATAGTAAGTGAAATAAGTCAAGCAGAGAAATATAATTATCATATGATATCACTGATATGCAGAATTTAAGAATCAAGGCAGAGTATCATAGGGGAAGACAGGAAACAATGAAACAAGACTAAACCAGAGAGGGAGACAAACCATAAGAGACTCTTAATCTTAGGAAACAAACTGAGGGTTGCTGGAGGGAAGGTGGGTGGGGAGATGGGCTGACTGGGTGATGGACATTGGGGAGGGTATGTGTTGTGATAAGCACTGTGTATTGTGTAAGGCTGATGAATGAGACCTGTACTCCGAAACAAATAATACATTGTATGTTAATTTAAGAAAAATGTAGCATGAGGGGCACCTGGATGTCTCAGTGGGTTAAGCCTCTGTCTTCAGGTCAGGTCATGATCTCAGGGTCCTGGGATTGAGCCCTGCATTGGGCTCTCTGCTCAGCAGGAAGCCTGCTTCCCCCTCTCTCTCTGCCTGCCTCTCTGCCTGCTTGTGCTCTGTCAAATAAATAAATAAAATCTTTAAAAATAAATGTAGCATGAGCCAATGTGTGATTAAAAATTTCTTAGCAGTCACATTAGAAAAGGTTAAAAAAAACAGGTAGAATTAATTTTCATAACAAATTTATTTAACTCAATATGTGTAAAATATGGATACTTTAATATTTTATCAACATAAAAATAAGTATTGAGATAGTTCACATTTTTCTTGACAGATGAAGTCTTTGGAACCTGGTGTGTATATCACACTTACAGCCCCTCTCCAGCAGGACCGGCCACATTTCAAGCGTTCAAAGCCACATATGATAGTGGCCTCCATACTGGACAGCACAGTTCCCAAGATTCCTTACAACTGTCATGTTACCTCTTGCCGAGGCACCAAGTGAATCACGGAGGACTGGTTTCTGGTCCTGTCAATGGCATACTATGGGCTCTGCCCGAGTCCTCCTACTTGTTTCCCATCTGCCAAGTGGTGTTGGTAAATTGCCTTTGTTCATTCATCAAGCAAATGAGTAGAGTATGAAGAATATGGGGACCTTTCCTGAGACCCACAGAATGACCACCCCAGTTTGCTCAGGACTGTCCCAGCTTTAGCACCGAAAGTTGTGTGCGTCAGGCAACCCATGGAGCTGGTCACCCTACTTCAGAGCATCTAATAAAAATAATGTGAGCCCTATGGGGGCGAGGGGATCTTCAACAAAGGTTTATAAATGTACCTGATGATCTTGTACATGACCGGGTTGGTGAAGAAGGGCTCATCCAGCTCGTTGTGGCCCCACTGCCTGTAGCATAACAAATCAACAATCACATCCTTCCGGAAATGGCGCTGGTATTCAAAAGCCAGTTGTGCAGCACGGACCACTTCCTCTGGGCTATCTCCATTGACGTGGATGATGGCGCAGCCCACAAGCTTTCCTGAGGCAGAGGAGACAGATGAAACCAGCCAGCTATCCCCATACGACATTAGCCCACCTCCAACTCCTGTTGCCTGTGTGGGGAGGCAGCCCACATACTCAGAGGTAGCTTGGCTGGGTGGTTAAGAACCCATACTTTGGAGCCTAGCTGAGAGGAAAGAGGTCATGTCCCAGCTCTGTGACTTACTCTGTGACCTCAGTAAAGTTATGAATCTCAGTCTTCTTACCTGTAGAACTGAGATAATAGCTCCTACCTCTTAGCAATGTTGGAAACATTACATGAGCTAACAAAGAGAAGTCCTACAATGTGTTTCCAGTATCTCTATCAAACTAATCACAAAAAATTCACATAGATAGGGATCTCTGGCTGGCTCAGTCACAGCAGCAAGGGACTCGATCTTGGGGTCGTGAGTTCAAGCTTCACATCAGATCTAGAGATTACTTAAAAATAAATGATCTTTAAAAGAAAATTCACACAGATAGCCCCAAAAGGCATCCAGGCCGGGGTCTAGGTGCAAAAATGGAAGAGTTCCTACCATCTTACAGTTTACTCTGTGAACAGGGTGATGGGTTTAAAAAAAAAAAAAAAAAAAGCCCTTTCTCTTCATACTGCCTGATTTCTGGGATAAAAACAAGTCAACCTGCCTTCCTCACATCTGACTTCTAACCAAGACCACTTAGCCAAATTCACTGGTTGAACCTATTCTTCTTGACGAGGGCTTTGGGTACCCCAGTTCTGAATCCCCTAAAGACAAGTACCCTGGTGTTGTGCCAAATTCATTGATCCCTGGCTTTCACCACATCATTCAACTGGATTCTTGGACAATCTGAGATGGCAGCCTCTCGGTTCCGCTCTTGTCTTATTTCC
This sequence comes from Neogale vison, assembly GCF_020171115.1. Classification (NCBI taxonomy): domain Eukaryota; kingdom Metazoa; phylum Chordata; class Mammalia; order Carnivora; family Mustelidae; genus Neogale; species Neogale vison. The sequence goes on along the minus strand of NC_058102.1, from coordinate 119,500,258 downwards.
CTGGATTCAAAGATCACACTCAGACTTTTCAAGGAATGTTAGTAACACTGTTGGTGACTACTGAGCCCATCTGATCCAAATTTAAAATGGGATAACCAGAGAGGCTCACTCTTCTAAGCGAACTAGATGTTTCTCTAGGGCTGCCTCCCTGTGTCACATACCTATGTCACTGCAGTATAAGGAAGATCTTCCTCTTTCTGCAGGAGTGGTGTAACCCAGCTGGTTATTGACAATCAGATGGACACTCCCACCTATTCTGAAATGTGGGAGACTAGACAACGTAAATGTTTCAGGAACAATCCCCTGACCACAGAAAGATGCATCACCGTGAACCTAAATCATGGAGGAGAAAATGAGAAAATGAACATAAGGGGTGTAGAAATTTATGTTTCCAATTGGGAATAAGTTGTTTTCAAATAATAACAGGAATAAAAACAACAATGCTCTTTCTCACTGCTCTCCTGCCTTCCCAAAACTCTGCTGGTTCTGTACAGGATTTTCTAGAAGGGTTGCCTGATCTCAAGCAGGTTTCAAAGCCCTTTTCCTCTTGTGACCACCACCGGCCAATCCATGCCACCCACCACCACATTATCACTCACACGCATAATTTCTAATACACCCATAAACATTCTAGAACAAACAATAGCACCACAGAAGGAAGGGCTATTGGAGGTACAGAAGGAAAATCAGCCCAGCACAGTTTTCAGGAAAAAAGGCTGCAAGACAGTTTTTTTCCTATGTATTTCTATGTATTACTATGGGTTTTTTTCTATGTATTTCTCCACCCCTCCAAGCCCTTCTCCTGGATCAAGGAACTTACTATGCACATGATGTCATTTAATTCTCAGAAAACTATCAAGAATGTAGTACACTCCCATTTAGCTATCAGATTTCTTCCTCTTTCTTCCCCAATCATCCTACATCTAAAGCGAGTCTGTGTGCACCTTGTATCTCCTGGTCCCCATTGGGTATACTGACCACCCCTGGGAACATAAAGAAGGGTGATCTGACTGCAAAGACAGGAGGCAGGGGGGACAGTCTCTCACAGGTGAGTGAAAGGATGCTTTAAGGAACCAACAAAATACTATCACACAACATCTGAAATGTGCTGTTCTTCCAAACCATTTGAAGTCTGTTAGATCACAGAATCACCACAAAACCTGATGGATGGAAAGCAATAGAGGAAAAGGGAAATCTCTTTTAGAAAAGTTGAATGCAAATAATAAGGGAATTGTAGATCTTAGAAGATCTTAGAAGATATGAATTCTATTGACTTCAGGCTAAAAGGAGATTACCTGTCAAATCAACATGTTATACCCCTTAAATTTATGTAATGTTATTATCAAATATATTGCAGTAAAAAATAAATTAAACAAAAGGCTAATATCAAAATGATGGACTAAAGAATAAGATGATCTCAGATGCCCTAAGAACATGACCATTGCAATTCCAATAATAACAGAAGTAAAAGACCTAAATATGTGTGAAGGAAGAATACTTGAAGTAGATTTTTTTTTAAAGGACATTGAAAATGTCCTTAAGATAGTCACTTTTTTAATGTAAATAGAATATTCTGGCAAAGAAAGGAAGTACTGCTTTGCAGAAGTGACATTTCCAGGCTACACCTTCCCTTGGCTAGGGACTATATGGATGACCTCCATTTTGGAGTATCTATATCTAGTAATAACATACCCTTACATTATCTCCACAGCATTAACCCATTCAAGGTAGGGGGAGGAGGGGTTGCAGATAAGAAGAAAGTCACTACTGTCCTTTTACAGATGAGCAAACCAAGGTTCACCAAGAGTGTATATTTCACATTGGAGTCGACACTGGGCCTTCTATGGTACCTCTGTTTTTTTTTTTTTTTCTATGTATTTCTCCACCCCTCTAAGCCCTTCTCCTGGATCAAGGAACTTACTATGTACCATGATGTCATTTAATTCTCAGAACACTATGAAGAATGTAGTACACTCCCATTTAGCTATCAGATTCAAAGACCCTAAATAACAGAATCAAGCACACCAAGCCAGAAAGCAGCAAAGGCAGGATTTGATCTCAAGTCTTCTTGGTTCCACAGTCTTTGTCTTTTCTGTACCACGTTACACTGTAAGGTCCGACTCTTAGCCACCAGGTCCAAGGGCTCTGGGCATCTGAACACTCCTCCTTGATGATGGAATTTCTGGGGGATATCGGTGTAAGTGGAGTTCAGTAAAGCAAGGAAGAGGGAGGATGTGTGCCTCTTCTGCTCCTTTACAAAAATGTTACAGGAGAGGCATTGTTAAGAACATACCATCTGGGGAATGCCTAGGTGGCCCAGTCGGTTAAGCATCTGACTCTTGATTTCAGCTCAGGTCATGATCTCAGGGTTGTGGAATGAAGCCCTGCATCAGGCTCCATGCCCAGTGCTGAGGGCCCACCCTGCTTCAGATTTTCTCTCTCGCCTCCCTTTCTGTTCCTTCCTGCCCCCCACCTCTCTCTCCCTCTCTAAAAAAAAAAAAAAGAACATAACATCTGGTGTCAACCATTCTCAAACAAAAATTTCTCAGAAAAAGAACATAACATCTGCTCATAACTTGCATCGTTTTATCATGGTCTGGATTCTTGGCACTAAAGCACACATGTGCCATTTGCTAATTTTATTTTCTTCTTAAATCAGAAGAGAACCCACTCCACTATGCCCCATAAAGCTTTTTGGGAATAAGGGTCCATAAGTACTAACAAATGCTGGATGAGGTGGGAGCTGCCCAGGCCAGGGGGTTAGACACATGGCCGGGGGTTAGAAACATGGCCAGGGGTTAGACACACAGCCATCATAAAGGACAATCTACCTTCACCAGGTTCAGGATCCAGATAAAGAGAAGACAGGCAGAAAAAGTAGCATCCAGAATCTCACCTACCAGAATTTTATAGGCTCCAAATTTAGAGTTCTCAGAAGAAGTTAGAACTGTGTCCTTGAACAAGGCAAAACATGTACAGACACAGCAGGGCAAAATAATTTCGGAACACAAAATAGACAAAAGAGGGCAGTCATTCTCAGCACTTTAAAGAGAATGGCACTTTCACCTCTTACTTTGGAAGTCCATGCAAAGACCTACTTCATGCACTGGGTAAACGTGAACGACAGAAATACTTTAGAGTATCATGAATTAAGTCAATTGACAGGTAAAGAGAATGACTAACAATGTAACATTTCCATTTCAAAATACCATACTGTAGTCAAATGCAATGCTGCCTACCCCCAATTTACTTACTACAAGTTTCTGGCTCATGAAAATTAATATGAGATAATAAGATACCGTTGGTATTCATTTACGTAGCCAAATATTCTCCTGCCTTATAGTTTTTTTTTTTAAGATTTTATCTATTTATAAGCAGAACCTGTTGATTCTTTTCAAAGTTTTTTTTTTAAGATTTTATTTATTTATAATCTTCTGCCTTATAGATTTACCAATGCTTGTGGGGTTTAAAGACGCAGTGACTAATGCCCAGAATTAATTATTGCCCAGTAGTTAAAGGTTCATATTTAAATGAATACTCATAGGAAAAAAAAATGTGACCCAAAGTTCAAATCTCTAGGCTGTCGGGTTACAAAAAACTGGTGGTTGGAGTGGATAAAGGAAGTAAGAGCCACACTAATGATCAGTACTGGTTGCCTTAGTGCCAAAGATCTTTATTTTATTTTATTAGTATTTTTTTAAGCAGGCTCCACAGCCAGCATGTAGCCCAACGTAGGGCTTGAACTTAAAACCCTGAGATCAAGACCTGAGCTGGAAAAGAGACTCAGGTGCTTCACTGACTGAGCCACCTAGGTGCCCCAAGACCTTTATTGTGAAACAAGCAAGCCTTGTTAGATATATGGCGACCAGGTAGTTTCCTAAAAGTAATAAAATCTGTCCTCTGAAAAGCATCAGGGATACCACTCAATACTCCCTTAAATAACACACACAACTCAAGAAAGGAAAACACAAGACACACCATAAGAGACTCTTAAGCATAGGAAAGAAACTGAGGGTTGCTGGGGGGATGGGGGAACTGGGTGAAGGACATTCAGGAGGGCATGAGATGTGATGAGCACTGGGTATTATACGAGACTGATGAATCACAGACCTATGTCTCTCAAACCAATAATATATCATATATTAATTAAATGAATTTAAATTTTAAAAAATGTTTAAAGTGGTTCTTCAAAAAAAAAAAAAAGAGTGAAACCTGAGTCTAAAGTCAGTTGCCTTGAGACTGGACCTCATATCTGCTATTAATTTTAAAAACAAGCCCCGAATCTTCTTTTCCCAAAATGTCATCTTTTCTCAATTTCATCTTGAATATCTACCATCTCCCTTTCCCTCTTCCTGGTCTCCCCAGCCTCCTGCCTCACTTCATGAAGCTACAAGTACCTGTAAGCAAATGACTTTGTCCCCAGGCTGAGCAGAACTATCTGGAGAGTAGTCCCCATCCTGTCTAGACTGCTGCCTTCCACGAGTCTTCCCCACAGCCACGGGGTTGACTGCTTCCAGGTGCGAGGGGTTAGGCAGCATGGTCACATGGAGGGGATGGTGCGCGCCGAAATCCAGATCAACCGAGGAGGTCAAGTGAGACAGGACATCTCCAGTGGCTGAAACATTTTCTGGAAATTCACTTAAGCCTCTCATTTTACGGAACATCAGCTGTTATGAAAATGTAGACAAGAAAAAATGTCTTTTATCACAATGGAGACCAGAGAAGAGGTGGTTAGTTTAAATCATACAATTGAAAAAACTTTACACCGATGCTTGTATAACTGTGATCACCACGCCTTAAAAAAGAAAGGCACGGGCGCCTGGGTGGCTCAGTGGGTTAAGCCGCTGCCTTCGGCTCAGGTCATGATCTCAGGGTCCTGGGATCGAGGCCCGCATCAGGCTCTCTGCTCAGCGGGGAGCTGCTTCCTCCTCTCTCTCTGCCTGCCTCTCTGCCTGCTTGTGATCTCGCTCTGTCAAATAAATAAATAAAATATTTAAAAAAAAAAAAAAGAAAGGCACAAACTTCTAACTGCTCAAATGCCCAGAATTATTTGGAGATCTTCACCATCACATGAAATACCAACACTCTGAAAAGAGTCTAACATGACTATTAGACATGTAGATAGTAAAGTACTAAACTGTTAGTTATCTCTGCCTTGCAATATGCAAAATAATTTTTTTTAAAGATTTTATTTATATATTTGACAGACAGAGATCACAAGCAGGCAGAGAAGCAGGCAGAGAGAGAGGAGGAAGCAGGCTCCCTGCTGAGCAGAGAGCCCAATGTGGGGCTCGATCCCAGGACCCTGGGATCATGACCTGAGCCAAAGGCAGAGGCTTTACCCCACTGAGCCACCCAGGCGCCCCTGCAAATAATTTTTCTTAAATACACCTGTTAGAATTCTCCGAAAGAACTTTTTATGAATCTTGTTAAAGGTAGACAAGAAAGGGCACCTGGGTGGCTCAGTCGGTTAAGCATCTGCCTTCGGCTTAGGTCACGATCCCAGAGTCCTGGGATGGAGCCCCATGTCAGGCTCTCTGCTCAAATGGAGAGCCTGCTTCTCCCTCTCCCTCTGCCTCTGCTCCTCCCCACCATTCATACTCTCTTTCTCTCTCTCTCAATTAAATACATAAAAATCTTTTTTAAAAGGGGGGGTAGACAGGAAAATGATAGAACAGAACTTAATCCCACTTAGACACAGGATGGCATCCATGATTAGCTCAAGTCATGCCTAGAAAGTTCGACTGTCTAATTCTCAAAGGACTTCACTTCATTTTCCCAGTCTACCTCGAGATAAACATTACTATCCACTTGAAAAATGCACAAGCAAGAGAAATTTACTAATTTAAAGGTCTTTAGCTAGTAAGTAAGAAAAATCAGGTCTCAAACCAAGGTAGTTACCAAAAAGAGCACGTTGTCCTCATTTACCCAAATGGTTTGAATGACCCCAAAACTTCTTACTGACCAATGGACAAACAGGAGCATACATCCTTACACAGTATGGGTATATCCATGTTTCTCACAAATATGATCATTTGTAATTCAGCACTTTTCAGATGTGTTTTGGTCTGTGATGCTTTAAGAACACAATTTCTCATTTAGGGATTTCTGCCTGTGTTTCAGCACATGCCTCCATCTGTCAATCACTTTTTTTTTTTTTAAGATTTTATTTATTTATTTGACAGACAGAGATCACAAGTAGGCAGGGAGGCAGGCAGGGAGAGAGAGGGGGAAGCAGGCTCCCTGCTGAGCAGAGAGCCTGAGTGGGGCTCGATCCCAGGACCCTGAGATCATGACTTGAGCTGAAGGCAGAGGCTTTAATCCACTGAGCCACCCAGGCGCCACTGTCAATCACTTTATTCTGTTTAGTCTGCTTTTTCGAAAGTATTTGTCTTTTAAGAGCTGACTATCAATCTCTTAGCATCAGAAAAACTGAGGTATGAGTAGTAGTGGTAAAGCTTAGCCCCCAGACATACCGTCACGTGTACCTTCTAGTGGTTTAAGGGTAACGCATCCTTCCATAGGCTCTATTCACTCCATTAACTCTCACAGTCCCTTTGACACTTACAATTACTTTTAATCTCCTGGCCAAGATCAGTAGTGAATTTTATCCACACACAGCAGCCACGATCTGGTTAAATTGCAAGTCACCCTGATGTTCTCGGAACTAAAATCTACAGCCCTAACTCTCCAGTCTTTTGAGAGACTAACAGAGCCGCTGAGTTGGACAGAACAGGGACACCAAGATCCAATTACCTATAAAACCTCTCAGGTGGTGGTCTCCAAGGATAACAATGTGTTATTAGTTTTATAGAGGATGTTCAGTATAAATTCTGCACATCAGTGGAAAGTAAAATGGACTTCTTGGAAGGTAAAATTATAAGCAATCACACAGATCTTAATGTTTGTTTGAATAATTTCTATTACATTAGGAAAGCATGCTTCAAAGAACAGAAATTATCTATTCATGTCATCCTTGAGAAAACAAACTAACCTTTACCCTCCCTAAGAGAGAAAGAATCCATGTAAGAAGACACAGAAAACCAACTCAAATACCAGATCTATCCATCAACTTATTAAGCTATCCCCTGGGCCAATGGCGCAGAGCTTTACTGGGTTTCTAAGGAATGATTATTGTCGGCTCTATTCTGTTACAATCAGTTGTGCACCACACAAAGTATCTTACCTCCGGAGGGAACTGCAGAAGGCCTGTTAATAAATTAAGCCTCCCTCTGTGGGGCATGCCAATAATCACATCTGTGATCCCACTGTAGGCTGCCATTTTCAGCAACTCGTGGAAAAAGCCCATCATGCTCTCCGCTCCTTCGCCCCCATACCGCTTCACTGTGGCAAACTTGGTGGCCAAAAAGTGGTCAAACTCCTGTGGAACATCACGTCAAACACATTTGTTGTGGGAAGAGAGCCAGCTACTCAGGTCCAAGTCAGACACGTTTCTGTGTGTTGTGGGGAGACCCTACGCTAGTTTAAGAAGGTGCAGCAGTGCCCCTTCATGATGTACTCCAGAGACAGACGTGACTAGTTCAGGGCACAGCAGGAACGCCAGGCCAAGGACACCAGGCAGCAGTGGGAAGGCAGAGAAAATAACATGAGTGGTAGAATAACTTAGCCCCAGAGGAAGCCTCTTAGAATGTATTCTTCTGGGGGAAAAAAAAAAAAAAAAAGAATGTGTTCTGAAGCAAGGGCTGGGCCTTTCATTCTGCCCTTCCCAGCCCCTGAGCTTTAGTAGAGGCCTCTACAGTACTCTTCCCTCAAGGTTGCAAACCACCCAACTATCCAAATTACTGGGAACAGTTTTCTTGTCATCTTGATACGCCAGAGCCTGATCCAAGCCCTGACAGATTCAATTTCATTAATTTGTACCAAGAGCTTTCATGCATAGCTTTCTTTGATTGCTTGAGGTAATACGGAGAGAAGAGCTTAAGGATTTTGCAGTCTTTTAGAGAGTGAATAGGCAAATATATAAAAAGTATTTTGACCCTGAGGAGAACCAACAGCTCTGGTGTTTGGCGATCTAGCTTTTTCTACTTAGAATAAAGTAGCACATGTTATACTGTCTGTTGTGTTGAGGCAATGGGATTAATAGGGTAAATAAATGCTTTAATTCCCCTTCTTCAATATTTATGCATCTTTGTAGAAAATGAGTCACGCTATTCCATTGATATTCACTGGCACTTCTATACCTGGGATTCTAGCATTAGTTTTGACAGATGTTTTCGCTCTTCTGTGCTAAAGGTCTCTTTCTTCAGTTCCTCAAATCGCTTGGCAAACCAGTCTTTCTCCTCCTGGCTCTGAAGCTGGGAGGTTTCAATAGAAATTTGCCCACAGTAGATTTGGTTGAGATAGGCCAGTACGTCCTCAAGAGAGGCCTCCTCCTTCCCCATGTTCAATAATCCTACAAAATGGAATCAAAGGGACCATTTTAAAAAGCAATCAACCACGTAATTGCAGAACATACAAAATATTTCAGTTCAGGGTATTTTGTTCGGATAACTCAGATCATCATCAATGGCTATCTAGATTTTTCTAAAGGCAAAACTAAAACTATGACCAAAGGCCATGAAGTAGTCATACTAGGAGAGGGAATATAAATCTTTGCTTTATGCTAAATTTTGATTGTATAACTCCAAACTAAAAATTGAAACCTGACATTCATCTGCTTTATAGCTACAAATCAATGTCCTACCTTTATCTAAAATATCTTCCCAAATGTTCAAGTCTTATTAATACCTATAAAGTAGTGTCTATCATTGAGCAGCTGATCTTAATGTGAATTAATATTGATAGCAAGGTAATATTTTCAGGTCAAAGGAAATCTACCCAACTCTCAGTCAAAAAAAAGGGAAGGTTTGTAATACATCAATAGCTCAGCACAAATCAATTATCCATCATTTGCCTCAATCTACAACTTGAGTTTAACAAACCAACACTTACTTTTTTATTGCTTATGGTTTCTTACAATAAACTTTGATACCGACTGATCATTCAACTTACAGAAATTGTTTTGTGTTCCTTAGCTTCTCTGCTTCACATTTTAACGTATAAAACGGGAGCAGTCAAAGCACGTCAGCGGGGAGTTGTTAAGATTAAATGAGATAGGAAATAACACAATGTCCACTGATGGGATAAACCGAATGTGATGCAGCCTTTTGATGGAGTATTATTTAGCCACATAAAGGAATGAAGTACTATGTTACAACATGGATGAAACTTGGAAACATTATGCTACAGGGAAAAAAGCCAGACACAAAAGGCCACATAGTGTGACTTTATTTATACAAAATGTCAAGAATAGGCAAGTCTATAGAAACAGAAAGTAGAGTAGTGGTTGCCAGGGGCTGGGGAGAGGGCAAAATGGGGAGTAACTGCTAACTAGGCACAAGATTTCTTTTTGGGGTGATAAAAATGTTCTGGAACTATCTTGATGGTTGCACAACATTGTGGATGTACCAAGTGTCGTTGAATTGTATACTTTTAAATGGTTCAAGTGATGGGGCACTTGGTTGGCTCAGTGGGTAGAGCATGACTCTTGATCTTGGGGTTGGAAATTTGAGTCCCACGTTGACTGTAGAAATTACTCAAAATAAAAATTTTTTAAAATGGTTAAAGTGGCAAAAGTTATGTGTACCTTACCCCAATAAAAATTTTTAAAAAACTAAAATCATTAAATGTGATAATACAGAAAAGCATGCAGCTTAAAAAATGGCTTTGGGTTTCTCTCATTTTCTGCTCTTCTTATTAACTACATGTATCTCAAATATGCAGACCCATGTCTCTAAAAGAAGAGATATAAAAATATGTGGCTATAGATAAACATAGATTCATCCATCTGATGAGCGAGTTTGGAGAACCTACTATATACCAGAAGCCATACTGGCACTGAGTGTTCAAACATGGCTGAGAAATGGTCTTTTTCAGGGAGCCTGGCTAGCTTAGGCAGGAGAACATGCAACTCTTGATCTCAAGGGTGTGGGTTCAAGCCCCACAATGGGCCTGGAGCTTACTTAGGGAGGGGGAAAAAGGTTTTTTCCCTAAATGAAATTTAAGCCTTATAGAGAAAAATTTATAAACAAGTAATGATAACACTATGTCCTATCAACAAGTGGTTTTTCCTAGTAACAAGACTGTACCTTCTGTTAAGTAACTTCATATTTCTGGTTACTGCTGAATGGAGGGCTCGAGAATATTTTTTAGGGAGCTTTGTTCTGAAGTCAGATAAAGTTTTTTACCGGTTTTGGTAATTGTGCTATTGTTGAGAGTTGCCCACAGTACCATGAGAGCACAGGTGAGGGAATGCTGAACACTGCCTTGGCAAGTTCTGGGCAGGTCTGCCTCACAGAGCAGGCAGTGCTTGCTGAATGCTTAAAAATGAACAGGAATGTCCCAGGTTGATGAGGTAGCGACCTACGGGAACTCCATGCAAAATCATGGACATATGAGTAGACACAGTATCAGGGATCTGTTAGAAGACTCAGAAAGAATAAGACCTTAAAACAGTTAGCTTTTCCACTCCTGAAGGGCCATTTACATTATGATAGGACCACGGATTTTGTCTCAGACACCCCCCAACTGAGAACTCGCTGAGTCTAGTCAAATTCTAGAACTACATGGTAATAAAATTGTTGTGCCCTAAAAGTCACTACATTTTGGAGTGGTTTATTACCAGAACATTACTAACTGAAGCATATACCAGAATTTGACATTGGCCAAGATTAACTTTAAAAAATGACATGAGAGTATGCGACTCTCATTCTTGGGGTTGGGAGTTCGAGCCCCACGTTGGGTGTAGAGATAACTTAAAAATAAAATCTTTAAAAATAATAGATAAAGCAATGACATGGATGGAACTAGAGGGCATTATATTAAGCGAAATAAGTCAATCAGAGAAAGACAATTATCATATGATCTCCCTGATATGTGGAATTTGAGAAACAAGGCAGAGGATCATTGGGGAAGAGAGGAAAAACTGAAATGGGACAAAACCAGAGAGGGAGACAAACCCTAAGAGACTTTTAATCTCGGGAAACAAACTGAGGGTTGCTGGAGTGGGGGGGATGTGGGAGGGATGGGGTGGCTGGGTGATGGACACTGGGGAGGGTACGTGCTATGGTAAGTGCTATATAGTGTGTAAGACTGATGAATCACAGACCTGTGCCCTGAAACAAACAATATATCATATATTAATAAATATATATTTAATAATAATAAAAATATAAATATAAAATAAAATAAAAATATGACATGACATGATCCCAGGATCCTGACGGGTTATCCATTCCCAACTGGGCAAGAAAAAGGGCAGAAAAAGTTCAGGCTACAGAAATGGAAGGTGACGTGGGTTGTTACCTCACCTCTGCCATTTTTTCACTACTAGCTACTTAAGTTCTCTGAGTATCTCTTTTCCTAACCATACAGTAAAGACGGCAGTAACTTCTTTAGAGAGGATGAGAATTAATTGACATAATGGATATAAAGTGTCTGGCACATAATGGGAGTCTGACTTTTTTTTATTATTATTTCAGGGCTTGCAATTTTTTATTCATTTTTAAAGTAATTTGTTTTCTTTTCTGGAAAGAGCACTGACCATAAGATCTGTTTTCTTACCAAAGTTTTAAGTATACAATACAGTATTGTTAACTATAGGCCCTGTGTTGTATAGAAGATCTCCAGAACTTATTATTTTTCATAACTGAAACTTTATACCTTTTAACCCACACCTTCCCTTTTCCACCTTTCCCCAGACCCTGGGAACCATCATTCTACTGGTTCTAGGAGTCTATTTTATTTCGTTATTTTCCTTAAATATTGGAAGGCTTCATGAATTTGCATGCTCTCCTTGTGCAGGGACCCAGCTAATCCTCTCTGTATCATTACAATTTAAATATCTGTTGCTGAAGCTAGCACGAATTTGACTATTTTAGATTCCTCATATAGTGGGATCATGTAGTATCTATCCTTCAGTGACTTGTCTTATTCCACTTAGTATAATCCCCTCAAGGTTCATCAAAGTTGTCACAAATGGCTGGATTTCCTTCTTTTTAAGGAGAAATAATATTCCATTTTGTGCATATACTGCACTTTTTTTTTTTTTTAAAGTTGGCTCTACACCCAACGTGGGGCTTGAACTCACATCTCCAAGAGAAGAGTTGCATGCTCTGCCAACTGAGCCAGCCAGGTGCTCCTCCACTGCATTTCTTTATTCATTCAGCCACTGATGGACATTTTGGTGGTTTCCATATTTTGGCTATTCTAATAATGCCACAATAAACATGAGAATACAGATAACTCTTCAAGATCCTGATTTCAAGTCCTCTGGATAAACACTCAGAAGTGGGATTATCGAATCATAGGGTAACTCTATTTTTAGTTTTTCAAGAAACCTTTACATTGTTTTCCACAGTAGCTGTACCTACCTGCATTCCCACAAACAGTATCCAAGAGTTTCCTTTTCTCTACATCCTTATGAACACTTATTATTGTGTGTCTTTATTAAATAGCCATTCTAATAAGCGTGAGCTGATACTATCTCATTGTGGTTTTGATTTGCATTTCCTTAATGATGACTGATGCTGAATACCGTCCCATCTACCAATTGGCTACTTATATGTCTTCTTTGGTGAGTATGTTTTTAAACTCAGAGGAAATGGGCCCAATGGAAAAACTATTCTAGAACCTCCAGAGAGGTCCTCATAGACAGGGCTTGAACATGTTCCTCACTGTCGACTGGAAGCCGCAGCCCCAGGGGGCATGTGGATTCTCCAAGAACCAAGAAAGGAGCCCTCCCACCTGTTGGCAGTGAGTTGACACATGGACGTCTAGTGTCCATGGGCTTTACCTGTGGTATTAAAAGGTCCCTGAAGGGTCTGTACAAGAGCTTGGATCTCGGGCACATTCTCCTGCAAGGCTTGTCCACTGAAGAGGGGGTTGATTTTGGCAGCTTTATGACCATGTTCACAGTATACTGTCACCAATCTGGCAAGACCGTGATCAACTGATTCAAGGGGGAAAGAAAACAGTACAAACAATTTAGGAAATCCCCACGAACCAAAAAAAAAAAATCAGTTTTTTTCAAAGAAGTCCTTGCTGGCTTAGACTTTTTAAACGTGTTGCTCCTACCACTACATCTCAGGATTATAGACTACAGAATCCAGGAAAACACACTTATCTCCTTAAATTTATCTCGTGGGCGCTAAAGCCACTAGTGGAAAAGAGAGAGAACTGAGTGCACATATGTACAAACAACTATGCCTGTCTAGCGATCGTAAAAGGAAACACCCCATATTAAAAAGAATTGTTAAAATGCTGACATTCTGAATAATTACAATTCTCTTACTTATTATTTGAGATTTTTAAATATTTGGCATAGGGCGCCCGGGTGGCTCAGTCATTAAGTGTCTGCCTTCAGCTTAGGTCATGATTCTGGGGGGTCCTGGGATCAAGCCCCACATCAGGCCCCTGCTCAATGGGAAGCCTGCTTCTCCCTCTCCCACACCCCCTGCTTGTATTCCCTCTTGCTTTTTTCTCTGTCAAATAAATAAATAAAAATCTTTTTTAAAAATTTTGACATAAAAAGGGACACCTGGGTGGCTCAGTCAGTTAAGCATCTGCCTTCAGCTCAGACAGTGATCTCAGGGTCCTGGGATGAGTACAGCATCAGGCTCTCTGCTCAGCCTCAGCGGAGAACCTGCTTCTTCCTCTCCCACCACCTGCCATTCCCCCTGCTTGTGCACTCATGCTCTCTCACTCTCTCTCTCGTTCTCTCTCTGGCAAATAAATAAACAAAATCTTTAAAACTATATATTTTACATTAAAAAGAAATGGAACTACAAAATCAATGTTACATTTCCTTCTCTATTTCTAAAAGGCTCTTGGTACAGTTATTTCATAGACTCATGAAATCTTACAATAGAAAAAGATCTTAAAAATTATCCTGTCACTCACATAATTTAAAAAAAAAAAAATCCCCTTTATAAAGCCCTAAGTGAGTGGTTCCTTAGTCTCTGCTTGGAGGAGAGGCATTCTCTCTCAATGAATTCAATTGGTGATTTTCTATTGAGCCAAAAACTGCTTTTCTTCCCCTTTTCCACATGAAAGTTCTTCCCAAATTTGAAGAAAAAAAAATCCTACATGCCCACACTCAGTTCACCTTCAGTTCATCAAGGCAGCCTTACAAACTGAGCGCAAATCCCTAAAGGCGAGCAGATCTACTCTTAAGGGCACACATTTTCTGAGCATTTTTTTCAGTTTGTGTTTTTCTTCTTAGAACCCAGAGAAAATTGTTAGCATATTTTGAAACATATTTTGAAACATCTAGTGACTATTTCATGAACCTTTATTGTCATGTAGTGAGCTACACATGTGCTTGGGTTTGTAGTCAGAGAACTGCAAAATGTACCTCCTGCTGTAGGCTCACAGGAAAGAACAGAGATGAAATGAACATGTAAAAGACATGTTTGCACTAAAACAACAGTTAGGAGGTTCCATACTATGTCTAATAGACTAGTAAAGGAATCAAACAATCCCAGAAATGAATTGATTTCAGTCTGGAGGGTAGCCACATGAATTGCTGTAGGGCTCTACCCTGAACCCTACTGAAGTTCTCAATTGCTGTTACAACATAGAAAACCTTCAGATCCATGGCTAAAATCCAGACAGACCATGTCTAAAGCATTGTTCCCATTGGCCATGCCTTAAAAACACATTCTTGGGGCACCTCGGTGGCTCTGTGCATTAAGCCTCTGCCTTCAGCTCAGGTCATGATCTCAAGGTCCTGGGATTGAGGCCCACCTTGGGCTCTCTGCTCAGCAGGGAGCCTGCTTCCCCCTCTCTCTCTGCCTGCTTCTCTGCCTACTTGTGATCTCTGTCAAATAAATAAATAAAATCTTAAAAAAAAAAAATTCTTCCTCCCTGCCCAAAGAAAACAAAACAAAACACAACAAAAAAAGCCCACATTCTTCCCTGGGCTTCTGTGGCATTGCAAGATCCCAGCTTTCCTGCCAGCTCACCAGCTACTCAACCTCAGTCATTTTGGGGGAGCTCCTTCTTTGCCCATCTCTATAATATTAGTGCTCTGCAAGTCTGCTCTGAGCAGGGTGATCTCCTGCACTTTCTACAGCTTCTAGTAACATACAAAAAACTACATCTCTATCGGGACAAGTCCAGTAGTAAATATGTGGGGTTATCATCACCAGCCTCAAATCAGTAGCCACGCTGAAAACATTCTCTTAGCGAACCTATGTCACCTGCCGGAGGTCAATGCTCTGATTTCTAACTGCTCAACAGGCTTTTCATGCCACTCTACAGTTGGGGCGTGGTGTTGGCACAAGAACATGCGGACACTGCGTTTCTGGCAGAGCCAAAGAGATCCCCTCCCCTCTGCACCTCTATGCATATCCTACATCCGCCACCCCCACCCCCCCACCCCCCCCACCCCGCAATCTGTTTTCTCTCAAACCCTCTTACCATTGTTCTGGTTTCTTCTGGGGACCCAATCCCATATCCCTTCCCTCTGCCCTCCCAATTGTGACCTTTGGAATTCTGCTCCATGATTAACAAACCTCTCTGCATTCTTACCCTCTTCTTTAAACATTCCTTATACCCCTGTCCTAACTGGAACCTGCTTCCCCCCACCAGAGGACAGGGGGAGGTGAAGTTACTCATCCCACATCCACCCCTCAGGTATTGAAGGTGGGAGTCAAAGCCTCCTTGTGCCTCAAGGACAATCCCCTATCCTTATTACATTCCCCAACTGTTAGGGTTCTGACTCTGCAAACCCCCAATCTTTTGAGGGACATGCCATAGTATTTTCAACTAATCTCCATTTGCTAATAGCCATTACAAAACAATGTTATAGGAGAAGCTTAAGGGAAAAGTGTCAGTACATGTAGATAAAAAAAGACTATAAACAGTATACATAGCATGAGCCTGCTCTTCGTTAAAATGTGTATAGTACATAATGCATATTTCAGCATGTAGTCTATAGTCTATATAGCATAATAATAGTATTAATATACTTCACATATATGTATATGTGTATACATATTTCATATATGTCAAGGAAATGGACCAAAAACTTAGGGATTATCCCATATTAAAATTCCTGATTTTTGGTTTTTCCTTATCATATTTGCTGAGTTTTCCACAATGAACATATATAGAGCTCTTTAAATTGTACCCATTTAACTGACTTGTTGCCTCTTGTACTCTGAAAGCTTTTTTTTTTTTTTAAGGCTTTATTTATTTATTTTGACAGAGACAGAGAGAGAGAGAGCACAAGCAGGGGAGAGCAGCAGGCAGAGAGAGAAGGAGAAGTAGGCTCTCCGCTGAGCAGGGAGTTGGATGTGGGGCTTGATCCCAGGACCCTGAGACCATAACCAGAGCCGAAGGCAGACACTTAACTGACCAAGCCAGCCAGGCGCCCCTGAAAGCTTTTGATAAGCAGGTTTTCTCCAGTGCGCCTGGCACACCTGTCCCCACCCATGGACTTCATGCTTGTACGAATTGGTTCTATTTGTTCCTATGGCTGTTGCTTTGGGCAAAAGTAAAATATTAGGGGGAAAATCATAAAAATCTAGACAGACATTGTATTCAGATTACTTCCATAAGTTCTCTTAATTTTAAAGATTTGCAAATATAAAAACAAAAATAAACATACTTGTTAAAATACTTAAAACATCTCTCCTTTCTTTACCATACTCCTTGCATTAATAACCTTTTTTGAAATTAACTTACATGAAGTTAACAGGTTCTAGCTTCAAATGCACTGGATGAAAGTGTTTCACCTGTATTATTTTTTTTTCACCTGTATTATTTTTGTAGCAAATGAGAGCATGGCAACTGAATACATATATTTCTCATAAAAATAACTTCCTAGCACTGTACAAATAAACCAAGAGATTACTGTAAAAGAAATAAATGTCTTAGGGACGGAGTGATGGGAAACCATCCCAGGTTGTGTGTGTGTGTGTGTGTGTGTGTGACACAGACATGTGCACACAAGGGAGATGATCAATAAAAGGAATAAATGTGTAAAAAAAAAAAAGAAAGAAATGTCTTTATGTTGGGCAAAGAACTTAGTCCTCAGGATATCTATAGAAGTTCAGAAGAATGTAATTTGATGTTTAAATCCTCAAGAAGCCAGAGAGAAGAGGGAAAACAAGAGCACATATATACAACACCTCTTCAAAACGAAAGGGAAGATATTGAAGGCAGGTTTCTGGCTCAAGAGACTGGCACACAGTAGATGCTCAAAAAACATTTGTTATGAACTGAATGAAGTCCTAAGAGTCAGCATATCATAAAAGTCACAGAACCCTTGTGATGAAAGTTTTCCGGAGCTCTCAACCTTGCAGTGCTAGAACTGCTGTGGATCCTTATTCCTTACTTCGAGGCCCTCTTTTCTGAGAACTGCATCCCCCCATTTCAGGAAGTGGGTTCCTGAGGCCAAGTCTACCTCATGCCCTCCTGCCTCCCTCCCAATTAACAGATTCCCGGGACACAATAGTTGGGTGGGTCCGATTTAATCTTTCCAGGATTTATGATTTGGGATTGGAAGATACGGGTGGTTCACTAGGCCTGTTTGTGCAAACAACATGGTTTATGCTGAATACTTGCTTTCCTTCTGGAAGTCTGGAATCTGGGCACATGCAGAGGATGCTTACATGAACATCTGCCAATAAAAACCCTGGGTGCCGAATTTCTGATCGACTTCCAGGTTAGCTACGTCACACGTCTATTACTGTGTGGTGCTGCTCAAAGAGGAGTGCATTCTGCATCAGCCCTCACGGGGGAGAGAACATCAGAAAGCCCACACAAAGGCGCCTCCAGAAATGCCTTGTCCTGTGCTTTTTCCCATTATGATCCCACTGTGTATCCTTATTACATCACTGTGATAAATCTGAACCGAGAGTAGAACTATTAGGCTGAATGCCCTAAGTCTTTCTGGTGAATCTCTAAATGTGGGGGTGGTCTCAAGGACACCCAACACACAATATGGGTGGCAAAGGAGTGAGTACATTAACAGGTATGCCTTGTAGGCCCACCCACAGCCTTTGCCAATTATCCCAGAGTTAGTTCTGGTCTTCTTCCTCCCCTCCCCCAACAGAGTCTTGGTTACTACACATACCCTTTGGTTCTGGGAGATACCCTTGTATCTTTCAAATAAAGTCCCCTCTTTGGGTTAGATAGCCACAACTGGTTTCTGTTGATTGGGACCAAAAGAACCTTAGCTAAAAGGGGTGTGAAAAAAAGAATAATGACAGGGATATCTACATCAATGACTTTATTCTCCCCATAAGCAAGCACAGTGGGGGCGCTAAAGAGTTTGATTTTCAGGAAGAAAGGGTTCATATTAACTATCATGAAGTACACAGGCAGATAAACTAAACTTAGTCCTTAACCTTAAAGTCAGTAGAGTTCTTTCTCATCATCTGGTCATAAATAGCCTCCCCCCAAAATATCTAGATCAGATCCAATAATCTTCCACTCAAGGCAGCATATGCTTATAGCAAGTGGGAACGTTGGATAAAACGACTGAAGACTCCAAGAAAGAGAATTTCGTAATTGAAGTCCCTCTGAACCCCAGGAAAATGTGACGGCTGCCTCCCAGCTTCAGCTCAGGAATGTTGTAGATAACCACATTAAAACCATAAGTACCAGAATATTGTATTCTGTACAGCAAACTCAGACTAGGTCTGCAACTGAGTTCATTTTATACCATACTCTCTCGTTCCATCTCAAACACAATATGTTTATTAGATAAATTTATTTTGCCATATATTTCTTTCTTAAAAGGAAATAAAAAAACAGATTAAACAAAAAACCCTTGTTCTGGTCCTTTCTGGTTTTTTCCCAATCCTTTCCTAAAGTAAGGGTCACTGATTGATAGTAAATGGTAGTAAAAACTAACTTTACAAAAAAAAAGATTGTATTTATTTATTTGATAGAGAGCATACACACATGTACATACAGGGGTGTGCACATGTGTGCACGGGTGGGGGAGGGGCAGAGGAGGAAGAGAAGGAGACTCCTTGCCTACCAAGAAAGTCTAATGTGGGGCTTAATCCCAGGACCCTGGGTTCATGACCTGAGGTGAAGGCAGATGCTTAACCGACTGAGCCACACAGGCACCCCGAGAACTAACTTTTGCTACACATTGTGTTCAGTGTTTCACACATAGCATCTTAACTCTTACAACCCTGAAATAGGTATCCTTAGCTGCAGAAGAGTAAACTGAGGCTCAAAGAGGTTAAGTGACTTGCAAAATGTCACATAAAAAGTAGAATTCGAACTCAAGCATATTTGACTTCCACCCAGTCTTTTATCCATTACACTACAACAAAAAGTGAAAAAGGGAAGTCCAGAGCCTACAGAGAGAGGGATGAGAGAACTGGACATCATTGAGACATTTAAAAAAAAAAAGTAAAAGAGCTAATGTCATTAGCCTTTTTTGGTCTACATTTGTACTCCAGAATTATGGAGAATTTTCAAACTCTCTAATGCAATAAGATTTTCTTCAACTGCTTTTCCCATAACTCCAGTAAAGGCTCCCATTATTTCTAATATGCAACATACTCACAACCTCACTCCAACTCTTAAAGCTCAATGCCAAAGTCAGTAACTACTCAATGCTGTTTGGAATCCTCCCATCTTCTGCTCATTCCTAAATTCCTCCATTTTTTGTAATCCAAACCTTCCATCATTAAATTTATACTCATGAATCAGCACTCTTCCATTTTCAACGGGGATTGTTGTTAAATAAATTCAAGCTTACCCAAACTGAGGTTTACAGAGGTTAAAGTACAAGCTGTTACTAATAGCCAGATACAAAGAACACTCACCACAGGTCAAATTTTAACTGGTGAAACCACTGCCATCTAAGAGGTTACTAGAAGCAAATTCAATACCTCCTTAAAGCCTCCATGTAATAGAAGACTTAGCAAATGATGCAGTCATCCTACGCAGGCACGGATTTTCAGCCAGGATAAATATTTGAAGAAGGAAGGCTGATGACGGAAGGGCAAAGAGGAAAAAGGAGGCACCATAACTTTGGTCATACGTCCTCCCATTTCACCACGTCACCCTTGACTTCAGGGGGGCCTTTCCCTTTGATTAAGTCTGTCAACGCCAAAAAGTTGTGTACATGATCCACAACACCAACTCAATCCTTCCTCTCAACCAAGATGGTACCGATGGTACCTTTTAAGACAACTAGCAGGCATTAAGCACTCCTGTTCTAATTCATAGAACTGACCATGAGCACACACTTAAATGGAACTTAAGAAAAAACACAGCAAGTCTTCATTGTGTTCATCAGTAAAAAAGAAATTATTACTTTTTCTAAAACATAGTAATACAATCTATTACCCAATGTATACAGTCCTTCCTTTCTTGATACTTGGTGTGATGGGGGTACATGCAAAATTCAGATGCACTAAATATTACAAATAAATTGCCCATACAGAATCATATTTCCATTTCTCCATAGGATTATATCATTTAATAAGTATTCAGTGAACTGTGGAGCTGAGACAAGGTAAGATAATGTCTTCACCAGGCAGGATCTTACAGTGTGAGAGGATGGTCCCTACACAAATACACACGGTCATAAAATGTTCCGTAGAGTTCAAGAGGTCCCATACTGAGAGCTGAAGGAGCTCAGATTAGGACAGGCTGGAGTTGTCTAGACAGATGTCACAGAGGAGATGGGAATGGAGATGGTAAGAAGTGGAAAGGCATACAGGATAAGGGCTAGAACATGGGGAAATTCATGTTGGAGAAAGGTAAGAAAGAAGGGAGAAGGGCACTGAGTATCTAGCAAAAGAATCTGTATTTTACTCTGAGAGGCAAAGTAGAGCCTTTGGACATCTGAGTTAAGAAAATGACTTGGGTGCCTGCGTGGCTCAGTCATTGGTTGTCTACCTTCGGCTCGGATCATGACCCCAGGGTCCTGGGGTCGAGCCCTGCATGGGGCTCCCTGCTCAGTGGGAAGCCTGCTTCTCCTTCTCCCACTCCCCCTGCTTGTGTTCCCTCTCTCACTGTGTCTCTCTCTAACAAATAAATAAATAAAACCCTTTTAAAAAAAGAAAAGAAAATGACTCAATGAAACCAACGTTTCAGAAAGATTGGACTAAGCCAGACAGGAACTAGGCTATACATTTTAATACCAGTGAGGCCTACCAGTTTTATCTTTTTGAAGTCATGCATCTCTTTGAGAATTCAATGAAAGCTACAGGCTCTTTGCCTCAAAATAGACACACACAGAGTCGTGCAAAGTCTACAGACCCTCTGAAACTTTTTCGTAGAGATCCACGGATCCTTGGATAAGATGACCTGAATTAACTATTTTTGTGCGGCAGATGAGGATTAAAGGCCTGGACTAGGATCCCAATAGTGAAAATAGAAAGAAGGCAAGGCTTTAGGAAACACAGTGCTCAAAATCTGATATTAAGTATGAGCTGAAAAAGTTGAAGGTGGGTTGCTTGCCCTGGATTTTTACAATTTGTGGGTAGCAGAGACTCCCACAACTCCCGACATCCATTTTCCCTTCTCTTTCACAGTAATACATAATTGAACATAAGGCTTCCCAGAGCAAAGATATATGTCCCGGCCTCCAAGGCAGCCAGCTGGCCACTTAACTAAGTTCTGACAAGTGAGAAGGTAGGAGCAGCGATGGTTGCACCTTCTGGGTCTTGTCCTTAAAGGGAGAGGTGTTCTCTTTCCCTTTCCCCTTTCCTCCACCCTGCTGGCCAGACTGTGGATGCAATGGTTAGCCATCCTGGACCAGAGTGGAGAGCAGTATCCATAGGATGATGAAGAAACAACACAGAAGGAGCCTAAATACCCTAAGGCTTTGCAGAGCAAAACCGTCATACCAGCTTGGACCTCTACTCATCTTACTTAAATCACTGTTATTCCAGGTCTCTGACATAGCCCCTGAACTTACCCCATCTAATATACAATCTGGTACCCAAGGTGGGTTGCTATCATAACAGAGCCCAAAATACACATGACATTGGCTTAGCAGTCTGGCAGTAGGTGCCAAGGACTAGATCTTTCAGACTAGAAAGCTAATGGGCACTGTGTTATGCTGTCTGAAAAAACACGTGGGAAACTGTCACCTGTGATATCCTGCAGGCAGACTTATGTCCACAGGGCTGTAGCTTAGTAGTGTGTGATCACTGTTTCTTTTCACTTTCAGGAAAGCCCTGGGAGAAAGATGAGGTCGAGCAGGATCAAACAAGAAGAGATGGAGGGAAATTCAGCTCTGCTAATGGGAGGACTCTATACCTGGAAGGCAGATCCTGGCAAGTTTGGAGAATTAGAAGCACTCAGAAAAGGTGGTTCAGGGTGGGGCAAGAGAAGTGGGGGCACCTGAGTGGCTCAGTCAGTTAACCGAGGGTTTGCCTTTGGTTCAGGTCACGATCCTGGGGTCTTTGGATGGAGCCCCATGTGGGGCTCCCTGCTAAGTGGGAAGTCTGCCTCTCCCTCGGCTCCTCCTCCCACCCCACCCACCCCTTGTTCTCTCTCTCTCTCTCTCTCTCAAATAAACAAATAAAAATCTTAAAAACAAAACAAAACAAAAAACCAGAAAGAAAGGAAAGGGAAGAAAAGGTGTTTCAGAAGAGGCTGCCTTAGCAGGAGGTAGAAAACAGACAAACCCTCCATCAAGTACCTTCTAGAAAGCATTTACTATGAGACAGTGGGAGCCAGCTAAGCCTACAAGGTCCAATAAAGGGTGTTGCCTTCCGCTACTATTTTTAGATGGTCTCAAGGTAAGCACCATTAAGTTTAGGGAGCTAAGTAGGTAGGCACAGAAGCAGTAAATAAAAAACCAGAGGTTTCAGGCTTAAAAAATAGATCTAGATAAGATCTTTGACTGAAGGCAATTTGCTCATGGAATGACCACAGGCAAAAAGACTGCAGCCCTATGACGGTTCTAAAAGAACTGTACTGTTGGGTACCTGAGTGGCTTATGAGCAACTGGCTCTTGATCCCTGCTCAGGTCATGATCTCAGGGTCCTGGGAGGAAATCCTGCATAGGCTCCTCCTCTCCCTCTGACCCTCTCCCCTCACATAAACAAATGAACTTAAAAAAAAAAAGAAGAAGAAGAAAGAAAGAAAGAAAGAAAGAAAGAAAGAAAGAAAGAAAGAAAGAAAGAGAGAAAGAAAACTGTACTGCCAACAAATTCTGGTTCTGGTCATAAAAAACACCTGTAATTGATGACCCGCTAAAGCAATTCTCAGGCTCCTAACCTTACCAAAATAAAGTAGGCTGTGGAAGGTATGCAGCCCCCAAGGAGGGCACACCTCCCATGCCCATGTCGGAGACTTCCACAGAAGACAACGGGTGACAAAGAGAAGGCGAAGCCAGGGGAATGTAGTGAACTTACTACACAGCCACATCCGAGAGCTTTTATCATTCCTCTCCAAGAGGATTTGATAACTGGTTTGAATAGGGCCCTTTGTTGTTCCTCATTCTTTCCTTTTCCAGATGAGAGTTTTCTTTGTATACTGGATGTGTCAGTATGGGGTGTGTGGCAGTTCATAAAACTCCAGAGCAGAAGACACCATCAGCCCGGACAGGGAGGGCTGTACATTCTCTGGAGATAAGGGACTTTGAGATGGATTCAAGGACGGAACAGAGGAGAAAGGAGGTGGAAACATTCTTTGTATGGGAAGAAAAGCTTGGGAGTGCAGTGATTACTAAGTATTTTTCAATATTTTCTCCACAGCGGGCGCCTGGGTGGCTCAGTGGGTTAAGCCGCTGCCTTCGGCTCAGGTCATGATCTCGGGGTCCTGGGATCGAGTCCCACATCGGGCTCTCTGCTCGGCGGGGAGCCTGCTTCCCTCTATCTCCCTCTCTGCCTGCCTCTCTGTCTGCTTGTGATCTCTCTGTCAAATGAATAAATAAGGGGGCTTAAGTGGGTAGGAGAAGAATCCATGAAACAAGATGGGATAGGGAGGGAGACAAACCATAAGTGACTCTTAATCTCACGAAACAAACTGTGGGTTGCTGGGGGGAGGGGGGTTGGGAGAAGGGGGGTAGGGTTATGGACATTGGGGAGGGTATGTGCTTTTGGGTAAATTGGAAGAGGAGGTGAACCATGAGAGACTATGGACTCTGAAAAACAATCTGAGGGGTTTGAAGTGGCAGAGGGGTGGGAGGTTGGGGTACCAGGTGGTGGGTATTATAGAGGGCACGGCTTGCATGGAGTACTGGGTGTGGTGAAAAAATAATGAATACTGTTTTTCTGAAAATAAATAAATTGGAAAAATAATAATAAAAAAAACAATTAAAAAATGAATAAATAAAATCTTTAAAAAAAAATTTTCTCCACAGAATTTTTAGTTGGTACTTGGCCAACCTGAATAAAAATTATGCTTTCCAGGAACGCCTGGGTGGCTCAGTCAGTTAAGTGCCTGTCATGATCGCAGGTCATGATCCCATGGTTCTAGGACTGAGTCCTGCATGGGTTATCCTGCTCAGCAGGGAGCCTGATTTTCTCTCTACCTGCTGCTCCCCTGTTTGCCTGCTTCTGGGTTTTTCTCTCTCTCTCTCTCTCTGACAAATAAATAAATTAAATCTAAAAACAACAACAAAATCGGGAAGAAGGAAAAAAAAAAGGATGCCTCAGAGGCTCAGTCAGTTAAGCATCTGCCTTTGGCTCAGGTCATGATCCCAGGATCCTGGGATCAAGTCCCACTTCAGACTCCTTGCTCAGTGGAGAGCCTGTTTCTCCCTCTGCCTGTTCTACCTGCTGCTCCCCTTAGTTGTGCTCACTCTCACTCACTCTCTCTCTGACAAATAATTATTTTTTAAAAATTGTGCTTTCCAAAAAAAATTTCGCTTTTCAGTCTCCTTTGCAGATACATGCTGACCAAGTTCTGGCCAGAGAGATGCGACTCCAAGTGACAGATCCAAGTCTCCCCGGGCTTTCTCCTACCCAGCCTAGTAGGAGACAGTGATCCACAAACCGAGTCACTGCAAAATAACAGAGTAATTTCTAAAACACAGAGAAGAAAAGCCTGTCAAAGATCTGCGTGCAGTGGTAAGTTTGAAGAAAGTTACAGGGTGGCCTACTTGCCTTTCAGTTTTCAGAAATTCAGAGTAGCTAAAACATAAGAAGAATGAAATTATTGCCCTTAGCAACAAAATTCCTTAACTAGATCTTGTAACTGCAACAATTGTTTCCAGGCACTGATTTCACTCTTGCCTCCCAATACCACAAGAGGCCACCCTTGGCCTGCAGTTCTAACTCAATACCGACCTTTCAAAGGTCATCAAGCACCTCAAAGCACAGCTAATTCATGGGGCGGGGGGGTCTGGTTAAGACGGGGGAGGGAAGGGATTGTATATAAAAATCAACCCCAGAGATATTTTTCAAACACCAGCCCAAAGCTCCCAAGATAATTTGGGTAGTCTTCTAGTTAAAAACCACTGGCCCATGGGGCACCTGGGTGGCTCAGTCGGTTAAGCGTTTGCCTTCAGCTCAGGTCATGATCCCAGGATCCTGGGATTAAGCCCCACATTGGGCTCCCTGCTCAGCAGGAGCCTGCTTCTCCCTCTCCTCCCTGCTTGTGCTCTCTCTTGCTATCTCTGTCACTATCTGCCTGTCTCTCTCAAATAAATAAATAAAAATAAAATCTTAAAACAAAACAAAACACTGGCCCGGTTTTTCCAAGGCAAGTTTTCAGCTGTTGGGCTGTTATTAAGAATCGAACAAAGGGGTGCCTGGCTGGCTCAGTCCATGAGGCATGCAACTCTTAATCATGGGGTTGTAGGTTCGAGCTCTACGTTGCATGTGGAGACTACTTAAAAGTAAAATGCTAAAAAAAAAGAAAAAAAATCAGATAGAGACCCAATTATGAAAGAAAAATCTTAAACAAGATCACAGTAATTGTGCACAGAGCACACACTAATATAATTTTAAATGAAGAAGAGATTGTAAAACATGTCCTACACATACATCCTTTGAGAGTATAACAGTATTTGGCCATAGTTGGTTGTGGACCTTCTGCTAAAGAATCACCTGGGATGCCTGATTAAAAAATCTGTATTTTTGAACCAGATCTCAGACCACTGAGTTAGAACCCTGGGGTGGGAGGATACTTGGGAACTGGCTTTTTTATTTTTTTGTAAGGATTTATTTATTTATTTGAGAGCGAGCGAGCGAGCGAACGAGCATGCCAGGGTAAGGGTAGAGGAAGTAGGACAGAAGCAGACTCCTTGCTGAACTTGGAGTTCCATGCAGGACTCCATCTCATGACCCTGAGTTCCCGACCTAAGTCAAAATCAAGAGTCAGATGCTCAACTGACTGACCCACCAAGGCTCCACAGGAACTGGCCTTTTAAAAATCAATGCCAAGTGATTTGAATACACATACACGTTTGAGAATAACTGACATATAAAGTTCTTGATATTTGGGCACCTGGGTAGCTCAGTCGGTTGGGTGTCTGCCTTCGGCTCAGGTCATGATCCCAGATTCCTGGGATCAAGTCCCACTTCGGGCTCTCTCCTCCACGGAAAGCCTGCTTCTCCCTCTCCCCCTGCCTGCTGTTCTACCTGCTTGTGCTCTCTCTCTGTCAAATAAGTAAATAAAATCTTTTTTTTTTAATTTTTTAAAAATAAAATTCTTGACATTTGATTTGCAAAGTGAAATAAGACAACAGTCTTACCCTCAAGGGATTAACAATCTAGTTGGCCAAATGCTTTCCCTAAAGAAATCTCACTGCATCCAAGAGACAGAAATCAGGTTCACTATAACTGTCCTCTGAGGTCAAGAGCAAAATATCAAGGTTCCAATGTAAACGTAAGATTCAAAGTTTGGGTACTTATATGATTAAGAGGATCTTCATTGTTAACCTGATAAGTGGACTGAAATGATCTTCCTCAAATAATCAGTCTGTATTCATCTTCTACTCTGTGAGGATTAAATATAGACAACTTTGGGACACCTGGGTGGCTCACTCATGAGCTCATGGGTCATGGAGCCCTGGGTGACGGGCTCACGCTCAGGAGGAGATTGCTAGAAGATTCTCTCCCTCAGCTCCTCCCCTCACTCACCGCGGCCAGTGGTGTTCTCTCTCTCTCTCTAATAAATCAATATATTAAAAAAAATAAAACAGACAATTTTTCAGCATAAACTAAATACTCAAAATGGGTCTCCTGCACATGAGCATGCAAAGATAGGTCTCAATAACCGATATTCACGTCTCCTAATTCACTAAAACCACCAGCAACATACTTCTAAATTCAGAAAGGAGTTTAAAACTCTGAAATTAAAATAAGAGGCTAGTTAGGTCAGGGAGACAGATAATGAATACCATGCTGTGGTCCAGATCACCAACTAACTTGCCCTCTTCAACCCTCGCTATACAGTTGTGATCCCCACACATTCTGCTCACACGAGCCTTAGAGATGGCTCTGGAAATGTCTTCCTTGAGTAAATTCGAGCAGCTGGGAGATCTCAGAACTCTTCTATTCCTGCAACCCCGCCTTCGAAAAGAGCTAAGTTTCTAGAAGTTTACATCCAAGGCATAGAAAGGCCAAGACCTCACAAAACCAGTCAGAACACGAACTCTGGTAAGATCACCCAAGCGTGGATCCAATTACGAGACCTCGACCTCAAGATTCCCCAGCAAGGAGGCTGGACAATGACCCTGACACCACCACCCACGCCTGCCTTCCTTGGCCTCCTCACCTCCCCTTACTCCCCACCCGCCCGAGCACACTTTGCAGACCCCAGAAGCCCGACCTCCCCCGTAACAGCACCCCACTTCAGGCCTGTCGGGGAGGCCCCCTTTTTCCCCTGCATCTACGATCCCGGCCCTATCCCAGACCTGGAGGGCCCGCCAGGCCGCCCCGGAGCTCCCGGCTCTCGGGCTTCCTCGGCCGGTAGCCATAGACGCCCTTCTCCGTCTGGTAACCGCGCCGGAGGAGGAGCGGAGGGGCTCGGCAGAAGCCTCGTCTTGCTGCTGCCACAGTGGCCGTGGCCATGTCCCGCCCGGACCCCTGAGTCGCAAGACGAGGGGCAGCCGCCGGGAGAACGAAGGGTCGCCCCTGGGCCTCCTGGAACCTGTGCAGTGGCCCAGCGGGAAGCGGGAGGCGGGAGCCCCACCCCGAGACAACGCCCCCGCGCCTGATTGGCCAGAGGCCGGCCCCTGGCAGCCAATCCAGGCCAGCGGCCGGCGGGGCGGAGCCTCGCCCGGGGATGCGGCGGGACTCCTGAGGTCCTGGAGGCTGAGCGAAGCAGGCAGTGCCGAGCCCAGCGTCTTCTGCTTTCCCGTACAAAACTCGTTATCTCTGTATGTTCTAAGGACTCCCGCCCAGAGTATTCACCCACCGCCCCTCTGCTGGAAGCCCCAGACCACAACCGTACGGACACGAAATAGGTTTCGATACCGAAGGGGAAAATCAGCTACAGGATGCAAAAAAAAAAAAAAGTAGTGGGATGGGGACCAAGGGACGCAAGAAAGAAAGGTCATATGAAGGAGCCAGAAAATCAATATCGTTTCTTTTTTTCTTAAGAAACAATTTGGAAGAAAGTAGAAAATAGGAGAGGAGGAGCCTGTAAGAAGGGGATAAAATAAAAGTGAAAAGAAATTGGGCATGGAAGATTTCAGGCATCGTGGAGATACTGAGATTCTCCGTTGGTTTATCTCTCACAGAATTTCCCAAACTATTTTATTCTACGACTCACCCTTAACTTTGCCAGTGGGGTGGGAGATGGAAGGGGTCTGAATCCCTCCCTCGTCAGTCATCCCATCATTCCAGTCTGCCATGCAACAGTACCCCATACTCCCAAGAACGTTACACGTACGGGCCCAAGAGATAGCTCTCCACCTCACTCCCTCAAGCCCCACGCCCTCAGAGCACTTTGCTAGGTTCCAAGGATTAGTAAGATACAGGATCTGCCCTTAATCAGTTCCCAGTCCAGTTGCAGACTGAACTCAACACACAGTATGAGAGATCCTTGGACAGAGAGGCGTATGCCCTGCAAACATAGGCAATGGGGGTAGAGTACGAAGAGGTGTGTCAGGGGAACCTCCAAGTGGAAAGGACACTAGAACAGAATCTTCAGGGATGAAGTAGGTTATGGTGATTATGATTTTTTTTTAAATTTTAACACAAAAGAGTCCAGAACACGTTTGAAAGATGTTCCAAAGTACTAAATCAAAAATACGGAAGGGAAGAATAAGCCAAGAGTATGAAGTCCCTGCAGAGATGGGAAGCGATGGGCTCCACAGATGATGCTAGAAAGAAGAGATGCATCTTCCATTGTTTTAGGTGGAAATAAGAGAAGATTGGTGCAAAAGCAATCAGAGTTGTAGAGGCAATGGTAAAATTTTGAGGGAATTTCTTCTGTGTGAAGTATGAGGCTATAATTTGCCCCCAAAAGAATTATCTGAGAAGGTGCTGGGGAGTGGGGAGGTGAGTCAGAGTTCAAAAGGTGGGAACAGTAGGAAACTGTCACTGAGGAAAGTAGTAAAATGTGAAAGATTGTCCTAAAGTTTTGCGTGCCACCCAGTTGAGGCTGGTGACCATGAATAGAAAGAGATACCAATTTCTGCTCTTTTGTGATTTTCTTCATTAGTGCTCAGCTGGCTTGGCAAAGAGAAGGTGGGAAGGATGATGACTGGATCCACTCATGGCTGTAATTTTTCCAGGCAGATGTGATATAATGGCCAAGACACAAAGACGTTCGAGATACTAGTTGGCAAACAATTGAAATTAAAAACAGACAAACAAAAAAAATGGACTCTATGCTAGGGAAAAAAGGCTAAAGATATATGAATGGGCTCAAAAAAGAAGGGAAGTGCCAGTGGGTTGTGAATTCCAATGAGGCTGAAGAATAGGTAAACTCAGGGTGCCTGAGAAGCTGAGCTAGAACAGAAGATCGTAGAAAGACAGTGGGGTATTTGAAGTGGCTCTTTCTGCCATTGGTCCTGTCCCTGTGCTTTAATAAAAACACCTTTTTGTGCTGGAAAAAAAAGAAAGAAAGAAAATGGGGTGTTTATTGTGATGATTGCAGAAGTGATGCAAATTTTGATAATGATAAGGAAAGTTGATTGGCTAAAGTGAAGTGATGAAGAATATTATCACGTAATGTCTCAGGTAAGAACTGAGAGGTCAGATTTTTAGATGATGTGCCATAGAAACACTCATATCACCTTGGAAGTGCCAGGAATTAGAGTAGAGGAAGACTCTTAGCTACATGTTGAACCCTCTGGTGAAGGAAGAGGAACATCTAGAAAGTTGGAAGATGATGCTGTGGAAGGAGAAAAGGTGAGGCATATCCTTAATGCATGGATTCACACTGGCAGGGAAATGGGAAAAAATATAGTCAGAAACTGGGAATAAAGATGATACAGGTCCCATCCCTGGACCAGGTACAGTCTATCCAAAATAGCTCTCAAATCTGTCCACTCTCCATCATTACCACCTAGTCCGGGCCATCAGCACCTCTCCCCAGGAGGACCACTGTAGATTCCCAAATGGTCTTCTGGTCTTGGGTCATTCCTTGCCTTGCCATACTTCTTCCACATTGAGTCAGACTTATTTCCTAAAATTAATATCTGATTCACAGGGCTGTTGTCTGAATTTGAATAAGAGCATTCAATCAAAAAAATACATAGCAAATCGTGGGAAAAGAACTATTATAATCATTACAATATTATTAACACTGTTTTAAAACTACAGTTTATGTAGTTTAATCATTTTATTATTCCTGGTAGACTTAAATGCTTTGTTCTCTTTTCTACCATTATCTTATTTCTACATAGGACATGGTAGTAGATAGAGATGGTTCTATATATAGTTCTATATAGATTTCTAGACTTGAAATGTAATGCTGTGGTAATTGCATGAGTGCTGTGCTGGGTATCAGACTACCAGATTCTAATTCCACTTTTTCCATTGATTGGCTATGTGTCCTTGGGAGGACACAACCTCTCTATTTCCTCCTGGTCTACACGTTCTTTAAATTTCATTCAAGTTCTAAATGGTTTTGATTCAAAAGCTTAATGTAAAAAATAAGAGGATATGTGTTGGGCCACTAGAGGAGAAGGGGAGAGTATAGGCCTTACTTATTTATACAATGGAATGTTTTATAGAAATTAAAAAAGAATGAACTAGGTGTACGCATAGAACACAAGTAGTTTCCCAGTATATAAAGTGGAGAAGAGAAAATGACAGAAATGATATTCACACAAATTTTAAAAATACCAAGTTAGTCTATGTGTTTTTAATAAATCTGTACATATATAGTAAAAGCATAAATATATAATTAGGTAAGATGCATATCAATTTCAGTAAATTGTTTGGGGGGCATGGAGAGGAAAAGAATGGGTGGGACAGGAGATTTTATGAGTTCTACAGTGCTATAGCTCTTCTGAAAATTCTGATACATATATTTCAAAATGTTTGTCTCTGTTAGTATTTCAAAAATATTTAAAAGTATTTGTCAAATTGTGGGTGATAAGAGTATGGTTATTCAGTTTATGTGACATGTGACTCTTGATTTCAAGGTCGTGACCTTGAGCCCCACTTTGGGTGCTGAGAGTACTCAAAAATAAAATCTTTGGGCACCTGGATGGCTTATTTGGTTAAGCCACTGCCTTCAGCTCAGGTCATGATCCCAGAGTCCTGGAATCAAGTCCCATAATAAGCTTCCCCTGCTCTGCAAGGAGCCTGCTTCTCCCTCTCCCTCTGCCTGCCACACCCTCTGCTTATGCTGAATCTCTCTCTGTCAAATAAATAAATAAAATCTTCAAAAACAAAGTAAAATAAAATAAAACCTTTAAAATAAAAATAAATTTTATATAAGTATTACCTACATTGGGAAAAAATAAAATAATATATTTTAAATTGTAAACATTTATAAAATATTTTTAAATTATAACTGAAAATTAGAAAGGTCTTCCCTGATGTCCTTCTTAAAATTGCAACTAACCGGGGCGCCTGGGTGGCTCAGTGGGTTAAAGCCTCTGCCTTCGGCTCAGGTCATGATCTTAGGGTCCTGGGATAGAGCCCCGCATCGGGCTCTCTGCTCAGCAGGGAGCTTGCTTCCTCCTCTCTCTCTGCCTGCCTCTCTGCCTACTTGTGATCTCTCTCTGTCAAATAAATAAATAAAATATTTTTTAAAAATTGCAACTAACCTCCTCACCCCTCATACTTCTGCTCCCCCTTACTCTACTTTTCTTATTTTTTTATCATGACATGTATCATTTCCCAATGTACCGTAAAATCTGCTTATCATTTTTTTCTTTATCTCCTTTAAATAATATGTAAGCTCCATAAGGACTAAGATCTCTATAGGTTTTCCTCACAGATTTATCTTAAGTGCTTAGAAGAGTGCCTCGCACAAAATAGGTATCCCAGAAATATTTGCTCAGTGATTGTATGGATTTTAGAGACTGACTGCTTGTGTTGAAATTCTTTTATATATTTATTTGTTTATTTGACAGAGAGAGAGAGGGAGAGATCACAAGTAGGCAGAGAGGCAGGCAGTGGGGGAGAGGGTGAAGCAGGCTCCCTGCTGAGTAGAGAGCCCTATCCAATGTGGGGCTCAATCCCAGGACCCTGAGAACATGACCTGAGCCAAAGGCAGAGGCTTAACCCACTGAGCCACCTGGACGCCCCCGGTGTTGAAATTATAGTGCTACCACTTCCTAGCTGTGGGATCGTGGCCAAGTTATTTACATGCTCTTATTTACATTCCCTATCTGTAAAATGGGACTTGTAATAGTACTTACCTAATCAGGTTGGTGTAACTACCTATCAAACACTTTAGAACAATGACTGGCATAATGTAAATACTCAATACATATTAGAAATAATAATAATAATAATAATAATTATTATTATTATTATATTGTTAATGTTATTACAAGGTCTTAATCATGATAAGTGACCCTCAACATGATTCCTGGGATGTGATGATCTTGAGCCTGCATGAGGCCTGATAAGTAAGTCTGTGTGTCAGGGTTCAAGACATTTAGCAATGACTCAGTATGAGAATGGGAATATTCTAGGTATCAACTGAAGGAGTTCAGAGTATGCCACCCCAAAATATGCCACTCTGGCACAAGGATCATTTTGAGCTGAAAGCAATTGAAAAGAAACAAATATAAGAAGGGCAAGATGATTCCTTTTTTTAAAATTTTTTATTTTTTTTATAAACATATAATGTATTATTAGCCCCAGGGGTACAGGTCTGTGAATAGCCAGGTTTATGCACTTCACAGCACTCACCGTATCACATACCCTCCCCAATGTCCATAACCCAGCCACCCTTTCTCTACCCTCCTCCCCCCGGCAACCCTCGGTTTGTTTTGTGAGTTTAAGAGTCTCTTATGGTTTGTCTCCCTCCAGATCCCATCTTGTTTCATTTATTCTTTTCCTACCCCCCCAAGTCCCCCATGTGCATCTCCACTTCCTCATGTCAGGGAGATCATATGATAGTTGTCTTTCTCCGATTGACTTATTTCGCTAAGCATAATACCCTCTAGTTCCATCCATGTTGTCGCAAATGGCAAGATTTCATTCCTTTTGATGGCTGCATTATATATATATATATATATATATATATACACACACATATATATACCACATCTTCTTTATCCATTCATCTATTGATGGACATCTAGGTTCTTTCCATAGTTTGGCTATTGTGGACATTGCTGCTATAAACATTCAGGTGCACATGCCCTTTTGGATCACTATGTTTGTATCTTTAGGGTTAATACCCAGTAGTGCAATTGCTGAGTCATAAGGTAGCTCTATTTTCAACTTTTTGAGGAATCTCCATGCTGTTTTCCACAGTGGCTGCACCAGCTTGCATTCCCACTAACAGTGTAGGAGGGTTCCCCTTTCTCCGCATCCTCACCAGCATCCATCATTTCCTGACTTGTTAATTTTAGCCATTCTGACTGGTGTAAGGTGGTATCTCATTGTGTTTGATTTGTATACATTGTTTGATTTGTATTTCCCTGATGCCGAGTGATATGGAGCACTTTTTCATGTGTCTGTTGGCCATCTGGATGTCTTCTTTGCAGAAATGTCTGTTCATGTCCTCTGCCCATTTCTTGATTGGATTATTTGTTCTTTGGGTGTTGAGGTTGCTAAGTTCTTTATAGATTTTGGACACTAGCCCTTTATCTAATATGTCGTTTGCAAATATCTTCTCCCATTCTGTCATTTGTCTTTGGTTTTGTTAACTGTTTCCTTTGCTGTGCAAAAGCTTTTGACCTTGATGAAGCCCCAATAGTTGACTGTTGCTCTTGCTTCCCTTGCCTTTAGCGATGTTCCTAGGAAGAGGTTGCTGCAGCTGAGGTTAAAGAGGTTGCTACCTGTGTTCCCCCCAAGGATTTTGAAGGATTCCTTTCTCACATTGAGGTCCTTCATCCATTTTGAGTCTATTTTTGTGTGTGGTATAAGGAAATGGTCCAATTTCATTTTTCTGCATGTGGCTGTCCAATTTTTCCCAACACCATTTGTTGAAGAGGCTGTCTTTTTTGCATTGGACATTCTTTCCTGCTTTGTCAAAGATTAGTTGACCATAGAGTTGAGGGTCTATTTCTGGGCTCTCTGTTCTGTTCCATTGATCTATGTGGCTGTTTTTGTGCCAATACCATGCTGTCTTGATGATGACAGCTTTGTAATAGAGCTTGAAGTCCGGAATTGTGATGCCACCAACTTTGACTTTCTTTTTCAATATTCCTTTGGCTATTCGAGGTCTTTTCTGGTTCTATAAAAATTTTGGGATTATTTGTTCCATTTCTTTGAAAAAGATGGATGGTATTTTGATAGGGATTGCATTAAATGTGTAGACTGCTTTAGGTAGCATAGACATTTTCACAATATTTGTTCTTCCAATTCATGAGCATGGAACATTTTCCCTTTTCTTTGTGTCTTCCTCAATTTCTTTCTTGAGTACTTTATAGTTTTCTGAGTCTAGATTCTTTGCCTCTTTGATTAGGTTTATTCCAAGGTATCTTATGGTTTGGGGTGCAATTGTAAATGGGATGGACTCCTTAATTTCTCTTTCTTCTGTCTTGTTGTTGGTGTAAAGAAATGCAACTGATTTCTGTGCATTGATTTTATATCCTGACACTTTACTGAATTCCTGTACAAATTCTAGCAGACTGGGAGTGGAGTCTTTTGGGTTTTCCACATATAGTATCATATCATCAGGCAGGATGATTCTCAACCACTGGAGACAACTATAGACTCTAATCAGCCCAGAGAAGGCACCAGAGGAATCTACATAACAAACTCATTAAAACAAACCTTATCTTCCATTGGTGCCTCCGTATATCTACCTTCTCACAATCTGCCACCCCTAAAAACCTAAACCCTGTTTCCTTTTTTTCATCTTTTCTGCAAATTCATTGTTCTTTTTTTAAGATGCTATATAAGCCCAAGTTCTAACCACTGCTTTTGTGTTATTCATCACTGAATTTCTCCCCTGTGTGCATACAGGTAGTGCATATGTTGATAAACTCTGGTTTTCACTTGTTAATCTGTCTTTTGTCCATCTAATTTGCAGGACCCCAGGCAAGAGTCTAGAAGGGTAGAGTGATAAAGTTTTTCTTTCTTTGTATGGCTAATTCTG
Source organism: Neogale vison (assembly GCF_020171115.1). Lineage (NCBI taxonomy): Eukaryota > Metazoa > Chordata > Mammalia > Carnivora > Mustelidae > Neogale > Neogale vison. The sequence continues at coordinate 119,464,624 of NC_058102.1, read as the reverse complement.
TCTCATTAATAGAATGTTCAAATACGGGAATGGTCAATTCACCAGGCTAGAAACAGAACAATTTTATTTTATTTTTGAGAGAAAGAGAGCAAGTGTGGGGGAGGGGCAAGCAGGCTCCACATCTAGCCCAGAGTCAATGAGGGGCTTGATCTCACATTCTGAGACCACGAGCTGAGCTAAAATCTAGAGTCAGATGCTTAACCAACTAAGTCACTCAGGGCCCCAGGCCTATTTTATTTTTGAAGAAAGGTCTTGAGTTCTTTGCCCTATTATTTGAAGCACTGTGCATGCTAGAATTTACAGTTTTGAAAATAGACTAATTTCTTGCAGCAGCAACTTTCTGTTGAAAGGAATTCTCAAATTATCATGATAATAGGGCACATAAACACATTGTTCCTTTTTATATATACCCCAAAATGTATCTATTGCCAAAAGTAACAAATTTCATTTTCTTTCTTTACCCTACCCACTTTTATTCCAGATGTTAAGAGTAAGGTACACATAACCAACTATTCTGACCCTGGAAATTGAGGAACAAAAGGTGAAATTGAAAAAGAAAGGTAAAATTTACTCGAATGAATCCTTTAGCTTAAAAAATAACTCTTTTTTCTCTATTGCTATTACTTAATCTCATTTCTTCCCTGATTAATAGAAATTCCTTAAAAAATGACTACTTCTTAATATCTTTTTTCCCCTCTGGCTAGTAGCAAAGATCTTTTCTTTGTTCTCATGAGTTTCCCCCCTACATTGTGAAATATATATAACTTATAAAATAAATTTATAAAGTATATGTATATAACATATAACATTAAAAATAATTTCAGTAATTATCGCACCTGCCTGGCTTGGTTGGTGGAGCATGTGACTCTTGGTCTTGGGATTGTGAGTTCGAGCCCCATGTTGGGTGTAGAGATCTCTTAAAAATAAAATCTTTAAAAATAATAATAATTCTTATTATCATCATATAAGTTGTCTGTTGCTGTAAAACTAATTACCCCATAATGTAGTAACTTGAAACAACAAGCATATTATCTCACAGTTTTTGTAGGTCAGTAATCCAGACAAAGCTTAGCTCAGTACCTGGGGCTCAACACCTCTCATAAAGTTGCATTCGGACTGCAGGTTGGGATTGTGATTTCATCTGAAGGCTCATCTGGAGGGGAATCAACTTATATTTCACCCATGTGGTTGTTGGCAGGATTGAAATCCTCATTGGCTGTTGGCCAGAAGCCTCCCTCAGTTCTTTGCTGTGTGGACCTTTCCAATTAGCAATAATCGCGCCTCGGATAAACCTCATTGGCTACGATACTGCCACTGTGCAAAGCTTGTGTGTGGACCTTTCCAAAGAGTAGGTCAAAATATGGCAGTTGGCTGTGCTCAGGAAGAGAGGAAGAGAGAGAAAGTTCCAAGATTTTGTAAACTAGCATTAATACCAACACACCATCACTTCTGTACTATACTCACTAGAATTAAGTCGCTAAACCCAGCCTATGCTCAAGGGAAGGGGATTACATGAGGGTGTGAAGAGCAGGAAGTGGGCATCCTTGAGTGCTGTCTTGGAGGCCATCTACCACAGCCTGTGACCACATGACCATTTCTAGAAATGTATGACTGAAGGGTGCACTGTACTCATCATTGTGGCCTGTCACCCACTCATTGTCTCATGTAACTCTTTCACTGGCTACAACACTCTGCCTTGTTAGCCCTCTATCTTTTCTGTTTCTATTCTGAATCCTTTTTCAGTCATTTTCCTTTTCCAACTTCTTTTGTTTTGTTTTGTTTTGTTTTTAAAGATTTGCTTATTTATATGAGAGAAATAGTGCACATGAGTGAGGGTAGGGGCAGAAGGAGAGGGAGAGAGAATCTTAAGCAGACACCTCACTGAGCATGGTGCCAGACACGGGGTTTGATCTCACAACCTAAGCCAAAACCAAGAGTCAGACACTTAACTGACTGAGCCACCCAAACACCCCCTTTTCCAACTTCTGACTTTCATCTCTACGCTCTTGCAGAAAGTCTATCTGTCACCATTGAGACTTCTTGCCCAGCTCTCCCACCCGATGTTTTGTAAAACCGCTAACTGATCTGCCAATTCCTCTCCTGAATTCCTGTAACACAGAGAGGCAGGATCTTCATTTGAACATTTTTTTTCTCTGCTTATCTTATCTCCCAAAATAAAATGTTTGAGTGGGGATAATGATTTTTTTTAACTGTTCACTTGTATATCTTGAGTGCTCTGTGAGAGTACTTCCAATTCTCTATAACTCAATGACTCCCATCTTCTACCTAACACAGTAGAAGAATGACATTGTTTGACTTTATTGGAAATCAGTCTGGCGTATATTCATCCAATGGAAAGTAGTAGGCATTTACTTACTGAGTCAATACTTAACAAGTGCCTACTATATGCATTGTGCTAGATGCTTTGGAATATAAAAGTGAAGAAGTTAGACATGGTTCCTACATTCAGGAGCCTACAATCTCAGATAGAAGTACAGTAATCACACAAATAATTCATTATAAGTATAAAAGAACCATGAAGGATGGGTATAAGTGCTATGAAACTAAATAACTGAGGGGAATATTATCTAGTCTGGAAGATTATATAAACTGAAACCTTGAAAATGAAACAGGAATTGGGCAAAAAGAAGTGTCAAGGATGGATAACTCAAGGGCAACGTCAAGTTCTAACAAGCTCCTTATACTCTCCTACCGCTTAGTGAAGTGTGTATATATATATATGTGTGTGTGTGTATATATATATATATATATATATATATATATATAAAGATTTTATTTATTTGAGAGAGAGAGAGAGTGAGTGAGCATGAAAGGGGCGAGGGGCAGAGGAAGAAGCTGGCTCTCTGATGAGCAGAGGGCCTGATGTGACTTGATCCTGAGACTCCAGGATCATGACCTGAGCCGAAGGCAGTTGCTTAACCAACTGAGCCACCCAGGTGACCCAGTGAAGTATATTTTTAAAGTACCCTTTTAAAAAATCATATTCTCTACTTGTGTCATGGTGTTGCTTTCACTTTCCTTCCTTTTACATCATTCCATCAGAGTCGTAACAACTGTCATATCAATATATTGTCTTTAAAAAGTATTTGTGAACATGGCTCCTTCAGAAAACGTCTACAAGGTAAGCGACCCATCCACTGCCCCCTTCTTTGCTTTGCTTCTAGAGCAACTGAGTTGATATTGATGCCATTGACTGAGATAAGGAAGAGTGGAAGGGGAACAAACTTGGCAAAGTTCACTTTGGACATTTGAGTTTTACCTGGGATACTAAGTAGCTCTGTCAACTAGGCAGATGGATGCACCTATCAGAATTCAGAAGAAAAGCAGGGACTGAATAAAGCACATTTGACAGTTTTCAATGTACAGATGTTATTGAGAACCTGGATATGATGAGAAAGCTTAGGTTTAAAATTCTGAAGAACTCAAAAGTTTAAAGTTGGGATAAGAAGGAGGAGTCGCCACAAAGAAAACAAGATACAGTCAGAGAACTGTGAGAAAACAGGGCTTTTGAAGGGACACATGTAGGCTCAAATTCTAGCTCTGCCCGTTATTTTCTTTTTTTTTTAATTTTTTATTTTATTTTATTTATTTATTTCACATACAGAGATCAGAAGTAGGCAGAGAGGCAGGCAGAGACAGAGAGGGGGGAAGCAGACTCCCCACTGAGCAGAGAGCCTGATGCGGGGCTGGATCCCAGGACCCTGGGATCATGACCGGAGCCGAAGGCAGAGGCTTTAACCCACTGAGCCACCCAGGTGCCCCATAGCTCTGCCCGTTATTAACTGTGTGACTGCATAGCTAGTATTGGTCACATCTCGTGGTGGAACACATCTCACTTTCCACCTGGAAATAGAGATAATTATGCCTATCTTAGAGAAAGCTTGTCTAGGCTCATGGCTAAATAACTTCATCTAAACTGCCTGACTCCTAATCTTGGCTCTATCATTGACCAGCTGGGAGCGTGGGTAGGTTCCCTAATTTCTCTATCCCTCATTTTTCCCATTAGTGAAATGAGCTTAATAGTATTTATCACATTAGATTATTGTGAGGATTAAATAATTAGAGCATGTAAAATGTTTAGAACAATGCCTGACACATAGTGAGTAAGGTCAGCTGTATTATGATTGCACTGTTTAAAAATTTAAAAAAGAACAGTTGCAGACAACTTGCAAAATAGTACAAAAAGAAGATAGCTGTTATTATTAGTTTATCATCATGATCATTATTTTGAGAGAGAGAGTGCATGCATGCAAGTGTAGAGGAAGGGGCAGAGGGAGAGAAAGAGAGAATCCTAAACAGGCTCCACACCCAGTGGGAGCCTAATGCAGAGCTCAATCCCACAACCCTGAGGTCATGACCTGAGCCAAAAATCAAGATTTGGGGGCGCCTGGGTGGCTCAGTGGGTTAAGCCGCTGCCTTCGGCTCAGGTCATGATCTCAGGGTCCTGGGATCGAGTCCCGCATCGAGCTCTCTGCTCAACAGGGATCCTGCTTCCCTCTCTCTCTCTCTCTCTCTCTCTCTCTGCCTGCCTCTCTGTCTATTTGTGATTTCTCTCTGTCAAATAAATATATAAAATCTTTTAAAAAAATCGAGATTTGGACCCCTAACTGACAGAGATACTCAGTCACCCCTTGCTTATTATTGTTATTATTAAACTGATATTGAATGTTGCATATGAAAAATTTAATCCAAAGTGTTTAGATGAGTCTTTCATGAAGATGTAAGAAAGAGGGCAAAACACAATGGAATGGCTATTTATACAGCTTTTATGGGGAAAACTTAGGGAAGTATAATGTATACACAATATGTCTGCAGTATAAAATCTTCCCAAAGAAAAATAAGTTGGAATCTACACCCATTCTTTTACCCTTAGCAACTGACACAAGAAGTGAAGTGATGTCAGACTCTTTAGGCAATAACTTTTCCCCCCAGTTCTATTTCTCATTGTGACAATATCATCTGGGTTATGAAGGCAACCACTTCTCATTTGGATTCTTAAACACTTGGAAGGAATGACAAGAGGTGTTGCCAAAATTAAATTAAAATAATGAAGTTAGGGATCATAAAACCTAATCTACTGATTTTTAAAATAAAGCATCTGAGTCACAGGTTACAAGTGACTTGCCCTAGTTTCATTATGTTACATGTACAGTAGCCAGGCTCCAAGCCCAGACACCCGGTGATTGATTTCCAGCCCTTCCTCTTACCTTTGTGTTATCATGGGTATAGATTTAGCCATACACTGGTCTGACCCAGGCAGACATTTTTGTTTTATTATATGTACTGGTCGGCCTTGTTAGAACTAGATTATAAAATCATGTCTGTTCTTATTCTATATTCTGTGTAACTGTGTAAAAACGGGTATCACTATTATTACATGTGTGGAACTCAGGTATATAAAGTGGGGAAATCCAATAAAAATGGAATTCTAGGAATTTCCATTCTAGGAATGGAAAGAAATACTGCATATGAGCATGAGCATTGGAATCAGAAAGTCCAGACAAGAATGGAGATTCTATTTAGCAGCTATGTCATCCTGTGTACATTATCTAACTACACTACACCCTAGTTTTCCCATCTCTAAAAACAAGGAAAATAACCAAATAGGATCATTGGGTGGATTAATGTGTTCGGCACACTAAGAAAGAGGCATCTGTTTATTTCTCTCCATTTATCCATTGAATGACTCAGTATTAAAAACTTGAATTAGTTGGGGTGCCTGGGTGGCTCAGTGGGTTAAGCCCCTGCCTTTGGCTCAGGTCATGATCCCAGGGTCCTGGGATCAAGTCCCACATCGGGCTCTCTGCTCAGTGGGGAGCCTGCTTCCTCCTCTCTGCCTGCCTCTCTGCCTACTTGTGATCTCTGTCTGTCAAATAAATAAATAAATAAAATCTTAAAAAAAAACTTGAATTAGTTGTAATGCAAATCATGAAGAGGAGTATAGGTGCCTATATTTGGGCTGCTAAGCATTGGTACATTACTTGGTAAATAAAAATGAAACTGCAGTCTACGATTGTTTGATCTAAAATAATGTGTTCTTTTCACTCTAGTTTAATCCTACATTCCTACCTCAGTACACAGATTTTTCTCCCTCTTCCACGAGAGCATTTGTAGAAGGGAAAAGTTTTTCCTCTACTCTCTTAGGTATTGTATCTGATGAATGTGAATTAAACTGACAGAAGACAGATTCAAGGAGGAAATGGCATACAACTACAATGGATGTTTTTTATTTTTTCAAATACTTTATTTATTTATTTGATAGACAGAGATCACAAGTAGTCAGAGAGGCAGGCAGGGAGAGAGGAGGAAGCAGACTCCCTGCTGAGCAGAGAGCCCCATGCAGGGCTCGACCCCAGGACCCTGAGACCATGACCTGAGCTAAAGGCAGAGGCCTTAACGCACTGAGCCACCCAGGCGCCCCTCAATGGATGTTTTTAATTTTATATGCAAGGAGGCTACACAGAAAAGAAATGAAAACCTAAAGAAGTAGATTCAGGTGCTTACATCCCATTTAAAGGGTGATAAATTGTGGAAAAGTGACTGGACAAAGGGATTTTGGACTTCCAGGGGCAGTAAGTTGTGGAAAGGTAAATATACGTAGAAATGAACGGGACAAATGACTTGTTTTAGTAAGGTTTGTTTGTCCAGACTCATCTTGGTGTCAACTTTCCATCTTCTTCATAGTCACAAATCTCTCAGAGAAAGGATCAATGGAAGTCCTCATTTCACAGAAGTTTATACTTTCAACCAGATAATGGAAAGTCTGAGGAGGCTTCTTTGTGCATCTGTTAATTCTGCCTTAATAAATGCCTTCAGCTCAAAATAATCCATATGCCAAAGTGGCATATTTTGGAGTAGAATATTCCTTTTTTTTTTAAATTATTTATTTATTTGACAGACAGAGATCACAAGTAGGTAGAGAGGCAGGCAGAGAGAGAGGGGGGAAGCAGGCTCCCTGCGGGGCAGAGAGCCCGATGCAGGGCTCGATCCCAGGTCTCTGGGATCATGACCTGAGCCGAAGGCAGAGGCTTTAACCCACTGAGCCACCCAGGCGCCCCTGGAGTAGAATATTCTAATCCCCTCATATTCATTCACTTAATAATTCTTTCTATCAAAATATTATTAAGTGTTGGGACGCCTGGTGCAGGGCTCGATCCCAGGGCCCTGATAACATGACTTGAGCCTAAGGCAGAGGCTTAACCCACTGAGCCACCCAGGCGCCCCTAATTTTCATTTTCAAATTGTGTTCTTAGCACAGATTTCCGGTGCTTGGAGTAAAGGTTTCAGGCACACTGGTATCATACCAGAGTTAAGGACTACTGAAGCACTATTTACTTGGACTGCAAAGCCATTTAGATGCTTGTATTTCCTATTTCCGAAATGGCTTAGTACCAGCTAACACAGAGCATACACTGTGAGCACTTTTTTGCCCACTTTTTTTTCACTGTGATTCTTTTTTTGAATCACTTCATTTACTGTTCACAAAGCCCTATGAAAAAGTACTGTTATTATCAAATTTTTAAAATATTTTATGTATGTATCTATGTATTTATATATTTATATATTTAAGGGATGGGTGGCATGCGAGCAGGAGTTGGGGCAGAGGGAGAGGGAGAGAGAGACTCCCAAGCTGACTCCAGACCCAGCATTGAGTCAACATGGGGCTCAATCTCGTGACCCTGAGATCACAACCTGAGCTCAAAGAGTCGGCTGCTTAACCAACTGAGTCACCCAGATGCCCCTATTATCAAGATTTTTTAAGAATTAAGAGCTGTGATCTACACTGGTTAAAGAAGTAGCCCACACTCAAATAGCCGGTATATTTTGGAACTAGAATTTGAATTCACGTAGTCTGACTTCAGAGATGCATGCATCTTGCTTTCCATGGACCAGTTCTCTTTCATCCTCTTTCAAAAGCCTCAGCTCCTCTGGATTTGTTCATTCCGTCTATAGTCCCAGTCACTTCAGCTCTCAAGAACAACATTCTGATGTCCTCATTTGTCCCCTTTAATTCACTAAAGTTCTTGGCTTTGTTAAGAAGAAAAGCACGGGCCCCACATGGAGTTGCTCCCTTCAGCAAACCAAGACTTAATGTTAAACCTAATTGCAGTTTCAATCCCCACAGGAACGTAACCTTTAGCCAGTCAACATGGAATTTCCTAGTCAGTAGTAGAAAATATACTGATAAACCACTTCTTCCCCTCAGGAGGGTTAACTTGTCTAAAATGATGAATTCTTTGCTAATAATTTCCTTTATTTCCCTCTTTGCTTTAAACACTGTCCCTTTTCTATAGCTTGATAAAGCTTTTTTCTGTTTGCTAGATGGGATGCTGCCTGATTCATGAATCATTTAATAAGGCCAATTAGATCTTCAAATTGACTCAGTTAAATTTTTGTTATTAAACAGCTCTTTCATCACCATTTTCTTGGCAATCTCTACTCCTGTTAATCCATTAACTCCAACCCACACTCACACATATACCTCATTCCCCTTAACTTCCCTCCAAACCTAGCTGAGATTCCACGATCCTTCATGACTATCATCTTCTTGCACACACACAATCCCCCCACTTTTCACTTTCTTTGTCATCACTCTCGTGGGGGCGGGGGAGGAAAGCCACAGCCTTGACTAAAGCTAACTGTTCATCTCTTCTGGAGAAATTGGCATATGTAGGCTACATGGTTTTAAAATTCATGATCAGAAACACCAGGTAGTGTCAGCAGCAATCCTTAATATGTATCTCCATTGCTTTCATGCTCTTCAAGCTGTCTCTTCTATTTTCCCCCTCTTTTTCAACCTCCCCCAATCTCTCCCTTACCCCACTCTTAGCTGATGACCTTCCTTCCAATTTCATGATCTAGGAGGAAGTCCTTTACAATCCCCCTTCCAAGTCTATAAACCTATCTGTCCATGCATTCATCTTTGTTTTCTCTCTCATGTCTTGTGGAAATGCCATTGTTTCTATCAAAAGCACTCTTTCTTCTCCTTCTTCTTTTTTCCCCTTAAGATTTATAAATTTAGGGCACCTGGATGGCTCAGTCAGTTAAGTGTCAGCCTTCAGCTCAGGTCGTGATCCTAGGGTCCTAGGATCAAGCCCTGCTATGGGCTTCCTGCTCAGTGGGGAGTCTTCTTCTCCCTCTCCCTCTGCTTGTGCTCTCCCTTTCTCTCTTTCTCAAATAATTAAATATTTTTTAAAAAGATTTTATTATTTTAAATCTTTATTATCTTTAAATTTTTTTTAAAAAGATTTTATTATCTTTAATAAAATCTTAGAGACAGAGAGAGAGAGAGAGAGAGAGGAGGCCGGTGCGGGGGCAGGGACAGCAGGAGAGGAAGAGAATCTCAAGCACACTCCAAGCTCCCCATGGAGCCCAACACCTGGGCTACATCTCACAATCCTGAGATCAGAACCTGAGCCCAAACCAAGAGCTGGATGCTTAACCGACTGAGCCACCCAGGCGCCCCTCAAAGGCACTCTTTCTGCTTGTGCTTCAGATTCTATTCCTTCTCACCACCGCAAGGATTTTGCTCATTGTTACCTTTTTTCTTTCCCCCTGCATCATTAATATTTACCCCGCTACTGGATTATGCCTAGGAGTATACTTCCTCTATATCTCTCATTAAAAATACAAAAAGACGGGGCACCTGGGTGGCTCAGTGGGTTACTTCTGCCTTCGGCTCAGGTCATGATCCCAGGGTCCTGGGATCCAGCCCCACATCGGGCTCTCTGCTCAGTGGGGAGCCTGCTTCCCCCTCTCTCTGTCTCTGCCTGCCTCTCTGCCTACTTGTGATTTCTGTCTGTGAAATAAATAAATAAAATCTTTAAAAAAAAACACAAAAAGATACAAACAAAACAAAAAAGACACAAATCTAGCTTAAATTAGTCAAACTAGACATCAGCTTCTAAAAGATGGAGGTAGATTTATTTAAGATACAGCACACATTCAGCAGGGCACAGGCAATTCATATCACATGAGCCCTGTTTTTTTTTTTTAATTTAAGATTTATCCTGCCCTGAAATTGTAATTGCTTTCTCTTGCCTTTGCTTTCTAATGCGAAGCAGCATTGTAACTGGGTTTTAAATGGAAAACAGTATCATGTAAATGATATGTATATCCGTTTTTTCATTCAGTGTAGTTCTGTCAACTGAAGCAGGCAAAGAGGAAAAGGCTTTTTTTAGAATTTCCTCAAATAATGAAATATCTAGATAGACACTTAAAAACTAATTATAATATAGTTACAGCAAATAGTGAAGTTTGAATTATCAGAATGCAAAAATGATGATTTCTTCAGAGAATTGTATTTCTTCCAGTTAGACATTGCAAATGGTATCCTCACACCAGAAAGCGTTGGTGGCTTTTGACATTTTTCTTTGGAAGAAAGACAATGGGGAGCATTTTCAGTCTATGAAAAAGGCTAGGCATTAAGGCAGTGGGATACATCAGAAAAAGGTTGGGTTTTTGGAGTTGGACTTGTGTGTAATAGTATGTTTACTAGTTTTGTGATATTGAATTAATCTTTCTGTGACTCAGTTTCTATAAAATGGGGTTGTAATACCTATAGGATTATGATGATTATTAATTAAATAAGAAATTTAAAATAAGCAGGTCAATAAAAATGCTCTCCTTTTGATCCCTGTATTCACATGATTTCCTTTTAATACTTCATAAAAGGTAAAGACTGACTTGGATAGGCATATTTATTCATTAACAGAATAGAGGTAAATTTTCTTAAGGTAGGCAGAGAAAATGAGAAAAACTTTTCGAAAGAACAGCAGTGGCCATCTCCACTATGGTGGTTTGGGGCAGTTCTCTTCTGTTATGTTGTTTTTTTGAAGTAGGACTTGAATTTTTAAGGCAGGACTTGAATTCACAATAGTGAAATCTAGACCTGAGTTGATATCAAGAACGAAATGTTTAACTGACTGAGCCACCCAGGTGCCTCCCTCCTACTCATTAATCAGTGGTATAGAATAGCACCATATCTTTCCCTTTCACTACCCTTTAAATGATTGGCCTATTAGCAATGTTTTGGGGGAAAAAAAATCTAAGTACAGTAAACATCAACACTCAATTTGTGAAGGCGATTTGCCTACTACTAATAACTTTAAAGCGAACCAGTGAATAGAGGTAAATGGGCAAAAGCTGAATGCAAATGAATCTAGATCCGGCTCATGTATTTGAGGTTGGTAGCCGCTCATTTTGCGCGCTTCTGTATCAGGTGAGGCGCCACATGTCAAGCAAGAATCAAGACCAGTTTTGCACCCTTGTTCCTTTGGCTCCCGACCAGTCAAAACCAACCAGTATGAACACCCAGTGAGATCATGTTAGCAGATTCAAACACTGGTTTGATAAAAATCGGAGGCCAGATACAAAGAGGGGATATACAATTTAAGAGCAGTTAAGTTGTGTGGATAAACGAACACCCATTTTAAAAAGTTGACGTGGGGGGCGCCTGGGTGGCTCAGTGGATTAAGCCACTGCCTTCGGCTCGGGTCATGATCCCAGGGTCCTGGGATCAAGCCCCGCATCGGGCTCTCTGCTCTGTGGGAAGCCTGCTTCCTTCTCTCTCTCTGCCTGCCTCTCGCCAACTTCTGATCTCTGTCAAATAAATAAAATAAATCTTAAAAAAAAAAAAAAGTTGACTTGGTTTCGCATTTGGAAGAAATGACAAGACCAGCCAATTTTTTAGACGAGTAATTACATTCAGTAACTCAGATCATTCCATTTTAATTTTTTAAAAATTTGCTTGCTAGGACAGGGTACTTTCTAAGAAAGGTTGAGAAAAACCTCTGTTCTTCACTCTGGGTTGTTTTTATGTCGAACACCCAAAAAGTGTTTCTGGAAATTCCCCCACGGGACTTTCGTAGTCTTTCTAGGGCACTCTTAAATCTAGACCCATTCCCAACCAACTTTTACTTTTCCCACCAGCCATATTCTTTAGCTTCTCCGGTTTCCAACTTCCTAAATCTTCAACCTCACCCCTTAAATTAGTCCAATCAAACTTTCCCTTCTTAGACCTCTTCCTTACGTTCGCTCCAGGAAACTCCCCTGAGAATCACGTGGCCAAATTTGTCCTTAATGGCGCTCCGTAATTCTCCTAGGGTTCCACCGCCCTTCCTTACCTCCTGTTAGCTCCGCCCCACCCCATTCTAGGCCGCCCCCCCCCCCCGCCAAGTGCCTGCGCCTGCGCATCTACAATTCAGGCGCTTTCCCTTTCCTGGCGACCAATCCACTTCCTGCCTCCGGTCCTTGGAACACTCCTCCCCTCCGCTGGGGACCTCACTTGATATGCTGGTTGTGGCTGCCCTGTTCATTGCCTGCCTGAAAAACTGGCTCCTCTTCTCCGGTGGACAATTTGAACAAGTCTCTATCTGCATCGCACCTGTCTGAGCCTTTGCTCGCGATCCGCCACTTCGGGGTTAAACTAAGGGCATCGATATGCCGGGGGCAGGGAGACCCGGACAGTTTTCGATCAGGCAAGCGTCCGAACAGCTTCCTTCTTTCCTCCTCCCTCCGCCCCGCCCCCACCCGCAGCCCGGCCGCGCTGGTGAGTGGCGGGCGGGAGGGCCGGCGGGCGGAGGGAGGAGGGGGAGCTGAGGGAAGGCGGGCCCTCGGCTGCGAGATAGGTGGGGGGAGGGGAGGGGAGAGCCCGAGTGCTGGAGTTGGTGCTGGGAAACCCGGGGCTAATGTTGACAACAGGCTCGAGGTGAGTCCCGGGGAACCTCCTTCCCCTCCGCTCCAACGATCGGGAGGAAGCGGGTCCGGGGGGCACCGGCCTGGACTCCTACTCCCTGAGGGACCCAAGAGGCGACTCCGCACCCCAGCGCTCCGGGGGCGGCGAGCAGTAGACGGACCGCAGCTCCGGCGTCGTCCTCCTCAGACCCCTCTCCCGGAGACTCCCATCAACGCGGGCGCCCCCGGCCCGGGGCAGACATGAGGGGCAGTCGAGGGGGTGTCTGCCCCACATGCCCGCCCTGGGCCTCGGGGCTGAAGGCGGGCAGCCTGCTGTGGCGGGGTGAAGATGTTTGGGGGTGTGGAGTAGAGCGAGGGGAGGTTGGGGAAAGCTCTTCGGGAGCCGGGAGGGAAGCGAGGGCGAGGAAGTGGGGAGGGTGCGTTGAGTGGGAGGATGTGGAGTAGGGAGACCAGCATGAGAGTCTCGGTCTCGGGTGGTGAGGGAGTGTGGGGTGAGAAGTTAAGGTTGGGGCGAGGATGGTCAACGAAGGTGACCGTAGGTACTCGTAAGAAGGGGAGTTGTGGCGGGGAAGCGTGTGGGGTATGGGAATGTGCAGCAGGAGCAGGGGTTTGTGGGAGATACGTGTGGAGGGGAAGGGGTTTCGGTGTTTGGGAAGGGTGAGCATGGGTTATTTGGTTTACTTCTTTTTAGTTCCATAGGCTGAGGGTTCTTTGCTTTGCCTTCGCCTTCATCCCATAGCTCCTAGTATTTACTCTCGTTGGTACTTTTGAACTGAGGAGATCATCACAGGGTATTTGGTTGTCAAGTTGACCAGACAGAGCCAGCTTATGAGTTTGGGGTACACACTGAGCCGGGCCATCAGCTCTTCTGCTCTTTTAGGATTTGTATGTAGTAATGCATCAGACCAAAGTAAAACGATCACTCACCCTTATCGTTTATCGTAGTTTTTAGGTGTTTATAAAAATTGTACAACTCATCAAGAAAACCAGCTTTGAACTCTGGTGAAATTTATAAAAACTTTGAACGAGTCCTTGATATTAAGGACTTTTTATAAAGCCAGACACTGGGAGATAAAGCCCTTGTGCAGTTAGGGCTTAGGACATTTTGAATAACACAGAATTAAAAGGTGAAACAGCATTGTCTTTCTCTGGACTATTTTCAGAGCAGTCTGATTGTGATTTCATACATAGCCCATATGGTACTTTGCTAGAGGACTATCTCTAAAAGGGAAACACCCTTACTCTGCACTCTGTCCCCTGGTACACTCCCTGGGTACCTGTTTTGCTAATAAAGTAGTTCTACTTTCTTTTGGACATTCAGAGTATGTTTAGAAAACCAAATAAAATATACAGCCCAAAGGCCAGGGCACTACTTGCGGAGCTAGGAAGGTGGTTTTAAAACATGGCTTCCTTTTAAGGACTGGCTGTAATTGTATTGAGTAATTTGTAAGAACTAAAAAAGATTACTAATATTAATCTTGATTATTTTGAGATGAAATCTATTTATAATTTAAGTTTTTACTTGAAAAACATTTTGAAATAGTTTAGTTTAAATATTTGGGTGTTTATTAAAGCATGAATTATCAAAATAATTTAAAGAAATATTAGCATTTCACTAAACAGTTTAATTGACAGTACAAATGCATACGGATCTAAATTAGTTTGTTGGTATATTTTGTTTGGCTTTTAAAATCTTGAGTCAGGGTATATAGTGGAGAAGAGCACTGGACAGTGAGTCTTGACACAGCCATTAAACTAGTGTGATTGGGCAGGTCACGCCTCTGCTGCCATGTCTATGTAAAAACTGAGAATTGGAGTAAAGTCTGGTGGTCCTAATTCTAAAAAAAAAAATCTCATCCAATGAACTTTTCAGTGTTCTGTGTGAAAGAATAAACATTTATTGAATGCCTTCTTGATACTACCTTCCATGTTAGTAGATTAAGAATTCTGTAATAGAGGTAGAAGTACCTCCATTTTATCAGTGAATAGACTTAGAAGTGAAGTTTCCCAGTTCCCATAGCTAGCAGGTTGCAGAGTTGGGATGCAAACTTTAAAAGTCTGACTTCAAAGCCTATACTGTTTTCACATGTTGCATCGCTGGTGTTTACATGGGTCTTTACATTTCTGTCACATTTTTTGTCCACTGAAATTTAGTTCAAAGTGTACTTTGGGTACGGATATGCTTTTAATACAAGGATGAAGTGATTTAAAGAAGTTATCAGTATGAAGATTTAAGGGTCTTACTGAGAATCTTTTTTTTTTTTTATGTTCTAGAGCAGAATCAATTCATGAGTGCCTACTACAGTTTGATATAGTAGACACTTAAACATTTATTTTTTTTTTAAGATTTTTTTATTTATTTTACAGAGAAATCACAAGTAGGCAGAGAGGCAGGCGGCGGCGGGGGGAGGAGGGGAAGCAGGTTCCTGAGATCATGAGCTGAAGGCAGAGGCTTAACCCACTGAGCCACCCAGGCGCCCCTAAACATTTATTGAATGAATAAATACTGTAGAGAGTCACAAAAGTTTAGGAGACTCTGTAAAGCTAATACATGATCCTTTATGAATTTGTTAGATTCCAAGTGAATTTAATGTTTTTATAGAACTTAATATCTAAATTATCATCTTGTAAATTTTTAGGCCATTCTTTTTATTTTCTGTAGTTCTTGTATCATTGAAGTATCGCTTGTTGATAAACTTCACTTTAGAAAATACCAACTCTGTATATAAAGAGTATTATTTTTTTTGTGTGTAATGACAAATATCCCTAAGTAAGATTGTATTGTTAACGTTAGGAATTATCTTCTCCTGTATGTTTTAGCTAGGGTCTAACAAAAGTTAAAAGTGTAAAAACTGCTTAGCCATTATCAGGGACTCTTTCAATTTCAGATGCATAATTCTATGATTTGTCAATATCTGTGATCAAGTCTTCCACCTCACAATTTGGTACTCTCAAGGTTCTTAATAACTTTAGCTGAGAGTATGGGTTCCAATTCCAGCTCTGTCACCAGCTGTGGAGGCCTTGGTCAAGTTACTTGGTCAAGTCTCAGTTAACTCATTTATAAAATAGGGAAAATAATACCCACCTCATAAAGATTTTAGTATTAAATGAGATAATGTATGTAAGATGTTTACTGTGGGGTCAGTGAGTGGTAGCTATGAGTATTTTCTTTAAAGTTTGCTTGGTTTAGGGCATGGTTTTTTTCACACTAAAGTTTATTTGAAGCTGCTACTCTTCCCAGATGATACAAATGTTAAGACTGCCTTGCCACACAAGTAAGTAATTATGCCGTTTGGTGTTTTAATGATAGCTTCAACAGGATTAAGAGCTTTTTTTCTTGAGTTCCACCACTGAGGTTAACTGAAGCCTTTGGGCGTCATTGTTAAAATAAATGCACAGAAGGTAGAATGTAGGGGTGCCTGGGTGGCTCAGTCAGTTAAGTGTCTGCCTTCAGCTCAGGTCATGATCCTCGAGTCCTGGGATCAGGCCCCACAAGAGCTCCCTGCTCAGCAGGGAGCCTGCTTCTCCCTCTCCTCCCCATTCTTTCTCTCTCTCTCTCTCTCTCTCAAATAAGTAAATAAAATCTTAAAAAGAAAATAAATGCATAGAATGTGGACCTGGAGGAGAGTCAGAGTAAAGGAGAAAAAGGGAAAGACAGAGGTGGTTGAGAGAAAATAGAGCGTTGCTTGTGCCTCCAAAAATTACTTAAAGGGCTTCTATTGGCCTGGGTTTTCTTTCTGTGATAACATCCTATTGGACTGCTGAAATAAATGTACTGTGTTTATAAAATATTTATTATTGCAAATGTTTTCTTTGCTAACCTAGTTTTTATTGCTGTAACTTAAAATCTGTGTTTGAAAATGATTAAGAATACTGTGTATATTTTTAGCTCTTAATAAAATTAGGAACTTTAAATAGTTCAATTCTGTATTAAATAGAAAGTATTTTGATATTCTCATATACAATTTTCAGATGATGTAGGACTTAAAACATGAAGCACTGTCCATGAGAGAAATTACATTAGAACACTAGTTCTAAGTAGAGAAATTTTTTAGGAAAGAAAAATGCTGAATTTTGCTGAGAATTACAGTTTTTTGTCCCCCAGTTGATTTCCATTTAACTGTATAGAACCTGTACTATCGACCAGTGTTATCCAGTAGAACTTTCTGCTATAATTAAAATGTTGTGTTTCTGCACTGTCTGATGTGGTAGCTGCTAAGACATGTGATGAAATTGAGTGCTTGAAATATGGGTAGTGACTGAAGAACAGCATTTCAAACTCTTAATTAATTTTCATGTAAGTAACCATGTGTAGCTAGTGCACTGTTTTTCAGCTGGTGGTGATTTTGTCCCCAGGCAACATTTGGCAATGTCTGGAGTAGTTTTTGGTTGTCAGAAGTGGGGAGATGACTGACTGGCACCTCCTTAGTAGAGAAGGCAGGGATGCTGCAAACATATAGTGCACAAAATAGTGTCAATATCCTCCCTTCCCCCACCAAAACTCCCAAAGAATTAGCTTGCCTGAAATGGTAGTAGTGCCAAGCCTGAGAAATCCTGAGCTGGTGGCTACTGTATTGGCAGATGTAGACAGAATATACAGATTTTGTGAACATCATTATGTTTATTTATAGATTAACTTTGACTAGTACTAATGAAAAGATTGAAAGTCTAGTGTAATTTGGGATGGTCATGGTTTCTGTATTCGAAAGTTTGATAAGGTTAGAATGATAATGTGAAATCTGCTTTCTGTCATCTATTTTGTCAATTCATTTATAGGAGGCAAGAGCTTATGTTCGAACTTAAAAACTTCTATTCCATGTTGTGTGAAATATGTCACTAGCATCTCCTAATGGATGTGAAATGTTGGGATTAAAACTGATTGAAAATATTCTCAGATACATACTGAACTATTTAATTGAATGTTATGTTTTGTAGTTGCTAATGGTTGAGTTTGGGCAGTGAGTATGTGGAGGTTGGTTATATTGTGCTCTATAATTCTGTGTTTCAGTTTTTCCTTAATAAAAAGTAAAAAAATGGGGCGCCTGGGTGGCTCAGTGGGTTGACCCTCTGCCTTCAGCTCAGGTCATGATCTCAGGGTCCTGGGATCGAGCCCCACATTGGGCTCTCTGCTCGTTGGGGAGCCTGCTTCCCCCCATCTCTCTCTGCCTGCCTCTCTGCCTACTTGTGATCTCTCTTGGTCAAAGAAATAAATAAAATCTTTAAAAAAAAAAGTAAAAAAATACTTAGATGAGGTGTAACTAATAATGATAGAATGTGGAGTGTGACCAAGAAATTCTTTTATCACAGAACTAGTGTTCATTTTGCATGCATTTATTTAATCTTCCACAATAATTTCATTAATATGTTCTGTTTAGAAAACAGTGTCACATTACTAAAAGTCATTGCATCTCCAATAGTACAAAGAATACTGACATTCTTTTACTCTTACAGATTGTTCTGGGTAACATAATGCCAGCTGAGCGTAAAAAGCCAGCAAGTATGGAAGAAAAAGAAACTTTACTAAACAACAAGGAAAAAGACTGCAGTGAAAGGCGGCCAGTGAGCAGCAGGGAGAAACCAAAAGATGAGATCAAGCTTACTGCCAAGAAGGAGGTTATTAAGGTCCCTGAAGATAAAAAGAAGAAAGTGGAAGAAGATAAGAGAAAAAAAGAAGACAAGGACCGAAAGAAAAAAGAAGAAGAAAAGGTGAAGGCAGAGGAAGAATTAAAGAAAAAAGAGGAAGAAGAAAAAAAGAAACATGAAGAGGAAGAGAAAAAGAAGCAAGAAGAGCAGGCAAAACGTCAGCAAGAAGAAGAAGCTGCCCAGTTGAAGTAAGAGCAGTTATTTTATTATTGATATGAGGGAATGGGAAGATTGAAATAGTAGGAAAGCAGTGATTATTTGGAATCCGACTTCTGGGTGCACGTCAATGAGAGTATCTTCCATTACTTGATCTGTTACTTTCAGTGACTAGAGGCATGCTTATGATGCTTTAATTATTTGTATTTTTTTAAAGATTTTATTTATTTATTTGACAGACAGAGATCACCAGCAGGCAGAGAGGCAGGCAGAGGGAGAGGGAAAGCTGGCTCCCCGCTGAGCAGAGAGCTCCACTCGGGGCTCAATCCCACAACCCTGAGATCATGACCTGAGCTGAAGGCAGAGGCTTAACCCACTGAGTCACCCAGGTGCCCCTAATTATTTGTATTAAATAATAGGAATTTTAACATATTTTTTGAGGTGTGGAGTAATCTGGTTTGTTTCTGACTTTTAAAAAAAAGGTTTTTTTTCTGGTCTCTGTCTTATGTTGAAAATCTTCAGTTCTTAATGGGTCTTACTTGCTGAATTCTTAATATGTGCCAGGTACTACAAAATATATCAGCACATATTCTAAAGGCAGCCATAATGATATCGTCGTTTGAAAGATTAATAAAATGAAGTTTGAGGAGATTACAGTAAGCAGTGGAGTTGCTGGGTTTTTTGAACCTCGGTGACTTTAAAAACTTGTCCCTAAAAAGAATTCCATAATGCTTCCCATTCTTATTTTCATCTAAATCTGTTTTTAGGGGCGCCTGGGTGGCTCAGTTGGTTGGACGACTGCCTTCGGCTTAGGTCATGATCCTGGAGTCCCGGGATCGAGTCCCACATCGGGCTTCCAGCTCCATGGGGAGTCAGCTTTTCCCTCTGACCTTCTCCTTGCTCATGTTCTCTCTCACTGTCACTCTCTCAAATAAATAAATAAAATCTTAAAAAAAAAAAAATCTGTTTTTAGGGATGCCTAGCTTAGTTGGTTAAGTGTCTGCCTTTGGCACAGGTCATGGTCCCAGGGTCCTGGGATCGAGCCCCATGTCTGGCTTCCTGCTCAGCAGGGTGTCTGCTTCTCCCTCTGCTTCTCCTCCTGTTCATGCTTGTTGTGCTCATGCACGTGTGTGCTCTTGCTCTCTCTCTCTCTCTCTCTGAAATAAAATCTTTAAAAAAAATATCCATTTTTAACCTTATAAATCTATATAGATAGTATAATGACCTGGAGAAAAACAGTAGTTCTCAGGAAGACTACTAGGATGTAGCATGAGTGACTACTGTTGAGTAGCATGGGCTTTCCCCTTCTTGTGTGTGCGTGCGTGCACACACGTGTGAATTTTCATGGATCTCTAGAACAGCTCAACCACCTATTCTCCTACCAAAGTTCTTTAGCCCTTCTATTTTTAGTGAGGTACTGGAGCCTTATGTATGGAAGGCAGTAGTAGAGGCCAGTTTGGGAATATACAGAGCCATGATTCTTGAGAGTTTCTTGGTTATAATTTACTTAAAAAAAAAATTAAGGAGCTGTGGACCTACACAGAATGAGGTGGGTACAAAATGAGATTGATGTAAATGTGAGTGTTAATACTGGATTTTAAGGCTCATGAAAAAAAGAACGTAATGTATTTCACTGCTTATTTTATTTTAATTACATGTTAAAATTAAACTATTTTAAATTTGTGCTAAAAATGTATTCAAATTAATTATAAAATATTCAGAAGGATATTCAATTTCATTGTGACTTTTGCTCTTCCCTCTACCCTAGTATAGAAAGAGCAAAAAAAAAGCCCACAAAAAAAACCCCCCTCAAAAACCCCACAAACAAACGAATAAAACCAAACCACCAGACTCCCAACTTCTTACTGGGAAAAATCCAGATATGCAAAAAACAGAGTAGCGTAACGAACCGGTCCTCCCAACCCCCCCCAACCATCTATCTACTCAGCATCAACAATTATCCCCTTTTTTCTTGGAGTACTTTAAAGCATTATTATTTCAGTGGTAAATATTTCATTTATGTATCTTAAAGTATTTCTATTGCAGATGAAAATGGACTTACTTAAGGCATATACATGATGAGTTATTCTTTCTTAAAGTGTGCTCTCACTGTTAATCCTTTATTTTGTGTGTAGCTGGGAGACTCCGAGAGATACTCACATGCCCTGTGTTTCCAGTGATGGATGCAACTTCTTGTTAACTTACTGTGGCTTTTAGTTGAAAAGTCATAGAAGGATAGCTCAGGGATGGTTATCTCTGAAAGGTACAAATCTGTTTTTTAGAAATTTATATTTTAAAGTTACATATTTTGGTTGTCAGTAGCCTCAAAGTCAGATTGTCTGTACCTTCCTGCTCCTGCTCAAGTTATTTTACTACTTTTGCAATTTAAACATGTTCCATTTTTAAAAAATTTTTTTTTTTCAGGATAAACTGTTAGCCTTTTTTAAAATTAAAGGAGTTGTATCTTATAATTTTCTTCTGGTTCTTATTCAGATTTTCTTAATTACACTTGAAATTTAAGACCCAAACTGAGAAAGGTACTTTATTAGAGGTTTGGTTTAGCCTGAAAAATATGGAAAAGTGGTACTTAACATATCAAAACATTTTTAATGCATTTTTAAATAAACATTGTTCTTTAAAATATTCTTAGTGGACATATTTCTTTTTCCCTATATTCCCAGTGCTCTTACCTGTTTTAGTTCTTATATCTTTCCCAGGCATATTATTTTGTATTTTTCATTTAGTGCATCATGTGTTTAATCCATTAATTTTTGTAGCTTTATTGAGGTAGAATTGACAAAAGTATTTTATCCATTTAGTTTGCCAGTTGACAGAATGATTTTGCTCTAGTTATTCATAATCATCCACTCTGCAACATTTGGTATTTTCAGTATACTGGGTTCTTACCATCCTAAGTCATTAATAATATGTCTTTAGAAGTTGGAAAAGGGATGCCTGGCTGGTTTAGCTGGTATAGTGTGCAACTTTTGATCTCAGGATTGTGAGTTTGAACCCCATCTGGATGCAGAGATTATTTAAAAACATAATCTTAAAGTTAGGGTACCTGGGTGGCTCAGTTGGTTAAGTGTCCGACTCTTATTTGGTCTTGATTTCAGGGTTGTGAGTTGAAAAAAAATTTTTAAAAAAGGTAGTAAAAGGGCTTTTTGCGTGTTTCATTTCTTTAGGATGCTGATCCTTATATGATTGTGTTTTCATTGTCTTTCACTCTTAGGACATTTGTCAGTGATTTTTCAAAATATACAAGGTATTTTATTTACGTGTTTGTTTTTTATGTAGAGAGAAAGAGGAATCCCTTCAGCTTCATCAGGAAGCCTGGGAACGACATCAGTTAAGGAAGGAACTTCGTAGCAAAAACCAAAATGCTCCAGACAACCGACCAGAGGAAAATTTCTTTAGCCGACTAGACTCAAGTTTGAAGAAAAATACTGCTTTTGTCAAGAAACTAAAAACTATTACGGAACAACAGAGAGACTCCTTGTCTCATGATTTTAATGGCCTAAATTTAAGCAAATACATTGCAGAAGCTGTAGCTTCTATTGTGGAAGCAAAGCTAAAAATATCTGATGTGAACTGTGCTGTGCACTTGTGCTCTCTCTTTCACCAGCGTTATGCCGACTTCGCTCCGTCACTTCTTCAGGTTTGGAAAAAACATTTTGAAGCGAGGAAAGAAGAGAAAACGCCTAACATTACCAAGTTAAGAACTGATTTGCGTTTCATTGCAGAATTGACAATAGTTGGGATTTTCACTGATAAGGAAGGTCTTTCCTTAATCTATGAACAGCTAAAAAATATTATTAATGCTGATCGGGAATCCCATACTCATGTTTCTGTGGTGATTAGTTTTTGTCGACATTGTGGAGATGATATAGCTGGACTTGTGCCACGGAAAGTGAAGAGTGCTGCAGAGAAGTTTAATTTGAGTTTTCCTCCTAGTGAGATAATTAGTCCAGAGAAACAACAACCTTTCCAGAATCTTTTAAAAGAATACTTTACATCTTTGACCAAACACCTGAAAAGGGACCACAGGGAGCTTCAGAATACTGAGAGACAAAACAGGTGATTTTCAAATATTTCTCAGAATTGAGAATTTATTTTGGAGCTCATACTTAAAAATTTCCAAAGTCTTCATTCATGCCACTGAAAGAACTTGTGGAAAGGGCTCATTGCAGGTGATTTCTTAACATTTCCAGGAGAATTTCAAAGTCCCAGTCTAAGTACTCATGTTTAAATGGGAGTCTGTGATAGATTTTATTTATAAATTTGAAAGAAACCTGGCAAGTATATGGTGATTTTTACTTTGTGGATGTGTTTTCTTCCTGTGACTTAAAAAAAAAAACTTGATGTTGAGGGATCAATTTTCTTTTTCTGTTGCTTTAACTTAACCTGCTGTTATTTTTGTGTGTTTTGTTGTGCCCTCTCTATAATAGTTTTGCTTTCATTGTTTTGTATCCTTCTTATTGATGTCACTGTTGATGCTACTACTTCTTAGAAGATGAGTCATTAGAGCAGAAATGAGAAAAAGTACAAGTTAGATGTGAAAAAAATTTTCTTAAATGCTGCTATGTAAAGTGCATTTATAGTAGTCTTTCTCCTGGGAACATCCATTTAAAGTTTCAGGGAATAATGTGTGTGCCTCTGGTAATTAGTGAAGATACCTGATTGAGCTGGCCACCTTTGACTGCTGTGTAGCCTCTGTGTACCTGGAAGGCATCAACAAGTTAGAAGCTGGGAGGCGTCAACAAGTGAGAAGCTGATGTAGTTGGTGGGCAGTAGATCAGTTTTTCTGGAGGGTGGATTTGGAGGAGGGCTGAGGAGTACAGAAAGGGGATAACAGCAGTAACGTTTGGCTGAGTACTTTGCACCTATTTAAAGTGCGTGGTTAAGAGTCTGAAATTGCTATTTTTCAAGAAGTAGTATGGGAGGGTACACTTTATTTCTGTAAACCCGCAGTTGGGAAGGACGTGCTGGTTTATTCAGTAGGTGATTGACTTAACTAGAAGTGAAGACTGTAGCAGTACGGTTAGGTCTGCATCAAGATAGGTCCACAGACCATATGACTAAACTGTGATGGTTGAGGGTCCCTCAGGATGGGAGAGTTTAAGATGGCAATTGTGTTCCTCAGGGTTTCTTTAAAAAAAAAAAAAAATCTTTGTTTTGTGCTTTTGAATAGTGAGGTCTGTTTTAAACTTCGAATAGGCAGCTTCAGGGTGTATTTATGTAGTCAGTAATGAGTTTAAAAAGAAAATGGTGGCCCTCTAATTCTCACATATTTAAGGTATCTTAATTACAGCTGAAATAGTATTTTGTCATTTTCTTAATCCTTTTTTTTCCCCATATGTTCTACCTAATACCTCATGGCTGATTTTATAGTATGCTTTGATTACTTTTTATTGGCTACTTTAGGGATTTTGTGTGTGTGTTTACTTCTGATTGGCCTCAAGGGAGCTTAGAGGGTAGAGTCTACAATGATTTAATCCAATCACCTTACCAGTGCAGGAGTCCATTTTATAGATTATCTGACAGATAAAGTATTCTTTCTTTGAAAGTGCCATTCCAGTGTTGGCACACCTACTTACTGGGAATTCAAGCAGTAATTTAACTTCTCATAAAACGGTTCCCTTTGATTTAACTTCTGGTAAATCTGGATTTTGATTTCTGGTACAATGAAATAAAGCTGCTTAAAATGGGGGTTCATGAACTGTTTACCTATTTGCAATGAATTAAGTATAGGAACAGACAAAGCATTAAGACATCCATAGTTCTTATATTGTTACTATATTTTATAAAAGCATCTGTAGTGATGAGAAAAAAAACTAATTCCTTTACCATAGGTAGTTTGAGAAACACTGATGTGGGACATGTCTCCTCTTTCATACCCATGATAATAGCTCAAATATTTGCAGACTGCTAGGATGTTTCCCTTTTCATCTTCTCAAGGCTAAACATCTCTTGTTCCTTCAGCTTGTTGCATGATTTCTACACACCTATCCTTAGGACGTTCGCTTTGGATGCATTTTTTTCCTGCTGTAACCTCAGATTCCATTGCTTTTTATAGCTGCCTTGTCATTCTTTTGACTGTGAACTTGTATATACCTGAAGATTAATTTCTCAAATGAACTGCTGCCAGACCAGTTCTTCACCTTGAACTAGTGGAAATCATCTTTTAAACCTGAATGCATTTACCTCTTTCAACTTTATTTAGATGTTTTTGACATATTACTTTATCCTAATGATAATTTTGAATATTGATTATGTTATTATCTGCTGTATATATTATTATGTACTTACATGCTGGTCACATTCACCTTTGATAAGCAGACCTGTTCTTTTATATTATTCAAGTCGTCATGAAAATTTTGAACGGGATGTAGTGTTAAGAGCATGATTTTGTGGCCTTTACCTAGAAATTTTTACTCATTTAAAGAGAACTGTTAACATGTGGTTATTAGGGGAGGTTATTTACCTAGTACAAGTTGACCTAGCATTGTAACAGTCATTTTATCATGAGATACTGTCTACTTACATGTAATAATTTGGGAGATGGGAAATTTTTTTTTTTTTTTAAGATTTTATTTATTTGACAGAGAGAGAGTGAGAGTACAACCCAGGAGAGAGAGGAAGAGGGAGAAGCAGGTCCTCTGCTGAGCAGGGAGCCCAGTGTGGGACTTGATCCCGGGACCCTGGCAAAATGACCTGAGCTGAAGGCAGCCGCTTAACTGACTGAGCCATTCAGGCACCCAGGGAGATGGGAGAGTCTTAATCACAATATAGATAATAATTGGCATATGGCTTAATAAATAACTCATGCCTTAGGATAGCTTTAAATTGAGCAGCCTCTGTATTGTAGATTTGAATACCTGACTGACCAAGAGAACATAAGGAATGGATTAGTGGAGTCCCTTGGCCCAGTATTAGTACATTACAGTGTACTGTTAAAATGACCAGTTTCCCAAGGTTTCCCCTTCCTGGTCATTACCCAGTAGTGTTTTGAGGTTATTCTACCTCATGGGAACAGTTGTGGACAATAGTCTACCCAGTAAGGTTTCTTTTAGGCATGATAATGCTGGAAATCTCAGTGCTGAGCTAGGGGATATTTAAGACTCATGCAGTTAAATTACTTTAAGCCTTTATTCAATATCTTAATAATGACAGTTAAAAAAATGCTTTCTATTTTCAGTCTGTGAGACCTAAATGCTTTGGGTCATTTTAATTAACTTGGGAGATGCCACTGTTTATAGAGGTTGTGAAGTCTTTGTCTATACTCATTAAAGTCTATACTTAAGAATTCTTTCAGCCAAATTAAAAAAATAGAATAATAAAATCTCTGGTATTTTCTAAGAGACACTAATGAGTGAATGAAGACAGTGACTGGATAAGACCTGTTGAGCCTTAGCTGTTCTTTTCTTGTGTTATGTGGGCTGATAATACAGGTATTAGATAGCTAGTTCTGTTTCAAAGCCCCTATAAGCAAGTAATACAACTGACCCTAGGATTTGGTGAAGTCTCATAAATTTGACCTTGTTAGCTTTTTGTACCTCAAAGAACTTTTAAAATACATTTTGATTTGGGAGTATAATTAATACTTACACATTTGAAAATATCTGGTAACATCTGCCAGTTTAGAGTTAATAGCTTTACTTGGTCGGTTTTGCTTTTTATAATGTTCAGTAATGCTCTTACTTTATACTTAAAATGCTTTGTGCTATGAGATATTATCCTCATGGAGGTAATATGACCTACTGTTTTTTGGCATTTAATAAAAATTGAAGAAATTATTTAATTTTATTAGATATAATTTAATTATATAACTGTTTCTTACAGAAGTGAACTCATGAATTCATATATTAAGTCAGTTCTTGATTGAATAATTTTGAAATGTCTTAATTCCTTTCTTTCTCCCTAACTGGTGGGAATGGTGGCAAAAGTTTCTTTTTTCAGTAGTGGTGAATAGGACCTTCATGATTACATGTTCAGACAGCACTAAGCGATTTGATTGAAAGCATAGGAGAAAGATAAGTAGAATGTAGGCTTTCCCCGTTGTTAATAAAATCGGAGATTTACTTCATTTATTGCAAATTCATTCCAGTGTTAAAACTTAAAAGCACATTAATGTAAAATTAAGTAATGTTACTTTTACCTTTTACTTTCCTTTCAGGTAAGTTGTACATTGCCTTTACAGGTGGAATGTTTGATAAATTGTATAGCATTTAAGCACTATTAAGATGTTCTTTCACTGTACTTAAGGCTCAATGAGGCTTTAACAATTTTGTAAGTACTTTAAAATTGTTACATCTTTCCTGAAATTCTCATTCAATGGCTTTGACAGTTATTTAATAAATATTTGATTTAGTAGTTATGCTTATTATGCTGTAGTGTCTTTTCATACAGGGTTTTAAGACACCCATAACCAAATTTTTTTTTTAAATTTTATTTATTTATTTGACAGAGAGCAAGCACAAGCAGGTGGAGTAGCAGGCAGAGGAAGAGGGAGAAGCAGGCTCCCTGCTGAGCAAGGAGTCTGACACAGGGCTCCATCCCAGGACTCTGGGATCATGACCTGAGCCGAAGTCAGTTGCTTAACGAGCTGAGCCACCTAGGCGCCCCATAACCAAATTGTAAAATGAAACCAAAAGAAAATTTAATAGTCTTGAAAATTTGACTAATTGCTAAAGGAGACAAGTGAAACCTAGTTGTTTTTCATAGTCTGCTTTATGATATTTTTTTTCAAGGTTTTGGCCATGTGTTCGGTTTTATTTTGCATGACTGTATTAGCTCAAAGCTAAAATGGATTTTCTGTGTTCTTGCCAAGATTTCTTTTCTTTTTTAATTTGGCTAATACAAGATCAAATAATAATTTGGCATTGAAGATCACTTTTTTCACAGTGGGCTGTGGCATTTTTTTTCTCATTAAAGTACTGTTGTACATTGATAAAGTGCATCACATGTTTGATTTTAATTGACCTTCATAGTACCCTTGAAAGAAATACGTCTGTTTTGAAGGTGATCAGATCTAGGGATTAAAGAGCTTGCCCATTGTGATTTATATAGCAAGTGTCGGGACGCCTGGGTGGCTCAGTTGGTTGGACGACTGCCTTCGGCTCAGGGCGTGATCCTGGAGTCCCGGGATCGAGTCCCACATCAGGCTCCCAGCTCCATGGGGAGTCTGCTTCGCTCTCTGACCTTCTCCTCGCACATGCTCTCTCTCACACTCTCTCTCTCTCTCAAATAAATAAATAAAATCTTTTTATATAGCAAGTGTCAGATATAGTTCTTTCATACCTCTTCATACTGAACTTTTCACAATTTCCATATTACTCATCTTCATCTCCATTTAGTACTTGTACTTGATTTTAAAGTGTCTAGTAAACACAGTAGCCTCTTGGTACTTACCAAGTGAGATCAAACAGAAGGACCCGAAGGAATATAAAATAAGCACCCCAGTGTGAGAAGGCTTGCTGTTGATATATGCATTTGAGAGACATTATGATTACAGTATAGGGTACCAAGTGGGTAATTTTAATTTGGGAAGCAGTAGAGTCTAATAGTTGTAAGCATGGACTCTGGAGCCAGTCTCCTTGGGTTCAAATCTTAGATCTGTTATTTACTCAGTTCTGTAATTCTTGGCAAGTTATCTCACATCTCTGTGCTTCAGTTTTCTCTTTGTAAAATGGAATAATAGCAGTCTACCTCGGAGATAAATGTGAGTGAATTCACGTGTAAAAGCACTTTTAATAACAGTATCTGGCTCATTGTAAGTATAAATGTGAGTTTTTATTTGTAGTATATTGCCTGCTTAATCCTTCAGAAAGACGTGATGAGAATTTCTCTTGTGCCTTTTGATGATTTTGAAAATGGGTATTTTTAAAACAATGCAAAACAACAGTAAACAGTATATAAAATAAAAGCAAGAATGTCAAGCAATAAGAAAAATTTATAAAAGGAAAACAAAACAAAAATATGTCTTTTAATAGAGTTTTTTTTTTTGAGGCATTTATGACTTTTCTTATGAGATAGAAGGCTCCATTCAAGAATGGACTATTTGGTATTTTCTGTCAGCTTTCCAGTGTTGAATTAGTAATATAAAAAACACTAGAAATCAAAGATTGATGTACCTTAGGATTGCTTCCAGATAGTGATAACTTATCATCGGGTGAAGGAGGTCTACTATCTTGTATTTTTATTATAATGAATAAGATTTGGAATTAATTTTGTTTTCATTGTTTTTTAGATCTTTAAAATGCTCCCAGTAACTCCCTATTTTATAGTGATGTCATGAGAGAGAATGTACTCACTTGCAGTACATTTAACAGATGATGATTCAGTGAACTCTAGTTATAGCATGGATTGGCAAACTATGGCCCACAGGCCAGATAGACCCAACACTATTTTTTATACAGCTGGTGAGCTAAGAATAAGAAAGGTTTTAACTTTTTTGGATGGTTAGAAAAAAATCAAAAGAGGAATATTTTGTGAAATACTAAAATTATATGAGTTCAAATTTCAGTGTCCATAGATAAAGTTTTATTGGAACATAGTCATGCTCATTTGTTTATGTATTATCTATGGCTGCTTTTGTGTCATACCAGCAGAGTTGAGTAGTTGCAACAAAGAATGTGTGGTCTGTAAAGCCTAAAGTATTTATATCTGGACACTTCGCAGAAATAGTTTGCTAACCTCTAAATTATGATCATCTCAAAAAGAATGGCTTCTATTCAACTTTCTGAATATATGTCTTTCTGAAGAGATTATAATTAAAATATGTGATAAATCATGTATTCAGCTTGATTTTGTATAGTGATATAGTCCCATGGAATTCTCAAGAAAACTTGGGGAGATTTACACGAGAGACTAGGTACTTTGGTCAAATGTGCTGCATAATGTTTAGTTCCCTCATATAGGTCTTCTAAAAAAGTTAATCGAACGGATAATTTTTCCAGGGCGTTTCATAAACATAAAAAATTGCCATGTATGGTACAGTCATTAAAAAGTGTTTCATTTTAATTTGATGGGCACTTCTGAATGACTCTAGGGATTTTGAATGTTCAGGTACCTATGATGCATTTATTTCTCTGCTTGAAATTTATAGTCTTACTAGATGTGTGTTTAGTCTGATTCTTAGTAAATAAATAAATGGTCAAGGAAAATATGTAGGACTAGGTAAATTTTGTGTATGACAGAACTCTTCCAATGCCATTTCATTGATATCTTGTGCTGCTTGCTAAGCTTTTAGTGTAAGATATGATTAGAAAATACATCTATCAAAACCTAAGCTTTTGTCCTGAGGACTGTTCTTGGTAGGTAGTGACCTAAGCACATGTAAGTTAAGCAGTTAGGTTAAATAGTACTGTTAAAAAATTTGATCATGGAATTGAGCTTTGGGGGAGTGTGGGAGTTACCTCTGGAGCTTCAGAGTTTCTAATTTGTTTTAGGGTGATTGGAAAGGAACTGGAGTGTGTTTAGAGGGAACTATCATAGAATTAAATCACTCACTGTTAATTGATCGAATGTGAAGTCACAGGCAGATGTTTGAAAATGAGATTGATATTGGAGAAAGTATCAGTCTTTTTTGTTGCGATAAAATAGTCATCAGTTTATTCCTGCTTATATATTATAAATGCTTGGTGAGTGTATAACCTAAAACTGCATGTATGTTCTTCAGATTACCAGAATGTCAAAACTTGTTAGAGAAAGTTCCAGGTTCTGTTATTTTGAGATGTTTTCCAATTTCTTTTCAAGTACTGAAATAATTTTGCATCTTAATTGTCAGTAGATGTTTTGAAATCTCTCAGGACTATTACTGTCACTCTGAACATAACAGTTAATCTTACAGAATAAACTTAAGTTTTTATTGACTAACATTTTTTCTAATAGTACACTGCAGAACATTTTAGTATTAATTTAAACAATTTATTTAATTTTAGTCTTTTTTATCTTCAAAAATGATACAACTTCTAATTAAAAGTTCTAACAAGCTTCCTCATTCAGAGTAATAGTCATTGCTTTCATGAGTTCAGCATTTTTGAATGTTTTGGGTTTAGAATTCATTCATAAAAAATTCTTAAAGAATTCTTAAAAAATTCATAAAGAATTCTTTCCTGTAAAATTAGTTTGAAATAAGTGGTTAAAGAGAGAAACTCTATTCTTGTTCGTTGGATGATACTAATGTACTTTTAAATAGTAAGAAAATGAGTGAAAATTCTTTGTTTTGGATTTCTAATAGACTGGATTTGAAAACAGAAGATTGGATTTAATGAATAGTATCCTATGCATTGATCTGCCCTGTGCTTATAATGGGAGCTGATATTCCTAACTTAGAAAATGTTGGCTGGAATGTTACAGCATTTAAACAAAAGTTTATGTGGGTAGAAATCGGGTAAGATAGGAAAATTTGGAAATTGTTCTAGGTAAGCTAGGATGAGTAAATTTAGGCATGGTTTTTCACTTTATTTTCTGTAACTCTTAATAAGATAACATCACCAAAAAACACCTCATTTTCTTCTTTGTTCATAAGAAAATTCAAATAACAAGTAATAAAAAACTTTTGTATATTTTGAAAATGACTTTATTTACATTTATAATTGGCTTTTTGAAACCTATATTGTATTTGCAGTAAGGTTTTACATTTCACATGTTATTATGTATGTACTTAGTCATAAATAGATGCAGGTATAGACATCTCAGCTATCTGTTTATATAGTAAGATTTTTATTTCACTGTTCATTTTGAAAATTTTCAATAGTTCTATATTTATGATTATGGGTGGCTTATTAGTGATTTGTTTGTAGAGTGGAAGACTAGTTGTATTCTCTGTTCCTGAGACGGCCTGGCCTTGCTTAAGTGTGTTGCTCCATTAATATTCATTAAATGGATAAATAACCAGTACTTGTACAGTAAACTGAGAATTGGCTGTTTGGGAGATGTGGGCTTTTTCAAAAAATCTTGATTCAGATCATTGTAAAAAAAATTTAAGGATACTGATTTTATAACCTGTGGTTTGAAATAGTAACTTTTTTAGGTATGTTAAGTATTTTTGATTAACTATCTGAAGGGAGTATTTTTAACAAAGGACTTTTAAAATAATTTTTAATTAGTGGCATTGTCAAATTTTACATTTCTGCAGGCATAGTTAATCACAATCGCCTTTGAAGAATTTAATGTTGAAATTTAATTGCTTAGGTGAATATGATTATACCAGTTTTAATTTTCAGATACATCTTGAAAATGTTAGTAAAAATAAATTGAAGAAAATATGCAAAAAGCTTATGTGATAAAATAAAATTTTGTGGAACATTCCCAGTGTAACAATACATGATCACATGTATTTTGATGAGATTATCAGATTATTTCATCATTTGTTTATAGGCGTATTCTCCATTCTAAAGGGGAGCTAAGTGAAGATAGACATAAACAGTATGAGGAATTTGCTATGTCATATCAGAAGCTGCTGGCAAATTCTCAATCCTTAGCAGACCTCTTGGATGAAAATATGCCAGATCTTCCTCAAGACAAACCAACACCAGAAGGTAAGATAGCCCTAAAAACATTGTGATTTTTCAGCAAGCACTATCACTTGTCTTTATTTTGTCAGGTGTATAGTATTGAAAATTTAAGTTTTAAACATGCCTTTAAGATGTTTTAAATGAAGAAGTACAGTATTAAGACCTAATAAGGACTTCGAAAAACTGCTATTTGAAACACTCCTATGAATGGAAAAGGCTTTGCACTCAGAGAACAATAATTAACTCATATGATTTTACGATGTAGTCCTTTGGGTACTTTTATATTAGGTATCTTTGAATTCTATCCAACAGGGGCCTCTTTTTTTTTTTAAAGATTTTATTTATTAGAGCAGGTACATTTCAGAGGGCAGGGAGGAAAAGAGCAGGAGGGAGAGGGAGAGGGAAAGAATCTAAGAATCTCAAGCAGACTCTGTGCTGAGTGTGGAGCAGGTCACTGCGCTAGATCCCACAACCCTGAGATCCCGTGACCTGAGCAAAAACTAAGAGTTGGACACTTAACCAGCTGAGCCACCCAGGTGCCTCCAACAGGGGCCTGTCTTAAATCATAGTTGGGGTTATAAAAGGATTCACTTTATTTTTCATAAGGTGGAATGGATTTTTGGGATTCTAATATTTTTTATATTTATTTTTAATCTATTTGTTTTGAATGATACAGTATCTTAAATTGTTATTTAGAATTAAAAGTTACTTTACAGTTTTGTGAGATAAATTGTTTAACATTTTGTGAGATGAGTTTTCCATACTATTTCAAAGATGTTTTAAAGTTCCATTTTGATTGTCCTTAGGTTGGTAGGGCTCTTAATACATTAATCTGTCACATCAGCTACTTTATATAATAATTATATTTACATTAGTAGGTGTGTTAATGTGTTATTAACCTTCAAGCTATCTGGCAATCCTGTTCACTTAAAAAATTTTTAAGAGTAAAGTATTTGTAAGATAGCCTTCTGTAACACCAAAAGATATTTTGTATTTTACATCTCTATAAGAAACACATAGTTTATAGTGTGAATGTGTTTATTTTATTAAATTTATATATAATCATGTGTATAATGCCTACTAATTTTTATATCCCTTCATCAGTGAACCTCAAAATTTTTGTTTTTTTAAAAAAGTTCCACTGTATAATTTGTGTTTGTTTTAATCTGGCAGGCTTCTTGGAAATTTCCTGTATATTTATTGAATTTTAGAACCAAAATCTTTGATATTGTTTGGCATTGATTTGGTATTGATTTATTTCTACTGAAATTTAAGGTAGTTTTTCTTTTAATGTTAAATGACTTGAAAAGTATTTTTAGGCATTTTCCAGAGATAACAGGCCAACACAAAATTCTGTCCTCATTTTAAAAGATATTTTAACCAGGTATAGAATTTTAGAGTGACATTTTTTTTAATACTTTTTTTTTTTTTTAACTATTGGGTATTTTTCCTCTGGCTGCTTTAAAATTTCTTAATTATGATGTGGCTAGGTATGGTTTTCTTTATGTTTCTTGTGTTTGGGTTTATTGGATTTCCTGAATCTTTTAGTTCATAATTTTCATCAAATTCGGAGAATCCTCACCCTTATTTCTTAAAATATATTTTCTGTTACTCTTCCACCTGCTACAGAGATGTAATTATAACTATGTTAGGTGGTTTGAAGTTGTCCTTTTTATTCTCTAATACTTTATACTCTGTGTTTTGTATTGGATAGTTTCTATTGCTGTGTCTTCAAATTCACTAGTCTTTTATTTTACAGTGTCTGATATACTACTAATCAATCTTTTAAAGATTTTTATTTGGGGCGCCTGGGTGGCTCAGTGGGTTGGGGCCTCTGCCTTCGGCTCAGGTCATGATCCCAGGGTCCTGGGATCGAGCCCCTCATCGGACTCTCTGCTCAGCGGGGAGCCTGCTTCCTCCTCTCTCTCTGCCTGCCTCTCTGCCTCCTTCTGATTTCTGTCTGTCAAATAAATGAATGAATCTTTAAAAAAAAATAAAATAAAATAAAAATTTTTATTTATTTAAAAATAAATAAATTGCTTCTGTAATAGGGAAAATTAGCCCTAGACTAAAGGCTGCTCTGATCCCAACTAACAAAGCCAACCTGAAAAGGGTAAAACTGTTTCAAAGTAGCTTAACTGTGCCCCAGAATGAAGGTCAATGATATTTCTAAGAATACAAAACTATCCAGCAGGGAGCTGATGCGGGATTCGATCCCAGGACCCTGGGATCATGACCTGAGCCGAAGGCAGAGGCTTTAACCCACTGAGCCACCCAGGCGCCCTTTTTACGAAAGATTTATTTAAGAGGGAGAGAAAGCACAAATGGAAGGGACAGAGGGGGAGAGGAAGAGAGAGTCTCAAGCGGACTCTGTGCTGATCTTGCGCTTGATCTCACAACACTGAGATCATTCCCCGAGCTGAAACCAAGAGTCTGATGATCAACTGACTGTGCCACCCAGGTGCCCGATATTATTAATATTAGAGATGTAATTTTTATTTCTAGAAGCTTGTTATATTTTCCATGGTCTCAAACATGCTTAGTCTATCTCCTAGCTTATTGAGTGTATGAAATATAGTTAGAATATCTGTTTTAATGTCCTTATCTACTAATTTTATCTTATATGTCATTTCTGTGTTGGTTTTTAATTAAGTGATTTATCTTCTTTACAATTCTTGTATTTTTCCTACATTTTGCCTTTTTATCGTGTTTAAATTGGATAACTGCTGGATAGTTTTGTATTCTTAGAAATATCATTGACCTTCATTCTGGGGCACAGTTAAGCTACTTTGAAACAGTTTTACCTTTTTCAGGTTGGCTTTGTTAGTTGGGATCAGAGCAGCGTTTAGTCTAGGGCTAATTTTCCCTATTACAGAAGCAATATCCTTCTGTGCTCTATTTGATTTCCCATGAATCTTCTATGAAGATTCATAGTAGTTATTTTCCCACTCTCAACAAGTTCCCTCAGACATAGGGGCTGATTAGTATTCTGCTGAACATTCAAGAGGAGACCTCTATTGATCTTCAAGGTCTCTCTCTGTGCTTTTCTTCTCTGTGGCACTCCGTCCTGCAGTATCTGGCCACATGGGCTAGAGTCTGGCCACACTCTCAGCTTCTGTTGTTTTCATCTCACGGAGACTTCTGGGGTCTGCTTTACTTTTCCCTAACTTGCTATAGCCTGGAAAATCTTATCAGGCATTAAGCTATAGGGGTTAATTGTAGGGGTCAGGTTTTTTGTTTCTTCTCTCTGGGAATCACTTTCCTGTGCTATCTTATATCCTGTTCAAAAGCTTATGTATAAATTGTCTGGTTGGGATTTTTTAGTTGTTTTAGAACACTGGTACCTCATCTTGGTCTGAAGAGGCCTGAACTTTTAAGTGATCAGAATACAGGTTCCTGCCCTACTGAAATGAGATTGTATTATATATTCTGTTCTGCAACTACTCTCTTTTCTACATTTTATTTTTATTTTTTAAGTTTTTTAAAAATTCCAGTCAGTTAACATATAGTGTAATATTAGTTTCAGGTGTACAGTTACAGTGATTCAATACTTCCATAGGGTATATGTATTTTAAGTTTAAATATATAAAGTTAAATATTCTTCCAGAGAAATTTACATGCTACTAGCTATGTGAGAATGAGTTTTTCCTTACATTCTTACTGTATTGTAGTTCTTGAGTTTTATCTTCTGAGTGAGGTTGAGCATCTCTTCTTTAAGTTCATTGGCTGTTTTATATATATGTTTGTTTCTCTGTGACATACTTGTTTGAATCCTTTACCCCTGCCTTTTCTTTTTCATCAAATATTTATCTATTTTTAATTTAAGTATAAAAGCACTTTGCATATTTAAGAAATTATTCTTTGTCATATGCATTGCAGATAGTTTCCTGTGATTATCAACTGCTTTTCGACTTCATAGCATTTTTTTGCTTCTCAGAAGTTTATTTTTTTATAATTTATAGTTACTGTGTAAATGCATTTTTTATATATGTAAAATATTCATGGATATTATAGAGTAAAAAGTGAAAGTTTCCTGTCTTATACATTCTGTTTTCCAAGCTATCCATGGTTAACAGTTTAATATGCCTCTATCCAGACTTCTTGGTACAAAATACTTATGTAAAATACATAATCAGATTTTGATACATAGCTTTCTTGTTAATTTATATAGTATGTTATTTTGTATTAACTTTTCTATTTCAATAACATATTTTTGAGAAATTACTGAATTCAGATAAATATGCTTCATTCTTTTAGTGTCTCATTAGTATTACAGAGTGTATAAATGCATTTTGTCAGCCCTTATTGGTAGATATTTAGATTCTGTTCAGTTTTGCTCTGTTACAAACAGTGCTACAGTGAATATCCTTGTAAATCTTACTTCACATTTCCTTTTATTTCTTAGGTATAGATTCCTGGAGGGAATCTTACAGGATCAGAGATTATAGTTATCTTAAATATTGATAGATACTGGGGTGCCTGGGTGGTTCAGTGCCTGCCTTTAGCTCAGGTCACGATTCCAGAGTCTGGTATTGAGCCTCATGCGAGCCCTGTGTCGGGCTCTGCACAGAGGGGAGCCTGATTCTCCATCTCCCTCTGCCTGCTGCTCACCTGCTTGTGCTCTTTATCTTTCTGTCAAATAAGTAAATAAAATGTTAAAAATAAAATAAAATAAATATTGATAGATACTGACAGATGACATCTCCTTAATGCTGTGTTAATTTATACTCTAGATAAGAGAGTGCTTATTTCCCTGTGGGCTTGTCAACATTTGCTCATATCAGTCTTTTTAAACATAATCTAATGTGTTGCAGTGAGAAATGTTAGTTTTATTTAACATTATCCTTTTTAGTATTGAGGTTAAGGTTCTTTTCATATGGTCTTTTACTTAACCTGCTCAGGGGCTTTATCCATTTTCTGTTGGGATTTTGGTCTTTGGTTGTAGGCCTCTTTATGTTATGAATATTAATTTATTTGTATGAATATTGCCAGTATTGTCTTCTAGTTTGTCTTCGCTTTTGTTTATATTTTTCATTGCACAAAAGTTATAAATTTATCAGTCTTTTATACTATACGGGTTTGATGCCCTTTGTTTAAATATATGTGCTGTAAGGCATATAAGGAGTGTGCTAGGGAGCCAGTGTTGTGTTGATTGTTGCACTTGATCTTGTTTTTGCTATGAAATGAATCATTTTCTTACGTTTTTTTTTTTTTTTAAAGATTTTATGTATTTATTTGAGAGAGAGAGAAAGAGCATGAGAAGGGGGAGGGTCTGAGGGAGAAGCAGACTCCCTGCTAAGCAGGGAGTCTGCTGTGGGACTCGATCCTGGGACTCCAGGACCATGACCTGAGCTGAAGGTAGTTGCTTAACCAGCTGAGCCCAGGCGTTCCTCTTATGGTTATTTTTAATCTATATGATCATTCTCCTACTTACAGTTCTAGTTAGGAGAGAAGCACAGTGAGAATAGATAAATTCACGAGTGATCTCATGATCATGAAGTTGGATATTAATTCTTCTGATTTTAAGAAGTTATAGTTGTATGTAAAAGGTAGACTCTGTGTGTGTGTGTGTGTGTACATGTGCAAATATTTGCGTGGTTTTCCTACCATCTCCTGAAATATCTTCTTATTTTTTCTTCTTTCCTTCTGTTCTTTTCCAGTTATTTATCACTTGGCACTTTATAGCAACCTGCCTTATACCACGGATTATACCAAAGAATCATACCAAAACTTAATTAGAAGCTTATGGTTTACTTCTGGGGCACCTGACTGGCACAATTGGCAGAGCATTGACTCTTCTTTTTTTTTTTTTTTTTTTTGGAGAGAGGGAGAGAGAATGAACATGCGTGCGCGCGCGCGCGCACACACACACACACACACACACACGTGGGGCGAGGGCAGAGGCAGAGGGAGAAGCAGACTCCCCACTGAGCAGGGGAGCCTGACGCAGGGCTCAATCTCAGGAACCTGAGCTCAAGGCAGATGCTTAACCCCCGGAGCTACCCAGGCACCCCAGAGAGCATGTGACTCTTTATCTCAGTGTTGTGACTTTGAGCCCCACATTAGGTACAGGGATTGCTTAAAAAAAATCTTAAATATTTTTTGGTTTACTTAGGAAGTTAATTGTGTTATAAGTGGTACAGAGGGTTGGGAGTCATAAAAAAATGCTTTATGGGAGATGTGAGTATTTTAGGAATGGCCAGGCTTATGTATTTCTTATATAAGAGAAAAAGCGTCTTTCACATATGTTGTCCTCTAGTCTGTCCTCATTTGATATTAAAGATGATTACATGAACAGTCCAGAGTATTTGTTGATTGAAGAAGCTTCTATTAATTGAAACACTCTGGATTCATCAGTTGTAAAATTGAAAATATCTTGTTACATGGTTTTGCATACTATACCTGAAATGGTTTTAATTTCCTCTGGCTTATTTTATTGTAGAGCATGGGCCTGGAATTGATATTTTTACACCTGGTAAGCCTGGAGAATATGACTTGGAAGGTGGTATATGGGAAGATGAAGATGCTCGGAATTTTTATGAGAACCTCATTGATTTGAAAGCTTTTGTTCCAGCCATCTTGTTTAAAGATAATGAGAAAAGTTGTCAGAATAAAGATTCCAACAAAGATGATTCCAAAGGTAAATTCTAGAGGATAAATTTTTACATTAAGTGCTATAAAAATTAATTTTAAATTAGTATTTGTAAAAGTATTTTTTTAGTTACTAGTTTTGCAGTATGAATATTGAGTCATTAGATTAAATAAATGACAGAATAACATGGAATAGAGCACGAAAGGGTGATAGATGACATAATTTCAACAGTACCAAAACATTTATGTTAATGTGAAATAATTTGAAAATGTTTGTTTATAATGTAATGAGTTCATGTGAGATCTTGGTAAGAGCTGAAATTCTCCCAGTTGGAGAGTTTTCCCAGTTAGGAAAAGTGTCAGTTCCGTGGTGCTCTTTTTTTTTTTTTCCGTGGTGCTCTTTACCTATAAGACTCTTTCTAGGCCAGATAACCCTAGCTTTTAGTGAAGGAGAGTTAATTTAGAGAAATCACAAGCTTTGAGATCATTAACATAGTGGAAGGTCCTGAATACCAGTCACACCATGTTTTCTAAACGAAATTCTGCCAGTCTAGAGATGGAGGGGAGATGGGAGGGAATGGTGGCAGGGATTTGTAGAGATGGCAGATAATTTTTTTTAAATGTGCTTTTGTAATCCGATATATTTATTTATTAGGGAACTCGTATAAAAAAATAATAGCTAGTAATTTTTATTTAATAATCACTTCATGCCAAACGTCATTTTAGTACTTTATAAGTAAAACATTGTTTAATTCTCTTAATAATCCTGTGAAGTGCAGCTACTGTTATTGTCCCTGTTTTCAGATGAGGAAACTGGCACGAAAGGGTTGGGTAACTACCCAGGTTTAAGTAACTTAACACAGCTAGTGAGAGGTGGATCTGAAATTTCAGCCTTGTTAATGAATGAATTGGGCCCTGAATTCCTGTGTTAACACTGCTTTTTGAGTTATGTTAAGATTAGTAATTTACATGCCTTACATTGGAAACTAGAAAGTAATATTCTTTGCTTTTGATGCAGGTATTATAACACACACTTCTAAAACAGTCCATCATTCCTATACCCATGAAACAATTTCTCTACATTCCTCCCTTCCTCTAACCCCTGGCAAATACCAATTTGCATTCTGTGTCTGTGGATTTATTTTTAGTGTGTCATATAATTGGAGTCACAAAAGTATGATCTCTTGTCTTTTTCTTAGCATCATGTTTTGAAGGTATATTCACATTGTACTTTTGTCAGTACTCCATTCCTATTTATGGTTGAACTATATTTCATTTTGTGTGTGTATCACATCAGTGGACTTTGAGCTTTTTATTTTTTTAGTTGAAGTATAGTTGGCATGTTATATTAGTTTCAGGTGTACAACATTGTGATTAGACAGTATGTTGTATGGTACTCACCACTGTAAGTGTAGTTACCATCTGTCACCATGCAAAGCTATTATAATAACTACAGAATGGGAGAAGATACTTGCAAATGCTATTTCTGATAAGGGGTTAATATCCAAAATATATAAAGAACTCCTACAACTCAACACCAAAAAGCCACATAATTAGATTAAAACATGGGCAGAGGATCTGAATATACTTTTTTTGAAGAAGACATATAGATGGTCAATGGACCATGAAAAGATGCTCAACACCACTACTCACCAAGGAAATACAAATCAAAACCACAGTGAGATATCATCTCCCACCAGACTGAATCACTAGTACCAAAAAAGACAAAAAATCAGAGGTGTTGGTGAGAATGTGGAGAAAAAGGGATCTTCATTATTTTTGGTGGGAACATAAATTGGTACTACAAATAGAAAACAGTATGGAATTTCCTCAAAAAATTAAAAGTAGAAATATCATACAATCCACTAATCCCACTATTGGGTATTTGGGAGAACAAAAACAGTAATTTGAAAGGATATATGCACCATTGCAGCACCATTTACAGTAGTCAGCACCATTACAGTAGTCAGAATGTAGCACCATTTACAGTAGTCAGAATGTAGAAGCAAACTAAGTGCCTGTTGATAGATGTGAATAGATAAGAGGATATGGCATATATATAAAATGAAATGTTAGTCATAAGAAAGAATAAAACCTTAGGTGCTTGGTGACTCAGTCAGTTAGTTGTTTTCCTTCCTCTCAGGTCATGATCTCAAGGTCCTGGGATGGAGCCCTGCATCTGGACTCCCTGCTCAGCAGGAGGGTCTGCTTTTCCCTTTGCCCCTGCCTGCCCCACTCCCTTGCCCCACCCCCAACTTGTGTTTTCTCGCTCACTCTCAAATAAATAAAATCTTAAAAAGAAAATAGAATAAGATCTGGGGTGCCTGGGTGGCTCAGTGGGTTAAAGCCTCTGCCTTCGGCTCAGGTCATGATCCCCAGGTCCTGGGATCGAGCCCCGCATTGGGCTCTCTGCTCACCAGGGAGCCTGCTTCCTCCTCCCTCTCTCTCTGCCTGCCTCTCTGCCTACTTGTGATCTCTATCTGTCAAATAAAAATAAATAAAATCTTTAAAAAAAAAATAGAATAAGATCTTACTATTTGCAACAACTTGGATGTTGTTTGATTGACCTAGAGAATATTATGCTAAGTAAAATAAGTCTGACAAAGACAAATACCATATGATTTCACTTATATGTGGAATCTGAAAAACAAATGAAAAGAAAAAGAAAAAAAACCCAGAAACATATTTATTAATACACCCAACAAACTGGCGGTTGCCAGAGGGGAGGGATGCAGAAGGATGGATGAAATAGGTGAAGGGGATTAAGAAATACAAACTTCTATGTTTAATTTTTAGAACTCTCAAACTGTTTTACAGTGGCTGGACCATGTTAACATTCCTACATTTCTCTATATCCTTACCAACACTTGTTGTTTTATGATTTTCTTTTTCCTACAGCTGTCCTAGTGGGTGTAAAGGTGGTATTGTAGTTTTGATTATGTTTTCCTAATGACTAGTGATGTTGCATATGTTTTCATGTGGTTGGTGACCATTTGCATATCTCTTTTTAAGTCCTTTGTCTATTTTTTTAACTAAGTCATCTTATTATTTTAAGAATTTTTAAAATATTCTAGATATTAGACCCTTATCAGATTTGCAGATGTTTTTCCCGCTCCAAAGATTGTCTTTTTACCTTCTTGATAATGTCCTTTGACACACAAAAGCTTTTTTTTTTTAATATTAGACTTCATTTTTTAGAGCTAAAGCTTTAGGTTCACAGCAAAATTAAGCTGAAAGTATACAGTTCCCGTATCCCCCGTCCCTCCACACACACACACAGCATCCCCTACTGTCAGTATCCCAACCACAGTGGTGCATGTGTTACAGGTAACATATGTAGTAACATATCACCCAAATACCTACAGTTTTTAACTGAAAGCTTTTTTTTAAAGGATCAGTTTTGTTTTCCTTTTTCATATAATTTAAAATGGGGGATAGGGTCGTGCTACATATTAATTGAAAGAAGAGTAATAAAACAATTTCGTTTTATGACATTCTTACTTAGAATCTAAGTTCTAAAGTATACTGAATGTGAAATGAAAAACAGGCTATTTTTTAAAGTTTTTTTTTATTTAAATTTAGTTAACATAATGTATTAATAGTTTCAGAGGTAGAGGTCAGCAATGCATCAGTCTTACATAATACCTGGTGCTCAGTATATTACATGTCCTCCTTAATGTCCATCCCCCAGTTACCCGACCCTCCACCCCACTTCCTTCCCCAACCCTTAGTGTTTCCTATGCGTAAGAGTCTCTTGTGGTTTGTCTCCCGCTCTGATTTCATCTTTTTTTTTTTTCTTCTCCTCCCCTATGATCCCCTGTTTTGTTTCTTAAATTCCACAGTCAGTGAGATCATTTGATAGTTGTCTCTCTCTGATTGACTTATTTCGCTTAGCCTAACACCCTCTACTTCCATCTATGTTGTTGCAAATGACAAGATCTTTTTATTTTTTGATGGCTGAGTAGTATTCCAAAAATTAGGCTATTTTGGTGTACACGATAGTTGAGGTCATCCTATGGTAAGAATGCCATAGGATGG
Organism: Neogale vison; assembly: GCF_020171115.1. NCBI lineage: Eukaryota > Metazoa > Chordata > Mammalia > Carnivora > Mustelidae > Neogale > Neogale vison. The sequence goes on along the minus strand of NC_058102.1, from coordinate 119,421,959 downwards.
TGGAACCATAAAAATATGTGGGATTATATTGTGGTACCATAAAAATATAAAAACCTCTTGGTTAATCTCAAAGATGTTCTTACCTTAAGATAAATTTTACTTTATATTTTATGGAAAGTAATGTTGAAATATTTGAAATGTTTCAGGAAGTATAAGGAAAAAAATACATAAAATGCTCATTTTAGGTAACTACTGCTCAGTTTTGTCAGTTAAAGTTTCTCAGAAGGCATTTCCTCATATATGTACAACTGAAGCCCTGAGAAGTAGTTTCTAAAATATTAGTTACCTCAGTATTTCTTTCTGCCATGATAGGTTTTTCATAGCATCTGACTTACTTGAAGGGTTCTAATATTTGTTTTTCTTTGAGGTAGTGGGATTAGGGTATCAACCTCTCTTGTGAGATAATGAACTGAGGGACATGGACGAGACAAATATGAGCAAGCCTGTGGACTTACAGTCACATTAGTGGGGAGCAGCCTGGGTCTCAAAGAATTAGAATATGAAGGAAAGTAGGAGTGGGGCCATAGGAAAAGTACAAGAACTGTGGCAGTTGAGACAGTGGGGCTGGGGGCACCTGGGTGGCTAAGTCAGTTAAGCTTCTGACTCTTGATTTCAGGTCATGATCTCAGGGTTGTGAGATTGAGCCCTGAGCATGCAGCTCCTTGCTCATAGTGGCATCAGCTTGGGATTCTCTCTGTTCCTCTCCCTTGTCCCCCCCCCCCCCACCATGCACTCTCTCAAATCTTTAAAAAACAAAAACAAACAAACAAACGCGTGGGGTCAGTAACCATGGTTGGAGATCAGATAAAACTCTGTGGCAGAAATGGACCTTTGTGACAGTCTTTTTGAAGCTTAACTTGAATTTTGACAAGAGATACTGGAGTGGACCTTCCAAGTAGAGAGAATGGCATGAAAAAAAAAAATAAGACACAGCAGCTGGAAATTATCTAGTATATTTGGAGAGGAAATAAGGATCAAATAATTCATTCTGCCTTTTTAGAAGGTATAATAAATTTGGAGGGTAGTGAGAAATTCATTTGAACTATCTCACTACAGACCATGAGTATCATTTATTTGAAGTTTAAATAACATAGATGCATAGATGTGATTGATACACAGCTTTATGTTACTGTTTTGTTACTTTCTGTTAAAATGTTACTCTGTCAGTGATATAGGATAAATTAGAAATATGGTGTGGACCAGCAAGTCTCTGTTTTAGTAATATAAGAGATCAATCCTGTGAACAGTATTATGAAAGGAGAAGGGGGGATATGGTCTTATGTACAGAAATATAACCAAGAATGAATAAACCAAATTTGTAACTGACTAAGCAGTTGAACTTATTAAAAGAAAGAAAATGCTATTTTATTTGGTAGAGGTATTCTGTGGATAAAAAATTATAGTACAGTCTACTAGTAACTGGTTTGAACTTTACCTTTCATTCTTACCAGTATGATAGAAATTAATCTTCCCAATCTGCACCAGCCCTGAAATTACCTCTAACTTAAATACCTCTGTGTCCTTATACCTTACCTTCTCAGGTACCCTCACTGCCCCTCTTCTGCCTCTTTTGAGATATCTAGTCCCTTGCTTGGCTTCCTCAGTTTTTAAAAATTTTTAAATTTGTATTTATTTTTTATTTTTTTTGGCCTTCCAATAGTTTCCACCTGCCTTCACTTACCTTCTTTTCTAGATTGCATGCTGCTATACATCTTTAATATTTCTCTTACACATTCTTTCTTCTTCTGGCTTTCATTCATACATGCCTGTCAAGTTCAGCCCTGGATGAACTCTGTCATCCGCCATATTGATTTCTGTATCCAAACTTTTGAGTTCTCTTAGAGATGATCATTTAGATAGCTTGATAACTTGATAAATTCATGGTCACCAATCTCAACACTGCATGGAAATTTGACAGCATCTCTGTCCTTAGTTCCCTCTCCCACACTCTGTAACACATTTTCATTCTCTCTCCCGTTTTCGTTCTGCTTCCCTCCTTAGCAGAAGATGATGTGCAATATAGTACTTCATAGAGAAGATGGAGGCCTTCAGATATAATTCCCTCAATAGTGTACCCCTTCTAATTTATAAATCTGCCTGTCTTAGGGCTTATACAATGTTTCTTCCCTGGGTGATAAGGTGAAATTCTACAACTTCTGTATAAGGCCAGGTCATCTTCTTGCTCTGAATCTTGTTTCCTTCTTTGTCCTGAACCTTGTTGCAGTCCATTATCCCTTTTTATCTCTTTGATATCGAATTCTCTGTCTCTCTTTCCCTCTCTCTACTGGATCCTTAGTCTCAGTATTCAAACATATTCTCATCTTTAAAAAACAAAACAGATCAAAGCAAATTGTGAATACTCTGAAGCCTCCTGGGCCTCCTATCCTTTGTTGGCTACTGTCCTGTCTCTTTTTTATGTAGTCCTTTTGAAACACGCAGATTGTTCACTGTCTTACTTCCTCATTAGTCAACTTCAGTCTGGCTCTAGCCTCACCTCTACACCGAGACTGTTTTTTGCCAAAATTACCAGTCAAGTTCATGTTGCTGTATCTCATGGGCAGGTTCCAGTCTCTGTCTCATTTGATCTCTCAAACTATTCAACACAGTTTACTATTTCCTTTGTGGAGCATTTCCATTCCATGGCTTCTGTGGCACTAAACCTTCTTGTCTTCTCTACTTACCTTCAGTTTCCACTTTCATTGGACCTTTTAAATGTCAGTGTTTTTCAGGGTCCGATAGAAGAGGAAGGGGCAGTCACTGTAGTAATCAAGTCTGCTTATTTCAACCTTTTACGTATCTGAGATTGGTTTTGTTCTTACTGCTTCTATTCTAATCTAAGGCGCTATCGTCTTTTAACCTGGGCCACTGTGTGATTCTTCCTCCCTGGCTGCCCTGGATTTGCTCTTGCTGCCTTCTGTACATTCTAAAAATTAATTTGACTCTCCTATCTTTTTAATGGCTTTACATTTATTTGGAAGATAATGTAAACTTGTTAACCTTGTCTCTTGGACGCTGCACAGTTTGGTGTAGGTCTTCCTCTCCAATATCTGATACCACATTACCCTTACTTTTTTCGCCTTTTTAGCATCTGCAGCAGGATAGTCCTCTTACTTCATGGCCTTCCCTTGTCATGTTTTCTGCTTGTAATCCTCACTTCACCATATTCCTCTGACTCACTTGTGTATATTAATTTAATTTCCTTGGATAGGTTATACATTTCTTGAGAGCAAGAGTCACATTTATGCTTTTTGTGAATGTTCAGTTTAGTATAGTTTTGAATACATAGTAGCTGGTAGTAAATGTTGGTTTTTTTGATAGCCAGACATCAGAGAATACTGGGAAATGAGTATATGTTCCATATGGGCAGGGGTTTTTATCTTGTGCAAAGTGGTACCCTTGTTGTTTAGAACAGTAGTTAGCATGTAAGAATTTAAGTGTTAGTTGAATGGAAGGGTAAATGAATAAGAAAACTGTCTCCAATAGAGGTAGCAGAACCAATCCATATTAGAGTTTTGATTCTTCCAAATATGGGATGGGATCATGTATCAGTAAAACATTTCTACTTTTACTGCAGAAATTATGAGATTAGAGACTCTAAGAGAAGATGAGGCTGAGAAATATAATTTCAGTGGACACCCTAAGTCTACTACTCTTTAAAGCATAAAGTCTTGAAGTCAGGATTTTTTGTTTTTTTCATTTATGAAAAATTTCAAACACCAAAAGTAAAGCTAATCCATTGAAAATTATGGCAATATTGTTGAAGTTGAGTTTACTTCCGCTTTCATTTTTATCTTTTCTGTTGAGCATTATTACCAACTCCTGGCTATTTTTCTTGGTTTTGTTGCATTTTTTAATTTCCTCTAAGCCCTGACATCTGAATTATAAGGATGTTTCCCCAGTTGGTCTTTTTGCATCTAGTCTTTCTGATTAATCTTGTGTATTGTTGCTAAGTCAGTTTTCACGTCACCTCACATTTAAATGTTATCTCCTGCTCATGACCCAGCAAAGCTCATACTGTGTAAAAGAGAAAGTCTGAAGTTGTCATCATGGAGTTTGAGATCCACCTTAATCTGAATCCACTTTATCTAATCAACTTTATTTTCCTCTCTTTACCACAGATCCTCATGCCATGTATGTCTCCATCCATCCATCCATCCATCTACCCACCCACCCATTCCTTCGGTTAATAGATGGCTTATAGAATCAAAGAAGTTATGGTCTTTGTTCTCAATGAGTATACTATATTTTATAAAATCTGAGAATATTAAATATATACTCAAGTTTATTGCCAGGTATATATGTAGATTCTAAGACAAATGATGCAGATTTTGTGAATTCTTACCTATTTTTGTGACAGGATTTCAATATGACTTTTAATTCAGAGATAACTGATTCTTTGTTTTCAAATAGAGACAAAAGAACCTAAAGATAATAAGGAAGTATCAAATCCTGATGATTTGGAACTCGAGTTGGAGAATCTAGAAATTAATGATGACACTTTGGAGTTAGAGGGTGGAGATGAAGCTGAGGATCTCACAAAGAAACTTCTTGACGAGCAAGGTGGGTTTTATTTTGCTAACAATTTAATTCTTGATTAATTTTTAAACACAGAGCTTCTGCTTTACTCTTTAGTTCTCTATTTTCCTATTCTTTCCAGGCCATCACTTTTTTGGAATTTGATTTGGAATAGAAGCACAATATGTCCCATGTAATGTGAATACACGCTTTAATGATCATCCAAATTCTCAATATCTTAATAGATATTTCTTCTGCATCTTTACTTGCTAGTTTGTCCTGAATTTACTTTAATTCATGGTATGATCTTTACAGTCTTAACGTAAAAGTATTTGAAGGTTTTTCTAAAATGGTTGAGAGATAAAAAGACAACTAGTAGATCAGTTTGTTATAATTTTGTTTTTATAATTGAGTAATATTTTATATTTAGTAAAAAAAAAAGTTATATTGTTAATTATTCCCTAAATACTTCCTATTAGTTTTTTTTTAATTAGTTAGGACTTTTTATTGAAGTACAATTAACATACAGTATGTTATATTAGGGACAGGTGTACAATATGATTCAGTGATTCTGTACATTATCGGTGCTCATCATGATGTCTCCTCCTGATCCCCCTTATCTGTTTTATCTGCCTGCCCACCTGCCTCCCCTTTGACAACCACCAGTTCTCTGTATTTGAGAGTCTTTTATGTTTGTCTCTTTTTTCTTTGTTCGCTTGTTCTGTTTCTTAAATTCCACATATGAGTGAAATCCTGCGTTATTTGTTTTTCTCTGACTTATTTCACTTAGCATTATACTCTTTAGGTCCATCCATATTGTTGCAAATGGCAATATCTCATTCTTTTTATGGCTATTAGTAATATTTAATATATATACACACACATATATATTATGTACCACATCTTTATCCATTTATTAGCTGGGATTTTTTTATTAGAAGGATACCTTTTGTCGGTATTGCTTACTTCTCTATTGTCTTCATTGTTTCCTACTGCAGATTTTTTTTTTTTTAAGATTTTATGTATTTATTTATTTGACAGAGAGATAGAGTACAGGCAGGCTGAGTGGCAGGCAGAGGCAGAGGGAGAAGCAGGCTCCCTGTGGAGCAAGGTGCCCGATGTACTCGATCCCAGGGTGCTGGGATCATGACCTGAACCAAAGGCAGCCGGTTAACCGACTGAGCCACCCAGGCATCCCTACTGGAGATTTTCTTTTCTCCCTGTCATGAAGGGAGGGTGGGCATGGTTGGAAGCTGCCCTAGGCCCAGGTCCTATCAGCTATTAACATCAAAGGACAAGAGAGTCTCTCTCAGTATCTATACACAAGTGTCATGGAAGGATTTGGCTAGTGGTTGCCTGTGGCTAAGAGGAAGGCAATATGCTGTGCTGTGGCTGTGCCCTTCCCTATCAGAATCCCATGGGTTGCCTTCAAAGGCAAACAAGTGATGGGAGGGCTGTTATTACTTGAAGACATGGGGGTGGGATGCTCAGCAGATAAAAATAACAAATTTATTATAAAACTATATGCAATTTATGTTTGAGTTTTTATGCCTAATGCAAAAGTTTGCCTTTTCATATTTGATACCTGAAAGCCTACCTGAAATCTTTAGGTTCTGATTCTAGATAATACCCAAATATTAGGGTAATAGCTTCCATTTTTCATAAAAATATTTTCATAAAAAAGCTTCCATTTTTTCAAAAAACTCCAGATTATCTATTTGCCAAATAACTTAAAATTGAATGTTTCTATTCTTGTCTGTATTGTCTCTTTGTATTTTTTTAACCTATTTAAAAAATAATTTTATATTAGAACAAGAAGATGAAGAAGCCAGCACTGGATCTCATCTCAAGCTCATAGTAGATGCTTTCCTCCAGCAGTTGCCCAACTGTGTCAACCGAGATCTGATAGACAAGGTATAATTGTCATGGTTTAACTTTATGCAAGCTCATAGACCTTGTGGGATAGCTCTAATTAGGAATGCCTGTGTGTTTTGGACAGTTTTAGCCATAGAATGAACTATGTCTTCAAGTGGACTCTTGGGAATCCAAGATAAACATAGAAAATTGGATCCAATTTGTAGATGTTATCTCTTAGTGTGAAACTGTGTCTAGAATTGGCTTGATGCTTCTCCCCTTCATATAGGGACCCCACAGTTTGAAAAATATGGTTTTAGGCCCGAAATTCTTCAAGTATGCTTTGTCAGTTTCTGGAGTCTTCTGAGGCGCTTTCATGAGGTCTGTAAAGTTAAAACTCTTTTCATACCAAAACTAGGGTCCCCCCCCACTAGCCTTGCCTTTTCATTGTTTTTGACATTTGAAAAAGCAACTGGCAATTTAGCATGAGTGGGTGAAAACTGTGCTAGTAGCCTTTGTATTCTTTGCTGCCATGATTTGCAATTAAAAATAGAGTGCTACTTTCACTTAAGACTCTCCTTGATGACTGTAAAAATTTATGATTTTATTTCATTTTGATCTTTGAATGCACATCCTTTTAATCTGAAAAAAATGGGACTTTCATATAAGGCACTTCTGCTTTCTCAAGGTTTTCTTGGGAAAATATTTGTGTGATTGAGTTTCGAGCTGAACTAGTTGCTTTTTTCATAGAATACCATTTTTACTTGAAAGAAGTGATGGACAGACTGTTTACTCAGACTTGGGTGTTTAGCAGACAGTTTTCCAACATGAACAAGGTGATCCTGTCACTTCAAGGATAGCAACAAAGTATTTATTACCAATGAAGGAATTAGTTTTTTAAACAAAAGTTAGAATTTTGGGATACTTAAGTCTACCACGACAAGCTTGATACCTTCCCAATTGTTTTCTGAAGAGATTCATTGATGAGACTTCCCTGATGAGATTGGCAATTATATTAAATAATGTAATTTTAAATATATAAAATTATGTCTATGGAAGATCTGCATCACTCAGTGAACCATTGTTCTAAGTGACCACGAGACAGTGTTCACAGAATCTTGCTTGGATGTTAAAGATTCACTGAAAAGTGCAAGTTAGACCAGTGGATTTTAATGTAGCATGAAAAATTGATTTATATGGTTTTGGTTCCACATTGCAACTAACCGTTAGGAAACTACCACTTGTCAAGTTTTGGGGTAGTATCAGAGAATATCTACAATTATTGGAAAGTATACTAAAGTACACGTCCCTTTTCTAGCTATGTATATATGTGAAGTTGGATTTTCTTTATTTACTTCATCCTAAAAAACAAAAAAAAACACATCATGACAGACTGTATAAGTAGATACAAAAATATAGCTGTTATCTAAAAAGGTACCACTTTTGGCACTAAATTGTTTTCATCTTGAAAAGTATATAGTTATTTCCAAAAACAAGTAACAACTAATAGATTTATTGGTATTTTTGAGTGAAATGATATTTTAAAAGTCTCTCAATTTTAATTTCTTTTTTTTTTTTTTTTTAAGATTTTATTTATTTATTTGACAGAGAGAAATCACAAGTAGGCAGAGAGGCAGGCAGAGAGAGAGGAGGAAGCAGGCTCCCTGCTGAGCAGAGAGCCCGATGCGGGACTCGATCCCAGGGACCCTGAGATCATGACCTGAGCCGAAGGCAGCGGCTTAACCCACTGAGCCACCCAGGCGCCCTCAATTTTAATTTCTAATACGGTAAATGATGATAAATGTAACCCATAAACAAAGTTCTTTCAGGTAAAGGGCTTTTGAGACCCAAAGTTTGAAAACTTGCTTTAAGCCTTTTTTTTTTTTTTGGTCAAAGTATAATATAATCATTTTTTCCCCATAATGGTCTGACAGTCTCCTGTGGAGAACTACAGAAGTTAAGAAGTTAAGTTATTTTTCAGCTTTGAACTCGTTTAGTCCTCCTTTAAATAATTTAGATGTTTTTCACTAACTATTCATATAATCAAGTAGGCTTGAAACTGTTTCCATATTGGCTTCTTGGAGTGATTAGGTCATTGTACAGTTTTCAAAAACTTATTAGCAAGTTTGAAATATGAATGAATATTTTCTCTGCCAAATGTTCATGTATTTATTCATGTGACATAAACAGAGGATGATAGAGAGATACCTTGACACTCCTGCTTCATCCCCATACCCCATTTTGAGTTGTATCATGAAACTTGAAGGTGAGAAGGAACTCACCAGTTTTGTATGTAGTAGCATTATTGTAATGAGTCTGCATTGGAAGTTATCCTCTAGCGCCCTGCTCAGTATTAAGAGTTATTGCCAGTAATGACTGTATAGTAAATTCTGAGTTAGCTCTCTGAGGGTCACGTGGGCCACTCCTCCCTATTGGACCCCAGTTTGTTCCTCTGGGGATTTTTCCTCTGGGGAGTTAGCGTCCTCATGAAAGGAATTTCCTCCATATACACTCACAGATGTCCAAGTGGCTTAAAGAGAAAAGTACCTGGGAAACAGAAAAATCCAAGAATTCTTTGAATTCAGTAATTATGTAACACTATAGAAACCAGAGTGGAGATTTCTTTTGGGTAACTTCTGTGAGTAATGTCATTCATGGTGATGTTTGTTTATTATTTTTTATTAATGTTTATTTCTACATACATTTGATGATCATAAGAATTTATTTTTACTTAATAAAATAAGAAATGATTATTGAACTTTCATTGACCCAAAATGTTTTGAAACAAGTTTTCAGAATACTGCTTATTGAGTTGCCAATCAGCAGTTGTTCCTCAGGCAGGTAGATGCTGCTAGAGAGACTCTTTGCTTCCGTTTCTCCCAAAAGGACAGGACTGGTTAAATCTAAGGATAATATGCATATGAAACTTTTCTCTTTTTAATTTTCTGAAATTTAATAATTCTAACAATTTTATACTCATCTTGTCTTTTATTTATTCTATATACTTAGAATAGTAGAACCCCTTCTGTGTGTTAGGCCTTGGAATGCGAACTTTTCCAGTGTTAACCTGTTTTATTTTCTGAGTACATGACTTTGGGGTTTCTATTTATTAGGTCCAGAATTTTTCAATGTTGCAAATGGGTGAATTGATTGTAGGAAATTTATTGTATTTTCTCCTTTCTCTTTGTTATTTTATTTGCTATGAGAAGCTTTAATGTTATAAAATGTAAGCTTTAATAACGTTGATTATACTCTCTTTACAAGTAGAAGAAAATTCTAAATTGATTTTTCTGTCTTGACTAATTTTGATGTACAGTTTTGATCTTGGTGAATACTTGGAATGTGAGTTAGTGTCCCAGATTTGAATCTAATCAGTGTTAGTTGTGCCATTTCCTCAAAAGATTTAACCAAATGGGAGATATTTCAGTGCGTTCTGTCAATAGTGAAGAGTAGAAATGCTTAATAGATCTGGAACCTGTGGATCCTTTATGTGCATCTGATAATCAGGAAACTAAGGATTGGGATTATTGATAAAATAATCATTATATTACATGTGAACCTATGGAAGGACAATATTTGAAATCCTCAGAAGTATATTTAAAGGTAGTTTATTCCTTTTAGAAGTGTGACTTCCTTATTTTTCTTAAACCAAATATACTGAAAATCTTTAACATTTTAAAATATATATGCCTATGTTTTAAAAATACCAATTACTCATATTTTTGCTTTCCACTGGCTTCCTAGAACACATACCTCTCTCAGCTTTTCTTTTATGCTTAATTGTCAGACATAGTGATGAAATACTGAACACTTCTTTGTTCTTGCTGTATGGAATGGTAGATTGCTGCACTAGATAACAGGTGTGGGTATTTTTTGTAATCCTGTGATGTTTTTTCTTTAAATTGTTGAATCTGACTGTTGACACTAAACTAAAACTTCTTAGTCAATGCTTAGGCACTTATTTTTACATGTTCCTGAGAATAATATATACCTTTCTCTCATTTCTAGTTTATCTTTGTTCTTTTTTGATTATCCTGATTAGTGGCAGTAATTTTCTTGGTTTTTGGTAACTTTTCTTGCTACTTTCTAATTCTGTCAGAATATTTTTCCAATATTAATGGTGATTTACTTGACATCAGTGAGCTCAGAGGCATTAATTGCCATTTCATATAAATATTTGCCAAACAATTTGTGGCAGGTCTTCAGTCCACTCACTTGGGTTTCTGTTTGTAACGCTAGTTGCAATTAAAAAGTTTATGAGACATGATTTTGAGATCTAAAAAGAGAGAATACTAAACTTCAGTGATCTTTTTAGTTTGGCATATGCTTACAATGCTAGTGTTCTAAAACTATTTTGAAATGCTTAGGAACAAGTAGAAGTCCTTTGTAGCATGCATGCATGGTTTCTGCTTTCATTAGCTAAATTTAAAAAAAAAATTTTGTTTTTGCTTTTTAAAGAAAAAAATTTGCTTTTTCTCCTTTAGGCAGCAATGGATTTTTGCATGAACATGAATACAAAAGCGAATAGGAAGAAGTTGGTACGGGCACTCTTTATAGTTCCCAGACAAAGGTAGGTACTAAAAACCAAAAAGTAATTCGTTAGTGTTTTTACGCTGTAGTGATGATTGTAAGATAAATGTTTTTACTCAGCTATCTCTTTAAAAACATCTCTTGTCAGCAGACATTATTATTTTTAGCATATTTTCTGGAACTTTTTTCTCATTGATTTCTGTTCTTTTGTTCATTAGTTTTAGTGGAAATATTTTTTCTAATGCTAATCTATTATTTGAAGAGGAAATGTTTGAGAATAATAGCAACCTAAGAGTAGTAATAACTTAATCATTTCTAGAAGCAGTTGGTTTACATTTTTGCCTCTGCGAAGAAAAAAATAACAAAACATATATAAGTTTTTTGGAGAGTTTTTATTTTGTATAAGGATCAGACTAATTTAGTGTTTCTAATTTTTGCAGTTGTATTTAAATGAAAAGTTCCATGTTTTTGTAATTATGATAGTTTAGAATTGGAAGTTATATTCGTGATTATGTTGCTAGTAATTCAAGCAGCATATTAGTTGCATAATGCTTTTAGAGAATAATAATGCTGTAAATTACACTAACTTAATGATCCTGAAATATGGAGGACCACTCAGTCTATTGACCTTACGAACCTGGAGGAGATGTTTTTCTGTTTATTCAACAGTGAGTAATTAAGTAATTTTGTTCACTGTTATGATGATTACATACCACATAGCTAATGTAGATACTTCCCTAGAAGGTAAGGGCTCTGAGGGATTTCACTGAAGGTTTCTTAAGCAAAGTTTTCATTAGGTCCATTTGTTGGTGGAGGCCCATAATCTGTTGATAGAAGGTTTCTCAGTGAAACCAAATTGCTGCTTCTTTTTCTTTCATACTGGTTTTTGCCTCCTGCCAGCATCATTAGTATGAGCATTTGATTTTTCATCTTAGTGGTATAAGAGAGATGGAATGTATTAATAATAATAATTAAGCATTCTCTAGTTGAGAAAGTCGTGTACATGAATATTTTTATAATATGCATTTGATTTCATCAAATCTAAGGTGCCATCAGTTATGAAGTGCACCATTATGTAAAACTAGGAAAAAATAGTGCCGTTATTGTTGAACCCTTAATTGTGAGACACATCCCACTTTCATGTATTTGTAAGTGGGAAAAAGAGTATGCCTCTCATTGATGAAAATTCAGATACTTTTTCCTCAGTATCTTGGACTGATTTTTTTCAAGTGGTTCTCTTCTTATACAGTGGAAATTTATTTTCAGATTTCTTTCAACTCTATTTGAATGAAGAAATAGGTATTAACAATTATTTGAACTTAATATAACACAGAATAATCCAAAGTTAGCAAAATAAAAGTCTTTGTTTACAAAAGAAATCATGCAGTGATGTGTAAATAGTTTGCTTACAAAAGAGCATCCTGTCTCCCTTCATCCCTACTCTGTCCTGTTCCACCATACTCTTCCCCTCCTCTGGTGGCCCACCCCCCAAGAAGGCCCTCAAAAACTGTATATTATTATTTGGTCTTTGCTGGTTGTATCCTTTATAACTCACTTTATCTGCTTAGCTCATCAAATAGCTGCAAATTAGATGTACTTGGAATCTTCTAGAAATGTAGACTTAAAGGTAGTATAGTAAGTGACAATTTATGGTTTGAGAGGAGAGGGAAAAAGTAAAGAGACGAGTGTATAGTATGCTAGAGCCATGAGGAAGAGACCTATATGTAGTCTTATATACCTGAAATGTATAAATTCAGTCCTTTAGGTTTTTTTTTAATAATATACCTGAGTGATCAGAAAAGATTATGTTCTAAAATGTATTTATTAACTAATTCATTAAGAGTCTGCTATATTCTGTGCTAGATTAGTGTTAGAGATACAGTAGTAAACAGGACAGATTAGGCTCTTGTATTCACAAAGCTTACAGTTTAGAAAAGAAGAAAGACAAAGACTTCTAAGTGCATTTACCAAGAAGAATCAAAACAGCATGCTTTGAAGTATATAGCAAGTGGAACTGATTGATTTAGTCTGGGGAGTCTGAGAAGGCTGCCTGGAACAAGGGTAATTTTTAATGTGAGTCTTGAGAAAGGAATTAGCTAGGCAGGGATGGCTGGGGAAGGGCAGTGTAGAGAGAGCATTCTCGTGGAGGCAGTGGAGTATGTGCAAAGAGCTAGAGACGGGAAAAGTGTTGCAAAAACTGCTTTCTTGTTTCCCTGGATGTTGTCTTCTAGACTAAATAAGCTGCAGGGAGGAGGCCATGTTTACTTCTTTATCTCCAGCACTCAGTGTAATATGGGACAGGTAGAAGGTGATAAAATTACATACCATGGTATTTAATGCCTTATCTTATCTAGCCTCCTTTCAGCTTTAGACGTGAATTCTGTCCACTCTTCTCTTGCAAAATCCTGATCCTGATTTCTTCAATACCCTTCCCTCTTTCTGCTTCCAAGCCCATGTCTTCTAATCTGTATGGGATAATCTTTATTTTTCCACTGAAAATTTCTGGCTCACCCTTTAGATCTTAGCCCAAGAGCTATCTTCTCTGAATAGCCATCTTCATTGCCATTATGTACATATAGATGCTCTTCTAGCACTTTTAATAATAACGTCTTTGTATGAAGAATCAGGTACATTTCCCAGTATTGCTTTGCCACCTGTATCCTTACCAATCTGTATAAACTACAGGCTCTTTTAAAAGGGAGTTCTTCCCCAGTGTCCATAACCCATTGGGGAGTGTATGTGCTATCGTGAGTGCTGTGAATTGTGTAAGACTGATGATTCCACAGATCTGTACTCCTGAAACAAATAATACATTATATGTTAATAAAAAATAATAAAAAATAAAAGGGTAAGATGTGGAAGGGGGAAAAAAGGGAGGTTTTGGGAGTTCTTGCAGCACCTGGCTGGCTCAGTGGTAGAGCATGCAACCCTTGATCTTGGATTGTAAGTTTGAGCCCCACATTAGGTGTAGAGATTACTTAATAAAAAAGAGAGTTTTGGATCTTTTCATTTTTTATGTTTTCAACACGTATAGTTCTGGTAAGTGCTGAAATATTCCATGGATTAATGTTGGTCATATGCAAATCTAAAATTTCATTTTAAAAAATATGTGAGGCATTTATAGGCTCAAAACCCAGAAGTATCAAACACTGTGCTGAAAAGTATCCTTTCCATCCTTGTCTCCTTATACCCAGTTTCCACTTTTCCATTTGGAAACCCCTGTCTTGATTCTTATATATCCTTCTAAGTTTCTTTTTCATGTACAAGAAAATGTAATTATAAATTCTTTTATTTCTTGTTTTTTATACAAGGGCAGCTTACTGTACCTGTCATTCTGAACATTACTATTTTCATTAATAATACATCTTGGAGAGCTTTCATATCAATATATAAAGATTTCCCTTGTTCTTTTAAAGCTGCAGTGTTTCTAATTATGGATGTACTATATTTAACCATTTGGACATTCCAGTCTGCCATTATAGACAACGCTGTGTTTGTACTTCCCCTTTTCTTTTTTCTCCTCTTAAGCATATCAGCTAGAGTTTTATCCATTTTTGTTTTTCCTACCAAAAAACCAGCTTCAAAATTACAATTTTTTCTACTGTTTTACAATTTTTTTTACTCACTATTTTTGGCTTTTGATATTTACCAATTCCTCCTCTCTTCCTTTCCTTCATTCATTTTGTTACTTTTTTGGCATTTAACATATTGTCTTGAGAATGGTCTTAGCTGTATATTGTAGTTCTGACATGTGGTGATTTCTATTTTTGTTTTTTAGAAATTCTCCAATTTTAGTTTTAAGTTTCATTTTGTTCCCTAAGGAGGTATCTGAGGGAGGTTTGAAACTTCCAGATAGTGGGACTTTTTTTGTTCTGTTTTCTTGTCTGAATTGGTTAATAATTCATATTTTTACTACATTATGAATACAAAATACAGCCTAGACTTTCTGGATGTCTTTGAAATTTTCTTTATGGCCTATTATATAGTCAGTCTTCGTGAATATTCCACAAGCATTTTTTTTTTTAAAGATTTATTTATTTATTTTAGAGGGAGAGCATGTGGGGGCACGGTGGGGCAGGACAGAGGGGGAGAATCTTCAAGCAGGTTGCATACTGAGCTGGCAACCCAATGCTGGGCTTCATCTCCTGACCCATGAGATCATGACCTGAGCCAAAACCAAGAGTTGGACACTTAATTGACTAAGCCACCCAGGTGGGGGATGCCCCTCCCCACCAAGCATTTTTTTAAAAAAAAGGTTACGTTCTTTGTTTTTATGGTACAGAGTTAAATGTATTGATCAGGGAAGTTTACAGTATTAAATTAACTTTTATTAAGTTTGTTTATTTTCTTGACTTTTTTTTCTCTACCCAGGGGTTCTGGACTAAGGTGAATTAAAGACTGCTGTTGATGTGTGGTGTTTTCCTAATAACTGCTATGATTTCAGCTTTTTGAATGTTACTGTTGTTATTTAGTATGAAGATAAAACTTACACCTCACTGTGGACTGAGCCTTTTATCACTATAAAGTGTCATTTTTTGTCTTAATGCTTTTTTGGCCTGATACTACCTTCTGGTATTAATTTCTTTTTCTCATACGCTTTTGACCTTCTATACTGACCTATATTCAGTATTTCAGAATCACTTTATTTTAGTTGAGTCTCTCATATATTCTAGAATTGAATTTTACTTTGACGTATTTTCTGAAAAATATGTTTCTTATCATTAAGTTAGGCTATTTACATTTTTTTTTTTTATTAGATCATGAGCTGGAAGTGGAGGTGGAGGGGAGGAACAAAGGGAGAAGGGAAGAGGGATAAGCTGACCCCTGGCTGAGCAGGGAGCTCAGATCCAGGACCCTGGGATCATGATCTGAGCTGAAGGCAGATGCTTAACGACTGAACCACCTGGGCACCCTGTTTACTTTTTGATAAGATAGATATGATTGGTCCAAGTTCTGTTATATTATTTGTCTTTTTGGTTTTATTTTTGAAAAAATCTTTCATTATGTAATCTGTATTGTTTTATTTGCCTTACATATGTGGGTATTTGTATTTTCTGATTTGAGGAAGGTTTGTATTTTTATTTTAGTAGTTCCCTTCATAATTGTAGGTTTACTTCATGGTTAGTTATTTAGATAATCTTTGTTTTTCCTGCCACAGTGATGATGAAATTAGCTTGTGTTCTCTTCCTTTGTTCTCCGTTTCCTTACCCACCTGGTGTCCGTCTGTGATGTTACCTTCTTTGACATTTTCCTCTTTCAATGTTAAGTGTGCTCAGACTTGTGTCATTTGGTTTGTCAGCTTTCAGTGTTAATTCTCTCTCAGTGCTACAGGCAGGCAAGCAGCAAACTTACCAGACTTCCCCTTTGCTCTTCTCTTCCGTCTGCCCTCCCTGTTTTGTCTCCATGTTGATAACGCATCCTAATTTGTCACTCTAACCCCCTCGTTTGTTTTGTCTTAGTTCTACAGTTTAAAATACTCCATGTTCCCGGCCAGCCCTGTTTCTCTGGTTTTCTTAGTTATCTCTTGGTTTGCTGAAGTTCATCTTCTAATAATTTTCTCAAGAAGAGTTCTTGTGAAAAAATAACCCTTGAGGTCTTGTACATTCAGTGATGTGTCTGTGGATTTCTTTCTTGAAGGACAGCTTAGCTAGTTGTAGGATTCATGGCTCATACTTTATCCCTTAAATACCTTATCGGTGTTACCCGAGTGTCATGAGACATTTGGTGTTACTGTGGAGAAGCTGTAGGCCAGCCTGCCTTTTTCTTTTTCTCCTGGGTGATTGACTTGGTCATTCATGTGGCTGCTCGAAACTCTTTCTCTAGTAAATCCAGTGGAGATCCAAGATGGAGATTCCTCAGTGTTGTTGATCATTCTCCATGCCCTTTCAGTGTTCATATTGAATACTTAAGGGAAGTTTTCCCGATTTTCATCTTTAAGTATAAATAGATAATTGTTCTGTTCTCTTGTTTTGGTTTTCTTTTTTAGGTACTCCTAAAATCTCCTTTGCTTATTTCCAGCTACCGTATTCTCGCTAATCACTTTTTTCAGTGTCTTCTTTTAATCTTCTGCCTCTTATTGTTCTCAAAGTATGTTCTCCCCTGTGCTCCCTTCCTCATTTCTTGTTTTGGGTTCATTTCGTATTTTTATTATTTTTAAAAGATTTTATTTATTTATTTGATAGAGATCACAAGTAGGCAGAGAGGCAGAGAGAAGGGGAAGCAGGCTCCCCACCAAGCAGAGAGCCTGATGAGGAGCTTGATCCCAGGGCCCTGAGATAATGACCTGAGCCGAAGGCAAAGTCTCAACCCACTGAACACCCAGGTGCCCCTCATTTCATATTGTTTTTTAAAAAAGATTTTATTTATTTATTTAACAAAGAGAGACGCAGTGAGAGAGGGAACACAAGCAGGGGGAGTGAGAAAGGGAGAAGCAGGGAGCCTGATGTGGGGCTCAATCCCAGGGCTCTGGGATCATGACCTGAGCTGAAGGCAGCTGCGCAATGACTAAGGCACCCAGGTGCCTTCTCATTTTGTATTTTTAAAATCACAGCAAAATGGCCAGAATTGTAATATATTTTGTGGCAATATTTTTCTGGTAAAGTTTGATACATTTTAAGGAATTTTTCCTTTTCTTCTTCTTCTTTCTTTCTTTTTATTTTTGTAAATGCCCAGTGTGGGGCTTGAACTCATCGCCCTGAGACCAAGAGTGATCTGAGCCAGCCAGGCACCCCTCTGTATTTTTTAAATAAATTGTGGTTAGTAATATTAATAAATAGATTTTGAAAAATTTCCCTGTTTGGATTAGCTCTCTGTTCACTTTTCACTTGTGGCTTCTGCTGTAATTTACCTTGCATCAAATCTGGATTGATTTTGGTAGTTCCATTCAAAGCTTATGCAACATTGGCATTTACTCTAAAAAATGAAGTTTACAGACTTCATCTTATATCGTTGCCATTACTTCCAGGATTGCCGTGGCATGAAAGGACAGTGTGTGACTTCAGCTCATTCCTGGGTACCTTGGACAAAAAGTTACACGTCGTTTTCCCTCAGCCCAAAGCCTAAGATGACAATAATGACATTTGGAAAATGTAGGGAAGCAAGTGGAGCACTCGGGTTGCGCTGTTGCCGTTGCTTCAGATACACTCATAGGGATTTGTTTGAGGCCATTAAATTTTTATTTCTCTAGTAAGTAGTAAGTTTTCTCACTGAAAACGATAAAAGAGATTTTAAGTATGGTTTGGCTGATAGAGGGCGGTCTGTTCAGCAATGGAATTTACAAGTAGCATTGACTATTAACTCTTTACTGGCATTTCCATATTTCATACACATTTCAGATGAGCTGAGTTTTAGAAAAATCTCTAATTTATGTAAGAACAGATGTCTCATCTGTCTACTTTTCTAGTGTAAATAGTACTCTCTGGTCTTTAACGATTTCAGTGTTTAGCTAAAACTTGTCTTATTTATGTTCCTGAGTGACTTGGAAGGGCAAGGACTGTTTACACATCTTTAAAATGGTGAATTAGAGTCTCGGACAAGGTTGATGCTTCCTGGTTAACTGTATATTTTTATTGATTGGGATAGCCTTTAATTTTGAAGGGCTTTTGTTGTTGTCCTTAACCCCGAGGCATCTTTCTACCTTACTTGCGCTATTTGGGTTGTCCTGAGGATTATAGCTTGGTCTCTAAAGAGGCCAGAGTAAAAATAATAGTCAAGTACCATTAAGTCTTCACTCATTCCATTTTTCATTCTCTTTTTTTCCTTATTTCTTCTCTTCCCTTCTCTCATAGGCTCACAAACCCATCTCCATCTTTTATTCATTTTATTCATTCCGTCTTGAATAAAAGAGATGACTGATCGCCTTTAGGGGGAATGGGAGGAGGAGGGAACAAAGCAGGTTGGGTCTAGAGTGAGCATGCTAGAATGTTCTCTTGGGTAGCCAGTTATTAGTGTATTAGGGGTAGCAGTTATTTGAGTCCTCTGGACTTGGGGACAAACTGGGACACTGGGAGAGAGGGCCAAGGAGATTCTTGACACGTTTTAGCTCTTGCTCTTATCTATCCCCACTGTCTGCTGTGTCCACATAGACTCTTTGGGACCCCTTTGATAAGGTGCATCTTTCTTTTTGGGTGGCATTTTCTCTTCCCCACCCTCCCCAAAGGACATGAATCCTTTTGAGCATCTGTGTGCCCAAGATTCTTTACTATGGCCAGGATTCCCTCCTTTATCCAGCCCATCCTGCCTGAGCTGACCAAATAATGTGTTTCCCAAATCAGAATAAACTGTTTGTTGTTTGAGTGCCTGTGGCTGTGAGGGCCCAAAGGTTTTATATATACAGTGGACTCTTGAACAACATGAGGGTTAGGGGCACCAACCTTCTGCACATAAATTAATGTATAACTCTTGACTCCCCCAGAACGTAACTAAGGGCCTGCTGTTGACCAGAAGCCTTACTGCTAACATAAACGGTTGATTAACATGTATTTTGTGTGTTACATGTGTTATATACTATATTCTTAAAATTAAGTAAGGTAGAGAAAAAAAAGGTTATTAAGAAAATCACAAGGGAGGGGCGCCTGGGTGGCTTAGTGGGTTAAAGCCTCTGCCTTTGGCTCAGGTTATGATCCCAGCGTCTTGGGATGGAGCCCTGCATCCGGCTCTCCACTCCACAGGGAACCTGCTTCCTCCTACTGGCCTCTCTCTGCCTGCCTCTCTGCCTACTTGTGATCTCTCTCTCTTTCTCAAATTAAAAAAAAAAAAATCACAAGGGAGAGAAAAATAACATTTACAGTGTTGTACTGTATTTATTGGGGGAAAAAAATCCGTATTTAAATGGATGTGCACAGTTCAGTCTTGTGTTCAGGGGTCAACTGTATACACCCAAAAGTAGAATGTTCTTATGAAATCTTTCTTAAATTGAAATGGTGTAAAGCAGTAATTACCATAAACTTATATGGAAGTCTTTGAATGTACCCAGACCCTTCCAACCACCAAGAAGAAACCTCTCTTAGACTTTTCTGATAACTTGGGACACATCCTAGTAACAGAATCCATAAATAAATCTAGCTAAGGCATGGATGCTCACAGACATAGTTGAAAGCTCTGGTGATTTGATGTCAGTCTGTGGAGTGTAGTTCTTGGGGATGGAGCCACTCTGGCTGCTCCTGGTGTGCACCGCCTCTGTAGCTGCCTCATTGCAAAACCAACGCTGAACCTGATACTTGCTTTTCACCTTTTTGGTGCAAGTGAAGAATCCTCTCTGGATTTTTTCCAGGTAGCAAAACCAGTATAGATGCAGGTCTTAAGCAAAAGCAGAGTGGTATAACGTGAACTTTTGAAAGGCAAGGGATCCCTTTATGTTTGTAGAGCTAGTGTCTGGTAGACAATGGCTGTCTTACCTAATCTGTATATTTTAGTTTAGGAAGCACTAAACTAGATACTCTTAAGGTTCTTTATGGATCTTTTCTTTAAAAAAAAAAAAAAAAGCTTTATTGAGCTGTAATTCACATACTGTACAATTCACACCTTTGAAGTGATACATTCAGTATTCTAAATATCTATCACTATGATCAAATATTAAAACATTTTTATCTTGCCCAAAGAAACCTTCTATTAGTAATCAATCCCATACTTTCTCTGTCCACCTTTTCTCCTGCCCTAAGAAACCACCAGCCTTGGGGTGCTTGGGTGGCTCAGTGGGTTAAGCCTTCAGCTCAGGTCATGATCCCAGGGTGCTGGGATTGAGCCCCGCATCAGGCTCTCTGCTCAGCAGAGAGGACAATAGGATTGTTTCCACTTTTTAGCTACTAGGAGTAATGTTGACATGACTGCTTGTGTACAGGTTTTTGTGTGAGTATTGTTTTCATTTCTCCCGGTGTATGTCTAGGAGTGAAATAGCTGTGTCCTGTGGTAACTTTTAAACATTTTCAGTAATTGCCAGACTTTTTCCACAGTGGCTGCACTATTTTACATTCCCATGAGCCATGTATGAGGGCTCCAATTTCTCAATATCCTCAAAACCCTTATTAGTGTCCCTTTTTTGCTTATAGCCATCCTAGTCTGAAGTGGTATCTTTCTGCGATTTTGATTTACATTTTCCTAATGGTTGATGGTTTTAAGCATGTTTTCATGTGCTTATTGGCATCTGTATGTCTTCTTTGGAGAAATGTCTGTTTAAATCCTTTACCCCCTTTTTAAAATATGTTATTTATTACTGAGTTGTAGGAGTTCTTTATGTGTTCTTTGTATGTGTGTCTTATCAAAATAATTTGCAAGTATCTTCTCCCATTTTGTGATTTGTCTTTTCACTTTCTTGGTGTCATTTGTAGCATAAAAGTTTTAAAATTTAATGTCCATCTGTATAATTTTTTTTAAACATGTACAGTTTTTGAAGGTTCAGTCTGAAACTGTTTTTATTGTTAGTGTGTTTTTCCTTCATTAAATAAATAGTTGGCCAAAAAAAATCTTAGAAGCCTGGCATTTTATCTCAGCCTATTGAAGGGCTCCATAGAAATGAAATCTATTAGAAATTCCCTTTGATGTTTCATATCATTTTATAGTTAATTTGTAATTTAACTTTAAAACTTATAATTGAAATTTTGTACAGAGTATTCACATCTTAGGTATACCTATGTATCCACCACCTAGATCAAGTTAGAGATTGGGCTTAGTATCTCAGAAAGGCCCCCTCCCCTAAACTAACTTTTGAGTGTAAAGTACCTAGAAACGGCTTACTTATTCATTGTTCTGGTACAGTCGAACCCAGTATTGGTTTTAATGACTTTGAAGTTGTATGAATTTCCAAGTTTTTACAGATGGATGATCAGAATCTCTTTAGATTTAGATTAATATAAACAAACTTAAGAGAATGAAGTGTTTCCCCTGATTCTTTCAACAGCTTTTCCTTAGTCTTTGAAGCGTGTTAGCATGTTATGCCACCTGATGGCACTGTTGCACTGGGAGCGGAACATTGTGAAAAAGTCTTTTGGGCATTTGGTTGTTGATTTCCGAGTAACTGACTCCAACCTTTTGTTACGTTTCATATGTTTTGAATCATCTGCTTCATTGTTTCAATGAAGAAAATCCTTTGTATTCTTTTAATTGAATGGTGTCGGTATTCTTTCACATTCCTCCTTTTTCTAGGCATTTTTGAACAAGGTAAAATTAATACCTTCTAATACTTAAATTCTTTAGATTTTAAAAAGAAAAAAAAAGCTGGACATTTCTTTTAGAAAGCTAATTGATTATGACATAAAAACCTTTAAGAATTTCTTTCCTTTCCACTCAGTAACAAAATGTGTTTCTGCATTCTTTATTACTTGTAGTTAATGACTGGATGTTTATTACCTTGATGATCATTAACTGCTAGTAAGATACTTAAATGTGTGATTTAAGAGACCTTAAAATGTAAGCAAGGTTTTATTGTTTAAGAAAAAAATGTTATTTTTCAAATGGTTCACTCATTAACTGTTGGTAAAAATAACGCTCACTCTGAAGACAAAAATTGTTTTCAGAGGGAGGATCTAAGTTTATTTTCTAGTTGAATTGCAGAAAAGTCTAAAAATACATACCTAGCTTAAATTTTAATATAAATCTTACTCTTTAGTTTCATTAAAATGTTTTATTTTGTGGTTAATACCTTTAATGTGGTTGGCATAGCATTTAGCACTTCATTCCCTTGCAGCCTTGCATGCATAAAGGGGTAGAACAGACAGAAAAGCATATTTAAGCTGAATTAACATTGAAGAAATACGTAATTTATTACCTTACATACAACATGAGAGGTTTTATTTTGCGAAGTAGTGGATGAACAGTCAATAAATTAAAGATTTAAATAGGGCAGGGTGACATTTACTTTCAGCCATCCTTTTAATTGTGATGGGTATAATGGAAAAGAAATTTTATTTATTTATTTATGTATCTTATTTATTTATCTATTTATTTGACAGAGAGAGAGAGAGAGAGAGAACACAAGCACCGGGGAGATGGAGAGGCAGGCCTCCTGCTGAGCAGGGAGCCTGATGTGGGACTCCATCCCAGGACCTGGGATCGTGACCTGAGTTGAAGGCAGACATTAATAACTAAGCCACCCAGGAGCCCCAAAAGTGGAATTTTAGAAAGTGTTAGCTTGAGAAGAACTTGGTGAGCTTTATATGAGTAGAGGATTCCGAGAAAATAGAATATCTAACTTCACTTTCATGTGGCCAGAACAAAACCCAGGATTTCTAACTATCTGGAAAGGCATAAAAGAGTTAAGATCTTCCAGGGAATCCTTAAACTATTTTTAAAAATCGCTTTGGAAGCTGAAAGCACTTACTTATTTGTTAGTTCACTGATAAGAACCTGAATGGTTAGCACAGACTGGTTTCCTCTAGAAAGGTTAACTATCTCTTTCTTTCTTTTGGGACTAGCAAAAAGCTTTGATATAGATTGGGCTGATTTTGTAGAAGAAGAAAATAATGTAATAAAGTATAAGTGACTTGTCCAGGAAAAGAAGAAAAAGGAAATGATACAGTTAGGTCAAAATTTTTGTGCTAAGTGGATATAATTTTAAATTGTATTGAAAAATACATTGAGAAAGACAACCAAAATTAAAATTAATTTTAAAAACTCAAGAACTATTTCTTAAAATCCAAATAGGGAAGCATTTAGAAAATTTAAACAAAAAGAACATTTAAAAGTTTAAGAAATGAGCCCGATGATATGCTGGAAATATTTTTAAAAGCATTTGAAAGAATCATAGTGAAACTGAATTTTTTGGGGAAAATATACATTTCCAAATTATTTCAAGATAACGTAGACCTGTGAAGTTATCAGTTAATTTTATCTTAAATAGAATAAGACTGGATAGTTTTTTTTTTAATATGTTCTTTTTTTTTTTTTTTTAAGATTTTATTTATTTATTTGCCAGAGAGAGAGAGAGAGCAGCAGAGGCAGAGGGAGATGCAGGCTCCCCGCCGAGCAAGGAGCCGGATGTGGAACTTGATCCCAGGACGCTGGGATCATGACTTGAGCCAAAGGCAGCCGCTTAACCAACTGAGCCACCCAGGCGTCCCTGGATAGTTTGAGTTCTTTCAGTCTTTTATGGAAAAGTCATTTTTCTGCTGTGTTGTTTGATCTAGAGCATAGAAAAGCAAACTTGCTGTTTCCTACTATGAATATGCAGAATGTAACAAAGAGCAAGGGTTTGAAGGATTGGCCAGTCTCACTTTTGAATGTCCATATAAAAATTCCAAGTAAAAAACTAGCAAATCCTATTTAATAGTATAATAAATAAAAATCCAGCAGGATCAGAGGATTAATTTTAGGATTAAAAAGATATTTTAAATAGGAAACCTATAAATAAAATAAGAAAATATATGATTATCCTATTAAGTACATAAAATATTTGATAAGCTAGCTTTGATAAAATGTAAAACTTGATGAAGTTTAATATTATTTTTATAAAAATCAGATGATCCTTCCTCAGAGTGGTGAAGAATAATTTTGACTAAAAGCTAACAGTAAACCTGGGGGAGCCTGGGTGGCTCAGTTGGTTAAGTGTCCAACTCTTGGTCTTGGCTCATTTCTCAATCTCAGAAGTTGTAAGTTCAAGCCCTGCATTGATCTCTGCACTGGGCGTGGAGTCTGCTTAAAAAAAGAAAATAATAAATAAACCTAATTGTGAGATACCAGTAATATTTATTTATCTAACAAATGTTTACTGAGCACCCACTGTGTTGTTGGCACTGTGTTGAGTATTAGTTAACTGTTTCCCATGGAGTTTACTTATGTTCTGGTGGGGAAGGGTGACAAGGTAATAAACATAACAAGTAAGTAGATTATATAATATGTTAGAAGGTGAAAATGTTACTTTAAAAAAATAGTGCTGGGTAGAGGATTGGGGGCATGGGGCCTGGTGGATTTGTGGTTTCAGAGGAGTATTTGGAAGAAGTCTCATTGAGGAGGTGAATTATTAGCCAAATAAGATTTGGCCTTTGTTAGGGTGTAAGTGTGGATATTTGGGGAAAGAGAAAAGCATCTTCCAGCTGAGAAAAGAGCCAGTGCGGAGGTTCTGAGGTGAGCTTCCCAGCTGTGGGAGGGTTACCCAGGGCAGCTGAGACTAGAGGTTACAGAAGTACTATTTGAGAGAGTTAGAACCTGAGTCTCCTAACTCAGAGCACATTCCTCTTTGTTGTCTTATGACCTCAGTTCTTGTATTCACTTAATGTATTCTTCATTTTTCTGATTGGAAATTGTGGCAGTTGTGGGTGGTAGAACCTAGGCATAGGTATAAGTAGTTTATTTGTATTTGGCGATTGGTTATGAACTGAAATAAAAAAGTATTTATTGCTCAAGCAGGTTTGAAAAACAAATGAAAAACCAGATAATATATTCTAACAAAATGTATTACAATTATATTAAAATACAATATTCCAACCAAAGTTTTAAAATTTATAAAGTAAATTTGCTATTAGTGTGAATCTATCTGTTATGCAAGAAAGTTGAAGATTCATTTGTCCTAGGCTTTTTACGCTAAAAGACATGAAGAAAATTGCTACTTATTTGTGAGAATATATCATGGGAACACTTCATTTTTATCATATCAAGGAGTAATGTGCCCCACATGTGCATATTTTCTGTATGACAGGAGCTTAACCTTCAGTTGATAAAACTTCTTAAATAATTCAAAGAAACATTTAAAGTAACATTTAACATTTTAAATATTTTGCGTTAGACCTTTATATAATGGATTGAACTTCTCATTGTTTCAGTAAAGAAAGGTGTGATGCCTTTAACAAAATTTACTGAGTCACTAATACAAAGCTACTATTTTCCTGACTTCTCAGCATCTGTTCCCTTATTTCTGAAATGGTAGTTAAAATATCCACCTTATGGGATGGTTATTAGTATCAACAAGTTCAATGAAGTGTATTATTAGGTACCTAGGACAGAGCCTGGCACATAAGAACGAACTAAATGATAATTTTTAGAAGAAATTATAATGGTCAAAGAGGAATGCAAAGGTTTTTAGGCTCTTAGGTATGAATTTGAGCACTTCTCTGCACCTTTCAGATTAACCTCCATTCTTTCTTTCTTTGCTGTGTTTCTTCTTCCAGCTGAGCCTTAATCTGTCCATGGTTTGAATTTTGCAGATCTAATCTAAGCCTTGCATGGTGTGCGTATTTTTTCCTCTGTTGATGAAACTGTTTTCATCACTATTCTGCAGTGATGTATTCAGGGATAACCTGTAGGATTTTTGTGTTTCTGTTCTCCATGGCTGTGGGCTGCTTAGTTTTTTGAGCTTTTGTGTTGAATTTTTATAATTTTTAACTTCCTTTCTCACTGTTAGCTCCCTATGACTTGATGTGGTCACCACAGCTGCTTTTGTTAATTCCTCACTGCTGCTAATCTGTAGCATCGGCTGAGTATTGCATCATTTGGAAATCGAATTCTATAAAATAATGGCTGTGGCAGGAATGGAAAGTAATTTTAGCTTGTGTATTCATTCTGATTAGTAGTGGCTGCCTAGAGTGCTGGGTTAAGCAGGACTCTGGGGCTGCATTCAGATTTGATGAGAAAGCGCTCTAATAATGAAAGGGGGTGGCAGCATGAATAACCACATATTTGCCAGTTATTGTCTAAAGTAAGAGAGGATAGGCACTGTGGGTGAATCTGAGTAGCTTCTGTAATGAATAAGATGCAGAAGTTAGTGTGTGGGTTTTGGATAATATTTTGACTTCTTAGATGCCATCTTGTTTATTGGTTACCCTTTCACTTTAGACATTAAAGTTTCCAAATAACTTACCAGTGGATAAAAGAAGGAAATAGTTTAAAAAGGTTCTGTTTTGCGCTATGTAAGTGACCATTAGGTATGTTTACTTAGTAATTATGTGATGAAAAATTCAGGCCATGTCAAAACTTGATGTTTTCTGCACTTGGTATTTCATATATTATCAAAATTGTGTACTCAGTGAAATTGCACATGTGCAATAAATGCACTGAAGAGCAAATGCCAGATTCTTAGTAAGCTTTCACAAAGCAGGTTGAATTTACATATGCTTCATTATGATGGCAATAAATAGGCACATCTGTACGATTACTAGTTTTTATCATTTAATGTGTGAATATATCTGAGAAAGTTTAAATTTTAAGATTAATTACTTCTGGTATGTCTTTCCTTTTACATATATCACATATAACTTTTGCAGGTTGGATTTGCTACCATTTTATGCAAGATTGGTTGCTACATTGCATCCCTGCATGTCTGATGTAGCAGAGGATCTTTGTTCCATGCTGAGGGGGGATTTCAGATTTCATGTATGTATTTAAGCATTTATTTTGTTATATATGTATACACACATATTTATATACTTATAAGTTGAGTGAGGATTCTTTAAGAATATAATTTTGTATTGGTAAGCATATTTCTGAAATTTGATAGTGGTTAAGAGTTCAGAATTAATGAGCTTCTGAGATTTTAAAATGTAATTTTCTCAACAAAGCTTGAAATTGATAAGTAGTATATTCCAGTCTGGAGATGAGCTGCTGCTGCTACCTTGTTTCCTACAGGTACTGCACTTTTTTGCTTTTGTAAATTAAGAACCATTCTCTAAGGTCAAGAGAGCCAGCATGTCTCATTGGTGTTCCCAGAAGAAACCGGATTGGCTGTGCAAGTCAGGGCACAGTGCCTGGAGGATGCCCGTTGGGGTGTCGGGAGTCCAAATGTCTGGGGTACACGAGATTGTATAATTTATCTGAGCAGTGAATGGTGTGATAGCCCATGTTTTTATTGATTCTTGCCTTAACAATCTTTACCTTGTATAGCGGTAAGTTCTTAAAGAGTGCCCTGATAAGTACCAGGGACCAGTTTCCAGATAGCTTCTCTCCCTTTCTGGTTCTAGGAGTCTTAAATTACCTGTTAGCTGTTCTCCAAATCCATACTACCCATCACCTTGTAAGGGTATATAAATAAAGCCTTGAAAGGAGTAAAATGGTTCCTTAAACATGACTGAAAGTGAATATTGTAGACTGAAAATGCATGAAATTCAAGTGGTTATATTAGCCAATGGGAAAAAATTGACAAACTTAGCTTTATAGCAAGTTGCTTGTCCTGCACATAAATGTTTGCTGTGCCCAGCATGCACTTTATTGCTCATTATACAGAAATTGGTACTGCTGAGTGCTCAGAGAACAGAAATAATTCCTGAGAACAGGAATCTCACAACCTAGTTGTGAAGAAAAGGCATAAATACAAAAATGAGAGTGAAATAAACATTTAAACCCCGAGTATATTTGATATTATGGGAAATTGCATGTTTAATTGCCAAACGAATTGTTCAGGAGTAAGAACCTTGAGTTCAGAGAAGGAAAAAGTCTTCAGTGAAGAGTGGGAGGACTTCTAAAGGCCTCTTGCCATAGGTGTTAGTTTATATGAGATTTGTGGTTAAGATTTTTCTGGGGCAGTTTTTGCTGAAGTGTGTTCTGGATTTTCATACGTAGTATTAAGCAAGCACTGGTTTCTGTGTTTTAAAGGCTGTTTGGAAACACTTGAGATCAAGAGAGTTAAATGATTTTGTTTTGTTCCCTTTTAAGAATTCCCAAAGCTTTAATAGGGTAATGTGCACTTTGAACCTCCTGGAAGGGGTCAAAGAACACACTTTGATAAATGCTGCCAGTTCAGGGATTGATGCATCAAGAGTTATGATATTCTTTTTGATTTATTTAATCCCATTATGCAAAACAAGAAATTTTTCCTGGCAGACAGTATGACTCTATTTATATGAGTCACACATATACCCCTCAACCAAATCCAAAAACAACATACATGCTGGACCAAGCATAATTAATGCTTTTGGTGAGAAATTTAAGATTAAGAATATTCTATTCATGTATCTTTTGCTTCCCACCGAAATTGATAATTGGGGTGAGAGTTGTGGGACTTGGAAGTTTCGTTCCTGATGTAATGTTTTGTTACGACTCAGAGACTTAGCGGAATTCTAGGAGAATACTGTGGGAACCACTGCTTTCAGGGGAGAGAAGAGTAACTTGAAGTGACTTGATCAAATAACTTGATCATTTCTGCTTCCTCCAGGATCAATCTTTTCTAACCCTGACATCTGCAGACTTTGCCAGCAACTTGCTTTTTGTCTCTATATGTGCCTAAAGTTTCCCATCCTTAAGTGAAACTAAAATAATAGCAACAAGAAAATGTCTTCAACCTCAGCCCCCACCCTCTTTCATTTGCTTCTTGTTCGAGTTGTTTTAGAGTATACTTGTCTCTTCTGCTTCTGACATTTACCCTTTGTTTCATCATAGCACCCTGGTAGAGACCACCAGCATCCTCTTAATCACTTTAAGTTAGTTGATGTCCCTACAGATTCTAAACTGCTGGACTGTTCTTTTTTTCTGCCCTTCTGTCTGCCCACTTACTAGCATTGTTAACGCTGGTCGAGTTACTTAAGTGGGGATAATACTGGTATCTTTTCAGATGGGATTGTTCTTATGTATTACACAAGATAATGGATAAAAAGTTCATCACGCAGTGCTCAGACATAGATATTATTACAATAATAATCATCCCTTCTCTCCCACCACACTCTCCTGGTTCTTACTTGACTGCTTTTCTCAATATCTTGTATCAAGAGTAAAATATCTTCTACTTTTTTCCAGCTGAGTCTGTATTTTTGCATTCCCCAGACCTTCTTCTTCACCCTCCTTTTTGACAGAACACATTTTACCTGGGCTTTAGTTGACTTTTATTTCTCAGCAACCTCAAATACATGTCTCTTGCCAGAACCTCTCTCTTGATGCTTAGAAAGTTCTCATGTAGTTCTAGGTAAATATGTTTATAAAATAAACTCATGAATTCTCAAAAAAAATCTTCAGCCTTCACTTCCTTATATCAACCTTCATTCTGTCTGTAAATTTGCAATATTTTTTCTCTAGTCTCTAAGAGAAGTACTTGTACTTTTGCTCTTTGGACATTCTGGAGCCAGCCTTCACCAAATTCTGTTGGTACTCTCTTCTAAAACACTTCTCCAAATCTAGCATCTCCTCTTC
This sequence comes from Neogale vison, assembly GCF_020171115.1. Lineage (NCBI taxonomy): Eukaryota > Metazoa > Chordata > Mammalia > Carnivora > Mustelidae > Neogale > Neogale vison. The sequence continues at coordinate 119,392,022 of NC_058102.1, read as the reverse complement.
ATAGCTTGAATTATGAGAATAGTGTTACTTAGGCTTCCCTGTCTCTGTCGTCTAATTCCAGCATATTATCACAATCATACCCTTTGCTTAAGAATCTCACCTGAGGGGGGGTGGGGGAAAGAATCTCACCTGAGAACTAAAACTGGTTAACAGAACTATATGAAATCTCATCTAGTAGTCCAAGAAATTCTAGTTAAAACAACAATTAATCTACTAATTTGACCAACAGATTAGTAAAGATGATAGAAACCACATACACTTGAGGTCAGAATTTGGAGGAGGAATTAGGTAGTATGTTTCAAGATTCTTACAGGCGTTTATACATTGGACAACTTTGAGAATCTGTCCTAAATAATCCTGTATACCCAAAAAAGCTTTATTCATATCATGAATTGTGGGGAAAAACTGGAAAATAAGCTAGAAGCCCAAGAGTGAATTAAGAAAATGGTCAGGTAGTCGCAGTGCTGAAATGATATAGAGCCATCGAAAGTAATACTTACTAAAAAATTTTCGTAACAAAAAGTGCTTCTTTTGGTGGAAAAAAAAAGAAGCTGTAAAATCTTACACAGAATAAATTTACAGTTATGTTAAAATGCTTGGAACGTAAAGAAAGAAAAGAATTACATATCAATATGTTAGCAGTGGCTGTCTTGGATAGTGGGGCAATAAGAAATATTTTTTTCCTTTCTAATTTTTCTATGCTCTCCAAATTTTCAGCAGAGCCTACTTTACAGCGAAGGGACAGCTTTTATTTAAATATAAGCATATCAGACTGACCTTTTTTTTTTTTTTAAAGATTTTATTTATTTATTTGACAGAGATCACAAGTAGGCAGAGAGGCAGGCAGAGAGAGAAAGAGGAGGAAGCAGGCTCCTTGCGGAGCAGAGAGCCCGATGTGGGACTTGATCCCAGGATCCTGAGATCATGACCTGAACGGAAGGCAGAGGCTTAACCCACTGAACCATCCAGGTGCCCCTGACTGACATTTTTTAAATTAGCAGTCTTTCAGTTTTTTTAAATCAAATTTCTCGTGGTAAAATAAATTGACTACATATCCCAATTTGGCATACTTATATATTTGCAGTTGTATGAAATATTTTATGTAAATTTATAAAATAAAAGTAAATTGAAAAGTGTGAGATCAGAACATAAATAGAAGTTCCAAGACTTTTGGGGCACCTGGGTGGCTCAGTGGGTTAAAGTCTCTGCCTTCGACTCAGGTCATGATCCCAGGGTCCTGGGATTGAGCCCCGCATCGGGCTCTCTGCGTCGTGGGGAGCCTGCTTTCTCCTCTCTCTCTGCCTGCCTCTCTGCCTACTTGTGATCTCTGTCAAATAAATAAATAAAATATTTAAAAAAATAAAAGTTCCAAGACTTTTTTTCCGACACTCTAGTAGATCAAGAGTCTTACCTACCTTACCCTGGAGATCAGTGGTCCACAGCACAAAATAAACTTTGAAGGCAAGTTTACTTGTTTATAGACTTAGTGCCTTCTTAGTGTCTAGTGTATAGTAGATTTTCCAAAAAATTAGAATGATTAAATGAATAAAGTTTATGTAGAACAAAATGAGCAAATTATAGAGGACAGTGTATCATGTCTATTTGGGTGAAGTTATAGAAGGACCAGTTTGGGGAGGAGGGTCTTCCTAGATAGGCCTCGGAAAGCCTTAATTTTTATATGTTGATGTATCCAAGAGTTTTTATTAATGCTTAGGAATTTAGTTATTCAGTTGATCTCAGTTTTAGCTGTCATTAATAAATGAGTTGTAAGCAACATTTTTGCTAAGATTGATTATGTGAGTAAAATTCTGTAAGAGACATTGAACTAGAAATATATAGAAAAAATTTTTTAAAGATTTTTTTAAAGTTTGTTTATTTGACGCAGAGAGAGGAGAGAGGGAACATAAGCAGGGGGAGTGGGAGAGGGAGAAGCAGGCCTCCTGCTGAGCAGGGAGCCTGTTGTGGGGCTTGATCCCAGGACCCCTGGGATTGTGACCTGAGCTAAAGGCAGACACTTAACGACTGAGTCACCCAGGCGCCCCAATATATAGAAAATTTTACATTGTTAGTTTATTTACTTCCGCAGAAATGTTTGGACATACCTTTTTGATCATAAGGAGTCAACAAATGAGACTAGAAAATAATGAATAGTCAGAATAAGTCAGTCTTTTTTATAAGTTACAGACTTTTAAAAAGCCTTCATTTTTTTCATCTGAAAATGAGGGAATGAGGTAGAATTGATTTTTCATAATTCATTTAAAAATTCTATAATTTTGTCATGTTACTTAGATTATACCCTCAATAATATTTAAGAATAATTGTAGATGGTACACTATGTTATTTGTTTTGAAAGTTATAATGCTCAGTAATACCTAAAATTGTGTAATGTTCCACAGCAGTTACTAAGAGCTTGTACATGCAGAGTCACCAAAGAGATTTTTAAAACCATGTTTGTATACTTCTCAGCCCCACTCCCTCTCACGATTCAGCTTTAGTATATTATTTTTGAGTTGCTTCCTTACACATTTTTTGTTTCCCTGTTTCTTCAGCTGTAAAAGAAAGACATGCTCAGCATGGGTTCTTTAGAAAATATAAGATATATAATTTAGAAAGAAGAGGGGAAGCCTCATAATTCATCACTTTAAAGCAACCCTATTACTTTTTTTATTTTAAGATTTATTATTATTATTATTTATTTGACAGAGATCACAAGTAGGCAGAGAGGCAGGCAGAGAGAGAGAGAGGAGGAAGAAGCAGGCTTCCTGCTGAGCGAAGAGCCCGATGTGGGGCCAGATCCCAGGACCCTGGGATTATGACCTGAGCCGAAGGCAGAAGCTCTAACCCCCTGAGCCATCTAGGCGCCCCAAAAGCAAACCTATTAATCTTTTTGTATATTTTCTTTACCTTTTTTTCCTCTGTAGTTTTTTCTGGGTGGGGTGAATTTATAGTATATGATTTTCCATTCTTTATTTCTCACTGAGAAGCATTTTGCCATCATTCAAAACATCTCATACCATTTTGAAGGGGGTATAATATTTTGTTCTGTAAACCAGTTGCTTAGAAATCAAGTGAAGCATAACTGTCGTTAATACCACAACTGCCTCTGTCATCATCACCATCCTTATTTTTATCTATATTTTACTAGGCGAGCCAGTGGTTGAGGAAATTTTTGTGAATTACCCAAGATTATATACCCCCAGAATGGTGTAGAATGAAAGGGGCTCAGATTTCTGACTATAAATTACTTGCTCTTTTTTGTCCCTGTGATAATCTATAGACATTAAGCATTTTCATTTATTTGTTCACTCCATAAACAGTTATTTTGTGTCCACATAATAGTGATGAATAAAATTAGTAGTAGCTAATATATATTGAATTCTTCCTAGCGCCAGGCACTGTTATATGTGCTTTACATGTATCCGTTGACTTAAGACAACAACTTTGAGGTAGGTTACTTTTATTAGTTCCATTTTAAAGACGAGGAGATCGAGGCAGAGTTTATGTAACAGCTAGTAAATGATAGAGCTGGGATTTAAACCCAGCAAGTCTGGTCCAGAATCCATACTCTTAGTGTATCCTAAAAGTTCATAAAATAAGATAAATCAGGGGTGCCTGGGTGGCTCAGTGGGTTAAGCTAGTTAAGCCTTCAGCTCAGGTCATGATCGCCTTCAGCTCAGGTCATGATCTCAGGGTCCCGGGATCGAATCGTGCATTGGGCTCTCTGCTCAGCAGGGAGCCTGTCCCCCCAACCCCTGCCTGCCTCTCTGCCCACTTGTGATCTCTGTCTGTTAAATAAAATCTTAAAAAAAAAAAAAAGGAAAAGAAAAAAATGATAAATCAGTTCGAGGAGCTTTTCATACGTAGTACTTAACATTTATTTGTGAAAGGATCTTTATGAAAGCTGTGCTCTTTTCTGAATTGCTGAAACAGTCAAGATTTAAGTTCTATAAGTTGAATTCTGTGATTTTATTTTTAATCGATGCAGTTTTATTGATGCTTTAATAAATGCTTATAGTGAGCTTCTAGTTTGCTCTGATGTTTTAAATGAGTAAACTTAGTTTTATTTAAAAATTATACCTGAAGAGCTAAAAAATCTTAACACCTATTTTTGCTTGCTATAGAAAGTAGGTCCTTAAAAATGAAGATGATAAATTCAATCCAAGTGTTAGCTCCATGAGTATGTAGAAGTTTAGTATTTATATAAATGACTGTCATTAATCACCTAGCTGCTGGTGAGGTTAGGACTTATTTTAAAACCCAGCACATATTAAGGTAGTGGAATTCTCAAGTAATAGGAAACTGGGATTTTAGTACTGATCTTTCATCAAGTCATCTGAGAGCTTTGTCTTATTTTGTTGTTAAATTATTAAGTCAGATTATAACCTATTGTTCCTTTCTCAGAATGTTGTTACGTGGAACAAATAAGATAGGATAGTAACCTCGAAAAGAAAACACTAAACTGGTTCAAAGCACCACCATTTGGAACAACTGAATAAGACAGGAGAGGATTCTGAAAAAGTACATTATGACTAGTTTGAGACACCACCATGTTATTGTCACTGTTGTTCACATAAAAGATGTTTAGACTGTTTGCTGTTAGTCTGTTTGCTGATAAAATTGTAATCCATTTACATTTATCTTGACATACGTTTGCTTTGTACTATTATAATAGGATTTTGTTATGCTGAATGTTTTTTGAAACATGCGTCTAAGTTAGAAGGCTTACATATGCAAAGGGTTTGAAATTTGATATACAACCATGACTGATGATTAAAAAAAGAATAGTGATTATATCAAAAATTTCACTGTAATGAATTTATGATAGAAAATGCATACTGTAGTTCATAAGTATAATACACTAAGCCTTGCTAATATTTTTGCTTAAGAAGCTCTTGGTACTTACTATTTTTAAAGCAGCATTTCATTAAGTGTGTTCCTTATAATATTAGTGAGATGTTAACTCGTAGTTGCTAGCATCTCAAAAGGAGCTTTATGTTGTTAAATAAATGAATTAAATTAGGTTAAACAGGCTTCTTTATTTGAGAACCTATTTAAGCCCAATAAAGTGTTTCATTTCCCAAAATTCTTTGACCATGGAACTGTTTGCAAATCATATCCCAGCACTCGTGTTCCACAGAGCTTACTTTGCCTTAACTTAAAGTAATTTGAATAGCAAGAAATTTATGCAGATTTATTTAAAATATTTGGGGTGAATGCAATCTTATTAAAATTATATTTCTTATCAGAGATTTCAAAATGTTAATTCTCTAAGCTAATGTCTCTTTTCTTTTAATTTGTAGGTACGAAAAAAGGACCAGATCAATATTGAAACAAAGAACAAAACTGTTCGTTTTATTGGAGAATTAACTAAATTTAAGATGTTCACAAAAAATGATACATTACATTGTTTAAAGGTTAGTGCTGCATTATTCGAGTTGTTTTTAGTAGACAAAGTTTTAGTTATAAATGCTGGAAAAAAATGAAATAAGTAAGGAATATTTGTTTAATATGGAGGACAAGAAAAGAGTAAAAAAGAACTTTAAATAGATGAGCAGAGCCAAAAATAAATAACAGTATGGTAGATAGAAATACAGCTATCACAGTAATTACATGAAATGTAATGGGACAAAATACAGGAAGTAAAAACTGAAGAATGTAAGACTTTATTAAAACAACACTGTAAAATAAATAAATAAGTAAAACACTGTAGGCTGCCTTTAAGAAAGTTAAATATGAAGACCCGAAAGGCTAACATAAAAAGGTGGGGGGAGCATACCGTGGAAGAACTGACTAAAAATCACTTGGTTTTGGGGCACCTGTATGGTGCAGTTGGTTGAGCATCCAACTTTTGGTTTTGCCTCAGGTGGTGATCTCTCAGGGTCATGGGATCGAGCCCCATGCTCAATACAAAGTCTGACATCCTCTCTCCCTGTCACTCATGCTCACTTGCTCTCTCACTCTCTATCTGAAATAAATAAATAAATCTTAAAAAGGAAAATACACCTGTTTTCATTATCATCAAGCAATTAAGGTACAAAGCATTTATTGTAAATAAAGAAGGACAATTCATAATGACAAAGAGCTGATTTTAGCAGGAAACTATTACCTTCCTGAATCAGTATGAATCCAGTAAGGGACCTTCAAAATATATAAAGCAAAAGTCAACAAGGAAGGAAGTAAACAAATCCATGGTCATAGTGAGAGACTTTGAAACACCTTTCACTAACTGAAAGAAGAGGCAGACGAAATTAGTATGTGTATACAGAACTGAACAATACAGTTAACAACCTGGATCTAATGGACACTATACCCAGCAGCATCAGAACTTAAAATCTCTTCAGGTGCACGTGGGTCATTTACCGTAACTAACAACAAAAATCACAGCAAATTAGAAAAGACTAAAATTGGGGCGCCTGGGTGGCTCAGTGGGTTAAGCCTCTGCCTTCGGCTCAGGTCATGATCCCAGGGTCCTGGGATCGAGCCCCGCATCGGGCTCTCTGCTCTGCAGGGAGCCTGCTTCCTCCTCTCTCTCTGCCTGCCTCTCTGCCTACTTGTGATCTCTGTCAGAGAAATAAAGAAAAAATCTTTAAAAAAAAAAGAAAAGACTAAAATTACTCGATTATGTTTTCTGTCCACAACGGAATTAAGCTAGAAATTAGTAAGTAATTATATGTGGTAAAGCTGATGCAGCAGAGATGGGATAATTCTAAAATTTGAATTGATCATGACAGACAATGACAAATTTTGTATCAAATTGATTTCCTTAGGTTATTAGGTATATTACACAAAGTGGGTCTCATGGATTCAAGTACATTTGGAAAACCCCAAGTTAAACAAATTTATCAAGTTTCTTTATTGCTTGATTTCTTAAGAGTGTTTAAAATATTAATAGTCATTGTAAATATTTAAGGGGTTAAGTTTCCTAAATCTACTTGGAGCATCTCAGAAGACAGCAGAGTACATTTAGGGAATCTCTGGACAGCATTTCAAAAACGATTATGAAGGATTTCTCAGTGCTATATTTGAAGGGAATCATACCATGGAACAATTTAAACGTTAGTATATTTCTTTATAGTAATTATTACAGATAGGTGGGAAGGGTATACATTTCTTTCACCTAGAAATTCCATTTCTATATGTTTGCTTTAAGGAAATAATAAATGTACAAATTTATCTACAAGGACATTTGTCCCACAGTTGTTTAAGTAGCAAGAAATCATAAACAATTTCAATATCCAATAAGTAAGAATTACTTAGGTTTTAGTGTAGTTCATATTATGCAGTAATATGCCTCTTTTAAATCATGCATAGAAGGATAAATAAGGACACAGCAAAATAGTCATACTAGCTAAAAAACACCAAGTTATTAAATAATGTGATATGTTTGAATCTGTTTTGGTTTAGAAAATGTGCATAGAGAAAGATTAGGAGGATAAATACTGAAATGCTATGGTAATGTGTTACATTTCTAAATTTCATACAGTGCACCTGTTTTGGTCAGAATTTTACAAGTGAATGTCCCATAAACCAAAAACCACAAAGCGATTTAGAAAATGTTAGTTGTGTTGTGTATGTCACAGGTGTTTAAATAAATAGCATCTAATGGTCATTATATACAAAAGGCTTTGATACTAGTTTTCGTGTATTTATCTGAAAGAAAAGACATTAAGTATATTGAAGATTTTATATAAAATTTTTGTGACTGAACACAAGATACTCATTAGTGAAACTTGTTAAGCCAAAGTAGACTAGTTTTTGTTTTTCACACTTGACATTTCTGAAGCTGTTATACACATAGATCTGTATTTTCTTTAACAGGATTGAAGTGTTGTCTTTTATGTTTTCTCATCATCATTGTTGTTACAGATGCTTCTATCAGACTTTTCCCATCACCATATTGAAATGGCATGTACTCTACTAGAAACCTGTGGAAGATTTCTTTTCAGATCACCAGAATCACACCTGAGGACCAGTGTACTTTTGGTAAGGGCTTGAGGATCCTAGCAAGAGCTTGAGGTTCTTGATTTACTTCAGGGGTTAGAAATACTGACCAGTGCCTATGATCATGGTCTGCTATATAAAAAGAAACATTTCTGCCTAAAGTAGAACCTCCCATATTTATGTGCTGTGGCCATTCCAGGAGAGTTGTAGGAATTTTTCTCACTTGTCTGCCAGTGAATTCACTGTATGGTAAAGGAGGATTAAGTTCATCCCCAAATACCTTTTGATAAGTGATGCAAATGAGCAAGTACTGGTGATACTGTTGTGTTAGAGCTGTTTTTTATGGATGTTCTTGAATGTTTAAAGAAGCTGTTTTTTATGTGCCATAAGCATATAAATTGTAAGCTTAAAAATATAAACTATAAGCTTGAAAAATTAACTTGGGGTAGAAGCTATTTCTTAAGCTACTTAGGATTCTGAAATGGCCATCAAGTTTATTAAGCAATTAAGTTCTTGTGTTTATGGATAATATCCATGCATTCCCTTGCAGACTCAGGAGGATGGGAAGTGTGATGGCAGAGGGAATATTGATGTTAGTGTTAAAAAAAGCTCAGGTTTAGGAATCCTGGGCATAGACTGTCATTACATTAGTGTTACTGTTACAAAAGTCTTGATTATATAATTTTCATTAGATAATTTAGTTTTTTTAAAATCCAGTTGTGAGCTTGAATACTCTCTGCCAATAATATTTAATATGAAGAAACAATTTATTTCTAATAAACAAAAATATTAATCTGGAGGCCATCAAATGGAATTGATTTCCAAATTTTCTGTAGGCTTCTGTCACATTAGTGACTTAAACGTCATTCCAAGTTCAAATTTTTATCCTAACAAGGAAAAAGCTCTTGTTCTTTTGGCTCAGGCTCTTAAGGTTAAAAGAGACTGTATATATAAAAATGTGATAGAGCTAGCTTTTAATGTCTTGTATTTATTTACAATATTTGAATCCTCTATTTTTGCTAGGAAAAACATTTACTAGTCATGGTGGTATGGGTGATATTGGATTGGCTCAGTGGATCTTTTCCCCTCTTACAGCAAAAGCAACAAGCTTTTATCATTGGTTGACTAGATGTGTGTTTGAATCAACACCTCTTGGGTTGATGCTCAGAGCTGTGGACAAGTTAATAAACCTGGGGTGCTTTTAGTTTTCTTGTTCGTAGAGCTGTGTCAGAGCCTAAGGACTAACATTAAGTAGTCTTGGACTAATTTGTTCTAAAAACATGATTTTGGTATATTAGTGTGCTAATTAATACATTCTTAGAAATACCTAGTGATTGCGTTTTTTGTGGTTTTTTTTTTTTTTTCTTTTTTAGTCCTTTATCCTGAAATCCTATCACTGAGAATAGAAATTTGGTTAGGAATAAAGATTAGAATGAAAGTATTTTGATTTAGACATTTTTCTTTTAGGAGCAAATGATGAGAAAGAAACAAGCAATGCACCTCGATGCAAGATATGTTACAATGGTGGAGAATGCATATTACTACTGCAACCCACCTCCAGCTGAAAAAACAGTGAAAAAGAAACGTCCTCCTCTCCAGGAATATGTCCGGAAACTTTTGTACAAGGATCTCTCCAAAGTTACCACTGAGAAGGTAAGTCCTGTTGAATCATAAAGTAATAGTCAATTTGATATTTGTAGTAGTGCTAAGATGATATAATATTCAACAGAATTAATTATTTTTCGTTCTAGTGATTGTAGTATTAAGAACAGTGCAGTTGGCTTGTAGCCTGTGTACTAAAATGTTTCGGTTCAGGACGTATATTTCAATTTCTCCAGATCAGCTTGTTTATAAATTGCTTCAGTGTTCGACAAAGTACCGGTAAGGAATGTAAGCAGCTTGCATTATTCATATTCTGTAACTGGAGAAATTGAAGTAGAGCTGTTAAAGTTTCAGCAGTGAAGTTTAGGAGAGTTAAGATTAGATCACAAGTTGAATTGTGACTTCTTCTATACAAGTCATTCTAAAGTGAAAGTCATATGATGAACATAAGATACAGGACATATGTTTTGTTTTCCTTTTGTGACTCTTACTCTGAAGTAATTATTCTAATTTTAATTTTGGTACTGTTTATATTTGACATTACTACTTTGTCTCTGATATTCTATAATAAATTTGACTTTTAATATTCTGCTTCAATACAGGGGATCCTAACCTTGAGTGGGCTTTAGTAGGTCCATGGCCCTCTGAAATTTCTTAATTTTGGTCATTTTCCAGAAAAGGTTAAGAAATGCTGACCTGTTTTCATAATTATTGCAGTTACCTTGTTAGAAACTTCACTTTCAAGTAGGATATGTTGAACAGAACATTTCATGGTTAACTCTTGAAATTGAAACAACACATTGTAGAACCTTTTTCCTCTTTAGGAAAAAAAAAATGTGAAACAGATAAGCTGTTGCACAAAGAAAACCTGTGGGAGAAGAAAAGGTGTGCAGTAATACATGCATTATACACGGGTAATGAGCAATGATCATGTGACTTTGGAAATTGGACTCAACTTTCAGAGATTCACAGATAGTAGTTGTTTCAAACAACAAGCAATTTGAAAGCTATTTTAGAATTAGCTATAAGTTTAAAAATATAGGTTGCTCTGTGGTTGAGACAACATTAGTATTACCACTGAAGCTGATTTGAGAACATATTAAATGCTTGAAAGATGGATGGTGGCTAGAGTGCCTGAATGGCTCAGTTGGTTAAGCATCTGCCTTCAGCTCAGGTCATGATCCCAGGGTTCAGGGATCAAGTCCCACGTTGTGCTCCCTGCTCAGTGGGGAGTCTGCTTCTCTTTCTCCCTCTGCCTCTCCCTACTGCTGCTTCTCTTTCTCTCTCTCTCAAATAATTAAATAAAATCTTTAAAAAAAAAAAGAAAGAAAGATGGGTGGTGGCTATAGAGATGAAAAGAGTGCTTTGCAATCTGCTAATAGTATCTTTTTTTTTTTTTTACTGTTTTTACTTTTTTTTTTTTCAGAATATATAAAAATGGGAGGAACTTGATTATAGGTAGAGCTCTGCTCACCATCTCATTACCAGTAGAGTTTTTGAAATAGTAATGGCTGACCTTTCTGTCGTACTTATAACGAGTCAGACAGTTCTATGTGCCTCACATATTGTAACTTTGTCTAATCCTTAACAATAGACTGTGGAGTAAGTGCTGTTACTATCCCTCTTTACACTTGAGGAAACAGGATGCTGTATAATGCTAGTTTTGTATAATGTTGTATCCTCCATATCAAGTGATCTTTTAGCCCACTAATCTTGGGTTTATTTATTTACTAGAAATTTTTGATTTACAAAAAGTACCTGAGATTATTTACATTAGTGATATGCAAAAGAAAATATTATTTTTTGTAAACCTTGGGTATGTGTTTGTAGTAACTGGTATTATGGGTATATACTATTAGCCTGATTGAAGATCTGGAAACTCTAGGAAATTTAGGGGCATCATGAAGAGATGTAGGGCAAACGTGAATAAATTTTGCCAATAATTAAAAATATTTCACTTTTCTTGTCTCTAAAGCTAAGAAGCTGGTAGAGGATCTCTAAAGTATTTTTTATTTCAAAAGTTAAATGACTGCAGAATCAAAATATTTTTATTATTGGGTATATTAGAGTATTATGTACTTAACTTAGTAATTGAAACAAAATTCTCTCCGTGTAGGTTTTGAGACAGATGCGAAAGTTGCCCTGGCAGGACCAAGAAGTGAAAGACTATGTTATTTGTTGTATGATAAATATCTGGAATGTGAAATATAATAGTATTCATTGTGTAGCCAACCTCTTAGCAGGCCTGGTCCTCTACCAAGAAGATGTTGGAATCCATGTTGTGGACGGAGTTTTAGAAGATATTCGATTAGGAATGGAGGTAATAAGGACTTTCCTTGAAGTCATCAAATTGGAGTTTGTGGAGAATGTAAACAGCTTTTAAATCCGATTATTAAAAAGAGTAATTTGGAAACCTTTCTTTCCCTTGTGATGTCAATTTAGTGTTTCTTTTTTTTTTTTATATTTATATTTTGTCACACAAATGGGAGCATGTGTTTTCGCACGTGCTTCATTGTGCTTTTTTTTTTTTTCCAATTTATTTATTTTCAGAAAAACAGTATTCATTATTAATTTAGTGTTTCTTTAAAATTACTGTGGTCTCAGATTTCCTAGTCATCCTTCAGGCTAGTGCCGGAGAGTTTTTTGCTTCTTTTTCTCAAGTTCAGTTAGGCTTATTTTGGAAGAGTATGATAGATTTTAATTATTTCTAGGGCACTAGAACTCAGGCTATAGGAATCTATAAATCTCTTAATTAGGTGAATTGGTAATCTTTTGGTAAGAATTTCTATATACTGTTTCCTCTTTCTGTTGGCTCTTCATTTCCTTAATTCATGGATTACAGAAAAATAAGTTATGGGGGAGAAATAAGTTATAGGGAGAATTACATCTTAACTGTATCATCAACTTAGTTAATGATAATACTAAATTTAAATATTTAACTTGTTCTTTTTAGTAAAACATTTTAAAGATAGCCATTTCTTAAAAAGGATATGCAGAAGTGATCACTTTACTAGAAAATAAGGAAAAGACCCATTTTTTTCCCCTCTGTTTAGTGTTCTTTCAGTAATTGGTATTATCAAGTGACAGAGGAGAATTTTACCTCTTGTCAACACATTACTGTTCTTTAATGGAAATCTGTGTTTTTTTCCCCTTTAGGTTAACCAGCCTAAATTTAATCAGAGACGTATCAGCAGTGCCAAGTTCTTAGGGGAACTTTATAATTATCGAATGGTGGAATCAGCTGTTATTTTTAGAACTCTTTATTCTTTTACTTCATTTGGTGTTAACCCAGATGGCTCTCCAAGTTCACTAGATCCTCCTGAACACCTTTTCAGAATTAGACTAGTGTGCACTATTTTGGATACCTGTGGCCAGTACTTTGACAGAGGTTCCAGTAAACGAAAACTTGATTGCTTCCTTGTATACTTTCAGGTATGTAAACTAAATATTCAGTTTGGCATCATTTAATGAGTTGCTTGTGTTACAGAAATATTAGAGAAGAAACACAGCATTCATATATCACATATAAGATGTGTTCATCATTAGATTAGATTTTTTTTTCTTCCTGCAAGGATGTTTTAGAGATTAAACATATATGATGAAAAGAATTCTACTATATAAACATTCTATTTGCATTGTCGCTTTTACGATTAACAATGATCATTGGGGAACTATTTTGGTATGGTTTATAAATTTGGTATAATTTATGGATTATTGTTTTAGTATGATAATTTATGACTTTTTATACGTCTGATAACATTTTCAACTCATCTGTGTTCTGATTTTACATCTAAAATTCTTGTTTCTAAATGATTTCACTTTTTTCTGTCATTTTGGGGAAAATATGCTCTTCTCAACACAGGAAAAAATATTTGTTCATTCATGGTAAATTCTTGGGTTGTGCTTCTCTGTCCCAATATCAGTTAATTATATAAACTTAAAATTTAGACTAAGTATAATATAAATTAAATTCAGAAACAAGTATGGAGACAGATCTACAACTTTTATAAGGTTGGTGTTCCAAAAGTTAACTTAGATTTAGGTTTAACTGCTCACTATTGAATTTTCCAGGTGTTACTAAAATAAAGTACCAAAAGCACCATTCAGTTATATATGATCATTCTAATGTATATAATCTCTTGTTAGTATTTTCTTCACTTATTTTGGTGAAGAAAATACAATTAAAATTATAACTTTTGTAGTATCAGAAATATATCCACATAGTGGCTACTGTTAAATGAGGGCAAATGCTCTGGGGGAAGAGCAGATAACTTTGTTCTGTCACCGTACCTATGCAGTAGAGAACAACTTGTTACTCGCTTGTTTTCTGACTTGATAAGAAGAAAATGGGGAGGGAAATTCTACAGATTTGAGAGTCAGATTGCCGGTAATATGCAAGGACTATCATACATTGGAGACTGTATCGAAACCAAACGTTTGTGGCAAAATGTCACTTGTAACTCTCAGCATCAAAAGTAAACTCTCTTTCAGAAGAGTGTCCTTATTTGCATTCACGCTGAAATCCCAGACTGAGAGAAAAAAGCCACTCAGAACTATCTAGGAGCAGAAGGAGACAAAAGCAGTTTTTGAGTAACAAGCAGAAATGTGTAGCAGGATATATACCTAGGGAGTTGGGAGTAAGGAGTGAGTAAGGCCTGGGGGGTGAGGGCAGTGTGTTCTAGGTCAGAAAATGTACATGTACAGTTAAGTATGGGAAGGCCAGATGGAAAGGACTTTCACAGTGGTGCTTCAAAACTTTAATGTACATATGCGCCACCTGGAGATACTGTTAAAATGCAGATTGTGATTCATTTGGTCTAGGGTGGGGGCCCAAGAGTCTGCATTTCTGACAAGGTCCCAGTTGAAGTCCACATGTCAGTAGCAAGGACCTAAAACAAATTGGAGAGGAGAAAGCACCCAGAAGGATACCCTTTTATATATAAGCAAATTCTTGGGTTGTGCTTTTTAGTTAAATTTACAGATTACAAAGTAGAAAATAGAATGAAGAAATCAGGCTAGGAGAAGCGAGGGAAGATCTCTGAACAGCACCATGTATGACATAGTAGCTGTCCAATAAATGCTTGTGAATTAATGGTTTTTATGTATTTCAAAAACTGTATCTTCAGATACGTTTTTTTGTATCTTCCGATACTTTAATTGACTTGCTTAAAAATCAAAGCAAGTAGCATAGAGAAAATAATAAAAATGTATCAAAACTATGGCTTTGAATTTGGTTTTATTGTTCTGTAAAATAAATATTTAAACCCTGTTTGGGGTTTGGGAGTGGGATTTCTGCCTTGTTTCAGTACCTGGAAATTTATTTGATATTTTATTTACGATTTTTCCTTGCGTTTAAAAAGGATTTTTGACAGTTGTAATAAAAAAAAAAAATTAAAATCACCAAATGGCTTAGAAAGTGGATTAGGGTTATTACTGTTGACCATTAATAAAAATGGTAGGTGTTTTGTATAACTCTTTAGCTTAGTTATTTTAACTAGGTAATATCACAATATAGATTATTATTTTAAAATATTTTTGTTCTTTAATTTCCTATAGCTAAACTTATTTTTCATTTGTTATCAGCGTTATGTTTGGTGGAAGAAAAGTTTGGAAGTTTGGACAAAAGACCATCCATTTCCTATTGACATAGATTACATGATCAGTGATACACTAGAACTGCTAAGACCAAAGATCAAACTCTGTAACTCTCTGGAAGAATCCATCAGGCAGGTACACGACTTGGAACGAGAATTCTTAATAAAACTAGGTAAGCAATTAATTACAGAGAGAAAACGAAGATGATGTTTGGCAGATTGTTTCTAGAATTTGCTTTATATTGTTGTCAGTGTTTGCTTTTGTATACTTTCTGTTTTCACTGTTGAGTGTTGTATAATAGTGTAGGTAAGACCTGGGTGACATACTTCTTGATTAAATAATCCCAATTTTGAGGAGAATAGTCATGTAAGGAAGGGATAGTGATGGAAAAACACTTCCTGTCAGCCTCTCTTAATTAGTGGAATTTTTACTGCTAATAGAAAACACCTTTGATGAAAGCATTTCTTACGTATACAGTATATATTTTAAACAAGCATTATCTTCTAACATAGTGCAGGCAGACACTGTAGGGGGAGTATCAGAAGTTTTGGAACGACCTTGTGGAATTTCAGACCTTACTTGGGAGAGTAATCTCTATTTCTTAGGACTAGAGAAAATGTGAGAACTATGTGCTATAGGACGATTGGTCTGTTTACTTTCTCAACATTCTTCTGAGACTGTTCTTGAAGAAGAGTTAGCTCTTGAACAGCTCCCACAAGGGACTAGGAGCTGACTAACTTTATCAGTGGAAATAACTGGAATGAGATGCAGCCTTACCAATCCGTTTTGCTTGCTAATAGTTCTTAGCATGTTAGCTTGTTTTATTGTAGTCATTTCAAAGTGACACGTTTTTAGGCTTTAAGCTAATGTTTTATTTTCTGCCAGCACTTGGTACCCATATGTCTGTTATTAGGGGATCCTTAAGCTTCACCATTTATGCTAACTGCATAAATTTACTATGTTGCCTATCTAAAGTACTTCCTTTCATGGCAGAAGTATTTGTGAGTTTTTTCCTCTAAAACTATTTTTTTCATATTATATCCAGCATTTTAATTCTTTCTCCAAGGGTCCATCCTCTGGAGAATATGATTGCTATTATCTATTTTTAAAGGTATTTTTAAAGGTGCTACTGATTATGCAGCTGTTCACTTTTCTACCACTCCACCCAGAAGGGCATATGTGATTCCTTTTTCTTTGAACTTTGTCCCCAGTTAACTACCCTTTTTTTCCTTTTCAGATTTCCAATTGTATAAAATGATCATTTCAGGCAGAGTACTCACTTCTCTTGATTATTTCATTTACTTCAAATGCTTTTAAAGAATTTTTTATTTTAAAGATTTTATTTATTTATTTGAGAGAGAGCACGAGAAGGTGGGGGAGGGCCGAAGGAGAGGGAGAAGCAAAGTCCCTGCTGAGCAGAGAGCCCAACACAGGGCTCAGTCCCAGGACCCTGAGATTATGACCTGAGATTAAGGGCAGAGTCTTAACAGACTGAGCCACCCAGGCGCCCCTATTTCAGATGCTTTGATATAGTTAAGTCTTAGCCTTGTTTCCCAAAAACTTGTACAGATGGTACTTTCTGTGTAGTGGGCATCAGGTAATACTAGTTTGACACCTGGTTTAGTAGCAGTGAAGAGTATGGTATACTTTATCCTTTTTATACTTTATCCTTTTTATAGAGCAAAGGGTTAAGTTAAAGGACCTCGGGCTTCTTTTGAGGGGTCTGTTCTTGTTTAGAATATGGGAAGGAAAACACAGGCCACCATTTGTGGATCAAACTCTAAAGATGATGGCAACTAGAATCAGTATGCTCTCAAGTTGTCCCATTTTCCTCCTGTTTTAGAATCTAAGTATCAGGAAGAAGATGTATAGGAACAGTTTATATTACTCTATTTCCATATCTTGCCTTTGGTAGTTTTTTTTGTTTGTTTTCAAGCACTTTGTAAATTCATTATCATTTTAACTTGGTAACAGCCCAATGTTAAAGAGCTACAAAGTTCCTTTTTCTTTTGAAAGTCATTTTTATATTATTCAAAGTAGTACTTGTTTGGAGCACCTGGGTGGCTCCGTCATTTAAATGGCTGACTCCATTTTGGCTCAGGTCATACTCTCAGGGTTGTGGGATTGTGCCTCACATCAGGCTCTGCACTCAGCACAGAGTCAGCTTGAGGATTCCCTCTCTCTCCCTCTGCCCCTCCACTCACTTTCTCTTTCTCTAAAATAAATAACTTGTTCCCTGAATCAAAAGAAGCAAACAATATTTAGGATATAATTATATTGTCCAGAGTTTCTCATCTCTAAGAAATAGGTTTAAATTTTGGTGAGTGGTACATATTATCCACAGAAGCTCTTGAGGTTGGGGTACCAGGTGGTGGGTATTATAGAGGGCACGGCTTGCATGGAGCACTGGGTGTGGTGAAAAAATAATGAATAATTTTTTTCTGAAAATAAATTGAAAAAAAAAAAAGAAAGGCCCCCGCCAAAAAATAAATAAATAAATACATCTTAAAAAAAAAAAAAAAAGTAGTACTTGTTTGTGGCAAAAAATGAGAAAAATACCAAGAAAACAAAAATCATGCTCCATACACAAGAATAATCACGTGTTGACATTTTTTGGTATATGTTTTCGTCCTTTAAAATTTTTTTCGTATTTATAACTAGATTTTTTTCTACCTAATATATTATGAAATTTCTTCCTGATATGAAATATTTTTCTAATTCTTAATTGGCTGTATTCCTTTGTATGAATATGCCATAATTTATTTAAACCTATTGCTTGGCACTTAGGTTATTTCCAGTTTTACATTACTATAAATAACATTTTTGTGTGATATTTATGTGTATCTTGGTGTTCTCAGTATAGACTTAGAATTACTGGCTAAAACAGTCTCTTTAAATTTAAGAACAAAACCAAAATGGTCATAGGCAATATAATTTAATCTTGTTTTGGAACTTCTAGATTGTATCATCATATAAGGAATAGAAATGAGGGAAATGGAAGTGAAAAAGAAAGAAGCCACATGAATAAATTATAAAGCCAACAGTGTATTTCACAAATTAGTAAAAAAAATCAGTAGAACAGAACAAAAGGCCTAGAAGCACCCCCCAATTAAATAAAAAATAATTTGTATATAATGAACTAGGAATATTAAAAATAGGATAAGGGCAGCAGGTCAGCATTTTGGAGGAAAATTGATACAGAGCCACAACCTATCAAACTGCAGATGGATTATGGAGTTAAATATTTTTAGGGACACCTGGGTGGCTCAGTTAAGCATCTGCCTTTGACTCAGGTCATGGTCCTGGGATTGAGGTCCCACTCCTTGCTTGAGTCCCACATTGGGCTCCTTGCTTAGCAGGGAGCCTGCTTCTCCCTCTACCTGCTGCTCCCCCTGCTTGTGCGTGCTCTCTTCTGCATTATAGTTCTTCCCACTATGCATGTTTTAGGTGGATAGAAAAAAGGTGTAAGGACCGCTCATGCTATGTGAGTTTATCAGCACTGTGATATTTTTTACTCAGAAAGTTTAGATTTAGACAGTTGACTAAATTTTTTGGCTTTGATAGCTTAAATAACAGTCTAATATTCTGCTCTTAAAGTGCCTATATATAAATAAGTAAATAAATAAAATGTTTCTGTATAAAATCTGTTTTTGTGTTTGAAAACTAATAAGTGACAGAAATTTTAAGTTAATGGATTCTCATTCTGAAGCCACAACTTCTTTTCTCAGTATTAATTTTTAAAATTTTAAAACTTCATTTACCTACCTTAATCACCTTGTACTTTCATGTTTTTGTTACTTCATGGTTAATTTCTTGAACTTAAGACACTGGAATAATTTTTTACTCCTATTGGATAGGTTATTCAAATTCTTTGGAATTCAGTATTCCTCATAAAATGAAAGAGTTAAATCATTATATGATTGCTAAAGTTTCTTTCTGCTCTAATCATCTAAGAGTCTGAATAAATAATTATTTACTAAACACCTAGTGTGTATTTATCAATATATGGCCTATGATAAGTTTTGGATATATAAAACAATTCTTTGTCTTCAAGGGCCCTATAATCTGATATAACGGTTATGAAATCTTTAGAAAAAAAAAAGTTGTAATGGTGTATCCTTAAATGTAAAGTGCTATGAGAAATTCAAGTGCTTTAGGAGCAAGTAGGAAGAGTAATAGGTTGAGGTACTCATTGAATTTATACAGAAAGTATAAAATTTAGACTGAACTTAGGGAATGTACAGGAAGGACTTGAAAGTGTACTTTGAAGGATATTCTCTATTGAGAAGAGTATCAGATGAGCAGGAGACCAAGATAGTATTATGCTTTGTGACAAAGAGGCCCAGCTATCAGAGAAGGCTCAGGAGAGAGCAGCAGAAAGTCAGATCAGATGAGGCATCTTGCGAGTAGAGTGGTTTGGAATTCAGATGTTAATTAAGAATTGACTAGGCCTTGAGCTTTGGAAGCAAATTCAAGCCAGGGTTCTCTCAGGAGGAGAATGCCAATACTGAAGAAAAAAATTAGGCCCTTTGGTGATATAACTTTGCCTCCTTCCCTCAATCTTAATGTGCAGACATTCAGATTGATAGCCAAATGATTTCTCTATGAAGGCAACTTAATTTTATATCTTTGATGTTGGAGGTATTCTAAAATGTCGCGTGATAAAAAGTGTGGCTGAGGCTTCATCTTACATGGTTAAGGCTGCATTTTATATGCTGGTATGTTTTGTGTTCTTCTGAGATGGAGATAAACAGAAGCTGAAAGAAAAAATATGTGTTTATGCATATATATAATGTATAAATGTATAATATGTATATATGCATATATATAATGTATAAATTTATGTATATATAATATACATATATATAATGTGTTAATTCTTTTTTGTTGAAATGAAGGTCTCTGTAGTTTGTAAAATGTTTCTCAAATAATTTTAAATTGTATTCTTAGTATTCTGAGAAAATGGCTGTTAAATGATCTCACTTAAAAATTAAGTGGTATAGGGATGCCTGGGTGACGCAGTTGGTTGAATGACTGCCTTCGGCTCAGGGCGTGATCCTGGAGTCCCGGGATCGAGTCCCACATCGGGCTCCCAGCTCCATGGGGAGTCTGCTTCGCTCTCTGACCTTCTCCTCGCTCATGCTCTCTCTCACTGTCTCTCTCTCTCGAATAAATAAATAAAATCTTTAAAAAAAAAAAAAAAATTAAGTGGTATAATATTGAAAATTTACTCCTTTTTATGTTTTTTATTCCACTTTCTCCTCATTTCAAGGCCTAGTAAATGACAAAGATTCAAAAGATTCCATGACAGAAGGAGAAAATCTTGAAGAGGATGAAGAAGAAGAAGAAGGAGGAGCTGAAACAGAAGAACAATCTGGAAATGAAAGTGAAGTAAATGAACCAGAAGAAGAGGTGATGACTTTTGTTTATAGGCAATAGGTACATCTGTACAAGAGTATCTTGATTATTTGAGCCAAAGTTTTCTTTAATTTGTAAAGTAAGATCTCCTCCTTAGTTTTATTATAGGAACTGTAACCAGTAGTATATGTCTGTTATAAAACCCCTGGAATTAAGGTGGGGTTTTTTTGTTTTTTTTTTAAGTAAGAAAATCATAGTATTTACCAGATCATAAGACATTTTTTTAGTAGGAACATTTTTTTGGAGTAGATTTTGCTGCTGCACTAATTAGATAAACAGAATCTAATAAATTAAACATCCTTAGTAGGTGTGTCATTGAAAAGTGACTCATTTTCCTGTATTTCTCATCTGAAGAGTTGGGATGTATTTTTTCTTTTTAAAAAGTAAAATAGAACTTTGAAAGTTGTATAATTTTTCACCATTGTTTACTTTTCCAATTGCAGTTGTAAATATCATACATGATACATGTGTGTTTGCTAAGTAGAAAAACACAGTGTTCAGTTGGCATTGCATGAGCCTTGTCTTCTTCTCAAGACCACCCTTCCCCATGGCTGCTCTCCAAGTATAGGGAAAACATTTTATTTTATTTTATTTTTTAAGAGATTTTATTTATTTGAGAGAGATAGAGTGAGAGCATGAAAGGGGAGAAGGTCAGAGGGAGAAGCAGACTCCCTACGGAGCTGGGAGCCCCATGTGGGACTCCATCCCCAGACTCCAGGACCACTGCCTGAGCCGAAGGCAGTAGATTAACCAACTGAGCCCCCCAGATGCTCAGGGAAAACATTTTAAAGAGAGAAAATAGGTTGATTCATAAGAGCAGTGTGAGATATTCTACAACTTCAGCTGAGAAAGGGCTACAGTGTACTCTTCAGAAAAATTGTGCTCTTTTATTCTTCTTGGTCCTCAGCTTGGTCCTTGGCTCCATATGGCCTTTCAGAGTTATTCCTAGCACCAAATAGCCAGAATATTTCCTCCTGAATATCAGCTGTGTAAATTAAAGATAACAGTAAAGGTGAAGTAAATGTTCTGCTAAAATTCTAATTTTCTGTAGTATAGCATTTATATAATTCAGCAGTAAGTGTAAGATTTAATTTATCATTATAGTAGTAGTAATATTTATATTACCATTTCTCATACCATGCTGTGAGGTAGGTGAGAAGATAAGGCACAGGTAGTTTAATATGCCCAAGATCTCACTAAGTGCTGAGCCAGTATTTGAATTCAGACAGTGTGACTTGTGCTCTGCTGCCCCCCTGCTTTCCTTAGCCAGCTTTTGTGGTCCATTCACTTCCAGAGTGCACAGATTATTATGTATAATAGGCATTAGGATGTGGAATTCTTGATCAGCATTTCAGTTTCAAAAGGTAATCTATTTTATTTTGCCTGAGTAATATAAAAATAAAGGGTAAGGATGAAAAGTTTATGCGTTTAATTTAGTTTAGCTTAATTTTTGAATAGGAAATATTTTCTAAGTGCTAAGAAATGATTACTTTTTTCAAGCAAATTTAATATCTCTTGCAAATTTGATTTTGAATTACAGACTTATGTTTAAAAAGGTTAATACATTTCGGGGCACCTGGGTGGCCCATTCCGTTGAGTGTCTGCCTGTGGCCTAGGTCATGGTCGTAGGGTGTTGGGATCAAGCTCCACGTTGGTCTCCCTGCTCAGCAGAGAGCCTGCTTCTCCCTCTCCCTCTGCCCCTCCCTCTGTCCCAGCTCGTGCTCTCTCTAACTTGCTTTCTCTCCAAAAAAAAAAAAAAAAAAGTTAATACATTTGAAAAAAGTAAATGCATTTCTTACATTCCCAGAATATTTCCATTTTAGAAGCGCTAAAAATCTCTATCTGTATAGTAAATTATAATACCGTCTTTGGATTTTTGGAATTAATTGTTATGTATACTGAAAAGGTTGTGACACATTTAAATCATTTTTTTTCCTAGGTGATATTTCTCATTCACATTATTTCTCAGCATAATGAGAAGAAGCTGGATTTAGTGTAGTCTTTTTTTTAAACTTACAGAACTGAGTGAGACTGAATTTTGTTGTTGGGAATGGAAGAATACACAGATATCGTGCAACTGTGTGCTTTTTTGTGTGTGTCCTTGTGCAGAATCACTCAGGTTATTTCCAGTCTTCTGTTTGAAAAGGAAATTTGGCTGATAGAAGAGGAGGTGGGGACATTGACAGGAGAGGATGGGAGAAGTGTGGGGATCAGAATGTCTACCTCCTTTGCTTAATAAGCAAGTGTGTCCTTGGGCAGGTCAATTAACTTACCCAAGCGTTGTTTTTGTCCTGTATAAAAATGGGGACATGAAAGCTTATCCTGCCTTCTTCAGAATTTTATAGAGCAAACAGAATGAGGTATGTCCGCACACCTTCCAAGCTGAGGTGCTTCATACACTGTAGTGCTTTATAAATTTTTGATGTTCTTGATTTCAGCTGCTAACCATGTTAAATTTGAACTACTTATTGACTTTCAGAGTTAGATGGGTATTAAAGAACTGCTGTGAGAAATTCAGTCTCAAAATAGTCAGGGAGGAGAAATACATAAAAGGTTCAGGAAGCTCATTCCTTCTGCAGCACAAGGAGGAGTTTCTACAAAGGATCTTTGTGTTACTAGATCAGTGGAAGATCGTGAGATGGGTTTTCAGCTACTGGTGTACATTAGTTTTCAGCTAATGCCAGCTGACTTTGCTCTGAGTTGTAGGCAGACTACATAAAGGCTGGAACTTGAGAATAATGAACAATTATACAGAAAGTTTTAAAATCTTAAAGCATTTAAAATAGAGATCCTTTTCAAAATGTTTTAATCTTCTAATGTAAAATAATTTCAGGAGGGTTCTGATAATGATGATGATGAAGGTGAGGAGGAAGAGGAAGAGAATACCGATTACCTTACAGACTCCAATAAAGAAAATGAAACTGATGAAGAAAATACTGTATGTATGGCTGAAAATTGGCTTTTGAAATCATGCCACATTCTCTTTATTATTTCAGTTTTAGCCACTCAAGTTGTGTTTCTTGTCATTATTGAAGAATATTCCTTTGGAAAATCACTTTCAGTTTGTTTTTCTAAATACTATATTAACACTTTTTTTTTTTTTTTAACATGAAGTAATGTTACATACTTTACTCACTCATTCTTTGAGTTATGTTGAACCAGCTTATCAATACAAAAGACTCTGCCATCCAAAACATGATCTTAAAATTTGTGGTCTGGTTTCTCATTTTGTTTTAATAAGGAGGTAATGATTAAGGGAGGTGGACTTAAGCACGTACCTTGTGTGGAAGATGAGGACTTCATTCAAGCTCTGGATAAAATGATGCTGGAAAATCTTCAGGTATGAATGGTTCCTCTACCCCAGAGTGTCTTCTTACTACAGAATATTGCGGCATGTTCCGTTCTGGTTGACACAAGGATCTCCACATCTAAACAAACATTTGCCTGCGCGGCAGCTGCTTCCTCACGTATACAGCTTGCACTTGCCAGTGCTTCTCGCATCCCACATCCTAATTTGAACATTTTTTTGAGATACACTGGGGGAAATGTAGTAAATATTACACTTAGAGTAATTTCATCGTACCAGTCACTGCCTTTTCTCTCTGAAGTCCTCTCTTTGTTTCTGAGACCTCTTTACTTAGAGTTTGCTTAGGATTCAAACCTTGCCAAAGATAAATATTTGGGGAAATTTAATATACCAAATTCTTAAGTTTGATTTAAAATTTGAATAACTTGTTTGTAAATATGTAGAGGAATATTGGTCATTTGGTGTTTGAAGAAATGTTTAACATATTCTTGACATTAATACACTGGACTTATAAAAAGCTCCATTTCCCAGTAATTTAGATTAATTGTGTTTTTCTATAATTAGAGGTCACATCCTGTGGACTGTTTCCTTCCACCCTCTTTATGGCTGTTGTTAAATCTGTTAGTGATTTGAGGAGAGTCCTTCTTCTGGGATAGGGTATGCAGGCCCCATGCTGTAGGCTCATTGGAAAACAGGAAGGGAGGAAGTGAAAATACTAGATACAGAGACAGGTGGCCCTAGAGGAGTTTTACTAGAAAGGGAGGAGAAATGGAGAGGTGACTAGAGGTAAAAGGGTTATTTTTGAGATGGAAGGTTTTGTAGTCTTTCTGTGCTGAGGGAGTAATCCTTAGGGAAGAAATACTGGATTTTACTTTTGTGGATGCTACCAAGTCTAAAAGCTCTGATAAAGTAAAAATTAGTGCTATAGGTTTTTAGTCCAGTTTGTTTCTTCCTATGTTGTTAAAGCTTCTTCATATATCTAGAAATATGAAGTCTTAAATTTATCTCGTTTAGGAGCACAAGTCATCAGATGATCATACTCCCTTTGAAGAGACAGATAATAAACAGTTTATTCTTTAAAAAAAAAAAGATTTTTATTTATTGATTTGAGAGAGAGAGAGATTGCACACAAGCAGGGGAGAGAGGCAGAGGGAGAAGCAGACTCCCCACTGAATTGGGACCTGATGTGGGGCTCAATCCCAGGACCTGGTGATCATGACCTGAGCTAAAGGCAGATGCCACCCAGGCACTGCAACAATCTATTTCTTAAAAAACTTTTCCTGGGGCGCCTGGGTGGCTCAGTGGGTTAGGGTCTCTGCCTTTGGCTCGGGTCATGATCTCGGGGTCCTGGGATTGAGGCCCGCATTGGGCTCTCTGCTCAGCAGGGAGTCTCCTTCCTCCTCTCTCTCTGCCTGTCTCTCTGCCTACTTGTGATCTCTCTCTGTCAAATAAATAAATAAAATCTTAAAAAAGAAAGCTTTTTCTGTCTTACCTAACTTTCCTATCTTACATAAGTCAATAACTGTTGACTCTGTTGTTCATTTGTTTAAGTATTTATTGAGTATGTCTGTGTGCCTAGCACTATGCAGTGGGCTTTTAGAAGGTAGTAAATAAAAACAGACCTAGTTCCTGCCCTCAGAGACTAAGTTTGATGGGGGAAGATACATGTTTAACAACTAAACAAATACATAATTTCAAATTGTGCCCAGTGCTGAGGAACTGAAAGAACAGAATGGCTTTTGTTGAGATAGGATAATCAAAGATCATGAATTTTAGATAAGACAGGCAGAAATGGAGCCTTCCAGGTGAAAAATTGGGAGAATATGGGGACAGTGTGTCAGAGGTCCTGAGGCAGAAGGTGATGTGTAATGTTTGAAAAACGAAAAGGAAGCCAGTATTACCAGAGTGTAGTCGGGTCTATGGGGAGGGTGGCTTGGTATGTGAATGGATATTTATGATGGGTTTTCTTTGGATGGCACAGTCGTGTATGAACCATAGGTTCATATGAAGGTTTAGGCTGGGATAAGAGGAAAAGCAAGGAGAGTGTCAGGAAGACTGATTAGAAGGCTGGTGATCCTGGTGACAGATGATGATCATTTGTCTAGAATAGTGGCAGGGCACAGGGAATGAAGTCTGGATCAAAAGTTGTTTAGGAAGAAGAATGAACCAGATTTATTTGGCACTTGATTAGATAGTGGTGGGGTCAAGGAGTCCAGGATAGCACAGGTTTTTTAGCTTAGGCCACTGGCTAGTTATCTCTGGTTGGAAATAAGGAGAAAGTGAGCAAAAGTTCCATTTGGCTATGTTAAGTTTGAGAAGCCTGTGAAATGCCAAAATGGAATTGTCAGATATCAGAAGAGAAACATAAGTGGAGTGGTTGTTAGAGCATACTTAAAGATGGAACAATAAATGAATCACCCACATATAAAGTTTGGAGAGAGGGGGTGCTTGGGTGGCTGTCGGTTCAGTGTCCAATTCTTGATCTCAGTTCAGGTCTTGATCTCAGGGTCATGAGTTCAAGCCCCACACTGGACTCCACATTGGGCATGGAATCTACTTTATTATTTATTTATTTATTTTTAAAGATTTTATTTATTTATTTGACACAGAGAGAGAGAGAGAGACCGCAACTAGGCAGAGAGGCAGGCAGAGATGGGGGCAGGGAAGCAGGCTCCCTGCTAAACAGAGAGCCTGATGTGGAGCTCGATCCCAGGATCCTGGGATCATGACCTGAGCCTAAAGGAGAGGCTTTAACCCACTGAGCCACCCAGGCGCCCCTGGAACCTACTTAAAAAAAAAAAAAAAGGTTTGGAGAGAGAGGAGGACAAGATTCCAGGTTGAGTCCTGAGGAGCCCCTAACATTTAGAAATAGAAAAGCTGATGGAGTCAAGATACAGTCTTTTGATAGGATCCAGTAATCATTGGTTATTGGGAGTTCGTGAAGAAACAAGCTAGAAGGATGGGAGGATGTGATCAGAGAGGAGGGAAGCTTGAATTTACATTTATGCGTATGTGTTTAGCCTACTGGAGAAAATTTAATCCCAAATTAAGCGCTAATTTTCAAACATTGTCAAATACCCAAAGCAAACAGCCACAGGGAGTTTTTTTTCTTTTGATAAAGTTGTCACAGGAAGACACAGTAGCGTAAAAGATACTGATTCTCCATAAATCAGGTCCTTAGATTTTGTGTAGTCATAATTCTGTCCCACTGGAAAGATTGGCAGGGGATGGGAATGATGGATTGGGGGAGGAGGTAGTTGGAGAAGAACAGGGAGATAGAGGCAGAATGGAATTAACAAAATTCTTTTTAAAAAAAAAAATATTTTATCTGGGGCGCCTGGGTGGCTCAGTAGGTTAAAAATATTTTATCTGTTTGAGAGAAAGTTTTTTTTTTTTTAATTTTATTTATTAGAGAGAAAGGGCTTGTTTTTAAGATTTAACAAAATTACTCTTAAATGTATCTGTAAGAATAAAATAGCTAGGAAACTTCTGGAAAGTAGGGGACGATACTCTATAAGAAAATAAAACATTTTAAAGACACAATAATTGGCACAGCAGTAAATAGATTAATGAAATAAGAGAGTCTAAAATAGACCTAAAACATGACAGCTTAGACTGTAAAGATAACATTGCAGATCAGTTGAGGGAAATGGATTATTCAGTGAATGGTCAATAAAAATAAAACTGAATTTCTATTTTATTTCCACAACAGAATTAATTGCAAATTTGTCAGGAATCTCAAAAAATGTTCAGACTATTGAGTACTGCATTAACACTTCACATTTATTCTTCATACAGTGCTGTCAGATACTGTTAATATTGCCATGCTGCAGTTAAGGCCATAAGCCTTGTGAGTGGTGTAGGCTGTTCTCAGCCACCTTGCTATTTTGCTTTCCATCACAGAATGCCATAAGAAATGACAAACCGGGCGGGAGGTGGGGGAATGGTGGGCTGCGTGGCGGGTGTGTGTGTGTGTGTGTGTGTGTGTGTGTATATGGTCTATATAACGCAGGGTTAATAGCTGTACTATAGCAGCAGATCCTGCAAGCCAATGAGAAAAAAAAAAAGAATGACCCAGGGTCTTTTTGTTGATTGAAAAAATAAGTGAAACCATGCTAAAGCTCACGATAATCAAAGGATAAGCAAATTAAGGGTGCCTGGGTGGCTCAGTTGGTTAAGCATCTGCCTTTGGCTCAGGTCATGATCCCAGGGTCCTGCGGTTGAGCCCCACATCAGGCTCC
Source organism: Neogale vison (assembly GCF_020171115.1). Lineage (NCBI taxonomy): Eukaryota > Metazoa > Chordata > Mammalia > Carnivora > Mustelidae > Neogale > Neogale vison. The sequence continues at coordinate 119,363,918 of NC_058102.1, read as the reverse complement.
CAGCCCAGTGGAGAGTCTGCTTCTCCCTCTTTACCTGCCTATTGCCTCCCCTGCTTGTGCTCTCTCTCTCTCACAAATAAATAAATAAAATCTTAAAAAATAATAATAATAATTAAATTAGGATGAGCCTTTTTATCAAATCACCAGATACTAAGATTTAAAAAATAATAATACCCATTGTGGTTAAGTGTTGGTAAACATCTGCATTTGGAATGTGTAAATCAGTCCAGCCTTTTTAGAGAGAAATTTAGTAAACCTATCAAATGGGGATGCCATTTGATATAAAAATTTACCCTTACTAATTGTCTCTCAAATGCGTGAAGTTAAATATGCAACGATGTCATATTGTAATAGAACAAGAGTCTAGGAGCCCCTGGATGGCTCAGTCGGTTAAGTGGCTGCCTTTGGCTCAGGTCATGATCTCAGGGTTCTGGTATCAGGCGCGTGTCTGTAGGTTGAGCTTCCTGCTCAGCTGGGAGTGTGCTTCTCCTTCTCCCTCTTCCCCAGCTTGTGTGCATGCTCACTTGCTCTCAAATAAATAAAATCTTTAAAGACAAAAAAAAAAAGGAAAGGAAAAAAGTCTAGATTATCAGTAGAGGACCAATTAAATAAATACGGGCATAGCCATGTAATTAGCTCTATATATACTCAACTAGAAAGATGCTCATGGAATCAAAAAGAAGAAAAACGCGTATAGAACAGTATGCACATTTGCACCTTGTAAATTTTTATGTTTATATTAGTATTTTCAAGAAAAATCTGAAAGAACATGCCCCATTGATACTGGTTTTGGCACCTTGGAGCAGGTAGAGGTGGTCGGTCGAGGGAGAGGTTTGTATGGATGGACACATTAGCTGATTCATTTCTGTATTTAAATAATTTACAAAGAGAATATGTTAATTTTATAATTAGAAAATGGTTAATTTATAAATCAAGGGTGATCTAACCTGATCCTTTCAAGTTTTAAGTAAAAAGTCTTTGTAAATCTTACAAACCTGGGAGAACTTCAAATTCTAACAAAGTGGAACTTAGAAATAACAAAATTTTACACCTTATTACCATTTTATTTTATTTGAAATCTCTTGGAAATAAGGAGCCTATATTGAAAGATCATTTAAATTATAGTAAAGCAATTTCAAAACCTTCATGGCCTTTTGAGCAATCCCTGCTTAGCTTTGAAGAATCACGTTCAGCTCTTTCCTCATTTGTGCTCCTTTCAGCAAATACGGAAAATTGTCTGCCGGTCCCTAAATGCACCATGTTTCATGTACTTGCTTTGCACCTATTCTTCCCCTTCCTAAATTCCTTCCAAATCCCCCAGACTGCTCTGCTACCATCTGCTTATAAGAAATCATATGAAGCCTTAAAGATACTTTCAAGTGTCCCATTTTTATTGTTTTTATGAAATCTCAGCATCCACCCACTCCCAACTGAGCTTATATATAGCCACTCTACACCCAACACAGGTTTATATGACTTGGATGAATTGTAATTAATTGATTTCTCTCTCTCAACAAGTTATGAGCTCTCTGAGGATAGAGACTATATTTTTAGTATTAGTACCTCAAAGCCTAATGCACAGTAAGTCTTCAGTGAAGGTTTGTTTAAATAATTGGTTGATGAAACTGGTGTAAATGTTAAAAACTTGGATGTTAACAAACATAAAGCTAATCCGAACATTAATAGATTTCATTCATTTTTAAACATTAATTGAGCACCTGCTAGAGGACACCAGGGAAAGAGTGTCCAGTGCTGAACCCCACCAGTCTCGTAGAGGATTCTAACAGAGGAGCAGGCACTTGTGACACATGGTAATTATGTAGGAAGATGTGTGGTTTGGCTGTGCATTTCAGGAGCAGGTAAAGTTAGGAGAACCTACAGCATTGTGTGTTTTGGCCTCAGGGGAGGCTACAGTGATAAACGGGAGCTGGTCACAGAAGTCTGCCAAGCCGGCTGTAAGAGCAGGGGCACGGGAGGGGCCAACTCCGTTTGGTTACCTTTCAGAAGGATTACTTTGGCTCCAGTGATTGGTGTGTTTTAGGGACTATGGCACTGAATGAATTGTTCACAATTATATTTACATATATCCATGTGTACCTTGGAGTACTTATATTTTTTCATTTCTGTCTTTAAGCAACGAAGTGGAGAATCTGTTAAAGTGCACCAACTAGATGTTGCTATTCCCTTGCATCTCAAAAGCCAGCTGAGGAAAGGGCCTCCACTCGGTGGTGGGGAGGGAGAGGCAGAGTCTGCAGACACAATGCCGTTTGTCATGTTAACAAGAAAAGGCAATAAACAGCAGGTAAGAAACTGTCCTCTGTGCATTCACAATTGATTGTTAGTTACTGAGTTTAACTAATAACTGTTTTGTAGGTTCTAAGTTATCTTTTGCCTATGAGGGGAGAGTTGGAAACATTTAAAGTACTCAGAGGTAGAAATAATTTTATTTTTTATATGTGTGGAAGACACATCTGACTTCTACTGAATGGATATGTTTTAAAAGAAAGGACATTTATTTATTTATTTATTTATGTATTTAAAAGATTTTTATTTATTTATTTGACAGAGAGAAATCACAAGTAGGCAGAGAGGCAGGCAGAGAGAGAGAGAGGAGGAAGCAGGCTCCCCGCTAAGCAGAGAGCCCGATGTGGGACTTGATTCCAGGACCCTGAGATCATGACCTGAGCCGAAGGCAGCAGCTTAACCCACTGAGCCACCCAGGCGCCCATAAAAGAAAGGACATTTAAATCTTAAATTCATATAGATTTGTTAGAATATATAAATACTTTGACTTTCAGGAGAAAGGTTTCATAAGTAAGCTCGGTGGGAAAGGAAAGGAGGATGATGACAGATACAGCTCAAGAAAATGTTCAGTTATTAAGATTTCTCTTGAAGGGGCACCTGGGTGGTTCAATGGGTTAAAGCCTCTGCCTTCAACTCAGGTCATGATCCCAGGGTCCTTGGATGGAGCCCCTGCATCGGCTCTCTGCTCAGCAGGGAGCCTGCTTCCTCTTTCTCTGCCTGTCTCTCTGCCTACTTGTGATCTCTGTCAAATAAATAAATTAAATCTTTTAAAAAAAAAAAAGATTTCTCTTGAAAATCATTGTTTTCTGACCTCTAATCCTTCTCCATTCTCCTTATACTGCTTCCTCCTTCTTTCCATTATCTTATAGACAGTCCTCAGAATCATTTCCCTGACTGCTAAACTATTACTTAAGGGATTCATACACAGATTCATTGTTCATCCATCAAATATTTATTGGTTATTGAGCATTTTCTAGATGCCAAATACCAAGTACTGAGACTTTGGTGATCTATAAGATAAAATCCCTGCCCTCATAAGTTCACATCCTGCCAAGGTTGATAGACAAATGTATTTGCAAAGAGTGCAGTGTGCTATGAAGAAAAAAAAGGTCAGCTCTCAGATACAACTCTAGGATATATATCCCATTACCAATTCTGTAAAAATTTTCTCACATTTTAACATTTCTGAAATCAAGTTGCCTCCTAGCATTGATTGTATCTTGTGATAATTGGCAGCATTTTTTCCTATTTTAGTGGTGTGTAAAATAATGGAGCATCTTAAAATTAGGGAACATTATGTTCTATGAAATACGGTAGCTACCACAACTTACTATAGATAAGTCTATAATATAGACTTATAATTATAGACTCTGTAATAAGTCTGTTATAGATAAGTCTAATAACCTGGCTTCTGTATTCATTCAAACAGTCATGTAACAGGTAATTTGTTGTTCGCTCTGTATGTACCAGGCACTGTCCCACGTGCAGAATGTACAGCAATCACCAGAGTCCCTCCTCTGGGCAGGAGGGGGTGGGGGCATGGGGTGGGGCTTTGGGAGGGTTGAGGAGAGGGGAATTTTCATTCCAGTGCTGGGAGGCAGACAGTGAAGAAACACACAAGGTGAGGTTGAGGGAAATCCTATGAAGGAAAATAAAGCAAGATAGAGGCTAGAGAGAGACAGGTGGGGAGAGGGGGAGGGAGCCTACTGTGCTGAAGTGGATGGTCTGCAAGATCTCTAATAAGATGTCATCTGTGACGGAAGGGATAGTCTATTCCCTCCTCACCAGTACAGCCATCAAGAGATAGTGCTCAAATTAATTTTTTACCTTTGCTTTTGTCGGGTAATCTTATGTACTCAGGGGATCAGAGTTGTCCAGTATTTTGCTGTACTGCAAGTAAATCTTCCAGTATACAAAACTTGAGATACAAAACTTGTACAACAATTAGAACCCTGGAAAGGAGGGCCAGAGAAGGCTTCACATCATGTTGTATGTCAGCAGTTAACTTTGGCTCAGGCTCAGAGCACTGCTGTGTCTTCCAACACTGCCTTCATAATTCTTTTCCAGTCATGGCCTTTCCTCCCTCCTGGCCTCTGGGGTTGTTGTGCATTTAGGGGAGCTCTGCCTTCACCCACCCTCAGGCCAGGTTTGAACTCTGGCAATCCCCCCCCCCCATCCTCCACTCAGTCCCTAGAAAAGTAAGGGTTTTTTCTAACCAAGACCCTAAATTTGGTGTTGAATCAAGATTTTTGCAAAACTGCCCTCAGAGCACCTGAAACTCCTAGTTCATCATGGTTCCTAGGATTCTCAAAGCCCAGAGTTTCTGCTTTTCTTTCCTAGGGACTACTACGTTCTCTGAGGCTCACTATTCTATTTCAGTCATTACATTTTAGGTCTGCTTCATTCTCTGTTTTCTTTAAAAACTCTTAGCTCCTCCCCTACCCCATACCAGATTTTCTGGGTCCAAAAGAGAGGGGTTTTTTTGTTGTTTTTGTTGGTTTTTTTTTTTTTTTTTTTTTTTTTTTTTACACTGTGAAGGGCAGTACTTGGCAACTTCAGTTAGATGTGCCTTGGTTCCCATTCCAGTGCAGCTCCTGAACATTTGTATTACTGGCATACTTCTTGAAACATTTTTCTTAATCTTTTTTTTTTTTTAAAGATTTATTTATTTGAGAGAGAGTATGAGCTGAGGGGTGGGGGCAGAGGGATAAGCAGACTCCCCATTGAGTGGGGAGCCCTACCACATGGGGCTCAATCCCAGTATCCTGAGATCATGACCAGAGCTGAAGTCAGATGCCTAATCGACTGAGCCACCCAGGTGGCCCAGATCATTTTTCTTATCTAAAAGGGGGCTTAAGAACATCTTTCTGTGAAGATCAAATTGCACAAAATTTAAATAATCCGTTTCCTTCATTTGTCCCTCCCTTTTTTGAGGGACATGTAGAAAATCCTTTTAACCTCGTCAATTCATAGATACCATTTGACCTTTTAAGAACATGCAGGCATAAATTAAACCACAGCTAAGAAACTTCTAAGCTTTGAAAAATAAATTCTTTTCAGCAGTCCTAAATTCTAAATAGTATCGATGGAAGTAAAACTTGCTTATTTTTTAGAAGGAATATTTTTGGTTTAAAGTAGATAGATTATATACTGTATAACCCATATAATTTTATAAAATGAGGAGTGGAAATTTTTATTTCTTAAAATGTGAAATTTTAATTTTTAAGGAAACATTTTTATTGAACTTTACTAAAAATATATTAGCAAGATGAAGTGAGAGCTCAGAGTACTTGGTTAATAAGTAAATTTTCAACTCAAACTTTATTTGGAATTTTGGAAAATGTTCAGTTTTAGGAACATTATTTGAAGAAACATCACTGGTATTTTGTGGTCTGAAAAAGAAAGTTACTTTGTTCTGATTTTTATTTCTTTATTTAACTTTTGGGTGTTGGCCCTTCTTGTGTTAACGGTTTTTCTAGAAATGTGAAATGTTTTGCCTTATAGGAATCTTTAGTTCTTAAGTGAATGATCTCTTTGTGTACCAGATTTCTGCTGAGAAATAACTTTCTTCTGTAGTCATTAGGAAAATAAAAGGTACTGATGAAATGAGTAGTTGAAAAGAGGATAATGCTATTCATAATTTATTTTTCTAGATTTAAACATTTATAAATTAGAATAGTGAATTGAAATAAGATGTTTTGGCTATTAAAATAGAAGTTTTAATAGAACCATTATATAATGTTTTAAAGAACTTTTTTGACTGCTCTAAACAAATGTACAGTATATTTTTTATATATAATATTTGTAAACAACCCATTTTTTTGCAGTTAATATTTATAAGGAGTCATCATTTGTTTTATATATCTTTTGACTATAGCAATTGATACTTGGGATTATGTGTGTATATTTCAGTTTCAGCTGCAGTTATGAAATAGCTTTAAAATACAGCCTAAGTCACCTTTATTGCAATTATTGCATTCCAGAAAATGTAGTTTAAAAAACTTTCGTCTTGGGACGCCTGGGTGGCTCAGTTGGTTGGATGACTGCCTTCGGCTCAGGGCGTGATCCTGGAGTCCCGGGATCGAGTCCCGCATCAGGCTCCCAGCTCCATGGGGAGTCTGCTTCGCTCTCTGACCTTCTCCTCGCTCGTGCTCTCTCTCACTGTCTCTCTCTCTCAAATAAATAAATAAAATCTTTAAAAAAAAAAAAACAACTTTCGTCTTTTTGTCATCTAATTTGCTATAAAGTAGTAACTTTCTTTTAAAAATGTTTTGGCAGCTTTACAGTAAAGTCAGTTGGTGATGGTGGCATCAGGAAATTGGTCTCTTGTGCTCTCTGTATTTATTACTCTCTTTTATATCCTTTTTAAGGACTTCAGAACATTTTCTTTTGTAGAACTTATCTCAAGTCAGTCTTATAAATGAATAGAAGCCTATATTTTTCATATTTTTAATCAAATCATTATGAAATTTCTTTTATAATGTTTTATTAGTGTGGTAAGTACCATCATTATTCATCTCTTTAGTACTGAATTGTGAAGGACAGTTTAAATGTTATCAGAAACCCAGAAAGGGGAAAAAAACAGCCACCCTGTTTTCTCTCTTAGTGTTTTAATGTGGTAACAGATGGAAGCATCTTTGAATTGCAGTTTGTGATTTCAAGAAATTATCTGTCTGCCTTTCTTATTGGGCCACTTTGCCCAATGTGTTTACATATATCTACACATGTTTAAAACCAGTTTATAAAGCTATTAAGGAAAAGCAGCTAGCTGAATAAGTAAGAGCATTGTAATATTAGAGTCTGTAATTTACTTTGAGAAACTCAGATTTTCACTTTTTTTTTTTTTAATATTTTATTTGACAGAGATCATAAGTAGGCAGAGACAGGCAGAGAGAGAGGGGAGGAAGCAGGCTCCCTGCTGAGCAGAGAACCCTATGAGGGGCTAGATCCCAGAACTCTGGGATCATGACCCGAGCTGAAGGCAGAAGCTTTAACCCACTGAGCCACCCAGGTGTCCCTCACCTTTCTTTATCCTTATCTCAAATAAGGCATTTTACTTGATACTAGGAACAAAGAGTGACTTAAAATTTAGTTGTGATTCTTGAAACCTAATAGGTTTCTTATATTTCACTGTGACAATACTCAGCATTGCCCAGATTTCTTACTTATAATTAAAATAAGAAAGTAATTGTAGTGATAACAGTAATACCTAAAACATACTGAATTCTTACTTTATTTCAGACATTGTTCTTTTATGTGTAAGTATATCTTTAAAACTAATGTATTAATGTACATAGCTCTGTCTTTATTGATTTATACTGGCAGGTCAAATTCTATTTAGAGTATTTGTATCTCTGATATATCTGCTAACCAGATTTCACAATTGTTAAGAGAAGATTGAAAAATTGCTTTAAGTCATCATGCTGGAAATTGTCCTCATTCTTGTGGTCTTCCTGGAATTTGACATATCTGCTTCTGCTGTTGTAATAATTTGGCCCACCTCTGTTTGCAGTGTCTGGATTGTTTTGTTGTTATTTTGTTTTTTGTTTGTTTGTTTGTTTTTTTACACTTTATTTTTTTAAGGTTTTATTTATTTGAGAGAGAGAATGAGCAAGTGAGAGAGAGAGAGAGGACACAAGCAGGGTGAAAGAGTCAAGAAGACTCATCGCTGAGCAGGAAGCCTGATGCTGGGCTCTATCCCAGGATCCTGGGATTATGACCTGAGCCAAAGGCATACATTTAACCAGCTGAACCTTCCAGTAGCCCCTGTAGTGTCGGTTTTAATCAGCTTTTCTCTACCAGTAGTATAGTACCTGGATTTGGGAATATAGGTGAAACAGAATGCTTTCTTCATGCATAGTGCTGGAAATTTAAAATTTCATTTTGAATTAATGCAACATCTCAGTAATTCTGCTTAGGAAGAGTAAATTTATTATGAGGTTTTTGTTTCATCTATTAAATAACATGTAAAGAGTCTGGCAGAAAGGTTATTTTAAGCTGAACTTTTTCATTAACTTATTTTTTGTTCATCTTCTTGATTTGTGAAAAATAAAAGATTTATTAACAGGAATGATGACCATTTTATTTTAACTTTGTTTCAGTTGTTTTTGTTAGTGGAAATAAGACACAGTTGGGGCAAGTCCCATCTGATGCAGACACATTCCTGATGTAGACTACTACACAGGCCTCAGGACAGTAGACAGAAGTAGTTAAGGTCTTCAGTTTCTACTTGGTGGTTGTCAGTGTCATTCTGCTAAGAAAGTGATGTTTTTAGTTGACATGTGATTTTATTTTTCTGCAGTTTTGGTTTCAGCTGTATAGTGACTAATGAGGGTGACTATTATTCTGAACTTTGTTATTTTGATTAATAACCTTTGTTATTAATAGGTAATATTTATGGAGAACCTACTGTGTCCTAGGCACTGTACATATTTATCTTACTTAATTCTTATAGCACCCTAAAAGATAGTCTTGATATCATTTTATAGCTGAGAGAAAGAGTGTTCTTAAGTGATTTGCCGAATTGTACTAATATAGAGTAGGCCTGAGCTGTGAACCTCATCTGTTTGACCACAAAAATCCATGGTCTTCTTTGCAGCACTGCCTGGCAAGTGTATATTTCATGAAAGCACTGATTGTAATGTGGAACCGAAAGGAAGTTTGGGGGAGGAGCAGGAAAAACACAGAGTCATAATTGTGGATGAAGGAGAAAATGGACTCTCATCAGACCATAAACAGTCCACAGCTAGCCGTTTTTAAAGGAGATGTAGAGGATGTGTAAATGCTTTTTCTTTTAATTGAAGTATAGTTGACAAGAGGAAGTACTTTTTAAAATGCTATGTTCAGGATCATAAGAACAAGGAAGGGTAATCCCACCGTTTGTGGGAGGTTTGGGGCCAGGCAGGCAGAGGTGGGAACGAACCAACCATTCACTTTTGCTTTTATCAACAAGAAAGATTTCATCCTGGAAGTTGGTAAGTTGAAGATCGGGTAAAATTAGATAGTGTTGAAAGGGATAATTTATGTACTTTAAATGAGTCCCAGTCTTTAGTTAAAAACCAATTATATCCTCAAAGACTGAAATAACTTCTATAAGTAATTGTAGAGCAGTTGTCGTTAAACTTAGAAGGTCGTTCCTATTGAGTCGAAAGTTCCTAATGGGCAAATAATTTCCTTGTTCAAAGAGCAAGGGAAAAATACATTCTGAAAACTGTACAATCCAGTAAACTTATATCACCTTTTAGCAGAATTCTAGATTGAATTTTGAAACAGATGATTTTAGTCATGAGGAAAATAAAAATTAAAACCAAAGTAAAAATGCCACTGTATACTCACTAGAATGGCTAAAATTAAAAAGATAGGCCATCCCAAGTATTGGCAAGGGTGTGGAGGAACCAGAACTCTCTTACACTGCTAGTGGAATGTAAAGTGGTACAAATACCTCAGAGAATATTTTTGTAGTTTCTTAAAAAGTAAAACACACCACAGGGTGCCTAGGTGGCTCAGTTGGTAAAGCATTTGACTCTTGATTTCAGGGTCATGAGTTCAAGCCCCACTTTGGGTATAGAGCTTACTTGAAAAAAATTAGAAAATACACCAGCTAGTCCCAGCTTTTCTTTACTAGCATTTTGTATTTAAGAAAACTGGAGACCTGTGTCCACACAAACATTTGTAAATGTGTTTGTAATAACCCAAAATAGGAGGCTCAGGTGCTGTCAACAAGTAAGCAGATAAGCAGATTGCAGTATGTTCATATAAAGAAGTACTGCTCTTCGATAAAAAGGAACAAACTATTCATGCTTGCAGCAACACGGATGCATCTCAGAATCATTGTGGGAATTAAAAGAGGCTGGACAAAATGAAATACATGTTGTATGATTCAACTTACATAAAATTTTAAAAAGTTCAAACTAATCAGTAGTGACAGAAATAGCAGTTGCCTGGGGTTGGGGTAGAGGAAAAGATGGGTTACAGAGGGACAGGGAGTCTTTGGAGGTAATGGACATGCTCATTATCTTGATTGCAGTGAGGTTTTCTTGATTGAATGTGTATGTGTTTTTTTCTTTAAAAGATGGTTTTGAACTCATAAAATAGAAAGGGGTAGTTTCAGAAAGTCTATCCTTGACCACTAAGAGTACATTAAGTCAAACTAATCTCATTGGGAAGAATGGGTAAAGTCTGCTAGGCTGGTAGCCAAATGGACTACCTTAAATATATTTGTATTTTGAAATAGGAGATACTTGGTTATCTACTGTGATAAAAATGAAATGCAGTCAGTTGGGTTTGTAGATGTTTCTTTATATTTTTCATCTTTATATTTCACCTTCATATTTATATCACTACCCACTTTATATTTTTCACCTTAGTGTATCTGGCCTGGTGCATTTAGTGTTCTGGGTATTATATTTTAAGAGGAATGTTAACTGACTCAAGTGCATTATATAAAAGTGAGTATCAAGAGAGGACATATGAGATAATATGAAGAACCAGATTGTCTGATCAGATTCACATGAGTCAGAGACTTAAACAGTGTTAAGCTTTACTAATTCAAGGATATAAGCATTCAAAATGGCATAGACCCAGCAGAGAGAGGATCCTGAGCACAGGTCTTTATGTCCTTTCTTTCCTCATCAGGCATGCCATTGACCCAGAGTATTTGAGAAGTTCTCTTAACTAAGGTGTGCACATTATCCACAGCAGAGCGAATTTCCTTTTTGTGTTCAGATAGTTATGTAACTTACTCAACAATTTCCAGGGAGCTCTTAAACTCATAGCTTCTGTCTAGGTTTGTATACATTGCAGAATCCTAACCAGAGACATCCTGCTAAAAACAAAAACATTTCATAGATAAGGACTCTCCTGTAACAGAGAAATAGATCTTACAGGGTAGTTTCTTAACTCTTCCTGTAGTCTATCTTTAGAAGTAAGAAGGTGTGTCAATACTAAAGATGGCGTAGATTTGTTTGTGGTATGGTCCGGGAGGCTGGAACTGGTTCCAATTTTAGTATATGTGCTGCCGAAGCGAGCACTGGAACTGGTTCCAGAGGATAGAAATAAAAAGGATGCAGGTTATAGGTTGCATAAAAAGCCTTTTTGACAATTACCCATACATAATAAGGTCTTTTTGATGGAAGCTGATACCCTGTTGCTAGATGAGTGTTTCTAAACAATGCGGGCAAGAGGAGCTTCTGCTTTTCTTGAGGTTGAACTTGATAGTCTTCCACTTCCTAGCCAACCTGAGTGGGTTTGTCTCTAGAAGATTAAGACTATTAATCTGTTTTATGTTCTTGGATGATACTGTCTTTATTGACTTAGAGGAAAGACATTATTTTTTCTAAATTTGTTTAATTCTACTTAGCATTTTATTTGAAATCATTTTTCTTCAATTTTCTCAAGCCATTTGTTTTTCTTTGTTATTTTTTTCTCAGTTTAAGATCCTTAATGTACCCATGTCTTCCCAACTTGCTGCAAATCACTGGAACCAGCAACAGGCAGAACAAGAAGAAAGGATGAGAATGAAAAAGCTCACTTTAGATATCAATGAGCGGCAAGAGCAAGAAGATTATCAAGGTAAATAATCCTTTATAGGACAGAAGTGGGAAAGTTTTATGCTTTTTGGGCTTTTTAAATATAGAATATCAGGGGGATTTTTACACTCTTCTCTTTGTAAATATTAAGCTATGTAAATATTTGTCATCTTTGTAAATATTAAGCTTAAGAAATTGCTTTTATATTCCATTTCTTTCTTCACTTACTTGCAAAATAACAATGTCATTTTCAGCATATTCTGCCAGCTCCATAATTCAGGTTAGATTCTGTACTCTTTAGAGCTATGTTTGCAACTGAGATGATAATCGCTTTTTAATTGCCTCATGTTGCCAGTCATCTGTGAGCAATTAATTCAGTACATATTTATTATCTCATTTGTCTGGGAATCCTATCTCGAGGACCCCATGCTTCTTCAGATTTGAAGGTATACTCAAATTAAGATTCTGGTTTTGTGCCGATGTACCCAACACTCTTCAACTAACTGGATCTCATGTATAGACTCCACGAACCTCATTAGCCAGCCTCTTGGCATTTCTCTGGCACCCAGATTTTAGAGCCACAGCATGACTGTTTATTATATAGCACTGTATTGACAGACTGCTTTCTGTGCAAGATAGATTGTTAAGTAAATAAATATTTGGTTTTCTATCTTCGAATCGTTCTAGAATCTCTTCTGGTAGATGATACCCAACATTTTTAAACAGTCAGTAGTAATGGCTAACATTCAGCAGAAGTGCCTACTACGGGCTGGGCACTGACTTCTGTACTTTTACAAAGCACATAAGCCTCACCACAATTCCAGGAGATAAGTGCTTATTATTACCTGCATTGACATTTAGGGAAATGAACCGGAAGTCTCGTAGCTAGTAAGTACCAGAGCTGGGATTTGAATGAATATTGTCTGGCTCCAGATGCTATGTTTGTAGCTATTGAACTAGACTGCTTCTTATACTGCTTTACCGCCTCACACTTATGTAGTGGCCAGATTGACAGTATGGGGAATATTGGATAGTAAATGCTTAAGAGAGTGTCGCCTCTCTCGGTGTGCTCTTTCAGAACTTCTTAATCATTGTAGTCTGTGTGATGGTTATTTTTCTTTAATCACCTACCTGACAGAACTAAAAAACTTGATCTCCTAGAGTTTTATTTGCTTCATGGAGGGGAGTGCATTTACCACAGTTGACCACTTTTTCTGTTTTACTCCTGTGTACAGAAATGCTGCAGTCTCTTGCCCAGCGCCCAGCTCCAGCAAACACCAATCGGGAGCGGCGGCCTCGTTACCAACATCCAAAGGGAGCACCTAATGCGGATCTAATCTTTAAGACTGGTGGGAGGTAAGACGGTCTCTCCTTTTTTTCCTCCTTTAGTTACTTGTTTTTCATGATGTCTGTATGAATAAATTAGATAGTTTTGGATTATACTTAATGATAGAGGCCTAATTTTTAGCAAAATAGAAAAGTCTTTGAGTTGTAGATATTTGAGAAAAGAAAACATCTATGAAATAATTACAGTTTTTTGGTTTTTTAATTTCAGCCACATTGATCTTGGCTTTCACTCTGTGAGTGGACTTTTTTGGATTCTTTAATTTTCACTTCTGCATTCACAGAGATGACTAGTTATAGATGAGTTTGAGAGAAATCACACTTTTCTGTTAGGTTTTTTAGGCCAGTGTAGGGTCATATTAACAAAAACTCAAAACCTATTTCCTAGACTTTAAATCCTGCAGGTTGAGTTTGTTTTGAGGTGTTTATTTGTTTGTTTTTAATTATAGAATGTTCTGCTGGGATCCATGCCAGTTCTGCTTAAACTTGAGTTGCTTAAAGTGAAATAATTATAATTACATAAGGAATTTCACATAGAAGATTGTCAATAAAACCTTATTCATCTTCTTTTAAGGGAGAAAATTAAGTTTTTCTGGGATCTGATCTAAGGACCCATACCATTAACTCAATTTTCTGTCTTATGGTCAGGTTATAATCAAAGATAACATTGGCCATGCTGCTCTTACTGATCTCCTTCAGGGTATTGGTGTTTTAGCCTAAGGACAGACGATAGGCCCAGGATGTCACCTTGCTGTCGGCAGCAGGCAAGGTGGGTATGGGAGGGAGTGTGCTAGGGATAGGGAGCAGAATAGTTCATTACTGTGACAGCAGTGCTGGGGAAGTGTAAGTCTCTGTCTTGTACGCACACTATGTTTGTGTGTACCTGATACATTTTTCTTTGACCTATATGCTGAGACCTATATGCTAGTCAGATTATGGGTTAGCACTTTGGTTTGTCATGACAGATTTGGGGTCTGTTTTTAACATCTAGTGAGTGTAATGTTTTTAGAAATCCAAGCTAGGACTGATGTACAAATCCATCTAATGAGGTGCAAGATATTAGGTTATTTTTAATTATCCAAGCTTCATTAAAGTCCTTTAATAAAACCTTTTATTGCCACTAAAACGTAGAAGCTAGGTAGTTTTAACAAGCCATGAAAATTTTCGTTTTCTCCGTTTTACATTTTCTTACAGAGCTTTGAATATATATCAGTGTTCTTGATACTGCCTGTTTCTCTTGTCTCCTGGTTGGCAAACAGATCTATTAGAATATTTTTATCTTGATGTTTCCCACCAACTTCATGTTTACATATTATAGCTTCACATCTCTGAATGGCAAGATTTCTATGAATACCTAATCCCTTCTTGAATTACGTAATGCAAGTATAGTGCATTTTCCTAGTTTTTCCCAATTTTTAAATGTTTGGGTGGATTTAAGAATCAGTAACTATGACATTTGATACATATTTGATACTTGCGGTACGATTTGCCCCCCTCAGCTTTCACTCCTTCTGCACTTACCATGGGTTTAGTCCTACACTATGGCAAATTAAGAAGTACAAAAAGACAAAGTCTTTATGCTTAAGCTTATAGTCCAGTGGGAAAACTAAGTGTAGGTATTTGAAAGAGCTGATTTTGTCCAAGTCATTTAATTATTTAAACAGTCATTAAAAGTTTATTAAGTACCAGGGATTTCTTAAGCAATAGGAAAAAAAATATGGGAAAACAGACGTGTAAATTTATATATGCTGATAGATGTGTAATAGATGAACACAAAGGTATGCCTTTTAGCTACCAGTTATTCAGTTGTTTATCAGAATTCTCTTTGTTAACTTGTATTTTTGTTCCCTCCCTCCAGCCCCTAGTTAACCAAACTTGGAAGGATTGGCCATGTGCTCTTTCTTCCTCACCTTTCACTGGTCTGGCTGACTGTAGTCTACTGCCCCCTCACCCCAGCCCCCAGCCACCTCCCAGTGTTTCATCCTGTTTCTTTCAGGCTGCCTCAGCAGCACTCAGCACTTGGGCCCTCTTTTTCTTGACATACTCTCTTCCCTGGGCTTCTGTAGCTGTCCAGTCTTCCGGTCTTTCTTTTCCCTCCTTGACTGCTTCTACCTGTCTCCTGATTCCTTTATGGGCTTGCTTCTGCCTGGAGACGCTCATGTCACTCAGGGTCACTCCTAGACCCTCCTCTCTTATCCCTGTACTCTCTGTGGGAGGTGTCCTTCCCTCCTGTGGCAAAGTTTCCATCCATAGCTATGGCTCAGGTCACAGGTTTCAGTTTCTGACTGTAGGTCTTCCTGTCTTCTAAACAACCACCTAGGAGGTATGTCCCTTGTCCTCAGGTCTCTCTCCTCTGTTTTCTGGCTCAGTGAGCAGAGGCACTGCTGGGCCAGTTGTCCACACTAGAAAAGGAGGTTTAAGTTTGGACTATTCTCCATGTCTAATTAATTAACAGTTCCTTTGATTCTACTACTGAATACCTCTCACACTTGCCTATTGTATTCTACCTCTGCTGCAGACACCCTAGATCAGGCTGCTGTCTCTTCTTCTTCTTTCTTCTTCTTCTTCTTCCTTTTTTTAAAAAGATTTATTTATTTGACAGAGAGACATCACAGGAAGGCAGAGAGGCAGGCAGAGAGAGAGGGGGAAGCAAGCTCCCCGCTGAGCAGAGAGCCTGATGAGGGACTCAATCTCAGGACCCTGAGATCATGACCTGAGCCGAAGGCAGAGGCTTAACCCTCTGAGCCTGAGCCACCCAGGGGCCCCAGCTGCTATCACTTCTTACTGGATTGCTGCCAGCAGCCCCCTGATTACTTCTCAGTCTCCAATATCAACCCCTTCTAATTCATTCTCTTTGCTGTACTCACTTTGTTCTTTCTAAATTTGCCCATCTGCTGTCTGAGTAGGTGAACTCTTCTACTTAAAACCTTTGGTGGCTCCTCATGGCTTGTAGGATAAAGTCCAAACTCCTAAACTTATTAACAAAGGCCCTGCATTATTGTGTGTGTGTGGGGGGGGCGTTTGTACTTACCTTATTGACTTTATCTCTTTCTCTTCCTCTACTCCCAACCAAGCTGGCCTTTTAAGTCCTTCTAGTTATGTTTTCTGTTTGGAACTTTCTCTTGTTTTCCTCTGGAAATCTCCTGTTCTTCCTTCACATCTTACCTGATAGTCTCAAGTCTGACGTAAGTTGGTGCATATATGCTGCCCTGTATTTCCACAGACTTTGTCCTGTGTAATCACCTACTAACTTGTCTTTATATTCCCCATGAGACTGAAGATTTAGGACAGAAGTGAAGTCTTACCTTGTTTTCTGTTATAAATCCTCCATGGCTGTTGGGCCTAGCACATAGTAGATGCTCAGTTAATATTTGTTGACTGGACAGAGAAACGTGGAAAAATCTGTATTTAGTCATTTAATAAACTTTTTCCCTAAGCTCTGTCCCCTAGCCCTTTCCTCATTTCCTGATTTTGTGAAAGTCCAATTCTTGAGTTACCATCTCTTCCTGTTTTAAAATCTCTTCTTAAAGTCATAACTCAAGAAAAAATGCTAACTTACCCATCATTCTTAAAAATGGCTTTCTGTAAAATATTACGGTGGTCTTATAATACACTAGTCTTATAATAAAGGCACAAATGAGCATGGGAGAAGAGCAAGCAATCATGCAAACATAAGCTTTTGACCAAATGTTCTTTGCCATTTTTTAAAACATAAATTTTAAGGAAGAAATGTAGTCATTTGAAGGAACATAACTGGTGGGGTGGAGTCTCCTGGTGGTTTGGCACCTCTTTATTTATTTTCTATTTTTAACACTGGGCCAGACAGTAGAAAGATGTGTATCTAGAGCAGTGGTTCCTCAGATCCCTTAGGAAGAATGTGCTGTGAGATGAATTCCTAAACAGAGGAGGGGGAAGAGAACTTGAGTCAGGTCTGAGAAACTGTTTTCAACTTGTCTCTTAACTTGGCTACCATTTATTTAAAAAAAATTAGTTATTAATATTGTCCATGTTATATGGCAGATAAGGAGAAATTCATTTGGACACTGGTTATTAAAGCAGATTTTGATAGGTTCCCAGGCATTAATTATAATGATTTAAAATTTTTCTAATAAAAAGTGATCCTTAAAATAGGCTTGAATTAAAATTACAGCCCTTCTCACTGGGCAGTGATACCCTAACAAAGGATAGGCATTTGCTTATAATGCATTAAAATTGTAATAATGTTCTAGTAAAACAGTTAACCAGTACAGAAAAGGTTGTTTTCCACTCTGCCAGTGTTGAAAATACTGTGAAACTTCACATCTTTGGCAAGTATTAGTGCTGATACAGTTTTTGTGCTAAACTTCATATGAATTAAACCAGTGCTCCTTAAACTTTAAAATACATATACATATAATTATATATATATGGTTTTATTTTTTGTTTTTTTGTGGGTTTTTTTGTGTTTTTTTAGAGAGCGTACCCACATGAGCAGGGGTGGGGAGTGGGAGAGAGAATCCCAAGTGGGCTCCACATCCAGCATGGAGCCCAGTGCAGGCTGATCTCATGGCTCTGAGATCCTGACCTGAGCCAAAATCAAAAGTCAGTCACTCTGCCAACTGAGCCACCCAGGTGCCCCTAAATATGTATTTTAATTTTTGTGGCTTTTATTAAACTGCTAGTTTTCACTCATTTCTAACATCTCTCAGGTGATGTCAAAGCTGCTGAAATACAAATGACATTCCAAGTAGAGTGTTATACTTTAGGACTTCTTTTAATCCATCTTAAAGATATGTGCTTTTGTTTGTTTGTTTAAGATTTTATTTATTTGCAAGAGAGAGCAAGCAAGTGAGTACAAGCAGGGTGAGTCAAGCCCAGAGGGAGAAGCAGACTTCCCACTGAGCAGGGAGCCCAGTGTGGGACTCCGTCCCAGGACCCTGGGTTCATGACCTGAGCGGAACACAGATGCTTAACCAATTAAGTGACTCCAGCACCTGAGATGTGCATTTTTTATTAGAAATTTTCTTATGTCCTTATTATAAAATTAAATAAATGATACTTTTGTTTTAAAATAGAGTCCCTTATTGAATAGTTTATCTAAAAAGTATATTGTATTTTTTGAGCTCTTAAATTTTTAAATCTCTCAAAATGATTGTTTGCCTATAAAGCAGTCAAATGACAATCTATACTATATTCAGGGATATATTTATCTTATCGAAGACTGGGCATTTTGGGGGGCACCTAGGTGGCTCAGTGGGTTAAGCCTCTGCCTTGGGCTTACTTAGGTCATGATAGGGGCCTTGGGATCGAGCCCTGCATCTGGCTCTCTGCTCAGCAGGGAGCCTGCTTCCCTTCCTCCCTCTCTGCCTGCCTCTCTGCCTACTTGATCTCTCTCTGTCAAATAAATAAATAAAGTCTTAAAAAAAAAAAGACTGGACATTTTTTCCCATCATTTATTGTATTTATTTAAAATATTCTATTTTAGACCATTTGACTTGACTTCAGGAGAGACACTCTCTCAGGGAGTACTTGTGTTATTGACCTTGTTCCATTCAGTTCAGTCCTGTAACAGATATATCGAGCTGAAGATACACTTCGCCATATTCACATCTTATTCTTTGAAATCTTTTTCTTGCTCATATAAGCTTCTCTGTGAGCAGTGAACTGTTAGTGCTGCCAGAGGACACAGCGCCCACTAGGTGATGGTGGCCAACTCCTCATCTTGGTGCCAGGCGTCTGCAGGCATGCCTCCTCCTGACACCTGTGGGTGGGGGGAGTCTGTTCAGGGTCCCCCCTCAGCTCCCTCAGCACTGCTGATCCCTGCACCTCCATCTTCACCTGGCATTCCCCCTCTGAGTGCATCTGTATCCAAATTTCCCCTCCTTAGAAAGTCACACTGGGGGCGCCTGGGTGGCTCAGTTGGTTAAGCGACTGCCTTCGGCTCAGGTCATGATCCCGGAGTCCCGGGATCGAGTCCCACATCGGGCTCCCAGCTCCATGGGGAGTCTGCTTCTCCCTCTGACCTTCTCCCCTCTCATGCTCTCTCTCTCTCACTCTCTCAAATAAATAAATAAATCTTAAAAAAAAAAAAAAAAGAAAGAAAGAAAAAAGAAAGTCCCACTGGATTATGGGCCTGTCCTACTCCAATGTGGCCTCATCTTAACTAATTACATCTGCACTGACCCCTTGCAAATCAGGTTGCATCCTGAGGTCCTGGCATTAGACTTCAACATGCGGGTTTGGGGGGTGGGGTGGACACAGTTCAACTATTATACAAACTCTAAGCACTCAGCACCTTAGAAGGTAGTTACAGGCAAGATTCCAGGACCACCTGTCTGATCTCCATCAGAATTGCTCATTTAAGTACCCCTCTGCTCCTGTTGTTTCTGAGTCCAGTAGGAGTTTGTGTGCTCTTTAAGAAGCACCGATTTGCCTGGGACACCTCAGGAAATAGTGGTTGGTGGTGTTGAGGGGGCCTTTTCTTGCCAGAAGTTTGCCCTCAGCGCTAGTTCTTTTTAACGTTGCCCTGTTTGTGCCTCCAGGAGACGTTGATCCAGCAGCACGTGTCATTTCATTAGGTCCTGTATCTGATGTTGTGGATAGTGGAGTCCTCCAGCAATTGAATGAGAGCAGTGGACACATCTCAGCATGTCGGTCTAGAGAGTTGCGAATCCAAACCTGGGACAGGCTGGGGCCGTGAGGCGGGAACAGCAGCCTCTGCCAACACCGGAACAAGCCGAAGCTTCCAGATAAGGCGTAAAGGCCTTTTGTAATGGAAATCACGTGAGGGTTAATCTTCTCTTGTGAATGGCGGTCAAGAAATGAGATGGTTAACTTGACTACTGAGCAGTTACACCAAGAAGAGCGTCAACGAGATGACTGAGCCAGAGAAGAAACGGTTGTGATGGTAATGGTATGGGGGAAATGAACTTGAGTTTTAAATTTGATTTGAGTTACAGTGTCTCTGAATTGAACATCCCATGTTGGAAGAAGATACATTTGGGGGCTCCAGGACTGCAGTAGAAAAGTATAGAGCAAGCAGTAAAACCTTCTAGTAAAAACTTACATGCAGGACAACAAAATGATGAAAGATAACCAAATACCAGATAATCCACCAGGAAGGCTTTTGTTTAGGAATTTGTTTCAAGAGGAACAAGGGATGAGGGAGAAAAATCAGTTTTATCCATCAGAGTCAGTAATACAAAATTGCCTACTAGGGTAAAAGAAAAATGTGAAGACTTCTACTACACAAAGAGCAGGAGTTCAGATGGCTTAGAGGAATCTGACACCAGCCCAAGAACAGGGAGAGTTGAGCCCATTGTAAGTATCATAGAAAACAAACAGCGTACCAGTCAGCATGTCACAGAAAATGGACGAAGGACAACAAGGAAAGGGGATCAGAAGATTTTGTTGACCTTCATGGGTTTACAGCCTCTGTCTTTAAAGAAAGTATGGAAACAGTAGAGCTTTTATTTTGCGTTTGTTTTTGTTTTGTTTTGTTTTGTTTTCCCCCCCACTAAATAGAAATGAGGGTTCTTAGTCTGTTTCTGGCAATCTGTTAATTTATTAGGATAGTTGTCTTTCGTTTGCTTTCCGATAGGCATAGTAAATTTAGTTAAAGAGCACATCTGTATGCTACAACTTGATTACATCTTTTTTTTTCTAGCTATTTTGCATTTTTTTCTTTTACCATGTTTCAGTTTCTGCATGTAGAATTAAATAAGAACAAAACTTGTAAAGTTGTAACATTTCACATGGAAATGCTGCCCGATCTTCACCAGCTTCAGAAATCTGACCTTTGCCGATGCTGCAATAAAGTGTTGTAATTTAGATTTGCCATGGTTGTGTTTTATTTGGTTTGGGTTTCGGAAATTTTATTAAATGGGTAGATCTTTGTCTTCAGAGGTCATCCTTGTTCTTTCTGAAATAGTCTCAGAGATGGTTTCTTGGGCATATCTGTGGTAGTGCTGCTCTCCCTCTAGCATTCTGGGTTTGCGTGGTATTCCTGGGCGCCTGACTTACCTCACCTGAGGGTCTGTACACAGATTAGCCAGCCCATGGAGACCAGTAGAATAAGCATTTTTAGAATGGGCTTAAAGCTGGTTAGGTGGAAAAGGTTGACACGGTCTGGCCTAGCGTGAGGCAGCATTTCTGGTTTTACCCATGTATGTGCAACAGGATTGACAGACGCCTCTGTGCAACTCAGAAAGGAGCCATTCTTTTCAGTTTCTTTCCAGGTGTTCATTTCAAGGAGCCTTACACAATCCAGAAGACATGATTGTGATCGCTATTTCTAAAATGCATCTGAGGGTCATTAGAATTTGAAAAGAAACACACTTTTAATTAAAAAGGAAGTTTCAAAACTCTACTTAACTCTATTAATCACATTTTTCCCATCCTCACTGCCATCTTTGTCATGGTTTGGTATGCCGTTACTTGTGATCCTAGGTTGGGGAGAATGGTTTACAATTGTTACTATTTTTACATTCTTTCTGAGTTTTAAATTGTTAGAGGAAGCCAGAGATAATTCAAATGTATGTCATACACAAGGCAAAGAATATCTGAAAATCAGCTGTGATAATTCACCTTCAATCTTTCATCTGGAAAGAAGAAGGTCACTAGCAGGTGTCCCATGTTTTGGGAACTGTAAAGAAAGTGGACCAAATAAGGTGGAGTGCAACATTGGTACTTGACTCAGCTTACTGGAACTGGAACCAGATAGATTACTGGTGACCAAAAGACCAGTGCTAGGTAAGATAGGTTATGTGTTAACCATCAATAAGCTTGCGTCTATTAAAAATAAAAAAGGGGGAGAGCCTCCTGACTTTTGGGAAACATTGTGGTTCTCATAACTTTGTCAGTCTTCAGGGCTTCTTTTTCCTCTTATGGTCCATTAAAGGTAAGCAGATGTTAACAAATCTGATATAAAGCTTTGAACCCTTGCTTCCTTTTGGGAACTAATGAGCCAAAAAGGCCTCTGGGCCTAAAGTTCCCTCCTCAGATGAGTCCCTGGGGTTCGCTGTGGGAGTCGCCCATACCTCAAATGCTCTTCATAGAGTCATCACCAACATGCCCATGTAAACCTCAGCCAAGAAGAAGGAAGAAGGAAGAACAGTGGTAGCACACACCTGGAAGAGTGGAGAAGGAGCAAGACCAGAAAGCTAACAACCACATGAGCAAGACACACACACACAAAAGATAAGAGAACGTGGTGCAGAGCCGGGCTGTGTGGGGTGGTGGTAGTCAAGGAGTGTGTGGGATGTTAGTACTGGAAGAAATAGTCTACAGATGGTAAATCGTCCTGGAAAGTAGGGCCATTTTACCCCACTTAATGCAATGAGGTCAGTCATTGGTGATACCAGAATTTTTGTAAGCAGAATTTTTATAGGAAGGAAATGGGTCCAGAGTGGTGAGGCCAATAACAGAGAGGTAAACCTCAGATTTCCTAATAATCTCCCACTGTAGTATATAATAATCTTGATAATACTCACCATGGAAAACCTGACATTTAAAAAATATACAAAAACCTCATAAAAGGCAGAGGTGAAACATTTTGTGCTTCCTTCTGAAATGGTTTTAAGGTTTTTTACATTTATGGATGATCTTCTAGCTATCCAGAAGCCCAGTGTGCTATGTTGTCACAAATGAAAGTTACCCAATTTCAATTTGCTTAAACCCATGGGAGACTAAGGATCCTAATGTTTAAGCCAACATGGGAGTATTATTGGGCTTTGGAAGTAACGAAATGCAGTCCAGATTCACACTGTGTTTTCTGTTCCTCTGCTTTGTACTCTGACCTCACAGAGTACCACAGACTGGGTAGCTTAAACAGCATTTCTCACAGTTGTGGAGCTTGGAAGCCCAGGGTCAAGGTGCTAGCATAGTCAGGTTCTGGTGAGGCCTCTCACCCTAGCTTGCAGCTGGTGGCCTTCTCACGGTGTCCTCATTCTTTGTCCCTCTCTGCATCCTCCATTTCTTCCTCTTGTAAGGACACCACTCCTATCACATTAGGGCCCCACCTGAGGACCTCATTTAACCTCAGGTACCTCCTTTAGAGGCCCCTTCCAGGTGACAGTTGCCCTGGGGATTGGGAGTTCAACCTAAGAAATTTGGGGGGCAAGATTCAGTTCATAGCATTCACTGTAAACTTGGCTGCCAACATCTCCTGAGTCTTCTCTCTAGTTACAGAGATGACCTGATGGTCTCCAGTCACATCTGCATGTTACTCAACTGCAGGCCGTGTTTGGTGCAGGTGTCTGACCTTGGGCTAGTGAGCTATGCTCAAGGGGAAGGCCCTGCAATTCCATGGCTGTCCTTGCAGGGGCCTTACCAATTATCCAGGGAAGGGCCAGTTCCTGTACTCGCTTTTCCAAAATTGGGTTTCTCTCAGATTTTATTTATTTATTTAAGATTTTATTTATTTATTTGACAGAGAGAAAGATCACAAGCAGGCAGAGATGCAGGCAGAGAGAGGAGGAAGCAGGCTCCCCGCTGAGCAGAGAGCCTGATGTGGGGCTGAATCCCAGGACCCTGGGATCATGACCCGAGCCGAAGGCAGAGGCTTAACCCACTGAGCCACCAAGGCGACGTCTCTCAGATTTTAAATGTGAGGTTTCCCGCACTGCTATCTCTCAAAGTTTGGTTTTTAAAGAACCCCAAGTGTTTTTATCTATACAACCTCTTGTTATAGCATCCCTTTTACTTTGTATGGCTACATTGAGGTGTACATCGCCATCTGATGCTTGTCCTTATTCTTGTTTCGGATGAAAATAAAATGAAGGTGGGATCCATTTAAAACAAATTTTAAAATACCTAACATCCTATAGTAAAATCACATTTTTTATGTTTATTGAAAAAGTTTTTTCCTCTTTAACCTTTGGAAATCCAAAGGACACTCAGCTACCTGCTATCTCAACAGATAAGCTTTCTGGAGGAATAACTTAGAAAATTGTTGGATTATTACTCAAATGTTTGTTTCCTTGGAAGTCATTCTAATTCTCTAGTTTTTGAGGAAAGTATTTCAAATTCTGTAGAGTGTGTATGTGTGTGTACAAATACTCATATTTTTATGTCATTCTAGTTCTATGAACTGTTTGCTTTGTGATCTAAGAGGTAAACTTTTTATAATCTAAGAGCTGGGTTTAATGTGTCTCCCCACCAAGAGTTGTGTGCATCTGTATACACTTGCCATTAAGGGGTGCTTGGGTCTGAAACATATTTTCAGTAACACCCAAAGGCAAGAAATGCCTGCTATGTTCAGAGGGGCAGTGAAGGCGCAAGGCTGACCCCTGATCGCTCACTCATTAGTTGTAGATTGAGCACCATCTCTGACACTTCCTACCTATACGACCTTAGGTAGTTACTAACCTCTAGACCTCGGTTTTCTCATCTGTAAAATGGGGTAACTTTTTAGAGTTGAATGAGGAAATAATGGGATAATGGACATGAGGGTCTTAACACAGTGGCTACTATGTAGTTAGTGCTCAATAAAGGTTAACTAGTAGGAGTGGTGGCAATAGTTATAGTAACCGCAGCTTCTATGTGCCACATGCAGTGTCAGTGGCAAAGTTGACTGACACACTCTTAGCGCTCAAAGAACTCCCAAATCCTTTAGGTGTTCAGACAGTAAATATGAAGTTCAGACATGGGTGAACTTCACACGCATGACCTCCAACAAACTATATACATTATCACCCACAAACAGATGTCCTCCAAAAGCAGTGGGAATGCCACCCTTCAAGTGACTCCAGCCTGGACTAAGCCCTCTTTCCTTGCCAAGTAGAAAAATAACATCCCATCTCCCCAGAGAATATTGGCCACATAAATTCAGTCATAAACCTTTTACTTTCTCATTGATTTTTTTCCCTATCTCTAACTTCCTCAGTAGCAGAGGGTTGCTGGTTGACTTGACTATTAAGGGAAACTACGTGGTGGTCCTACTTCATCTGACTCCAAAAGTAGGGTAGCTTCTGAGTCCTCCTAACATTCCTGAACGAGATAGAACTGGCTATTGGGTCAGGCCATGCCCAGTGTTTTCCCAAAGTATATCGTGGATGGGGTCAGACTGACCAAATGCCCGGGTGCTCTTTGGAAGAGCTCTTGAAACTCCATGGGCTGGCCATGTCTTCCAGCAGGCAGGATGGGCCAGGAAAATACTTGAGAGTCATGTTGAGATGCAGGTGGTGTTTTTGCTGGGCTTCTTTGTGAGGGCGTTGACAAAGAATGAGAAGTGAAGGGGACAAAACAGGAAGCAGCTTTGAAATGATAAAGTGGAGTTGTTCCTTGGTTTAACCAGTTTGACTCCCCGCTTATGTGTGTAGCACCAGGCCATGTGGGGCTTGGCCTTCGAGCCAGTGAGTCCACACTTGCTACGACTTCTTTGTGCACAGGGGCCATTGATGAAGACTTGAGAATATGAGGAATTATAAGGAATGGCCCAAATGCTTCAGAAATGTATAACCTTGATCAAAGCTGCACTCAGAATGTGTACCCTTCCACATCAATGCAGGACCAACTACTGCACGGCCCCCCTTCCATGACCTTGGTGTGGCAGAGTGATGCTGGACAGCGCCAGCTGGAATTTCGGTCCTGCCCCTTGTTGGGTAAGTGTCATAACCTCAGCCTCATTTAACTCATTGGGACAATGAGAAATGATGAATTTTCCAATTTGGTTTTGAAAATTGAATATGAAGTGTTTAATCAACACTTGGTATGTGCTAGGCAGGGGTGCGGGGACGCACAAGGCAAAATCCCGCTTCTACGGAGCTTACCAACTAGGAGGGAGAGACGTAATTTAAAAAAAAAAAAAAAAATTAAGGGTCAGAGAAGCCTCGAGGGATGGCTCCTGTGGTGTGTCTCCCAGGCCTCCTTGGCTGAAGGCCTTGTTCCAGGAGTGCTGCTGGCTGGCGGCCTTCACTCTTTCTAGAATTGCTGGGCTATAGGTGTTGCTAGGCGTGCCCTGGGGCCGTCCA
This sequence comes from Neogale vison, assembly GCF_020171115.1. NCBI lineage: Eukaryota > Metazoa > Chordata > Mammalia > Carnivora > Mustelidae > Neogale > Neogale vison. The sequence goes on along the minus strand of NC_058102.1, from coordinate 119,337,793 downwards.
CACATGGAGACTGGTCAGTGCAGGAGTATGAAGGCCCGTCCATCCTCAGCCCGGGTCAGGATAACTCCAGGGCCTTTCCAACTCCCCATGGGTGTGTTGTTGGGCTTGCGTCCAAGCTCACTTGCCCTTCTACCCATACATTCTGTTCACGCTTCCACAGAGGTTGATCCCAAGAGGCCTTCCTGATAAACATTCTGTCTCTGAACTCCTCCTCAGAGTCTGTTTTCCTGAGACTACACTGTAATGCAGGTACTGTGCTGGCTAGGGCACTGTGGTCAGCCGGCTCCTTGAGACTGGGCCTGTAGAGAAGGGGTGCTCCTTGCAAGGAAAGTGGGCTCAGCCAAGATGTGAATGACAAGGACCAGGCCTTGGAGATGGGGGACACACATTCCACAGGAGACTGGAGAAAAAGCAAAGAGCATGGCACATAGAGGGACTCAGGGAAAAGCCAACAGGAGGCAGGGCCCATACCGGAGAGGATTTGTAAGCCAGAGTGAGAAATTTGGATTTCCTTCTAGGTGTGACAACACTGATTTGCTCTGATTTTCATGGGTCACTCACTGCTGAGTTGAGTGTAAGAAACTTGTAAGGCAGGAGCCCAGAGGAGAGGATGAGAGACAATGGGGGTGGTGGTGGCAGGAAGGATCAGATTTCAGACCTCTTTCCTGAGGGCCAGCTGGTGGGTTCTGTGGAGGAGGGTGGGGGAAAGAACCTGAGGAGTTGGGTGATGGGGTGCTGCAAGAGACAGTGTCCAGGGGGTGTCATTCCTGGGGAAGGGAGCTACATAGAGGCTCCTGCTTCCTCTGCTCGACTGGTCTGCAGGGCCTGGCCCCACACCTTGTGTTTTCGCAGGCTACCAGTGAAAATGGCTACTGCCAGATGCACCTGGTTTCTGGAGACTTCCTGTGGGTGGGTGGGCAAAGGTCTTGACCAGAGAGCTGAGATCACGTAGCCCTGGAAAAGGGAAAGGAGGCACCAGGGGCCTCTTCTCCAGAACTGCTCCACATAAAACTTTAAGAGCTCAGGCTCTCCTTGTCCTCGGGGACTTGTGGGCCCCGGCACTGGGCCCGAGGCTTGGTGAGTGAGGGAAGGCTCCCTGCAGGGCTGTGCAAACCTGTGAGAACAGGGCTGACTGCAAACTGATCTCTGGCTCTGGCTCTCTGTTCTGTGTGACCTGGATTTTCCTTTCCTTTTAATTTGACTTTTGTTTGTTTGCTTTGCATTGTCTCTGAGCGACTCAGGAGACATAACAGGCAGCCGGGCTGGCGGTGTCGCTGCACACCTGGGTCGGGCCACAGGTCCTCCAGCCACAGCCTGCAGGTGTCCCTCTCTGAGGCCAGTGCTCAGCAGCAGAGCCCTGGGCTTCTGAAAGGTTTGGGCACCAGGCAGACCACACCTACCTGGAGCCTTTGTCCTCTCCCTCCCCCTCCCCTGCCCACTGCAGTAGGAGCCAGGGGAAGGTGCCATTGGACCGGCAGGCACAGCCTTCATGGGAGAAGGGCTTCTGCTTACTCAGAGCCTGTCAGGAGAGAGGTGGAAGGTGAAAAAGAAGATCTGTGGCTGGCAGAAGTGTTTAGTTTTCTAGTGCCAGTCCTATGTGACTCTGCCCCCTCCCTAGTCAACCAGTGTTTCTGTCTTTTCAGTTCCCGCTGGCTCCAGCTGGAGAACAAATGTGGAGATCAAATGCACGAGAGGAGGTCAACGCCCTCGCGTTGCTGGGGACAAAATCTAAAATATGCACAGGATCCCTAATTCCATTTGACTTTTTAAACTTTTTAGCTGGAAATAATCATAAACCATTGAGAGGTTGCAAAAAACAGTACAGGGTCCTGCAAACACTTCATCCAGCGGTGGCTTCTTAGATGATAATAGTATGGCATCAAAACCAGGAAACAGACATTAGGTAAATACTGATAGACTACATACTGTCCAGTTCTCACTGGTTTTTATATACGCATTCATATAGGTGGTTCTGGACAATGTGATTCCATGTATAGATTCATGTAACCCCTCCACAATCAAGACACAGTTCCATCGCCACAAAGGAACTCATGAGCTAGCCCTTGTCGCTGGGTAGAGTTTGAAGGCCCAACATCTACCATCCCTTGTGTCCAAGGGCAGGAGAAGATGGATGTCCCAGGATGAGCAAGGAGAGCACATCTGCCCTTCCTCCACTTGCTGTTCTATTCAGGCTCTCAGTGAATTGGATGATGCCCACTGACACTGGGAAGGGCGATAGTCTTACTCAGTTGTCCGATTCCATGACTAATGTCTTCCAGAAACACTCTTCTACACAGGCCTAGAAATAATGTTTGCTGGTGATCTGGGCATCTCTAAGCCCAGTCAAGTTGACACATACAACTAACCATCATGCCTAGAAACTACTAATCTGGCTTCATCTCTATCGTTTTGCCATTTTGAAAATGTTATGTACACTGTGGCCCTGTTTCCCTAGAAATCCATCCAAGCTGGTGCATGTGTCAATAGTTTATTTCTTTTTTATTGCCGAGCAGTATTGTGTTGTGTGGGTGTACCAGAGTTTGTCTAATGATTTACCCACTGAAGGACATTTAGACTATTCCCATTTGGGGGCTGTTCTAGATAAAACTGCTATGAATATTTGTGTACAAGTTCTTTTTCTGCTATGGCAAAATATTTGCACAAAATTTACCATTTTAACCACTTTTAAGTGTAAAGCTTCCTATATGTTGAGGCTTTTGTGTGAATCTAAGTTTTCATTTCTGATTTAGATGTTCGAGAATGCACTTGTGGATCCTGTGGAAAATGCATGTTTGAGTTCATAAGAAATGAGTGATGGTACCAGGAATGTATGAGAGCTCGAATTTCTCCATGTCGTTGCCAGCATCTGGTCCCAACCACTGTTCTTTATTTTAGCTACTATTATAGGTATGGAGTGCTATCGCCTTAGTTCTAATTTGTACTTCCCCAGAAGCTAATGATGTTCAATATCTTTCTATGTGTCCATTTGCTAATCATTTCTCTTCTTTGGTGAAATGTCTATTCATGCCTTTGGCCTTTCTAATTTGATTATAGGCAGGCTTGCATTGGTGTTTTTACTGCATTTGTGTATTTGAGTTTTGAGAATTTTTTCTGTAGATTCTGGATACCAAGCCCATTACATAGTTTTCAAATATTTTTCCCAAACTGTAGCTTGTCTTTCATCTTCCTAATGGAGTTTTCTTGTCTGCAAAAGTTTTAAATTTTGATGAAGTTCAACTTACCTTTTCCCCCATAAATTATTTCATGCCCAAGAACTCCAATCTTTGCCCAGCCCTAGTTCTCAAAGATTTTCTGCCACCCTTTCCTCCTAAAATAGCTTTATGGTTTTTACATTTTACATTTAAGTCTGTAATCCATTTTGAGTTTATTTTGGTGTAAGATGTGAGATTTAGGGCAAGGATTTTTTTGCTTAATGATGTTCTGTTACATGTTACAATGAAGAGGCTATCAATCTTCCATTGGATTGCTTTTGCATCTTTGTCAGAAAAAAACAAAAACAAAACAAAAAGCAACTACAGAACATACTGTGTGGGTCTGTTTTGGTTTCCTTTTTTTTTTGTTCCTTTGATCTCTGTGTCTCTCCCTCTGTGAATACCATACTGTCCCGATTATGATAGCTCTGTAGTAAGCTTCCATATCAGGTAGAATGGTTCCTCCCATTTGATTTTGTCAAGATTGTTTTAGCTCATCTAGTTCCTTTGTCTTTCCATACAAATGTTAGAGTAAGCTTATCTATGTCTATAAAATATTTTGCTGAGATTTTGATAAGAATTGCATAATGATTTTTTAGCTATTGTGAAGGAATTATTTTCTTAACTTCATTTTCAGATTGTTCATTGCTCATATCTAAATGCAGTCAATTTTTTTTTTACATTGGTCTTGTATCTTGTGACATTATCTGACCCTTTAATTAGCTCTAGTGGTTGTTTTGTGAATTCCTTAGGATTTTCATCATACAGGATTATGTCATTCCGCAAAAACAATTTTATTTCTTGCTTTCCAATCTGAGTGTGTTTTATTTCCCTCTGTTACCTGATTGTGTTGGCTAGAATCTCCAGTACCATAGTCAGTAGAAATGTTGGCCGTGGGCATCCTTGCCTTGCTCTTGATTTTAGAAGGAAGCATTCTATTTTTCCCATGCTGTTTAATGCAGAGAAAACCATGTACTGACTAAGAACTAGCCTCTTGACAAAGGGGGTGAGTGGGTTGGGCAAGAGCATCCGGAAAAGATTCCCAAATGAGTTGGGAGGAAGAGCTCACCGAGGTCAGGAAGTCTGTGAGTTTGTCCTGACTTTCTGAAGCTGGATGGACTCAGGACCTTCCGAAGAGGTTGGACTCAGGACCGCCAATGCTATGTCAGGCTTCACTGTGCTTCCATACAAGGTAGATCTCTCCCTCCCGCCATACTCATGGAGGAGACAGCCAGAGAGCCTCGAGAGGGGCCTGTGCCACCACAGGGGACAGTCTCATTTCCCATCACTCCAGGGGATGGAGCAGAGTTGGGGCTGGGTAGGCAAACTGAGATGCTCCCCACTGTTGCAGGGAAGAAAGCCAGAAGCCAGCCCATGGAACTCTTGTCTTGGGGGTGCTGCCAACAGTGGCCACCCATGAACTTTCTTCCTGTAGTAGGACCTTCATTTGTTCCTTCCTTCAATAATCCCTGTCCTTACTGAACACATTTGTCCAGCACCGACTAGATACAAGGCATCTTTTGAGACATAGCATTAGGTGAAATAGACTAACAAGGTTGTTATTCACCAGACATTTGTCATTTACAACAGAGACATGAGACTCAAACACATCTCAGGAACAATGTAAGCTCTGACAAGGGAGGCATGAAACAACTCTTGTGGTCATTCTGAGAAAACAAACGACATGTCTGTGTGTTGTGTGTGTGTGTGTGTGTGTGTGTGTGTGTGTGTGTGTGTGTGTGTAGGAGGGTGGATTATGGTAGGTGGGAGCAGGGGAGTTCCAGGTAGGAAGGCACAGGTGAGGCCTTAAAAGATACACAGGATTTTGACAGATAACTGGCAGGAGCATGGAGTAGATCATCAAATACTCACATGGGTGTGACCCACTTGAGATCTTGTTAAAATGCAGATTCTTATTTGGTAGGGCTTGGAGAGGGCTTGAGAGTTCTGAGAAGCTCTCAGGTGAAGCTGATGCTGCAGGTCAGAGGGTGGCTCTGAGTAGCCAGGGTGTAGAGAACATCTGCTATGATTTGGCTAGAGACTAGTGGGAGAGAAGGACAGAAGAACTGGACAAATAGGAAGGGCCAGATTCTAGCCTGAGGAGTTTAAACTGTGTTTGGCAGGCAGTGCACAACCTCTGAAGGTATTTGGGTCATGAAGAGAGCCAATTTAGACATTAGGAAGATTGGCCTCTCACTCAACAGAGCGACAGAGCCAGGCAACTAGAGGCAAAGTGATTTTTCTATTCATCTATCACCCAACCTACCCACCCATTCAGCTGCCCATCCATCCACTCACCCACTCAGCCACCCATTCACCCATCCACCCACCCATTCACCCATCCACCCACCCATTCACCCATCCATCCCCCACCCACCCACTCAGCCACCCATTCACCCACTCAGCCACCCATTCACCCATCCACCCATTCAGCCGCCCATTCACCCATCCATCCACACGCCCACCTACCCATCTATCTTCTGCCTGCCATCCACTTACATTTTTTAGATGCCTGTTATGCTCTAGGCCCTGGGGGAGGATGAAGAAGACCCAGGCTTTCCTCCCACAGATCCCAGAGTCTAGTGTGATTAATGAACCCATATTATGTGTGCACGTTCCACGTGAGCACAGAAGGGGGTGAACCAGGGGCTTCCTGAAGAAAGGGACCCTTGACAACTTTCAAAGAGCAGTGGGAGATACTTCGATAAAGAAGAGTCCAACTAGAGGGCGCTACCTGGGCCAAAGTCAGCCACAGCAGTGTGAAGCATGTGGGTTGCTGCTGGACGTTTGGGTTGACAAGGGTTCAAGAGGTATAGTTGAGTCCCTGGTCATAAACAGGGACACACTCGCATGTGCACACACTTGCACACACACACACACAGTCTCTTCTCTCTCCTTCTCTTTCTGGTCGTCTGTGCCTTCAGCTTCTTGCAGGCTCTGGGTCAAGGGTCCTTTGCCTATGAAGAGAATGGGGTAGTTCCACAGTCCTGGAACTGAAGGATGATCTATATCTGAAAGAATTCTGCAGAAGCAGACATTCCCTGCCAGAGAGGGTATCAGAAACAGATCCCCTGCTAAGAATATGTGGAGAGCCTGTGGGTCGCTGGTTTTCCACCAGGGTTCAGGCCATCTTAATGTCTCTCAAAGGTGAGAGTGGCAGCAGACCTGGCTTGGGTCTCATTCTAACCAAACTCTGCAGCACAGAAGAGCAGATCCACTTAGAGACCCAGGATGACAGAGGGAGAAGAGCCTGCCATGGGCTGCCATGACCAAGTCCCAGGGATATTTAGTTCTCACAACTCTGGAAGTTGAAGTCCAGATCAAGGTATCAGCAGGGCTGGGCTCTGGGGAGGGCTCTCTCCTTGGCTTGCAGAAGGCCACCTTCTTGCTGTGTCCTCACATGGCCTTTCCTCTGTCATTTACAGGAGAGGGAGTTGGGGAGGAGGGAGAGGGGGAGGGAGCATGCATGCTCTCTGGTCTCTTTTCTTATAAGGACTCCACCCCTATTGGGTTAGGGCTCCACCCTTACACCCTCATTTAACCTTAATTAGAAGCCCTTAGAGCTTTTACAATTTTAAAATTTTAAAGTTTTTAAAATTTAAATTCAATTAATTAATATAGAGTGCATTATTAGTTTCAGAGGTAGAGTTTAGTGATTCATCAGTTGTATGTCATACCCATTACATCATTACATCCCCTGCCCTCTTAATGTCCATCACCCACTTACTCCATCCCTCCACCTCCCTTCCCTCTAGCAACCCTCAGTTTATTTCCTATGATTAAGAAAGAGTCTCTTCTGGTTTGTCTCCGTCTCTGATTTCATCTTGTTTTATTTTTTCCTCTCTTCCCCAAGATTCTCTGTTTTGTTTCTTAAATTCCACATGTAAGTGAAATCATTTGATAATTATTTTTCTCTGATTGACTTATTTCACTTGGCATAACACCTTCTAGTTCCATCCATGTCGTTGCAAATGGTTAGAGCCCCTTTCTTCAAATGTAGTCCCATTGAGAGTTAGGACCTCAACATATGAATTTGGGAGGGGATGTAATTCAGTCCATAGCAGCGCCTATGAGACTGTCTAGTGCAGCCCCCTTATTTCCTGATGAGGAAATTGAAGCTCAGAGAGGTTGAGCAGTTTGCTGAATGTCACACAGCTAGCTACCATTGCACCCAGAATCAGATACTGGGTCTGACATCTCCCAGACGCGTGGCAGAAAGAACAGTGTCTTCTGGCTGATGTGGCTGCATGTGGCGAGGCCTGCCATAGGCACCTTCACCAGCAATTCTTTGTTTACATGAGAGACAAGAGCAGAAGGGAACAGGCCTACCCTGAAACCTAAAGGGTTTAGTTCAAATCTCAGGAAGACTTTCTGTTTGAAAGACTTGAGTCACCGCCAAGTATGTCCAATGGCAATTATGTTTTTTTTTTTCTTTCCTTCTCAGGAAATGGCAGAAAGTTTGGCAAAGGGCTGGGGTACAGACTTCATAACTGTGAAGATCCTTCTAGACTTAGGTTTCTACACTGAATAGGAAATTATTCCATTGAAACTTCCTGAATCCAGAAGTCTTGCCAGCAGGAAATAGTCCCTGAAAAAATTTCCCCAGGCAAACCTTTGGCCCAGCAGCCTGACCTTGGGGGGTGGGGAGCAGGGACCAGGCCTCTGTGGGGCTGTTTACCTTGGTTAGGCAATGCAGATAAGTCTCCCTGTTTGTGTTTGCAGAGGGGGGGCCAATGTTTGGGTGGGCAAGGTCAGGTCAGAGCAGGCAGGAGAAACTGTGGGCAGCTGGCCCCCAGGGTGGGGTGGGGGGTGCCCGTGGGGGCTGGGGGCGGGGAGACCAGGCAGCTGCAGCCCAGCTGAGAGGCCTCTGCTCCCCTGCAGGTATCCCTCTGTGCTCTGCTGAACTTCTTCTGTTGTGACGGCCTTAACTCTGAGGTTGCTTCTCTCTCTCTCCTCTGTCTCTGTCTCTCTCCCCACCACACACCCTTGGTAGCAAAATTCTGCACTGACCCAGGCCCAAAAGGCTTTTTTTTTTTTTTTTAAAGAAAATGATGTTTCCATTGAAACATGAATTTTTGCAATCCCTTAAAGACCCACAAATGCCATCTTCAGGAAAATAGGAACATTCTGAGATCTGCCCAGTTGGGTTCTATGAGCGATTGGCGTTCTGAGCAGAATCACTCACGTTGGCAGTAGGAGAGCATGGTCTTTGGAGAGACTGCATGAAGGCACAAGAGTGAATCAGTCTATCCTTACCACAGCCTGATTGTGACCTGTGCTCAGTGTTTTCTGGCTCAGTGTGATGAAGCCATTGCCCCCTCTTCAGAAGACCAGGAAAGAAAGGAAGAGGCAGGAAGGACATCTCTGGGTGGCTGCCAGCTGCTGAGGTCCCCACCTACCCCCGAGCCTGGGAGGCCACAGCTAACAAATAGCATCCTCTCCTTATAAAGAGATTACGAAAGACTATACAGAACACAGATCCCGTTTCTCGGACCCCACCTTTGGGCTGGGACAAAGTCACGCTCTGTGGGATCTGTGGGACCCCATGCCCAGCCCCTCTCCACAACTGTGCTGGATGCTTCCATCCCACCAGGCTGAAGGAGGAAAGGCCCAGCCGGCAGTTTGCTCCATGTCTTATGGCCGTGTCCCCCTGCCTCAGTGGGCATGTGGAGGTGCGTGGGCAAAAGAGGGAGGCAGAATGTCCAGTGGCCACAGCACCCAGTTTTGGTTCAATCCTGATTTCAAACACTTGGCCCCAGGTGGCTCTGGGGGAGACTGGTGATTTGGGAAATGTGGTCAGTGGGCACATAGCCTTCATTCCAGTGTTTGGTTTACTAAAAAAATGAGTTCATTTAAGACTCCATGGTCTCTGCCAAGGAAGACAAGATTTCCTGCTGATGTGGCAGAATCTGTTTCCGTTCTTAGCACTCACCTTGTTGACCCGGGGTCAGCGTGAGTCTTTAGGCCCATCGTTGCCAGCCCCTGCAAGTGTGGGTGTGAGCTGCCGCCTCTAGATCCTGTCCCGTGTGTGACTGAGATCTCAGGGCTGCAGGGGTGGAGAACGTCACCTCCTCTGATGAGCTCTTGAGTGCCCTTGACCAACATCCTACCCGGCTGACAGGATATTTGGACGGTGCCCCTGACCCAGCCACTTGAGCTCAGCGGTGTGGATGCGGCCTCACCAGCCTGTTGTATCCCCTGGAGCGATCTCATCCCACACACAGGATGCTGGGCGGGGTAGGGCAGCTGGCGTCAGACAACTGGTTTGGTGCCCAGTCTCTTTGGTCACTTGCTGGACCCGTGACCTTGGAGCTTGGTCTCTCTAACCTTCAGCTTCCTCATCCTTCTGTAGAAGTTAAAAAGGAAGCTCCTTCACGGGTTCATCATGGGGAGGCATCCTGGCAACCCACAAAGAGCCCTTAGCACGGCACCTGGCACAGAAACACACATGGCCTGTGTGGCCCCAGGGGTCATCCGTCATGAGCGCTTCCAGTTGAGGGCGGTCAGGACTGAGTCCGAGATGTCTGCTGTAGGAGAACAGCGAGCCAGGGGTCATCTGAATGTGAGAGAGTCCACGGGCCTTCATCAAACTCAGTGCTGGACCCTTGGCTTTGAAACAGCCTTACCTCAGATGGGCTTTTTGGCCCTAATTTACAAACTCAGCTTAAATATGTGAACTTCATGCCGACCCCCTTGAGCACACTGAGGCCCAGGGGCATTCGTAAGACCTGACAGGTCTAAAGTCATCCTAAGTTGAGAGGGCTCCTGGGGCCCAGTGACTCACTGGACAGGCTGCAGTAACCCAGACGAGTCAGACTCAAAACCCTTCCCAAGACCCCTGAGGAAAGGGTATGCGGCTGGCAGCCAGTAGTGAAGACATTCCAGCAAACCGTCCTCTGGGTTCTGGGGATGGGGTGGGGGTTAGGGGAAGCATGATGTCATCTCTGGCCTGGCCTCTTAATCATCTTCAGGTGGGCCTGGCCACACCATTCGGGGCTTCTTCCTCCACAAGGGTGGGGCCGAGTAGTCCAGTAGCCAAGAGGGAATGAAGAGCTGAATGAGAAGCTGAAAAATGATCTTCTGAGGAAGCTGCCCAGCTTGATAATTATAGTGGCCTGAACTTCCAACCAGGTCCCAGCCAGGTTCTGCTCTCCCTGGGGCTTCCATACAGTCATCTCTTGGCAAGGAGCCTCAGAATGGAATGTTCTGGGACCAGCAAGTGTGTTACACATGCTACAAATACCTGGTCCGTGATGTCAGAGGATCAGGACTGACCCAGATGCAGGGAGGTGAAGGCTGACTTTGCTAATCCCAGCTTCCCTCCTCCTTCTCCACCCCTTTGGCTGCCCCTTTGCATCCCTGTCCTCTTTCTTTCTCTCCTGTCCTGACTTGAAAACTTCTCCTCAGGAAAAGCAGACTTTAGACTATAGCATTTAGACTATAGTGTAAATGACTAGCAGCACTCTGCCATCCCCCTGTCTCCATCTTTTTAACAGGCTTCACATGGCCGTAAGTCTTGACTTCTGAACCATGATCTCTGGGGATACCTGGTTTACCCCTATATGCAAGACGTAAATCCTTTTCTGAAGATTTACAAATTTGGACATTAAGGTTAGACTTTCCTATCCACATAAACCCATGTTATCCATTCTGAACCTAACACAGAGCTTAAAGGGAAATCACAAGAATGTTCTGGTTTCCTGAGCCTGTGTTTACTTAAAGGCTTGCATGTTTTCAGAAGAGCAAACATGATTGAACCAGCTGTAAAACTGCAAAATTACAGGAGAAAACTTTTAATGAAACCTTGGCAGAGAGCACAGGCTCCAAGGACATCTGATGCTTGGAGAGCAGTGGGGAGGGGTAGCACCAGACCCTCAAACTGGAGCTGGACAGAGTTGGGAAGCTGTAATCAAGGCCATGAGGAGCAACCCGGGACCCTGTCCTCCTCCTACACCCACACCCAGCACGCCTTGCATCTTTCCAGGGAGAAAGTTCCCTAGTGTTTAGCTAGCTCACAGACAAAGCCACAGGGACTGACAGTATCTGCTTCTATTTCCCCACCCTTATATTCATGACGTTTGCTCCCATGGTGCTGTTCTCGAGGCTTTCGGTATCGTAATTAGTAAACGTATGTTGGGAAGAATGAGATTAGTTGCCTTTACGGTGAGGCAGGTGAAAAAATAAGCAAAATGCATTGTTTTGTTAAGGACTCAGTCCTATCTCACTTTTCATGGGGGTCTGTTCCTGGAACTGGCATCTTCCCTTGGGGAACCTTCCCTTTTCCTCCTGAGATCCCTGGGTGTCTTGGCGTGCCTGCATCCAGGCACCCCTCAGCTCCAGTGGGCTCCAGGACTGACGGGGAAGACATTTCCCTGAGACTGCAGACAGCTTCCTGGGCCACTGGTCCCAGCATGCACCCAGGCACTCTGCCCGCCTGCCTCTGTCCTCGGTGGTGTTAGCGCTCTGGCGGTCATGGGGGTCATGGGTTGGCCAGAACACAGCACAAAGTGCAGGAAAGCCACACAGATGAACAACACACTTTCAGAACCCCCTTTCCAGATTGGGTACCAGTATGAATGCTCCGTGGGGAGGAGGGGAAAATCATTTTCTTCCCACTCTTTATAGAGAAGCCAGACCTAGGAAAGCAGAGAAGGAAACATACATCGAAAACCTTCTAGAGAAGTAAGACATTTTCACCCTGAATGTCCCACTCTGAGTGTAGAAATAGTTTCCTTATTTATGGGCAAGGAGAAACTGAGGTTCACAGAGATTAAGACCTAGGAGTGGCTGATGGTCATCAAAGGCTTACTACAGGCCAGGCACCGATACATGTTACCCATTTATTACTCACCAAACTGACCACGCACAAAGATCCCCATTTTACATATGGGAAACCAGACCTAGACTCACCAGGTGTCTTACCCATAGTTCCAAAGTAATAAACACTGGAGCCAGGACCAGAGTCTAGAAATTCTGGTTCCAAAGCCTGTGTATTTCCCCACCACGCTGCACTGCTCTTCAGGTCACAGAGTTGCTAAACACAGGACTCTGAGTTGCCATATCTCCACAGTCTGCACAGTCATCCCGAATGCCCAGTGTCTGAAGCCAAATGTCACCTCCCTCAGTACACAAGGATGCTCCAAAATGGCTCAGTTGCAAAGAAATGTGGGGATGCAGGTGCCAGACACGTGTGCAGCTGGGCCTCACCCTGTGGTTCTTGGGCATATCTGCCACTGACACAGGGTGCACATGTGGGGGATGGTAATTTGTTCCCTTTCCCTAGGTGCTGGCAGGGTTGGCTATGACCCCTGCCCACAGCACAGGCTGCATGGGGTTGCTGCTGGATGAACTGGAGGAGTTCCCATTGGCCAAGGGAGGCTTGTTTCTCCTGGGGCAGTGGGGGTGAGGGGAGGGGAAAGGAGTTGGGGGGTGGGCTGGGAATCACCTCTCCCTGGCCAGATAAAGGCAGGCGAAGTCTTGCCCAGCAGCTTCCCTGATGACAGAGCAGGAGGCCCAAGCTAAGTCCAAAGCAGAAAGCATGTAAACAAGATGAGAGAGAGAGTGTGGAATGTTAGGACAGATTCCTGAGAGAGGCGAGGCACACACACAGGTCTAGTCTGGCTCAGATCCAAGCGTGCACTTCTGAGCAGAGAAAATTGGGTCCAGCTTAGGCCCGAAAGAGTGAGCACTGGAGAAAAAGACTTCTCTGTTCTGAGCTGCTAAAATGTATTACCCATGCGGCAGAATTACTAGCCAATGCCCAGTACGCATTTATTACATAGCACTATATTGCATGGTACTATTATTATTACATAGGACACAGTACTAGAGTTGCTAGGTTCTTAGCTTTGCCTTTAGCTGCATGTGACCGTGAGACAAAGTTCTGGCAAATGCAGTGTGCATGGGAGTGAGGTGTGTGCAACTTTGGGGTCATATCCTTAAAAGGAAGTGGTGTGCCCTTGCTTTTTGCCAGGCCACCTTCCTCATGACTGGAATGCAGACTTGATGGCAGGAACTAGAGCAGCAATTTTGGGCCACAAGATGGAAGCACATGTTGAGGATGACAGAGCAGATAGTTAAAGGATCCTGGATCCAGACAGTTGTGCAGCTACTGTACCAGCTCTGCCTGCTCGTTTGAACTTTCACAGGACAGAGGTATAGATTTCTGTCTTAAGCCAATATTATTTGGGTCTATTTGTTACAGCAGGGAAGCTGATGTCCTACTCATGCAGCTCAAAGCTCAGATAGGCTCCCCAGGTGTCCTTTGGGCGTGATGGTTTTGTCATTTCTCCTGTGTATGAATCACCATGCCGGAAGGGCTCCACACACACCAGACCTCATCTACCTGCTCTCAAAGGGAGCAAATTTTGGAACGAGTTTGTAGGAAGATGGAAGAGAAGACCATACAAGCAGCCTCCTTCCCTGAAAGCCTGTGACCACTTTCAGGCAGGCTGTCCATGCTCTTAGAAAAGTGGGACCAGACCTGGTTCTGTTTCGTTCAAACTGAGGTTATTTTTAGTATTGTTACCATTTCTCTAGAGAAAGAGAGAGTACGAGGTTGGGGTGAGAGGTAGCGGGACAGAGAGAATCTCAAGCAGACTCCATGCACGGTGCAGAGCCCGAGGCGGGGCTCCATCTCAAGACCCTGAGATCATGACCTGAGTGGAAATTAAGAGTTGGAAGTTTAACCGACTCAGCCACCCAGGTGCCCCTCAAACTGAGGTTATTTTGGTGGAAAGAGCTGGTAGAGGAAGAAAAACCCCAAGGGCGGGGGAAGGATTGTGTTCTGGTCCTGACCAGGTTGCCGAGGGGCCCTGGACCAGTTTCTCTATATGTAAAAACAGGAATGACAGCAGCCTCTCTTCACAGGGCCTTGACACCCTGTGTGTCCCTCAGGAGCCTGGAGCACTCTTTCTATTCAAGTCTATGGCATGTTGCGTTTTTTAAAAGATGACTGCCAAAAAAAAAAAAAAAAATGACTGCCATCTTTGATTTGATGTCTCAAGGAGTTTGACTTAAAGTGAAAGCCCCTCCACATTTTGATGTAAGGATTTCCAGCCCGGTGCCCCTCCTGCATCCCTGGAGCCATCCCACCTGTCACATAGCAGCCACGGGACCTCAGCAACTTCTGTGTTCCATTTTATTTTTATTTTTTAGATTTTAATAATTTATTTGACAAAGATCAGAAGTAGGCAGAGAGGCAGGCAGAGAGAAAGGAGGAAGCAGGCTCCCCGCCAAGCAGAGAGACCAATGTGGGACTTGACCCCAGGACCCCGAGATCATGACCCGAGCTGAAGGCAGAGGCCCAACCCACTGAGCCACCCAGGCACCCACTGTGTTCCATTTTAAATCATGATCATGACAAGGCACAGAGGAGACCATCTCATGGTCAAGGGCCAGAGCAGCACAGGCAGCCTCCCTAGATCTCCTGCTCCTTTCCACCGAACCCATGGCCTCACCTTCTAGCTCTTTCCTCCCCTATAGTACACATCCTTGTCTCCCCTAAAATCAGTGTCTTTTCACGAGCAATCTCTACCTCTCTCCTGGGGAAGGCTTCTCCTGAACTCCTTCTCCACCCAACCCCCTTGCACCCACGGGCCCCTGGCACTTAAATGAACCACAGAGGCAGCTTCTTTTCTTGAGAGGAACTTAAAGATCGATGGAAGGTTCCTGACCATCTGGGTTTAGCCCTGATTGTCAAGTCCACACTTAATTCTGTTACGTTTTCCTCTTCTGATTTCATTGTGGAGACTTCCTGACCAGGAAAGGACCCCATGGTGTAATGCAGGGTTGTAGTGGAGGGGCGCTCCTTGAAAAGGTACAGGGGCAGCCTGTGCTGTTTTATGTCTGCTGCCATCCCCTCCTTTAGCCCCACTTACGAAACAAGGGGCCAAAGTCTCACTATGCTTCCTGCTCTGTCTCAACTATCTCTTCTGTGAAATGGGGGTAATAAAACCCATCCAGGCCCCAAGACAGGGGGCCTGACTAACCAATCTGTGGAGTTCCCTGCCATCCCCGGGAACCATAATTTTATGGAAGACTGACTGATGCATTTCAAAATGACCTCAAACTTTTACAGAAAAGTTGCAAACATGCTATAAATATTTGTCCAGGTCCACGTGGGGATAAACGGCTGACATGGCGTCTCGTTCTCCCCTGGATGTTTCAGCGTTGTCATCTCCACACACAAGGACATTCGGCTACATGATCACAAAGCACCCGTCAAATCGGGAGATGTGTCCACTCCATTCCTACCGCCCAGGCATTCTGTCCCCTTCAGACCCCCCCACTGTTCCCAGTAATGGCCTCTGACCAGATGTATCCAGCAGAGAATCATCTGGCTATAAGCTCTCTTCTGTCTCCTGCCATCAGTAAGGGTCTCGTGCGCTGGCCTGGTATCTAGACTTTTAAGCATCGCAGACTCCGTTGTGTGTGGGGTGCCCCTCAGGGATTTGGGTCACGGCGTTGGGTTCAGCACTGCGCGGTCTCCCCTTGCTCCATCACACCTGGAACGTTGATTCCCTGATTAGGGTCCGTCTGCCAGGTCCTCGTGGGAAGCTGGATTGCGTTTGTGATTATTCAGTATTTTTGTGGGGAGGCACTTTGAAACCATGGAAATATCCATTTACTCCTCAAATAGAGTTAATTAATTCTAAATAGGATTATGATAACTAATTGATATAATTAACTAATTGGCATACGTGTGGACTTGTGGTTTCCGATTCATTGTTATTATCATGTGTCTTGATGCTCCAGTTGTCCCCAGTGTGGTCAGCAGGAGCCCATTCCAGATGGCTTCTGTGTCTTTCTGACATGTCCCTGTCATTCTCTGAGCACTTCCAGATTCTCTGGCACAAAAGTACGTTTTAGGCTGATCTTGCAGTTTCCTGTCCCAAGCTCTGGAGCAGCCATTCCTTTCAAAAGCCCCAAGTGTTTCCGGGTGACAGCGGATGGTGACGGAGACTCCCCTTGATATAACTTTACTTGGGCTCCTCTGAACTCTGTGCTACTGGGCCCAGTGTGGGCTCCCTCTCTGCCCTTGTGGAATCCACTTTGAGCAAGAACCACACTAAGTCAGTTTATCACCACCCCTCGGGCCCACACCAACCACCCTGTCGGTCTGGTCAAATTGCTCATCCCCAGCCTGGACCCCTTAGCCCCCTGGTCTGCACTCAGCAAGAGTTCTATGGGGTCATCGGGCGGGAATGGCCCTCACCCTGACTTCCCTGTGTTGGAGTGGGGTCCAGTCTCATCAGTCTCCCCCACCACAGACCCCCGAGTCACCCGCCATCCCATCTTTAATACATGTCACAGACCAGTCTCCTCTTAGAGTGGTATTCAGAAGTTTGCATCCACGTGCCACGCATGGCTGCGGATACCGCAGTGTTGTGGGCAGAACACGGGAACCTGCATGCACGAACCTGTGTGCACACACACTTACGGCCCGTCTATTTCTACTTCTCTTGATGTCGAATGGAAACATCCAACATCTCTGATTCCAACCCAACACCACAGGGTTCCTTCTAGTTTTCTCCCTTCTGTGTGGGTAGCCCTCTTCTCATACATGGACAAAGCTGGCTCCCACGGTCCTTAACATTTTGATTCCCGCTGTGTGTGACTCACTTGCTGTCACATTGTCCCCTCTTCCACAAGGATGCCATCCCCTGATCCTCCCTGGCTCTGGGATCCTCTGCTGGACCACCTAGACTCAACAGCCCTCTCCCCCGCAACGCCCCCCACACCCCTCTCTGCCCCGGCCTCCCCTGCAGCCTGGCCCCTCCCCCATGGAGCTTCACCTTCCCCTCCCCACCTCACCTTCCCCTCCCTACCTTCGTGGCTTTTGCCTGTCCTTGCTGTTAGGGAAGGCAGAGGGAGGAAGAGCCTATGAGAACCTTTGATGATGGAATCTTCCAGTCAGCAGTGAAGGTCTCTGAAACTTAGGAACCAAAGACAATGTTCACACGGTGGCAATGTTCACACAGACCGTTCCCTAGAGACTGAGGCTTTCTGACTTGGGTCATCTGTGACCCTGTCTGCATCTCTTAAAAAGAAGAACCACTGGTGGCAGTCAAGAGAGAACAGATCTTTTTTTTCTTCTGTGCTTCCACATGAGCTTCAGGCCACATGAGTGGCCTTGGATGGGTTACATTTTAATGATCCTACCAGCTTCGGGGCTGGTCAGAAAATTTTCCACGTCTTCCTCCTGGCTGTTCAGGCTTTCGGGAAGCAGGCCCAGTGCCCACAGCTTCCGGTCTGCCTCTCTCTGAGCACCACCAGGCTCCCAGCCTCCGGCGCTCCCCCCAGCTGAGCTGAGAGGGGTACGGGCTATTTTAGGATTTCCCTCAGATCCCTTGCAGATTCCCCTCTGAGATGGGGGGAGACAGACAAGGTGCCAGTGGACAGAAGAGACTTCAGGAAGCCTTAGTATAGCTCACTGGAGTCTAACAGCCCCAGAGCTGTAGGGCAGGGCCCATCCACCACAAGGCCAACGTTGCTGACAATGCAGGGACCTCCCCTGCTCAGCCTCTTCCACAGCCTGAGTGATTTGCAGTCACACTTCTGAAGTCTTTGTCTTCAAGAAGGACCCTCCAAATTGTCTAAGCTGTGGGACCCACAATCTGGGCCTACCCTGGGTCTAATGCTACGTGGGATGTGACTCCCAGCTCCTGTGTGTCCCAGAGGGGTGGGAAAGGTCCAGTGAAGGGACATCCCCCTCCCACCCCAGCTCCGGGCATGGGAAAGTGGCCTAGTGTCACAGTCAAGAGCAAGAGTGCCCGGGTTCAAATCTCAGCTCTGACGTTTGCCAGCTAGCTGTGGGATTCTGGAAGTCACCTCTGAGGACCGATGTGAGGTTCAGTACATTCATCTGTGCGTGTGAACTTTATCATCTATCTACCTACCTATGTACCTGTCCTCTGAAACACAGACACAGAAGGAGTCCCAGGAAGAGCACTTAGACGTGTCCTCCCTCTGTTCAGCTTTTTATGAAACGCAGCCATGGAAAGTACATGGCCCGCAGCTTGGAGAGCCCTCAGTCTTCCCTCATTCTTCACGGCCAAAGAATGTTCCTTCACTTCTTTGCCTTATTTATGGAAGGTTTCAAAGACTCATAAAGGTTTCAGGACATTAAGAGTTTGGGAGTGTGGTCCTGGGCGGCTTTGCCAGAGAGCAGCGTGGACGCGCCCTGACGCGTGGGATCCTGTGCGCGCCTCGGCTGCCCGGGGAAGCAGAGGGCTCATAGCTGGGCTGTGCCGCCTCCTGGCTCTGTCCCCCAGGGAAGGGCCTGCTGTCCTCTGTCTTGAAGAGGGAGAAAATGAAAGGACTGGGTTGCTCAGGAAGGATTAGGACATTCAGGGGGGTTGCTGGCTGCGAAAGTGAGGAGGATATGAACCAGTTTTGTGGGGGGAAGACCCCAATACTAGCCTCAGAGGTTACTCTTAACAGGGGGTACTCTTGCTTTGTCCTGGGAGTTTCTTCTTCTTCTTCTTCTTTTTTTTTTTTAAAGATTTTATTTTTTATTTGTCTGAGAGAGAACACAAGCGCTGAGAGCAGCAGGCAGGGGTAGAAGCGGCCTCCTGCCGAGAAAGGATCCCAATGCAGGACTTGATGCCAGGACCCCCAGGATCGCTTAACTCACTGAGCCACCCAGGCACCCCTGTCCTGAGAATTTCAAGCCTCCCGCAGTAGATGGGCCATGTAGGGAATTGTGATCCCACTTGGCACTATCCTGCCCACCTCTTCCCTCATTGTCAGAAAGCCAGGTGCTAGATTCTGGAATTTCATGTGCATTTCTTGCTTCTCCCCTGGCCAGCTGTGTGAGCAACCGACAGCATGGCCACTGGTTCTAGATGAGGCCAGCCTGCCTGGGCCCTGGCTGGGCCTTGGAGATCGGCTCCTCCCATAAAGAAACCCTCTCTAGCCACCTGCCTGCCATCCCAGAGCCTTCCCTTTCTATCCTGACTTCCCAGAATGCGACCTCCCTGGTCCCCAACACTAGTTCCTTTCCCTACCCAGCTACCTGTCCTCCCTGCCCACCAACCAGCCTTTCCTCCCCTCCTCCCATGCGTACTGAGATCCTGGGGTCCCAGAAGGGCCGCAGCTCTTGACTTAGTAGAAGGAAGCTGTATCATTTTTGTCCCAAACCAAGCACTTCTGAAAATAAAAGGGGACTGTGGGACAATGAGCATAGGCAGAGACTGTCCTGGGCAAGCTAGGCTAGGTGGTCACCCTATTCCACCTCTAGTCATTCCAGCCTTCTCTGGGTCAGCTGATGCTCCCACCAACCTGCATTTTCCTTCTTCTTTCTTCTTCTGGAATAAGCCCCAGGCTTGCCTCCACTCAGCTCAGGCCGAGCTCCTGCCTCCTCGGACCTGCCTCAGGGTGTCAGCAATTGCCAGGTTGCCTGGCTGGACAGACTGTGAAGTTTTCAGGACTTTTACGGGCCAACTGTTCAACGCAGCCATCACCCCAAATTAAATGATATGAACTCACCATTCAACAAGGCAATAAATACCCTAAATTCATCGCTTCTTAATTACATTGTTATATCCTAGGCTCTTGATATGATTTATGTCCTCTCTCTCTGTCCGGTGGAAATACCCCTGGGCTGGCTTCCTGCCGCCGTTCGCTTTCCGACTCTGTCTTCAACGATGTCAGCTCTGTAGCTGGTAAGTGGCCACGGTGGGAGTAGTCACACCACTGAAATGGCAAATTCTAGAAACCAGGCCTTGATTTGTGGATTGTCCATACTTCAGAAAGTGATGCAAGAAAGAAAATGTTGGTAATGCAGGTTAAACTCAAAAGCACATGTGGGGTCCCTAGCCATTATGTGATGAATAATACAAAAAAATAGAGGGAACATTTCTCAGCATTTGAAAATTTAACTGATTTAGCAAAGAAGTTGCTCATATTAGAAGAGGTTTCAGTTTAGGGGTGCCTGGGTGGAGCAGTTGGTGAAACCTCCAGCTCCATTCGGCTCAGGTTGTGATCTCAGGTTTCTAAGACTGAGCCCCGCACCGGGCTCGATGCTCAGTGTGGGTCTGTTTGGGGTTTGCTCTCCCTCTGCCCCTCCCACTTATTGTCTTTTTCTCTCTCTAATAGATAATAAATCTTCTAAAAAATGTTTCGGTTTAATAGACATAATTAGGATGAAAGGGAGAGATAGTTTATGAGCAGATTGAAGGACAGTAAGTTTCTTGGGGAGAGAGCTGATTGCAATGCAAGGCTGCTTGTCAACCCAGGGCTGAATGCAAGGGTTTGGCAAAGATCAATGAAGGCATTCTGTGAGAATCTGTTGGCTATGCACAGTGTAGAATATTGTGTATTTCAGCATTGTTTATAAATTGCATGCTGCATGGCCTTGACATCAGGAAAGTTCATGATACACATGTATACATCTCCATAGGCATACACGACTCTTCTTATGCATGCACCGTGGTCCACTCCTTGGCCAGGCTGGGCTGCTTGCCTCTTTTTGCTGCTCCCACAATAAACCGTGCAGTCTGGCTCACCCACGGAACTTCTTGAGGACCAGGACATCTCTGTAGCTCTAACACTTAATTCCATGGTACATATTAGGTACCCCTCCCAAAACGTAATTAAGTAATTTCTGGATTTAATAGTTGAGTGAGTGAAGGCGACGCTGTGCACTCTCCATGCATTTTTCTCTTCCTGGGGAGGGACCGCGTTCTGGGCCCTCTTACACTGGGGTGTGGCTGTGGGATGTGTGTGCGGTAGGAGGGATGCCAGTCCCTTTTAGACAAGACCTTCCAGAAGCTTCTTTCTTCCCTGCTAAGGGCACCCTGGAGGCCAAGTCTTCTGGATTGGGTAGGACATGACAGAGGAGAGCTGCCTGGCCCACAAGGTGATTGAGTAAAAGAAACTTTTATTTGCTCAGCCTCTAAGATTCTGGAGTTCACTTGTTACCACAGCAGAGCCTAACCTATCCTGACTAACACAGGCAGGTGGTCTGGGACCAGCTTGTATAGCATGTTAGTGGCGGGGCCAGGCATGTTAGTGGCAGGGCAGGCCAAGAGCCCATCTTCATTTTCCCTATGCAGACTGCCTCCCGACACTTTTCTGGAAGTATAGAATAAAGTCTGAATCCAAGGTGGCTTTTGTTTCAAGCCCCATTTCAGAGGATAACTGGTTAGGACCCACTCATGGTGAGGTCTTCTGAGGCCACTAGCCCAGCAGGCACGCCCACCAAACACCCTCCTTCATCAGAGGATCAACAGGTATGACTGGGGTGTGGGATTCAGTCTCCCATTAACTGTCATTAGCCTGGCTGATGTTTCAGCCACAAGCACCCTCCCTGCTCCCATCATTTACCGCTTCCCTCCAAGCGTATCCAAACAGGTCTGAGACTTGAAGGGAGGGAAAAGCAGTTTTAGAAGTGATACTCTCAGGGTGTAGAACTTGAGTCTGAAAGGC
This sequence comes from Neogale vison, assembly GCF_020171115.1. Classification (NCBI taxonomy): domain Eukaryota; kingdom Metazoa; phylum Chordata; class Mammalia; order Carnivora; family Mustelidae; genus Neogale; species Neogale vison. Next base: position 119,316,149 of record NC_058102.1, on the reverse strand, counting down.
AAGCAGAAAAAAGAGGACCCCCTCCCCAAATATGAGCTAGAGAAGACTTAGCTCAGTCTCACAAACATCCATGAAGCATGGATTACGTGTCCCACGTTAGGTTAAGCCTCTGCCTCTGGCTCAGGTCTCTTGCTCCTTCTCTATTGTATATATATCTATATCTATATAGTATAGTATGAATAGTATGAGCTTAATATAACATAGTATATAGCATGTATAGTTTAACAGGTATAGTGCAGTATTAGCATATATGTATAGTATATGTATAGCATAGCATAACATTAGTGTATCATAGTATGGTCTTTATGGTATAATAGCATGGTATGGTATAGTACAGTGTATCAGTATATTATTCGTAGTATAGCATATTGTATATTAGTATATTAATATAGTATATTGTGTATGGTATAGTCTAGTATGTATACTATAGTAGGTATAGTATATATATAGCACAGTATAGCTTAGTGTACTACATAGAGTACAATATGCTATATTATACATACTATACTATGCTATAGTACTAGTATAGCAAAGTATGTAAAGTATGACATATGTAGTGTAATCTATAGTAAACTATGCTATATTATACATGCTATACTATGCTATACTATACTATATACAATTTACTATATACTAAAGTATGTATAGTATAATATGTATAACACAGTATGGTATGTATAGCATTAATATAGCATTGTGTAGTATATATGATATAGTATGTGCAAAATGTATATTATTACTATAGCACGGCATGGAATACGGCATAGTATAATCTTTTTTAAAAAAGATTTTATTTATTTGAGAGAAAGCAATAGAGAAGGAGCAAGACAGAGAGAGCACGAGCAGTGGGGGAGAGGCACAGGGAGAGGGAGAAGCAGACTCCCCACTGAGTAGGGAGCCTGATGTGGGGCTTGATCCCAGGACCTTGAGATCATGACCTGAGCCAGAGGCAAAGGCTTAACTGATTGAGCCACCCAGGCGCCCTGCATAGTATTCTTTTTGTCTTTTTTCCAGTCTCCCCTGAAAGCCTAGAAATTTTTCCTTTCTTTGATTGTAAACCAGCATTCTGGAATCACCTGTTGAAGTCACAGAGCACCGAGTGGTGGGGTGATGTGAGAGGGGAGCTGACATGTTCCTGACTCTACCTACTTGCCATGACACCACCGTCACCCCTTCCTGGGCCCCACCCCTTCTCCCTACACCTGCATTCCCTCCAGGACTTCTGCTTACCCCTTGCCCTGAAGCACAGCTCTTGGTCTTATGGTTTGTTTCTGTCTCAGCCACTAGGACTTAAGCCCCTAAGGGTCTTGGTCTTATTTTGGACTCTGTCTCTGTTCTGCTGTCTCTCCAGCATCTGGAGAGTATTTATTGAATGGCAGGGATGGCACCCCTGCCTCACACCATATTTTATGCCAGGACCAGGGGACTGAAAGCACCTCAAGTGTGCCTTCCACTCTGGCTGCTTTTGTCCCCACTTGCCTCTGACTTTTGTACCGGCTGTGCCCTCTGCCTGGGACGCTCTACTGGTTGTAGTCCCATTAGCTCCTGCATGCCCTTCAAGTCAGTCTGGCCACCTTCCCCAAGCAGAGCCCTTCCCTGCCCGCTGCCCCATCCTCTGTCCCCTAGTCCCCTTACTTTCCCTGTCACAATACTGTTCTACCTTCTTGCAGTGACTGTGTTTATTTGCCTGTCTTCTCCCTGGACTGCCAGCTTCGGAGCACGAGACTGTGTGTGCCCTACTCACCGCACTATCCTTAGCCCCTAGAACGGCACATCCCAGGTGCTCAGATACTCAGAGGATGAACCAGTGGACGCTGATCACAGCCAACGTGTGACCTCTTGGTCCATTCTAGGGAGACCCAGAGATGCAGTGAGAGAGTGTAGGCCCTTTTTCTAGAGGACGTTTCCCAACCATCCTCTCCCCTGTAGCCATCACAGGCAGGCCAAAGATAATGGCCCTTGTCTACTATTTTTTCTGTCTCCCCTCATTCCCCTCTCTTTCTCAAATGAGGTTATCTGCTTTCTCAGTGATAAAAATAACATACATTCATTGTAATATTTCTGAGTTAGTCTTATCTTTCAGGGTTCACACACCTATTCTGTGCAAGAGCTATTAAATGAACACCTGCTATATGCCAGCTGCCATACCCAGCAGTGGGGAGGCACATGGAAGGACATGGTCACTACCTTCCAGGAGCTAACGAAGTGCCTGATGGTGTTCATTCTGCTGGCCAGGGGAAACACAGTTGGAGAACCACTGCCCAACACTACAGCACTAGCAATTTTCCGAAGTTAGGCATATCTGTTATCTTGTTCAGTCTTTCAGAATCTCTCACCTGAGTACGTTAAGGGCATGCCTGTAGTGGACCCTCAAGCCCAGGTCTTCCTGGAATGCTCACCTCTCTCCATGGCACCAGGGTCACCTGCCATCTCCATTGCCACAGGAGTGCTGTGAAAGCTATGATGGGTCTGTTAGGAGGGAGGGGGTGTTGAGTTGCAGAAGAAAATTCCAGGAGGTTATTTATTGGAGGGAGGGATGCAGGGTCTAGCACTGTGCTCTGGAAGGAGACCCGGCTTGGGTCACAGTGGGCTGAACAACCGTGACTTGGTGCAAGAGCTAGTGCAGAGCAACGCAGAGGGAGTGCAACGAGGGAAAGGAACTGGCCCAGGGCCTTCTGACTTGGGGCAGATGAGACTGGGCCTGGATCACTCCACCTGCTTCCCGGTGGCCCCACCTTAGAGGCTTTGGCTGAAGAGGCACCCCCTCTTTGCATTCTGCCCTAGCACCTCCCTCTGCCAGGACTGGCTGGGAGTGTGCTGTGTAGGGTGGAAAGTCTGATGGCCACAGTCTGGCCAGCCCAGGAGCTCAAAATAAGCATTTCCTCCTGGGTAGTGAGGCGGCCAAGGGGCTCTGACTGGACAATCCCCCAGTGTTCCCTGGAGCCTTCTGGGCGCGAGGCTGGGCTGGGCACTTCCTCATCTGGGAGAGGCCCTGGGAGGAGGCCCTGGGAGGTGGCAGGAGAGCCCAGCTCTGAGAGTAGCTCTGTGAGTACCATGGGGAAAGGAAAGGAGACATGGAAAAGTGTGAACTTGGAAGAGGGAGTCCTCTGATGTTGTGTATCTAAGCAGGAAGCCAGACCTACCCAGTTCTGGGGAAGGAAAATAAACTCTGGAGACTTATTTTTAGAAAGTCGCAAAATTCTGTTTCTCAGTAAGCAGTGGAATTTAAATCTAAAACTTGTTTCATTGCTGAAGTAACCACCAGACTACCTGTAGGAATGGGACCGTGGTGAGCAGTGGTATCTGAATGAGGCTGTTAGGCTGGTGCCTGCTCACCCTTCCTGCTGCTAGACTTGCCCAGGGCCATTCCAGAAGACTCTATAGGCATTCTGACACAGAGTTAGTGGTGGTAATGATGATGGAAGTGGAGATGGTATGGATGATGGTGATCAAGAGAATGGTAATGGTGATGATGGTAGTGATGGTGGTAATGGTGATGGTTGTGATGGTGACAATGTTGGTGGTGATGGTGGTGATGCTGACGGTGCTGGTGATGCTGATGGTGCTAATGGTGATGGTTGTGATGGTGACAGTGGTGATGGTTGAGATGGTGACAATGGTGGTGGTGTTGGTGGTGATGCTGATGGTAATGGTGATGATGGTGGTGGTAGTGATGCTGATGATGGTGGTGATGAGGATGATGGTTGTGGTAATGATGATGGTGTTAATGGTGATGGTTGTGATGGTGACAATGGGATGGTGATGGTGGTGATGCTGATGGTGGTGGTGATGATGGTGCTGATGGTGATGGTTGTGATGGTGACAATGGTGGTGGTGATGGTGGTGATGCTGATGGTAATGGTGATGCTGATGGTGATGCTGATGGTTGTGGTAATGATGATGGTGTTAATGGTGATGGTTGTGATGGTGACAATGGGATGGTGATGGTGGTGGTGATGATGGTGCTGATGGTGATGGTTGTGATGGTGACAATGGTGGTGATGCTGATGGTAATGGTGATGCTGATGGTGATGATGATGGTTGTGGTAATGATGATGGTGCTAATGGTGATGTTGTGATGGTGACAATGGGAAGGTGATGGTGGTGATACTGGTGATGGTGGTGATGATGGTGCTGATGGTGATGGTTGTGATGGTGACAATGGTGGTGGTGATGGTGGTGATGCTGATGGTAATGGTGATGCTGATGGTGATGCTGATGGTTGTGGTAATGATGATGGTGCTGATGGTGATGGTTGTGATGGTGACAATGGGATGGTGATGGTGGTGATGCTGATGGTGGTGGTGATGATGGTGCTGATGGTGATGGTTGTGATGGTGACAATGGTGGTGGTGATGGTGGTGATGCTGACGGTGCTGGTGATGCTGATGGTGCTAATGGTGATGGTTGTGATGGTGACAGTGGTGATGGTTGAGATGGTGACAATGGTGGTGGTGTTGGTGGTGATGCTGATGGTAATGGTGATGATGGTGGTGGTAGTGATGCTGATGATGGTGGTGATGAGGATGATGGTTGTGGTAATGATGATGGTGTTAATGGTGATGGTTGTGATGGTGACAATGGGATGGTGATGGTGGTGATGCTGATGGTGGTGGTGATGATGGTGCTGATGGTGATGGTTGTGATGGTGACAATGGTGGTGGTGATGGTGGTGATGCTGATGGTAATGGTGATGCTGATGGTGATGCTGATGGTTGTGGTAATGATGATGGTGTTAATGGTGATGGTTGTGATGGTGACAATGGGATGGTGATGGTGGTGGTGATGATGGTGCTGATGGTGATGGTTGTGATGGTGACAATGGTGGTGATGCTGATGGTAATGGTGATGCTGATGGTGATGATGATGGTTGTGGTAATGATGATGGTGCTAATGGTGATGTTGTGATGGTGACAATGGGAAGGTGATGGTGGTGATATTGGTGATGGTGGTGATGATGGTGCTGATGGTGATGGTTGTGATGGTGACAATGGTGGTGGTGATGGTGGTGATGCTGATGGTAATGGTGATGCTGATGGTGATGCTGATGGTTGTGGTAATGATGATGGTGCTGATGGTGATGGTTGTGATGGTGACAATGGGATGGTGATGGTGGTGATGCTGATGGTGGTGGTGATGATGGTGCTGATGGTGATGGTTGTGATGGTGACAATGGTGGTGGTGATGGTGGTGATGCTGATGGTAATGGTGATGCTGATGGTGATGATGATGGTTGTGGTAATGATGATGGTGCTAATGGTGATGTTGTGATGGTGACAATGGGAAGGTGATGGTGGTGATACTGGTGATGGTGGTAATGGTGGTAATGATAGTGATGGTGGTGAAGGTGATTGTGTGTGCCAGGCCTCCACTTAGCATATGTGATTTTATTCAGTCCCACAACAACCTTATGAGGGGAGTATGGGTCACCCCCATTTTGTCAGGTGAAGAAAGTGAGGCACAGAGAAGTCAAGTCATATAGCCAACAATCATAGGGCTGGGATTCAAAGTCAGGTCAGAGTATCAACAAAGCCTGTCTGTATGAACACATCACAAGATCTCAGATGAGGAAGGGGAAACACCAAGTACAATTCCTGACACCTTCCTGTCCCAGAGCACTTGCACGGTGTCTGCTCACACACCACAATGGAGATGGGACTCACACTCCCATGAACAGTTCTCTCTCTTTCACTCAGCTCAAAGGCCCCAACGTTTCCTGTCTGGAGCTGAAATCTGTCCCATGTAATTTCTGTGGATGCCTCAGATTCCCTGTTCTGACTGCCCTGTAAGCCTCTGGAGGTGGCTCTCATTGCTTCTCAAGTCTTTTCTCTCTGAGGTTTGGATGCACTCGGTCCTGTCAGTGGTCTCTGCTCCTCATGAAGCCCTTTGGGTTTCAGTGTGGAGTCTGGAATCAGGCAGAGTGCATTAGGGTAAAATATACCTTTGAAGGTGGATCTGATTTCTAGAAATAGCAAGTGGTCGTTTGGAATCACTGTGCCTGTGGATGATTCAGCTGAGAAAAAAAGCTGGTTTAAAGATAAAATTGAGGGATTTTTAGATCTGGCCCAAACTAGCACTGAAAGAAGTCACTCCTGGAAGAAATGTACCAAAACACAATTGAAACACCAACAACAGGGCATCTGGGTGGCTCAGTCCATTAAGCATCTGTCTTCAGCTCAGGTCATGATCCCAGGGTCCTGGGATGGAGCCCCGTGTGGGGCTCCCTGCTCAGCGGGGAGCCTGCTTCGCCCTCTCCCTCTGCTCCCCCTGCTTGTTCTCTCTCTCTCTCTCAAATAAATAAATAAAACCTTAAAAATAATTAAAAAATAAACACCAGCAACAGTCATTATTAGAAGAAATGTAGAGCCTTTCAAGGTGAGGAGATGCCCAGTTCTCTGAGAGCTGGTTCATCCCAATAAAAGGTGGACAAAACTTCAGTGTCACCTACAAATGTTGGCAGACGTGCAATAATTCTTGACACCATTGGGGAAGGACCACCAGTTTGTGCTGCAGTTGTGTCCTGAGTGGACTGTGGCTAGAGATTTAGAATGGCGAGGCCGAGTCTAGCCCCAGCGGCCTCCGGAGGGGTTTCCACCCAGAGCTGGGTGGCCTTGGGCAGGGGGAGAGGCTGAGGCCGGGTGTGGGCCTCTGCGGGGCCTTGCCCTGCTTTGAGCCCTGATGCTTGGGGCAGCCGAGTCCCAGACTTTCCACTGAAGCCTGGCTGCCTTTCCAGTACCAACCACAACTTCAAAGGACTGCCAAGGAGCAGCCTGGGCAATGTCCCCAGTGAACTTGGCTAGCTGGGTGTGCAGCGTGTGCGTGGGAGGCAGCACACGGGGGTGTTGGAAACCACGACCGGCAATTCTGGATTCCAGGAGCAAGCCCTGAAGGAGGGAGTGGAGGCATGGAGCCAAAGGATCTGCTTTGAACTGGATCCCCCGAGGCAGAGGTCACATGCAGCAGCAGGTTCAAGCAACCCACGCCCCGTGGAAGGGCCCTTCTCAGGCCCGGGAACCAACCCACTTCCCTTTCCTCTTTCCAGCTCTGTTCTGCCCATTGGAACGCTCTTTCAGCCAAGCCAGACTGTGGAAATGACAGTCCTCACCTGCCCTCCCTTCCTTCCCTAGCGATGCCCCGCCCTCCAGTCCCTGTAAGCTGAGGCATGGCTGTACACTGGGGATGGACCCCAGCGAGTAGGGGGCAGAAAGAACACCGCAGGAAGTGGCTGCATGGGAGACAAGAAGGGCTCCGCAGAGGAGACACAAGATGGTGGCCTCTCTCGGTGACAATGAAGAGGGTCAGCCCTCGCCACACTTGGGAGAAAGGATAGCTGGAAAGGCATCAGCCTGGTGAGGCTTGGGCGGCTTCACAGAAGGTGCGGGAAGCAGGGAGTTTGCATTCCATGCCACCAGGGTATGGACCACTAATCCCCCACCGCCACCCCTACCGGGCATCCCTTGTGAAGAAGAGCAGTCTGCATTCTCTCATCTGTGAATGTTGTCCTCACAGCCACCTGACAGGCGGTCATGAGGAACAGGCGGTGACATTTAGCACCACTCACAGTGTGGGGCACAGGGAGGGACACGAAGATTTGCTGGACGAATCGGCAAACATGGTCCTATTTAGCACCACTTGGTTCTCCTCCTAAGCTGCATGAATTACGAGTTTCGGACAACTGCTGTCCATGATTAACACTTCAGTTGAGTTCCTTTGGTTTTTACGATCGGGCTGGAGAATAAAGGGCCTTAGAAGATGTATCACAAACCCAGGGATGGTGAGCTGGGAAAAGCCTGCCGAGGTGCCCCAAGCTGGGTTTGGAAAGCAAGCCCCAGGGAGGTGAGGCTCTCCCGCTGGCATGGCAAGGCTGGCCAGGGAGGCCCTTCCTGAACCTTCCTCCTCTTTGACATTGTCTTCACAAAGCAAAGGTTATCTCCCCCCAACTGCAAAATGCATAGACACCAAAGGATGTCTAAGTGACAGGATAAATTCTGTCCTTTGCCATGGACTGGAAAGCCACGTACCACAGGAAGACCCGTTGGAAGCAGGAGAGAACCTTCCATCGTTACCACCCCAGTAACGTCGGGGTGTGGGTTCCATCAGGTGTGACGTGATTGCACAAAGACCACGGAGGCTGGAACGCATCTCTAATAACAAGGGCCAGCCTCCCGCCGCATGTCCGCCACTCGAGGGGACGCATGCCACTCAGTGGCAATCAGTGAATCCCGTGGATGGATCTCACCTGTCGCCTAGAAGCGCGCGTGCATGCTCCCGCCAGCGCACACACGTGTGTGCACACAGGGCCCTGTGCTTGGGAGCCTCTCTGCCTGACACACGGATTCCTTGCTCACTCACCCCACCCCTTAAAGGTTATTTTCAGAACTTTGGTTGTTATTCTTGGCAGCTGTGCTTGACCCACAAACACTGAGAGGCTGGTTTATGAAGTGTGACATGTTTATCAAGGACTAAGTTCCATTAACCTCTGCTTCTGAATGTGAATTCCTACCTCTGGCCCCCCAGGCCGGAGCGGCCCAGCCCCCACCTTGAGTGCAGGCAGGGGGTGTTAGGCGGGGGTGACTGCTGAATCCCAAACCTAAGCGGCCACACTAGGAGCTCCAGTGCCCAGAAAGTAGACCCCCGAGGCCCTCCACAAAATGAGGGTGGGTTTCCCCTTTGGAAATACTCTCTGAACCTCAGAAACATGGTTAGCTGGGGGAAATGGCTGGCTTAAGCGTCTTGAAGGAGTGGGAATCAGGAAAACCTACATTGAACTCGGCCATGGAGGCAGGGAGATTCCTTCTGACTCGGCTTTGCTCTAGATCCTGGAGTGCCCCCAAAGCAGAAGGGCCCTTGGGAGCCCATGGCACACAGGTCTGGGCACTGGGGGGAATAGGAAGGCAGAAAGCAACACTAGGAGGCGCCCCAGGATTGCACCATTCTCCCAGTTGGGGGGGGTCGTTGGTGGACCCTACCCCTGACTCAGGGCCATTTGTGGTTTGCCCCGCCCAGTGTTTGCCATTTTGGCTTTCTGGGCCATTTCTGAAAATCACCCTGTTTCCCCGCCTTTAGCTCATTGTTGAATAGAAAGTTCCTGCGCTTCAGATGATAAGCGGGCCTAAAGGAGATCCTTACACAGCAGTGCTGGCCCGGTTGGTGCGCCAATGGTATCGCATGGGCCGGGCACTGCCTGGCTTCTGGGGTCGTCAGTGGCCTCCCTAGGACAGTAGCCAGGACAGCGAGTGAGCCCGCTGGTGACGGCAGCGGTTGGCCTTTCTTAAGTCTCATGAATTTGGAATATGCAGGGAAGAGTTTCATGATCTGTTTTTAAATAAAGAGACATTTCAGAAGGACCACAAACCTCACACACAGAGGTTGACCCTTTTTATGCTGAAAAGCGTGGGCCGGGAAGTGCCTTTAGGTCATTATCCTGCCTTTTCTCATGCAGAGAGATTTTTTTTTCCCCTAGCAGCACTGCTTGCTCTTAGGGAAGAGGGAGAACCTGGCAAGGGGCAGGGAAGCAGGGACTGCACTGGACTGGTCAGCTGAGGCAGCAGTGGCTGCATTCCTGGCCCAGCCACTCCCCCCGCCCCCCACCCCTCCAATGCAGTTCCAGTCCCCATCTTCCCAGGACTCGGAGGCTTAGAGCCCTGCCTTCTCTTTTCTCAGGTATCTGAAAGCAGGGCTTGTCCAGTGAGTAGATTAGAAAAGGATATGCCAACTTGTTCCCATACTTGAAAGCCCGAGAAAGCCTTGCTGTGAAGAGAACAAACAGAACCTGTTTGGTGGCTTGTCATTTCAATGACAACACGAACCTTTCACAGGTGAGCGTTCCTTACACACCTCCCCTTCCTCCTACCCCTCCCCCACCAGACAGGCAGCGGGGGTCACAGGCCAGAGCAGAGGAAAAACACAGCAAACCAGCTCTGAGCCTTCAGGGAACACCAGGGTTTGATGACAAACATTTAAGATCTCAAGGGACAGCTGAGGGAGAGAAATGTATTAAACCTTTTCCAGGTGGTCAAAAACACTCCTAGGGAAACAATGCCTCATTCTGCTGCCTCCATTAGGGACCCGGCCCAGCAGGGACGCCTTTCTCGATAAGAGTGTATTGTTTTCATATTTATCTTATTTCTCTCTCTACGTTCCTCTTGAATAAACATCAAGAACTGATTTCTTAGATCACCTGTATCAAAAACATCACCACCAAATCCTCCGAAGGGTCAAAGGCCTCATAGCCAGAGCTGTGGGAATTTAAGGAAGAGAATACCTTTCTGATTTCTTTACAAATAAAAAGGCCAATCCTGAGGGTCTCCTGAGGCCTCACTTATCAACTCCACTAACCTCTTCATGAAAATGGGGAGCTGACCTTAGGAGCCCCCCCACGAGGAATTTTGTGTGAAAAATCCTATACCGCCCATGACCGTGTGTGCTGCGCGGGGAAGGAAGAGCGGGAGCGGGCTCAGGCCCGAACCCCACCGTGTGTACCTCAACAGACTCAGGACACCCCCTGTCTTTCTCCTCAACGGGTCTTGAAAGAGAACAATGCCAGCTGGGGGACAAGAGCAGAGATCAGACTTTCTCCCAGTTTGTGCAGATTAGGGAGCACAGACGAGCCGCACAGTGGAGCAGGGAGGAGGAGGGACGGGAACAGACATGGCTGCTCTAGTATCTGTGAAGTACTGCTGTGTGTGCCTGTTACTGTGGAATCCACAGAGCAGTACTGTGTGCAGATTGTTACTCTGGTATCTGCAAAGCAGATACCTGTGTTGGATTGTTTCTCTGGAATCCACAAGTAGTACTGTGTGTGGTTTGTTGCTCTGGAGTCCATGAAGTTGTACTGTGTGCAGATTGTTGTTCCGGTATCCACGAAGCAGTGCTGTGTGCAGATTGTTACTCTGGTATCTGTGAAGTATTAATGTGTGTGGATTATTTCTCTGGAATCTGGTAAGTAGTGCCGTGTGTGGCTTCTTACTCTGGTATCCATGAAGTAGTACTGTGTGTGGATTGTTACTCTGGAATCCATGAAGTAGTGCTGTGTGTGGAGTGTTTCTCTGGAATCTGTGAAGTAGTGCTGTGTGTAGATTGTCACTCTGCTATTGAAATAGTACTATGTGCAGATTGTTTCTCTGGAGTCTGTGAAGAAGTACTGTGTACATATTGTTACTCTGGTATCCAGAAGTAGTACTGTGTGTGGATTGTTACTTTGGTATCTGCAAAGTAGTACTGTGTGCAGATTGTTTCTCTGGAATCTGTGAAGTAGTACTATGTGTGGATTGTGACTCTGGAATCCACAAAGTAGTACTGTGTATGGATTGTTGCTGTGGTATCTGCGAAGTAGTACTGTATGCGGAGGAGACTTCAGTGGCATGTGTACATACCTTCCTCAAAGCAGGAATTCTTTCCCCCATTTTTAAGTATTAAGATAAAGAGTTTCATAAAAATGGAATGTGATTTACAGGTATCACTTTGAAAAGAAAAAAAAAAAAACCCTGGGCACTGGAGATTAATCTTTTCTTTTCATTACAATTTTGCTTTGAAATGTGATCCTTCACGTTCCCTTGAAGATGAGCCTTTGTGAATGTCCTATCACATAGTTATGAAAAGGGAACTAATGCCTCACTGCAAACTAGAGGCTAATTTAATTTCATTTATTTGAGAGAAAGCACGAGCAGGGTGAGGGGCAGAGGGAGAAACAGACTCCCCACTGAGCAGGGAGACCGATGTGGGGCTTCATCCCAGGATCTCAGGATCACGACCTGAGCTGAAGACAGGTGCTTAACCGACTGAGCCACCTAGGGGCTCCCAAACTAGATGATTTTATTAACATGAAATGTATACAGGTTACAGCATTAATAGCTATCATTTGAATCTTGTACAAAACACATGCCCTTAATTACTAGGGTTTGGGGCACAAGAAATGGCCAGAGTAATAGCCAGTATAATTATGAATAAATATAAGGGAAGGATATAACCATTTAAAAGAAAATAATTGGGTGCAAGTATAAAATGCAAAAACAAAGCTGTTTCTACTTAAGACAAATCTCTAAATTTATTTTTCAAAACCGTCATCATGAGAACAAATATACTTATAGTCATGTTGACCTTAATCACAGTGAAGTCATAGGATAGCATACAAGAGATAATTCTCATATTTAAAGGATATTTAAAATGTTAGCCTTATCAAGACCCTCTTTTAAACACTATATGGCATCTCTCCTTATGAAAGAGTAATACAGCCCTCAAGAATTCTTCAAACAAAATCCAACATAAATAGGAACACAATAAAAACTATTTTGAAAACCTGTAAAATGAAAGCACCTATTTAAATTAAGACCATCAAGAATCTATGAGATTATTTTAGGAGGACATGGGCTGGATGAGACACTAAATTCTGTAGTTCTAAGGAAAAATTGACAATCAATTTATGTAACTTACAAGGCAAATTGAACCCTATGAAAGATGTGCTTTACGGCACATTTAAAAGTTTTAATTTAAATAATACTCAACAGGAGGCAACCAAGTCTGTGACACTCACTGAGACATAATAACAAAAGGGCGTGACTTGCAGTTGGGGCCCTTCCCAGTCTATTTTTAGAGGCTTAAGACTCCAGCCTTAAATAGTTTTAATAATAACATGCTTGTGGCTACAACTCAGCATGTAACACACAGTCTGGGAGAAAAGCAGTACTCAGAACTGTGGAACCTAGCTTGCTGGGGTTTCGTTCCCCTTTAAAACTAATCCTGAGATCTTGCTCACAGAACACGAGGGATCTCAAGAATGTTTTTGTTTCCTTTTGTTCACTAGCTACCTTGCAACATGCACAAGTAAAATTGGGTGATAAATTGAAATCAGGTTAAAATTAGGGGATACATCCTTAAAAATGTTCTTCACTTAAAAAAAAAAAAAAGAACTATCTTGCTTCTCTGGAAGCCTACTTGAAATATTACCTTCCCTGGGTACCGAGCGACCCATGGGTGAGTAAGAAGCACTCTGATTATGGAGATGATGGAGATGTGTCCTTAAAGGTTCCAGTCTCTATCTCTCCCATTGTAGCTGCGACGGCGACGGCTGGCTGCGTCCATCGAGAGAGTAGGAGGGCTTACATCCTGTAGTTACTTGACAGGGTCTTGCAACGTTTGTGGATGCGGACTCACGAAGATATGTGCGTGTGAACACAAGTTTCCATAAACACACATTACAGACAGGTACATACACCATACATGCTCGCCCACATATCTCCCAGTGACAAAGCCCCCACAGTCTGATGGGACTTACTGAAAATTACCACCTTTTCCAAATCCAGCCTTCCCATTCCATTCCTGTAACTCAAAATTACATATTCTGAAGGATTCATTTCAATATTCAATTTTTAAAAAACCCAAAGCAACACATGGGTAAACCAAATTATAGCCAGAAACAAAGGCACATCTAGGGCCAACACACTAACATTTATCCCTGAGAAACAAACAGAAAAACCAAGGGAGATGCTCTGAGATGTTATAAAGATTGAACGGGCATTTCTGTTTTATTTTCTCAGAAAAGGAAGAGGCAATCCCTTTCATGGATAACTAAATGTAAGAGATCTAAATGTCTTGGGTGTCCCCTCCTTGGGATAAGAGTCTAGATGAGAGACTGAAAAGTAAACAGATCAGATCCAATCCCTTTCCTTCTAAATCTAAAAAAAAGAAAAGAAAAAAAAAAGATATGGCATTTAGGGTTTTCAGGGCTCTTCTTTGAACTCCAGGAAAAAGGAAGACAAGATAGGAGGCCGGACTCTCCCAGAAGGATCGCCCTGCTCGGACGTGGCAGTGGAGTCGGGCACACTTCCTGTCCCCACTCCCTCCGCCTGGACCGCGGAGTCCTGGCACCTGTCATCTCTTGTCCTCCACAGGGCACAGCCCTGGGACCGTGGCCACTGCTCCTCACGCGGGCACATCTGTTGTTAGGCCACATGGGCCTGGCCATCCTGCCTCTCCAGCCCCACCCCACCCTCCATCACAAGTTCTCCTTCAGAAGGCCGAGCTTGCGCAGGGCCTCCCGGCGGGCCTCCTCCGTGGAGCCACGACCAGAGAACTGGACAGTGATACCCTGGGGCCTAAACCCAACAGCCCTGGGCAGCGACCCTGACCGCTTCCTGGCATCCTGGCTACAGTCCGGCTGCCGGTGCTCATAAAGGCTCCTGCTGGCATTCTGCCGTGCAAGTTTGCCGGCCAGTGCCGGGTCTGGACGGAAGGTGACAGTTTTCCCCATTGAGACGAAGGCACTGGGCTCACTCTTCAGGACGTCGTGGATGCTCTGGAAGCCATTGGCCAATGGCGGGCACTGTTCGGTCTGCACGCCTCTGGACTGCAGAGTGCCGGTGTGGCTGCCCGCCCGCGTGGACGCGGCATCGTGGATTGGGCCTGGCTTGCTCTGGCCACGCGTCCCTAGCTCGGCAACCTCAGCCCTGGGGGCCCGGTCTTCCACCTCCCCCGCGGCCAGGAAAGAGACGCCATTGATGTTGGCCAAGACCCGGGCTTTCCGCTCCTGCACGTTGACAGCTGCTTTGGAGATGGTCTTGTTGAACTCCTTCCCCGCGCTGTTGGTCACGCTGATGTTGCTTGGGAAGCGGTGGATCTTGGGCGCGGGCTGGGCTGTGTGTTTGTGCCACAGGAAAGAGTCCCCATGCCGAGGGGCCCCCGAAGGCAGTGTCCTCCAGTCCCCTGGCTTGCTCTCCTTGGAGGGGGACACAGGTGGAAACCCTTCATTCCCTGCCACCTTCTCAGACATTTTCTGAGCGATTACCAGGGGAGTGGGAACGGAGCGGGGCAGTTTGGGGTGCTCTGAAGGGGGAGCCGGGGCCAGCAGCTCTTTCCTAGGGGGCGCGGCTGCTGTGGCCACAGGCGGGGAGGGCGGCACAGGAGGGGCCTCTGGAGTTGCTGGGTCTGGCAAGGGAGGATCCCCGGCTTCTGGTTTCCTGCCCTCAAGGACAGGAATGTCTTCCTTCCCAACAGGGCCAGTCCCTGAAAAGGAGGCAGAATCCTCATCAGGTACCACGTTAGGTAAAAATAAATGCATCCCACTGCCTTCCCACTGGATTCATGAGGGCGTACGAGGGACATAAAGCCAACATCAGCAGCAATGTCAGCATCCTGTCAGCTAACCTCCCTGGCCCAGAGAAGGAGAACTTCCCCCGTGAGTCTCACCACCCCCGTGAGTTATGAGAAGGCATGACGCGTCAGGGACGGTAGAAGACGCCAGTCTGAAGGCTCAGCCCCTGGGATGCACACGGAGCAGGTGGGCTTCTAAGGAGGTATGGACCAGGACAGAATAACAACCCACCTCAGGAGGCGGTGTTGCTGAGGGGAAATGGAGGCAGGAAGGTTGGGGGACATCCCCGCATCAGGTTTTTCTAGATGAAGACCACCAGCTGCTTGTGTCAGACGCCCTGGGTCAAACTCAATACACCGCTGAGCCTTTACGATGTCCTTAACAGATATGGATACAAGCCACCCAACACCGTGGGCACCTACATCCACACACCCGTCCCTCGCGGCAGAACCGCGCGCCGCATCTGATTTGTGCCTAGTCTCAGACTCTCCCACAGCGCCTGCCGGAGAAGGCAACTGCCACTGCCCTGAGAATGGCCCGGTAGAGACGGGTGGGCGGGGCGGCTTTCTCTCGGTGAGTGTTTCCCTTGGCACTAGTATACAATCCGGCATTTTTAAAGGATCAGCAGGTTCAAGTTAATGTTAGGAAGCACACTTCAAAGGAGTGCGATAAAAACGGGAAATTCTTATTCAGTCTCTTCTTTGCTGACATGGCTACAGGCAAAGCTCCACACTGGAGCCAAGAACCCCAGTCTGTGAAATCTGGTGTAACACCCCGCCTTGCGCATGTAGCTCGCACGCACACACACGTGTGCGCACGATAGAAAATATATTTCTAGAGGCTTGTGGCAGATGGCAGTATTTTGTAGTAAGAGCCAAAACACTTTCCCTTCTGTTTTTTCCTCATCCTTCCAATCCTCACGTCCTTGCCGAAGTTTATTTCGAGGATCTTTTCCGATGAGGAAGAACAGTGCCAGACAATCCCACCTCGTCCATCCTGTCTGGTCTTCTTGCAGGATTCAAAACACAAAATTCGTGCCTCTCCTTGGAGGCCACCCCGAATCAAGCAAACCTACAAACCCACAACCTACTAGATGCTGAGCCAAACTCTTGTCTGCTCTTTTCCTGTTTTCCTGAACCAGCAGACTTCTCAGTTCAAATACTCCTACTTTGAAAAGTCATGCTAGAGAAACAGGGATAGAAGATTGCTCAAACTCTGAGATCAAACCCAAGGGCTAAAATAGAAGTACCTTGTCTGTTTTCTTCGTAGAATGAATTGTTACACCTGGAATTCATTTCCAATTTTCTTTCTCTCCCCTTCCCCTCCCTCGCACTCCCTTCCTCCCTCCCTCCCTTCCTTCCTTCCTTTCTCTCTCCTTTCTCCTTCCTTCCTTCCTTCCTTCACATAAGAATTGATTCATGTGGCCAGCCAGTGTCATTCTTTACCCTGGCCCTTTCGGAAACTCCCTTCAGAGGCTGTCTCTTAACACGCTATGAAAGCATCTGCTTGGCTGGACACTCAAACTAGCGAGACCACGCTTCTACCCTGCAAAAACCCGATGTGCCCCACAGCATCATTTCTGGCCACACACAGGGGACGTCCTCACCTGCTGCTGCTGTCCCAGCTGGGAGGCTCTCCGGTTCTCCCGCCTCTGGTGCTGGCTGCACTAAGTCGATCACCTCTCCCGGCTCTGAGTGACCAGAAGCACGCTCTTCCAAAGACGCCGGAGAGTGGCCGTCACACAGGACTTGCTCCTCAAAGTCGTCTTCCAGGGAATCGATGGTCTCTTCGAAAAACAGGATGACATCCTTTTCCTCGTGCGTCAGGTACTTCAGACTCTCGTCATCCTGTACGACAGGTGTGGGGATTGGGAATAAAAGGGGAAAAACAAACAGTCATTTCGCTCAAGAGAGAAAACAAGACAAAGTCGGGATCTGCACCCAGCGCCTGATAGGATCCACAGCCCCATCGGAGTTCCTGTTGGGGAGAATCGGCCATTCGGGAGGCCCCATGGACCAACGCGTCCCTCCCCATTTTACCTGAATGAAAAAGAACGCTGCCAAGAAGCTATAGCCAAGAAAGCATCTTAGAACCTATTACAGGCTCTAGCCTATGGTTCCTGATGAGTCAATGACAAGAAAAATAATAATTCTTCAAACCTCCTTGGACCAGTGTTCTCAACTGACTGCTCTCAGATGTCTTCCCCAAGAGCAGCGGGGGACATCTCTGGTCAAAGAGAGTGACATGAATGGACATATTTATGTCCTCTTCCACAGGAAACCTCTCTAAAACAATGGGGTTTATTATTTGTTTTAAAGGCACAAATCACAAAGACAGAAATAATAGGAAAGGAGACGGCAGCCACAAAATGTGGGAAGTTAGGCGGCAGCAGGACAGGTGTAGCCGACTCCGAAGACCCAGGGAAGCTGAGTTTCAGCCAGCAGCCGCGGGAAGCCAGGGACCTGCCTGCTGGGGACAGGGGACTCTCCCCTCAGTCCCCCACCCCCGCTCAGGCACTGGAGGTACAAAGCAGTTCTGGGAGGGGTGGCAGCAAGTGGACGGTGGAAAGGGCAGAATTGGTTCAGCAGGAATGAGGAACCCTGGCAGAAAACTAGATTTTTTTTTTTAAAGAAGTTAAGAGAGGGATTTGAAGCAGAGCTGGTCGTGATGGAAACAGGGAGTAAATGAAGCCAAACAGATGCTCTAGGGACAGAAACCTGGAAATCTTCCCTGGGGCATCTGAACATCCAAGGGCCCAAAGGGATCAGCCCCATGGGTTCCCCAACAGAGCAGCTCAGTACAATCTCCCTACAGATGAAGACCACAGTCAACAAACGCCACACAGAATTTCTAATCAGCTTCTCAACCTCATCTCTTAAATATGTGCACACGCAGAAGGATCAGCGAGCAGGTGAGAAATACCTTTATCATGAAAGACATACCTGAACAAATAAAAAAGAAAGCACTTAACAAAAACAAACTATGGAGAACTGATGACAATTTCCAAACAATGACTATGAATGCCCTCAGAGAGATGAAGAGACACTGAACCTGTCAAGAATATGATCCTCTTGGGGTGCCTGGGTGGCTCAGTGGGTTAAAGCCTCTGCCTTCAGCTCGGGTCGTGTTCCCAGGGTCCTGGGATCGAGCCCCGCATCAGACTCTCTGCTGGGCAGGGAGCCTGCTTCCTCCTCTCTCTCTCTCTCTCTGCCTGCCTCTCTGCCCACTTGTGATCTCTATCTGTCAAATGAAAAAATAAAATCTTAAAAAAAAGAAAAAAAGAATACGATGCTCTAAAAAAAAAAAAAAACCCCCAGAGGACCAAAAGCAGCTCTTATAAATTAACACCAGGACAACAG
Organism: Neogale vison; assembly: GCF_020171115.1. Lineage (NCBI taxonomy): Eukaryota > Metazoa > Chordata > Mammalia > Carnivora > Mustelidae > Neogale > Neogale vison. Next base: position 119,297,702 of record NC_058102.1, on the reverse strand, counting down.
AGTTGAAAAATGAAATCAAAGCCTACAAGAGAAAGTAGAGAAACGAGTAAAGTAAAACAAATAGACATTTAAAAAAAAATTTAAAAAGAAGGAAGACAAGAAAGTTAGAGGATAAGTATGGGAGGGCCAACATCTGATAATGAGGCTCCCAAAAGATAAATCAGAAAAGTAGAGGGGAAAGTATCAAAATAAATAAGTAAGAGAATTCAAGGAGAGGTCACTGAACTGAAGGCTCTGAGTTTCCAGAGTTTGCATGGTGGAGAGTCATCATGAGGACAACCTAATGAACAAGAACGAAACAGACTGAAATCTCAGGATGCCACAGACCACGATCCCAAAATCTTCCCAGAGTGAAAATCAGGTTACAAAACAAAAGACCAAGAATTGAAATAGCAACAGACCTCTTAGCAGTGATATCATTGGAAGCAAGAAGCAAACGACAGGATTCCTTCAAAATTCTGAGTGAACTGAGAACTTAGAATTTTATGCCAACCAAATTATGGTGATGATAAAATTAGAGGCTTTTAAGACACGTGAGGACTACACAATGGATCTCCCACGTATGCCTTTCTCAGGGTGGTGGGGTAGTGTGGCTGCTCCCCTGGACAAGGGAGGAAACCAAGAAAAGACACAGGAGTTGGGGCCCAAGAGAGCATGAGAGGAAGCCAAAGGGAATCCCAGGAGGCCAGTGACATTCCCAGGATGTCGGCGGTGCAGTGAACAACCAGCCTAGTTCAGAGCACGCCAGAAGGGGAAGAACACGAAACAAGCAAATAAAACTCAGACAGTTATTCACCACAGAAAACTGAAGTTATGAGAAAAGGCATGTCTATGAATCCATTTGTCTACAGTAATAAGCATCCATACACACAAATATACGAATTATATTTGTATTCACAGTAGCAAGAAAACAAGCAAAACAAGAAACTACAGAATGTCCAATAATAAGGGTATAGTTAAACACATCGAGGCATGCTCACAGATGGAATGTTATTAACGGTGTTTTCAAAAGAATATAAAGCTAAGTGAAAAAGATGCAGATAGAAAAATGGAGCTGTCTCAATTTGACTTAAATATATGCATATTTAATATTTACCCCATACAAGAAATACTGATGGGACATATAGTAAAAGGTAGATAGTGGCAGCGGAAGGAGGATAAAGGTTAAGTTAACAAAGGAACAGGGTGTGTTAAAGGTTGTGTCCTCTAGGGGCGCCTGGGTGGCTCAGTGGGTTAAGAGGCTGCCTTTGGCTCAGATAATGATCTCAGGTTCCTGGGGTGGAGTCCTGCCTGCCTCTGTTCCCTGCTCAGAGGGGACTCGTCTTCTCCCTCTGCCCTTCCCCCTACTTGTGCTCATGCACTCATCTCTCAAGTAAATAAATCTTAAAGAAAAAAGTCACGTCTTTTAGTGAGTAGGAAACGGGAGGAGGGTGTTTTCATAACCCTATGAAACTGCTTGACTCTCTATGAGTGCAAACTTTGATAAAACAATAGAAAAAGTGGTAGACGCAAATGTGATTAAGACCTGACCAGGGTGGAGTGGCTGCGTGGCTCCATTGGCTAAGCATCTGACTCTTGCTCTCAACTCGGGTCTTGATATCAGGATTTTGAGTTCAAGCCTGCCTCATGTTGGGCTTAAAAGAAAAGAAAAAAGAAAAAAAATTGTTGACCTCTGTGGCGCAGGAGAATGCTTTTCACACTGGGATTTGAGAGGTAATGACAAATGCTCGCCCACCCAAAGCCCCTGACTCCCGGGCTGCCCACGGAAGGGCCTGCAGGCTTCACAAATTTAGAGACCATTTAAGGCATTTGTTTGTTTTTGGTATTAAACCAAGAAGACGTGCAAATTTCTCAAGCTGCCTAGGCTATGTTAGCTTAATCCCGAAGACAGGAGGGCTCCGGGCAAGGGGACGATCTGCAGCCAGGTTCAGTGGGCAGATAGAATGGCATGAGTCTGCTTTGGTAGACACAGACAGACAGTTGTCTCACATGCTGGTCCCTGGTGGGCTCCCGCCTCTGACTCTCCCTCCCCCCCAGGCGTGGGCCAGCATCCTATTGTGATTTTCTATCCACTCCCAAGAAGACAGTGTTGCAGTTTTTTTTCCCCCCATAATACTTCACTAGCTGTTGGGAGATTCTCTTATAAAGTGCCGCCTGTTCCCGTTTCTATCAAGTTGTTTTTTTAAAAAATACAGTACTAGCCAGACATCATTTGTTGGATATACTCGCTGCAAATATCTCCCTGCTACAGTTCTATTTTTTAAAGGATTTTATTTATTTGAGAGACAGAGTGAGCGAGAGACAGCGAGAGCAGGGGTAGGGTGGGGCTGAGGGGCAGAGGGAGAAGTAGGCCCCCTGCTGAGCAGGGAGCCTGATGTGGGCTCTATCCCAGGACCCCGGGATCATGATCTGAACCGAAGGCAGACACTTAACCTGACCGAGCCACCCAAGAGTCCAGGTTGCTTCCATATATCTTGACTATTATAAATAATATTGCAACAATTACACGCTCACCCAAAGTGCATGAGGGCTCCCTTTTCTCCACATCCTCGCCAACACTTATCTCTTTTATCTTTTTGGTAGGACTCATTCTGGCAGGGATGAGGCGATACCTCACTGCGGTTCTGATTTGCATTTCCCTGATGATGACTGATGTTGAGCATCGTTTCGTGTCTGCTGGCCATCTGGATACCTTCTTTGGAAGAATGACTATTCAATCCACTGTCCATTTTTACTTTTTATTTATTTACTTTTAAAGATGTATTTATTTATTTTAGGGAGAAAGAGAGCAGGGGTGGGGGCAGAGGGAGAGAATCTCAAGCAGACTCCGTGCGGAGTGTGGGGCCCAACACAGGGCTTGATCTCATGATCCCGAGATCACATACTGAGCTGAAACTAAGAGTCGGATGCTTAACAAAATGAGGTACCCAGATGCGCCTTAAACACTGTTTTAATTATAAGTTTCACTATCTGGCAGTTTAAAAGCCTTCCAGGTTCGCTGTTCTTCTCTAAGTCTGTGCTAGCTCTTTTGGTCCTTTTTATGTCCATATAAATTTTAGATTCAGCTTGTCAGTTTTCCATACACCCAGATACACACACACCTCTGCTGGGATTTTGGAACTATACAGAAGTTCCTCAAATAAGGAGAACTGAATTTTCCAATGTTTTTTGAATCCTCAAATATGGCATATATCCTCCCTTATTTAATTAGTGGCTCTCAAGCTGTGGGCCTTTACCAGCAACTGTAGGAGCTCAGCACAGCACTTAGAACTACAAATTCTTGGGCCCTACCTCAGATGGGCTGAATTTTGTAAAGCATTAAGGGCCTCGGGTCTGTGCGTTAACATATGCTCTGGGAAATACTGATGCACTAACGTTGGCTAGGCACTGATTTGGTTCTTCAGCATTCCTCAAGAATGTCTTGGGGTTTCCAGTCTGAGATTTTATGCAGTTGTCATTATATGTCTTCTTAGGTATTGATTTTTTTGATACTAATATAAATGCTGTCACTTAAAAATTTTTTTTTTTTAATTTTTAGTTTTTTTTTTTTTTTTTAAAGTAAATTTTACCTCCAACGTGGGGCTCAAATTTATGACCTGGAGATCAGAGCTGAATGCTCCACTGACTGAGTCAGCCAGGTGCCCCTAAATGGCGTCACTCAAAATTTTTTCTAATTGCTGTTGGTATATAGAAATATAAAGTACACTCATCTTGTAATAAATAAATTCAATTTGTTGTGTAATCCTGGCAACTTATTTGTAGATTCTTTTCAATTTTCTACACACACAATGGTGTCTGCAAATGAGAGATTTTTTTTTTTCCCCTCCTTCCATTCTGCTCACGTCTTGTTCCATTTTTTTCATTTGCCTTATCTGGCTGGGTTCTCAAGTCGGCTGAATACAAGTGGCCTCTTTGTCTTGGTCCCAGTATCAGAGAGAAAACTTTCAATATTTCTCTACTAAGTATAATGTTTGACATAGAATTTTCTTTTTTTTTTTTAATTTTATTGTTTGTTTGTATGTTTACTCTTTTTTAAAAAAGATTTTATTTATTTATTTATTTGATAGACAGAGATCATAAGCAGGCAGAGAGGCAGGCAGAGAGAGGGGAAGGGAAACAGGCTCCCCGCTGAGCAGAGAACCCAATATGGGCCTCCATCCCAGGACCCCGGGATCATGACCTGAGCTGAAGGCAGAGGCTTTAACCCACTGAGCCACCAAGGCGCCCTGTTTACTTATTTTTAAGTAAAGTCGACCCCCAAAGTGGGGCTCAAACTCACAACCCTGAGATCAAGAGTCCCACACTCTACCAACTGAGCATCAGGCACCCCTGCTGTAGATTTAAAAAAAAAAAAGGCTTTTCATCATTAAGAAAGATTTCTTCTATTCCTAATTTGCTGAGCATGTTGGTTTTAATATAATGAATGGGTTTTGAATTTTGTCAAATCATTCTCTTTACATGTTAGAGTGATACTCAGCTGGGGGTGCTGTTACCCTTCACAGGGCGCTTGGCAATGTGTGGAGACACTTTTGGTTATCACGACTGGGTGGGTGTCACTGGCCTCTAGCGGGTAGAGGGCTCAATAGCCCACAGGGCACCAGACAGCTCCTCACAGAAAGAATGATCTGGCTGGGGGCACCTGGGTGGCTCAGTGGGTTAAGCCTCTGCCTTCGGCTCAGGTCATGGTCTCAAGCCCTACATCAGGCTCTCTGCTCGGCGGGGAGCCTGCTTCCTCCTCTCTCTGCCTGCCTCTCTGCCTGCTTGTGATCTCTGTCTGTCAAATAAATAAATAAAATCTTAAAAAAAAAAAAACAGTAAGAATGATCTGGCTGAGGAGGCTGAGGACACAGGATCGTACGCTTTTCCTCTTTTATTCTGCTAATGAACTGAATTACGACGACTGATTTTCAAATATTAAACCAACCCTGCATTCTTGGAACAAGTCCAGTCTGGTTGTGATGTTATCTTTCTTATACATCACTGAATCTGATTTGCTAATACTTTGTTTAGAATTTCGGCATCTGTGTATTCACAAGACAGACTGGCTTGTCATTTTCCTTTCTTTGTGATCGGGTTTTACACACCCTTCTTTTTAAAATGTCAACTTATAAATAAAACAATGTGCCTGCCCTAAGATTTTAATTTTAGTTCCTAGCTTATCTTTTTGCTCCACCTTTCCTGAGATATTTTTTTGGGGGGAGGGCGGGGGGAGACAGAATTTCAGAATACTTTTTCTCCAGCTGAAATGAGAGCAGATTCATTTTAACTAGGTCCGTATAATTTTATCAGCGACCTAGCAGTAGACACTCCCTGAGAGCTTCAATATTTCCTCTAAGAACATGGTCAGGGTAAGGGGCATTAGAAGAGGGGCAGGGTACCATGAGGGAAAATGTGTACCAGGTGTTCCTGACTGAGTACTTTCTATTGAGTGCTGGACCAAGGAAAAGAGAAATGTGTTTTTAAATACCCAGCACAGGAATGCCTGGGTGGCTTAGTCAGTTAAGCATCTTCCTTTTGGCTCAGGTCATGATCCCAGGGCTCTGGGATCGAGTCCCATGTTGGGCTTCTTGCTCGGCGGGGAACCTGCATATCCCTCTGCCTGCCATTCCCCCTGCTTGTGCGCTTGCTCTCTCTCTCTCTCTAACAAATAAATAAAATCTTTAAAAAAAAAAAAACAAACAAACCCCAATATGATCATCTACATAACATGTGACTAAAGAATTTACACTTTATTCTGAGAATTTCAGGATCTGGCCCTACCTACTTTTCATATTTCATCTCCTACCACTCTGCCCTTTCTACTCTATTTAGGGGTCGTAAACCCCTAAGGGGGGTTTACTCCCTTTCTGTAAGGGCAGGGAGTAAATATTTTGGGCTTTGTAGGCTTTATGGTGACAACTACTCAACTCTGGCCATGTAGTGTGTAAGTTATAGGCAGTGTGTTAATGAAAAAGCCTACCTTGTTACAATAAATCTTTATTTACAAAAACAAGTTGGGGGCCAGAGTTGGCTTGTAGGCTGTGGTCTGCCAAGTCTTGCTGTGTACACATCAAACCACCTGCCATCTCCTATGCTTGTTTTCATGTCAGCAGTGCCTGTCTCTGCATAGTCACATCTTACCTATCCTCCTGGTGACCACGCCTCCAATACCACCACACCTCCAGCCTTCTCCGTAACATCTACTGAATCATACATTCAAATATTTGAGCATCTACTAAGCATCAGGCAACGTAAATATAACAAAAGTCTACCTGACCGTCTAAAGAGGGCTTTAGATAAGAAAAGAGGTAGTTACTTCAGAGTCTGGAAATGGTTCCAATGAGATAACTTTCCTGTTAGGGAAATGGGTGTCAATTCACATGTTTGGGGAAGTGGTCTGACCTGGAACACTTTGGCAAGGATATAGTATCTGCTAATAATGTGAAAGAAGTGGGTGAGATTCAAACACAAAGGGACACGGGGTAGGTAGATCTGTGCTTCAGAGATCATGTTGGCTATCATGCGGGAAATATTGGATGTGGGAAGCAATCTGGAGGAGACTTCAAGGTCACCTAAACTAGAGCAAGGGTGATGGGAAGAGAAAGGAGGAGGTGGGATTTCAGAGAGATATAAAATGTAGAATCATCTCCTCATTTAAATTCTCTACTATAGTTTCCTCATCCAGCTTTTCAGCTCTACTAGCCGTCACACTTAAAGAGAAGCCTCATATATCTGCTGCCCACCCCCCCCAGACCACCCACAGAGTTTACAGGCTATCCTGTCACTGTGAACAAAGCATCAGCTGTCTCTTTACCACATCTGACTACTTTGTCCCTCTGGCAACCAGAACAGGAAAGCTTCATATAAAATCAGCGACGCCGTTCATCTTCTGATTTTTCTAGAGTTTTTTGAAGACTGGTGGGATCATCTAGAGGGTCACCATGGATGGTGTAGGGCATTCCTGCTTCATCTTTTCTTTACACACCTTATTCTTTTTTTTTTTTTTTAAAGATTTTATTTATTTGACAGAGAGATCATAGGCAGAGAGGCAGCAGAGAAGGGGGGAAAGCAGGCTCCCCACTGAGCAGAGAGCCTGATGTGGGGCTCGATCCCAGAACCCTGAGATCATGACCTGAGCCGAAGGCAGAGGCTTAACCCACTGAGTCACTCAGGCGCCCCTACACACCTTATTCTTGCCAGACCAACCTGTCCCCTAACCATTCAGCACACACGCTCTTAACTCTCTTCCTTTCCCAGACTCACCAGAAGACATTTCAAATGTTTCTCCTATCCATGCAGAATGGTTTAGCTCAGTAATTGGAGGGAAAAAAAAATTCCAAGTCTAAAAATCATTAGGGCTCTTAGCATAACAAAGGTCCCCGTAGTTAATAATTACAACCATCACGGATATTGTTAGGATGACGAGATGATGATAACAGCCATAACCAAACAAAATGTCTACAGAAATAAATTAATGCTCTCTACCCTCTTCCTCCTACTTCTCCTCTCCCAACTCTGTGTTTCAGGAGGGCTATGCACAAGAATTTTAGATAATCTACGTTGGTTAGGCATACAGACAGCAGAATTAAATGGGCAGCTGGCCTGCAACTACACCTTCAGCTTAAGACACATGCCAACTTCCCACACTGAGCGAGGGGCAGAAACTATGAACAGAGTATATAACCCCCATGGGTCTTTTTTAAATATTTTATTTATTTATTTGACAGACAGAGAGAGAGAGAGAGAGAGAGAGAAAAGCAGGCAGAGAGAGAGGAAGATGAAGGCTCCCTGCTGAGCAAGGGAGCCCCATGTGGGGCTCGATCCCAGGACCCTGGGACCATGACCTGAGCCGAAGGCAGACACTTAATGACTGAGCCACTCGGGTCCCCCAATAACCCCTATGGGTAATCCAACCTCAGCACAAGAAATCCCAGCGTAAGTTTTCATTTGAAAAATGGGCTTAGAAAGGGCAGCTCCTACACAACAATTCTGTGTTCTAAGACAGATTGTGGGGCCCACAGGCTGAAAGATACAACACATAGATCAATCAGCCCACCTCCCTCACTGGAAGATGGGAACACTGGGCTCAGGGCCAATGAAGTGACCTCAAGGGTCATACAACTCCTCAGTAGAGTGGCTAAGAAAGACCTAGTCTGTTCTTGCTTTTTGTTTTATCCTATTCATTTCTGTTTTTAGTCACATACTTATTCAAGATCAGAAGCCTGGGTCCTGGAAGACTCAGATTTTTGCATCCTTAACCCATCCAAGGTCTCTCCCCAGAGTTAGAGGCTGGAGTACGTATAGGCTGGCAGGGAGGCTGGTGTGGATTCCCACGCATAGTCTCTGAGCTCAGCCTGGCCTTGAGCACTGACCTCAGGGGCAGAGCCAAAAACAGCTGTGTGCTCGGTCTGCTGCCTAATTCCCCAAATAAGAAGCTGCCCTCCATATGAAGCCCCCTCTGCCTACACCTGGGAGAGGAAAGAAGGCAGAAACCAAGAAAAGCCCCAGTGCCACAGGCAGGGAAACAGTATTCAGGGCCAGAAAAGGGGCGCATGGCCTTGTGCAAGAGGGTTCCTATCTACTCTTCCCGTCCCAGGAGATGCCTGCACTGCCTCCCTCAGACAGGGATGTGAGAGGAAGACTCGGGCCTTGGGGAAGAGGCAGAGCTTGGAAAGCAGGGGGCATAGGCAAATCCACAGAGCCAGGGAATAGGTGAGTGTCTGCTCAGGGCTGCGGGAGTTGGGGGAAATGGAAATGACTGCTAATGGGCATGGGGTTTCTTCTCTGGGGGCAGTGAAAATGTTCTAAATGTGACTGTGAGGATGGTTGCCTGACTCTGGGAATCTACTAAAAACCACCGACGGGCATACTGTGAACGGGTGGACTGTCTGGTATGTGACTCTCTCAACAGAGCTGTCATGTAGTGAAAACAACAAGGAAGGCAGGGCCTCATGGGCCCGTGGAGGAGGGAGGGAGCCCTGGCGGTGGTGGCCCCGCTTTGCTGGTGGGGTTTTGGAAGTGGCATTTGCTAACTTAGTTCCAAAGAACTAAGTAGATAGGAAATGAAGATAAATGAAAACAGCAGCTTTCTTTGGAAGAAGGGAATTGAGGAATTGTATTAGTATTTGCAAAGAAGTCGGCTGACAGCAGAACATTTTTTTTTAATAATCCCCTTTCTATAAATGGTGTTTCTATTTTATTTTATTTATTTTTTAAAAATATTTTATTTATTTATCTGACAGACAGAGATCACAAGTAGGCAGAGAGGCAGGCAGAGAGAGAGGAAGGGAAGCAGGCTCCCCGCTGAGCAGAGAGCCCCACATGAGGCTCGATCCCAGGACCCTGGGATCACGACCCAAGCCGAAGGCAGAGGCCCTAACCCACTGATCCACCCAGATGCCCCTCTATAAATGGTGTTTTTAATGTACCAATTTGGGCTACCAATCTCCAGATCTACAAGAACTCTCTAGAAAACCATACCTCTCCCCCCAAGATTCTACCCTGCCATGCTGACTCCAGGTAATGTCTATAAGTCTCCAAGGGAAATATCACTTTGTTTCAAGAATGTGAAAATACACACATTTCTATCCTAATACATATATTATAATTGTGCAGAAATAATTTCTATTATATTCGAACCAGAAAATTCAGGTGCTAAATCTACTAAAGTAATCACAACTACTATACATGTCTCCCATAAGGAGAACAAAGTCCTGGTCTTGCGGATGTCTGTCCACTCCTACATAAAGATGACAGAAGGAATGTCTATCTAGTCCCATCAGAGCTCTGAGAGAAGTATCCTGATAAGTTGGATGACAGACTTGTAAGATTTTATTTTTAAAAACATTTTATCTGTTTATTTGAGAGAGAGAGAGAGAGAGAGCGTGAGTGGGGGAAGGTGCAGAAGGAGAAAGAGAGAGAAAATCTCAAGCAAACTCTGCATTGAACTTGGAGCTCGACACGGGGCTCAAACTCACAACACCGAGACCATGACCTGAGCCCAAACACTGAGCCATCCCCAGGTGCCCCTGGATGACAGACTTTTATAGCAAATGTTACGAACAGTTGACTGTTATCAACAGTCCTAGATATGCCTATAGGAGTGCAGATTTGGGACAAGAGTTTCATTTCAAGGGAAAATGTAGAGAGGACAAAAAATATCTCTGTTTGATTAAACAAAAAAGTCAAGGAAGCCTAAAATACTCATGCTAAACACCTACCTTAAAAAGTACTGAATTAGTTAAGTTTTGAAGCTTTTTCTTTTCTTTCTTTCTTTCTTTCTTTTTTTTTTTTTTAGATTTATTTATTACTTTAGAGAGAGAGAATGCAAGCAGTGGATGGGGAGAGGGACAGAGGAAGAGGGAGAATCTCAAACAGGTTCCATGTTCAGCACGGAACCTGATGTGGGGCTTGATCTCAGGACCCTGAGATCATGACCTTAGCTAAAACCAGGAGTTGGAAGCTTAACTGACTGAGCCACTGAGGCACCCCTTGTTTTGTTTCTTGTTTAAACAAAGAAATTGGGGTTGTGGGGCACCTGGGTGGCTCAGTTGATTAAGCATCTGCCTTCAACTCGGGTCATGCTATCAGGGTCCTGGGATCAAGCCTCACACTGGGCTCCCTGCTCAGTGGGGAGCCTGCTTTTCCCTCTGTCCATCCCCCAACCTGCTCATGCTGTCTCTCTCATGTGTTCTCTCACTCTCTCTGACAAATAAATAAAAAAATCTAAAAAAAAAAAGCAAATATGAATACCAAATCACACTCTGCCAAAACAAATACTATAGGCTGCCTACCTGAGAGACTGGCAGCTGAGAACTTCTCAAGAATATTTTTAGATGTCATAATCTTGTTTATGATTTTTTTTTTTTGTCTCAAACAGATATGAGTTCTATAGGGTTTTTTTTCTCCCTCACAAGGAGTTGCCACATTATCTTAACCTGCAGTGAAGTCAAATTTCTTTGTTTCATTAAAAAAAAATTTATTTGTTTATTTAAGAGAGAGAGAACACGACTGGGTGCAGTGGGTGGGGAAAGGGAAGCAGGAGGAGAAGCAGACCTTGTGCAGAGCATAGAGCCTGACTCAGGGCTCAATCTCAGGACTCTGAGGTCATGACCTGAACAGAAACCAAGAATTAGTCTCTCAACTAACTGAGCCACCCAGGTGCCCCAATCCCAATTTCTTTTTTTCTTTTTTAAAGATTTTATTTATTTATTTGACAGAGAGACATCGAGAGAGGGAACACAAGCAGGGGGAAATAGGAGAGGGAGAAGCATGCTTCCCACTGAGCAGGGGGCCCAGTGAGGGAGATCCCAGGACCCTGTGATCCTGACCTGAGCCGAAGGCAGACGTCTAACAAACTGAGCCTTGCATTTGCTTTTTTCACACACCAAAATGACCTTCCAGACACTTGAGCAGGGCTTCACTGACCTAAGCTGTGGAATGATGCCCCCACCCCCGCAGCTGAAGGGAACCGGTGGCAAAGAGAAGCACATGAACCCCGGCCTCTGTGCAGTTCTCCACGTGGCTGTGCGTGCTGTGCTGACCTTGGCCCATCACCCCCACCCCAAGAGCAGAAGTGCACATGGCGTGCCCCACAGCCTGGGGTAAGGGCTTCATTATGGTCTAGGCGTCCCTGCGATGAGGTTTCCCCGGCGCTAAATGAACCCTGTACTTCTGGCTGGAAAGAGACACAAACCGACCAGTGGGCGACAGAGATGCACCCAGTTTTGATTATAGATCTGAAAATTCAAGGCTTCCAAGGATCACCGCTGGGCTCCCTGCGGCCTGTAACTTCCCTCTACCAGCAGTATCAGGAAGGAGTCCTGACGAAGATGAGGCACCCCCACCAGGCGTGGGCCAGCCATTGAGCCCCCACCCTCATCCCAGACCCCTCCTGAGCCCGCAGTGCTGACCCAGATCCTCCCATGGCACCCAATTGTGAGTTCCTGCAAGGCTGAAAACCGCCTTGTGCTCATCATCTACCATAGTGGTAGTTTGGCTTTGGGGTTTACTGAATTGAACTTTTACAAAAGTTATTTGTGCTTTGTCATAAAATGGCTGCTTTGACCGGCAAGGGGAGCCAGTATAGAAAGGAAGATGGGTTCATTGTTGACCAGTCTTCTTCTTCTTTTTTTTTTTTTAAAGATTTTATTTGTTTATTTGACAGAGAGAGATCACAAGTAGGCAGAGAGGCAGGCAGAGAGAGAGGAAGGGAAGCAGGCTCCCTGCTGAGCAGAGAGCCCGATGCGGGACTCGATCCCAGGACCCTGAGATCATGACCTGAGCTGAAGGCAGAGACTTAACCCACTGAGCCACCCAGGCGCCTGACCAGTCTTTTTTAAGATTTTATGTATTCATGTGTGAGAGAGTACGCACATGAGCAAAGGAAGGGACAAAGGAGAAGCAGACTCCCCACTGAGCAGGGAGCACGATGTGGGGCTCCTTCCCAGGACCCTGATATCATGACCCAAGTGGAAGGTAGACGCTTAACTGACTGAGCCAGCCAGGCACCCCTGCTTCTTCTTTCCATCCTAGGTTCTATTTCCTCTCCTTGCAATCACCCGACCCCTTATGTGTCCCATTGCCGTGTATGACCCAGACTTCACCTAACCCAGCCACGTAGGCAGAGCTCACCAGTGCTTGCTCTACCTTCTTATTCCATGACAAATGGGTGAGGCCAAAAGGCAATCAAAGGCTTTGGGGAAGGAAGGGGGTAATCAGGAGCTGACAACTGCTGCCTGACCACAGGCTTGTTATGTGACTGCAGGGCTCTGACGTTCGTTAGCTTGGGGTGAAGGGAGGGTTGTAGGACCGTGCACTGAATAGAAGATCTCCAAACACGTGGTAATGAATCTGGATCATTGTTTGGCCCCAAGTTAGAGATAAAAATGAACAGGAGGTATGCCTGTGGATTCGAGGTGCTTCTAATCTGCCCTCAAAGAAGTGTGTGCATTAACAAGTCCCTTCGGAGCTAGAGTTTCCAACTCTTTCCAAGCAGGTGGTCACTTTCTCTTCTAGAGGAAGCCCCAGGAGGCCTGCAGGCTGCAGGGCCGCACATAGCAGTGGCACCCAAGCACACCAGCAGGGGGCAGCCATCTTTCCCTGGGCATTTTGTGAGATGGGTGCTCCAGATCCAACCCAGCTCGAAGGGGTTAAGAATATAGGGAACCCTACACCCAAAGTTTCCTTTGCTCCGTAAACAGCTATCATGTATGAATGTCTCCAGATTCTTCTCAAAACTTTTATCCTGAATCCGCATCACGGACTGAGGATAAATTTCTAGAACCATCCTCCCAGATTCGTGAATATGTGCTGCCTTCCGTTGCATTTAGCCATCCTTCTCAAGTTCCAGAGAGGGAGAAAAAACACGTTCAAAAGGTATCCTCTTACTCAAGTATTTCAAGATTTGGCTAAAATGGTCTCGTTCTAGCTCTGTCTTTCATTAAAACGTGTTCAGAGGCAGAATTCCTTACAAGAGAAATAAAGTACATATCCAAATACAGCCAGCCTCTTGGTAATAAAGACCACATCCTCTGCCCTCCTGGAACAGCCCCGTTCGTCATGGTGGCCATGTGGGCAGCCAGAACAAGCCTACTGAAGCATCTATTTTAATTTTTAGCTTGCACTGGCTCAGGAGAAAAGTTTCCATTGTGTAAAGATCTGTTACAACCCAGGCAACCCTTCCACCAGTGTTTGAGAACATTAGGATACTCTCATTTAACACCATGCATTCGTGTTTTATCTTCTTTTAAAAAATAACCTTGCTTAAAAGAAATGTTTCCCTAAGGCGGAACTAGGTGATCTCTTATTTAAAGAGCCTTCCAAGAAGTACACGGAATACAAAACAGTGTAGAGGCCTGAAAGCATGGTCCCTGACTAGTCTTTCATGAGGCTGGGGGTTCAGGGAGGCAAGGGTTTGCAAAACTATTATGGTTGAGTCTCATTCCGAAAAGACGTGTCATAAAAAGACCTGATGATGTAGAATCAAAACCTAAAGAGCTCATCTCCACATTCAGACTCCCTGAAAGTTCACACGTTTTTGTAATGGTGTGGCTAGTTCACTGGTGAAAGGGGCTGGCTGCCGAGGCAGTGCTTCATTAAAGTTAAGTCCTAATCAAAATGCCAAATTTTCTCAGCGTGCCACTGCTCTCTAAGGAGAACACACAACTGTGAGAGGACACAGATGGCAGCTCAAGTCGGCTTGAGAATCTTCCAGAAAGGAAAACACTTGCAAGCAAGCAGAGGTCTGCAAAGAAGGTGCTGGAACAAGACTGGGATGTGTCCTCCTACAGACACGGAGAAACAGGGAGCCAGGTGGGGCACAGGGCAGGATTACGTGGTCACACCCACCCACGCACGCATCCTGAGAATATAATTTCACCATGCACTTCTTGAAAGCAGAATCTGCCATGCCGTTCCCACAATTATGCTCCACTGGGTACAGTGCTGGGCGCTGCCAGAGAACAGAAGAGTCAGGCATGTTGCAGTCCCACTGCAGGACGGTACCAGAGAGGAAACAACCATGGAGGATAGGCATTCTGGACGTTCACTCCAAAGTGATGCCCCAGAGTGAGATCGTCAGAATTAGGAAGTGTGTGAGATGCTCGGTGCGGGGAGAGGAGTTCTCCCTTTCCCATCTCATCATTAGTGGCCGAAGGAAAAACTCAGAAGACTACTGGTAAGACAGAGACACGACACGGAGAGCATGGATCCCACCAGAAGCTGGGGCGGGATGAGGCAGAATCACACACAGCCTAGAAGCTAAGAGGGCACTCACCAAGGAGGCTGTGGTCAGGAAGGGTGGACTACGTGCCGGCCGGCGCGTCCTCACAGTCACCCTGGGGAAGAATTCTTATCCCAGCACCCCTGTTTATAACTCGGGGAAAAAAACAACTAAGGAACACAGTGACTAATTAACTTTCCCAGTTCCAAAGGCAATTAATTTGAATTTGAACTCAGGCCTGTCACTAATATGCAGTGTTTATGACTATGCGGAGCTGTTTCTTAGGATACAGACTGCTTAGTAAAAAGGAAGCAACTTGAAACCTGCATAATGTGGGTTTTTTTGGATTTCAGAGAAATTATAAGTATACTGGGGAATGTCCTGCTGATACCTATTCAAACCCACTGTAAAACCTATTTGGACCAACACTGATGGCTCAGAAATCCTTCCCCAAAGATAGTTAATGCTGTTCACTCTACCCACCTTGACCTCCTGATATTTATAAATGTAAAAGATTTGTAATCTCTCCCACCTTTGAACCTAATATTTCTAAAGGCAGAGGCTTAACCCACTGAGTCACCCAGGTACCCCTCATGTGTCTTTTCTATATATTCTTTTATTTTTAAAAGATTTTTTTTTCTTTTTTAATTAGAGAGGGAGAGAGGGAGAGATCATAAGTAGGCAGAGAGGCAGGCAAAGAGAGGGGGAAGTAGGCTCCCCGCAGAGCAGAGAGCCCAATGTGGGGCTGGACCTTGAGATCATGACTTGAGCCGAAGGCAGAGGCTTAACCCACTGAGCCACCCAGGTGCCCCTCTACATATTCTTTTAATAGGTCCTTTGTATAAACTTAAATTTAAAAAGCAGCCCAGGGGCATCTGGGTGGCTCAGTTGTTAAGCATCTACCTTCAGCTCAGGTCATGATCCCAGGGTCCTGGGATCTGGCCCCACATCAGGCTCTCTGCTCAGTGGGAAGCCTGCTTCTCCTTTTCCCACTCCCCCTACTTGTGTTCCCTCTCTCACTGTGTCTCTCTCTGTCAAATTATAAATAAAATCTTTAAAAAAAAATAAAAAACAGCCCAAATTCCCCTTTATTAAGGCTTTCTAGGTCCCCAGATATTTAGGGAGCAATTTGTAATATATGTTTTTTTTGGATGAATCAAATCAGATAGTATTTATTTCATACTACTGTGATGGTTTAAGAAAAGATCCAAGTGGAAATCTATAAAGCTCTATCATTACTATTAACTGCCCTCTTTGCCATGTATAGTTATCTTAAGTTCAGCACAATTGGGGTTAAGTTTAGGACTCCGTGTATCTGAAGGAAATTCTGCCCCCACTCCAAGGGACTGAGATGAACAACCGAAACAGTTCTCAGTGGGCCCAACGTTAACCTGTCCTTCCCTCTGTGAATAAAAAGGTCTCTCTCCTGAAAGATGAATATCTTGAGGGGCAAGGGGTGCAGAAGAGTCACCTTAAAAACCAAAGACCCTTTCTGTAAATGTTGCCAAAGCTTTCTGATGCTGTGTAAGGACCTGGATCCTGAGAGAAAGGGATACAATAGCATTTAACATTTGCAAAGGAGGTAAAAATCGGTTTCAGAGTGAATATGGTTTTGCCCCATGAAGTGCTTCTCTCTTTTCAACATTTCCCCTCGCTTTTTAAAAAGATTTTTATTTATTTATTTGAGAGAGAGACAGAGATAGGCACAGAGATAGTGAGAGAGAGATCTGGGAGGAGAGGGAGGGCTGAGCAGGGAGCCCGCCCCAGGGCTTAATCCCAGGATTCTGGGATCAGGACTTGAGCTGAAGGTAGACGTTTAATCAACCGAGCCACCCAGGTACCCCTCAACCCTTTTTATAAAAAAGACTTTATTTATTGATTGATTTAGAGAGAAAGAGAGAGCATAAGCAGGGGTGAGGGGCAGAGGGAGAGGGACAGAGAATCTCAGGTGGACTCTGCACTGAGCTTGGAGCCTGATGTGAGGCTCGATCTCACGACCCCGAGACCATGACCTGAGCCGAAATCAAGAGTTGGATGATCAAACCGATGGAGCCATCCAGGCACCCCTCCTTTCAGCCCTTTGAGTGGAAAGGCAGTGGGCCTTTGCTGGGTGGGTTACAGACGTCAGGCACGGTCCTCTCCGAGTCTCAGCAGCCGGATTACCGGCCACAGCACGAGATCTGATTTGAGGGGAACGTTCTACATCTGGGCAAATCTTAAGATGATTACAAACGAAATGCCACTCCACGAAGCAAGTATGTCGAGACGTCAAGCTTGTGAACCCAAGAAGGTAAGATATTCCTCAAAGAGGCGGGGGCTGGCACAAAACCAGGCAGCCAGAGCATTAAAGAAAGCAGTCACTCACCAAAGTCAAACTCCTGGAGCGGGAGCTGCTGCTTCGACTGTCCAGGCTGCCCCCTCTGCTCAGGTCGCTGAGACCGCAGCTGGGGGACACATCCGAGTCCATCTCCGAGGAGTCTGACTGCTGGCGGTTCACAGGCATCCCCACACACACCTCCGCCGCCGGCCCAGTCACAGGAAGTGGGGGAGGGGCCAGGGTCCCATTCCCTCTGGAGAAACCAAGCACAGGGGGACAGCTGTTAGAGAGTCCACACAATGAATGCCTTAGCCCTACGAATGAAAGGCTCAGCATGGGTCAGAATCATCTCGATCTGCAGCCTCCACCATCAAAACAAAGGGAATTAGGAGCCCCTAAGTCAATGTGTCTGCTCATTTTCATTTCTCCTTTATATCTCTTTCCATCATGAAGATGTGAATCATTTTTAAGGAAAAGATGAATGGACTAACAATTACTTTGTCGCTGAAAATTTAATAGGATAATGTTCCGGCTCCCTCCTTTGCACCGAGGACCTGTACTGTCATGCTCTTTCCCACGTGGATTCAGGACTTCCTTGTGCTCTTTATTGATGCTAGTCTCTTCTACCTCAGACACCACCACATTATGGCTCTTTTTCCAGCTCCACTGCAGTTCAGAGTTCAGTGAAGTGAAAAGAGCTAGTAAATCGTGAATTAAAGTCTAGTTGACATCTCTGAGATTCCAGGCTCTCTGGGGGCTGAGAGGCTTTTGCAATTTCTACATAATATTCTAAGGTACAGTAAGTTACCACTACAAGGAAGTTCATATTTTTTACTTTCAGGAACAAAGATAGCAAAATTTCCCTTACCAGCCCCTTAGTTTCATACTCTGACTCTTTTAGCAGGAAATTCAACTCAGTCTCTGAACAATGGACAATGGAGTTCAACAAAACCTTCTAGAAGACCAAACAAGATTAATAGGGAATAAGGGAATAAGCCTCTTGTGGAGGCTTAGGGCAAGTGGAGAGATACAAGCCCACGTCATTTATTCCTAAATTGAAAATACTGCCAGGTGGCCTTACGAACCCCTTTAAGAATACTGAGGGGCATGTGAGTTCAGATAACCATCGGCAGAAATGCGTGTGTGCACACACGTGCACACTCATGTGTGCATTAATTTTTTAAAAAATTTATTTGATATATAGAGAGAGATCACAAGTAGGCAGAGAGACAGGCAGAGACAGAGAGGGAAGCAGGCTCCCTGCTGAGCAGAGAGCCTGATGCGGGGCTTGATCCCAGGACCCTGGGATCATGACCTGAGCCGAAGGCAGCGGCTCAACCCACTGAGCCACCCAGGCGCCCCTATGCATTAATTTTTAATAGAAACATGACCATCTGTGGAGAAAACCCAATCAGTATGGAATACTTTTGGGTGGACTATGTTGTTTAAAACTTCTAAAATTAGTGTAAGATCTTCTTAGGGAAATCCTGAAGGTGTGAGAACAGCTTAGAAAAGAAACTCTTCCTCGCCTGGTTTCTTTTCATTTTTCATTTTTCATGTTAACTGGCAGTTTAAGAGCAAGGCTAGGGAGCAGAAGATTCTGAACATATACATACTTTTTGGAAGTCGCCATTATTCCAAATGGTTTAAAAAAAAAAAAGCTTAAAATGTTAAAGGTCTTTCTTTTTTTTTTTTTTTTAAAGATTGATTGATTGATGGATTTTGAGAGAGAGAGAGAGCGAGCATGAACGAGCACAGCCAGGGAGAAAGGGAGAGTGAGCTTAAGCAGACTCCTTGCTGAGCAGGGAGCCTGGAGCAGCTTTGATCCCAGGACCATGGGATTACAACCTGAACTGAAATCAAGAATTGGACGCTTAATTGACTGAGCTACTCAGGCACT
The DNA here is from genome assembly GCF_020171115.1 of Neogale vison. Lineage (NCBI taxonomy): Eukaryota > Metazoa > Chordata > Mammalia > Carnivora > Mustelidae > Neogale > Neogale vison. The sequence continues at coordinate 119,278,784 of NC_058102.1, read as the reverse complement.
CCCCCAAAATGTTATAGGTTTTAAAATTTGTGTAACAGCAAGCCTAAACAGTACACAGACGTCATCTAAACCATCTAACCATCTACGTAGCTAATAATATGCGCCATCCCTGGGACGGTGAGTAGCTGGGGCCTGGGTGAGGTGGACCCATGGATGCTAATTCATTTCTGAACTAAGTAAGTCACTGCTCCAGGGAAAGGAGGGAGATGTGGGGCAGTAAGTCTTCCCCTGAAACAACAAGGAGGTGAAAGATGGGGAAGTGAGATGCTCATTAGCCCCACATGAGGAAGGAACCCAGCGGATGTGCCTTGTCTGTGGGAAAGGGCTGGGAATTTTGCAACAAGTCTGTGCAGTAGGAACAGTGCTCTGAGGCAGCCCCAGCACAGGCCAGAGGGCAGTAACCTACCAGATCGTTCGAGAACACACCTTTTTCTTGTGCTACGACAATTTGCAAAGCTATTCTGACACTGTAAAATTATAACATTTAGATTTTTACAAATTACTACCTTGAAAGAATATGAGGAAGCTAACCATAATTCTCCAGAAGGCAGAGGTTGTCGGGGAGAAAGTGAACACCTTGGTTCAACATCCTTCACAAGTTCAAGGTGCAACTCTTCTGTGATCTCTTAAGACCTCAAGAATGAGGGGCTCCCCTCATCCAGGTTCCCTGGGAACTAAAAATATAGAATCCCAAGGTGGTGCACTGTGGCGAGAGCAAAGTTTTCTGGAGAGGAAGGGCAAAGACGCAGCCTTCTTCTCTGGTCTGCCCTGGGAAGGGAATAGGGCAGACAGGTTTGACAGGAGTGACTCCCCACATCCCATGAGTCTGGGAGGGTCATTACCACCCTAAAATATTTAGTCTCCTTGTCCAATCATGGGTTCACTCTTTGGGCTTACAGTAAAGTTTAGAACAAATGAGATTAAGAGAGCCCCATAGGTGAAGAAGCTGATTTCTACCAGAGGAGCTTGCTGAGGTTCCAGCAAGTCTGACACCATAGGAGCAGAAATTTGAGCCACTGTGCTCACTTCCTTTTTTTTTCCTCTTCAATTTAATTTAAGTTTTTTTCTTCAATTTAACTTAATTAAAAAAAATTTTTTTTGAAGAGAAAGAGTGGATGGAGGAGCAGAGGGAGAGAGAGAATCTCAAGCGGGTTCCATGATCAGTGCAGAACCCAATGTGGGGCTCAATCTCATGACCCTGAGATCATGATCTGAGCTGAAATCAAGAGTCAGAACTTAACTGAGCCACACAGGTGCCCCTGATGTGCTCACTTTCTGTTTATTTTCTTAGACTTCCTGTGTTTATTTCTCATTATTTACTAGTAGTGTCCTTGTTCGGAAAGGTCTAGTTTATCCGTTGAGCAGACAGAACGAGGACAAGGCCACTACTGATCTACAGTCCTAGGAAATCTACATCTGCCAAGCATGGCAGGTGGGAAGGACAGCAGCTATCCAGGCTGAAGGACCTGGTGGGTCTGTGGGAGCTGGGCAAGTGAACGCCCTCAGGTGAGTCCACTGCAGCCAACGGAGGAAGACAACTCCTTTTCTTCATTTTCCCCTACATTCCAGCAAGATATAGAATGACCCAGATGCATCAAGCACAAAGCCCTCCTTCACCATCACCCCACTCTGTCTCAGTTCCTACCAATCAATACGTGCTTCAATCTGAGGCCTATCTTCCCTTCTAGCCCCAGCATATTCTCCAGATATTTGCCGTTTTCCGACCTCACACTGAGCAGACTGCAGGTACCAGGCAATAACCGACAAGTAAAAACCACTTCTTCCGAAGAGGAACTTGACGGAGGCCCTGGTTCTTAAGTCCATAAGGTATCAGACAGACTGAATGTGCGTACAGGAGTCAAGCCTGAGCACGTGTATTTTTAAAAAGTGCTGCAAACAGTTCTGTCATGCAGCACCGACTCCCACATAAGACGGAAGTGTAGGCTATGCTCAGTGCCACTGCGGGGAAAATGGGAGCACAGGGCAAGGGGTACCATTAAGCCCAGCGGGATTCAGAGACTTAACAGAACGGTGACAACAAGGCCAAGCCCTAAGAGATGTTTAAGATGTAAGAGACTATCGGTTATACACACTGTGATGGGCATTCCGAGCAGAGAAAAGGACTGAGCAAAGGCCTGGCCCCACTCGGGGTCTGTGGAAGTGGTGGGCACTGGGGTGAAGCACTGAGCTTGGCTAGAGCATAGGACCAAATAAGCTGGGAAAGGCAGACAGAAGTGCAGATGGAGGGAAAGTGACCAGAGGGAAAGGGGCTCTGACTTTTGAAGTGACTTGCTCACAGGTGGAGGAGGGGGAGCAAGGAGGTTTATGCCCCAGCGGAGTGCCACGATCCCATGCACAACACACAGGTAACTCAGGTGATACCTTGATGGGCAGACAGCCCAGGAGAGGAACTTAAAGGTAATGAAGATAATGGAATATCAAACACTGTTTTAAAAAGGTGGGGGGGGGTGCAGGGCGCCTAGGTGGCTCAGCTGGTTAAGCGTCTGCCTTCAGCTCAGGTCATGATCTCAGGGTCCTGAGTTCGAGCCCCACATCTGTTGGGCTCCCTGCTCAGCAGGGAATCTGCTTCCCTCTCTCTGTCTCACTCCTTCTCTCAAATGAATAAATAAAATTTTGGGGGGGAAAAAGAAGGGGCAGCTGAGTGGTTTCCAGGACACAGTTTGTGTGTGGAATGAGCAAGGGAAAGAACAGAACCTGGAATAGGGAAATCAGTGAGAAAATATATTTATGCAGAAACTTTCTCTGGAAGGATAGACAGAAGGATGCTCAGGGGAATTGTCTGCAAGGAGGGAGAAAGGGATGGCCAGGAGGCGAGAGTAGAGATGATGCTTTCACCAAATGATCTTTTCTGTCTTTCAAATGCTGCACATACTCACTCTCCAATAAATGATCTATCTCTGGGGCAATCAAAGCCCCAGAGATAGATATATCAAGTTATTTTACCAGTTCACATAAGAAATGATAAAAACCTGGAAACTACTGTGGCCGTATGTTTGGAAGGTAAAAAACGTTAAGAGGTAAAGGGTATGAAATTTTCATGACTAACAGGCAGGGCAGGAGTGTATTTTCAGAACAAAAGAGAGGGGGACTCTGGCTGCCAAAAGGTGCAACAGAGTAAGGACTAAAAACTGCCCAACGAACTCACTGACCTTATAAAGAGCGAGCAGTGCAGAGATGATCCAAAGTCCCCAAGAGTGGGCCAAGGCATGGACGGGAGAAGTGGGGTGTGCATTGTGTCACTGGGGGTGTGCTTTCCGGCGGGGGAGATGGGGTGACATGGGTAATGGGGATGAAGGGGTGCACTTGTCGTGATTATGGAACAGCTGAATCACTAAATTGTATACCTGCAACTGATATAACACTGTATATTAACTATCTGGAATTAAAAGAAAAACTCAAGGGGCCCTGGGTGGCTGAGTCAGTTAAGTGTTTGACTCTTGATCTCAGCTCAGGTCTTGATCTCATAGTCATGAGTTCAAGCTCCGTGTTGGGCTCCACACTGGGCATAGAGCCCACTTTAAAAAAATGAAATAAAATAAAAACTTGGAAAAAAAAAGTTGAGATGTGATGGGAAAGCAAAAAGCAAAAAGAAAAAATTAAAGACAGTAGCTACAGGGACCACAGGGTTGGAGAAAGGTTATTTTCAGTTACTGGTTTGGTTTATCTATTTTGTTTTGTTTTAAGGAGAGGAGAAGCCTATTGATGAGCTAAGGGGAAAAGAGAAGGTAACAGCCCCATGGAGGAAACCCTCATTTCCAGAGTCTGGTGGATAAGATAGCCTGGCTGGGGGGCGCCTGGGTGGCTCAGTGGGTTAAGCCGCTGCCTTCGGCTCAGGTCATGATCTCAGGGTCCTGGGATCGAGTCCCGCATCAGGCTCTCTGCTCAGCAGGGAGTCTGCGTCCCTCTCTCTCTCTCTCTCTGCCTGCCTCTCTATCTACTTGTGATTTCTCTCTGTCAAATAAATAAATAAAATCTTTAAAAAAAAAAAAAAAAGATAGCCTGGCTGGTATATCGGGACAGTTTAGATGCGGAATGCTGTATGAAAAATACTTCTGACCACTCTCTCTTCCTCACAGAAGGAAAATATCTCATCATAAACAATTACCAGAGTAATCTGAAAAAGAACCAAATTGCACTTAAAAAAAAAAAGTTAATAGCAATTTAAAAACTCAAGTGGATGGGGTAAACTGAAGATTGAATATCTGAAGCACCGAGTAAATTTAATATTAGGCATAATTTTTTAAGAACTTCACAAAGTATGAAGGAAGAACTTCTATCCCAATAAAAGATATGCATAAAAAATTACAGACATTATACTTAGTGACAAAACGTTAAAGCCATTCTCATTATCACCACTGCTATGCTCTATACTGTATTTTATTTAAGTCCTATCCCACATATAAGACAAGAAAAAAAATGTATAAGGATTGAAAAGGAAGAAACAAAAATGTCAGTATTTATAGATACTTGTGATCTTTGTAGAAAACACCAAGAATCTCATAAATTATTAGAATCAACAAGTGTTTTCTGGGGCCCCTGGGTGGCTCAGTTGGTTAAGCGTCTGCCTTCAGCTCAGGTCATGGTCTTGGCATCCTGGAATCAAGCCCCACATTGGGCTTTCTTCTCAGCTGGGAGCCTGCCTCTCCCTCTCCCTCTGCCTGCTGCGCCCCTGCTTGCTCTCTCTCTCGCTCTCTCTGTGTCAAATAAATAAATAAAATCTTAAAAAAAAAAAAAAACAAGTGTTTTTTATAAAGTCACTGGATATAAATCAATATATAAAAAAACCAATTTCTATAGGCTAGCCACAAACAATAACTAAGAAAACATTTAAAATAGCATAAAATAAAAAATAAAATAGCATAACATATGTATGCATATACATATATATTATATTAGAGTTGCACAAAAAATGTGCAAAGTTTTTTGGAAAAAATAATAAAATGTTATTGAAAGTCAATAAAGAACTAATAAAGAGACCATATTCAGGACTGGAAGAGTCAATATCACTAAGATGAGCTAGTCTCCTACAGTTGAATTGCTCTGAAGGAATAGACATCCAGTGAACTCTAGCCATGTGTGGTTACTTAAATTTAATTAAAATTAAATTAAAAGATTCAGTTCCTCAGCTGTACTAGCCATATTTTAAGCATTAATTAATGGAAATTTTCCATCATTCTAGAAAGTTCTGTTGGACAGTGCAGCCAACGGAGCCATCAAAATCACAACAGGGTTGCTTTTGGAAAAATCCAGTAGGTTGGTTTTTAAACTTATTGGGGCTTAACAAAAGGAGAAAGTTGTATTGGGAAAAACAAAGAGATAAGAACAACCAGGAAGCTCCTAAAGAAGCTGGAAGAACTTTCAAAAGAAAGAAGCTGGAAGCTCCTAAAGAAGCTTCCAGAGTCATTATAAAGTAAGAGTAATCCAGACACAGGTACTGGTGCTAGATCAGTAAACACACCCATGGAACAGACTAGAAAACCCAGAAACTGCTTAACATAAATTGCAAAAATGTTTTCTTAACTTGTGCATTGACTTGGAGAATTTGTTTTTATATAGTTGACTTCATCAATCTTTTGGTTTATAACTTATGGGTTTTGCAAACTTAGAAAGGCCTTTCCTGGGGCATCTAGGTGGCTGAGTCAGTTAAACATCTTGCACTTGGTCTCAGCTTGAATCTTGATCTCAGGGTCCTGAGTTCAAACCCTATGCTGAGACTTGAACTAAAAAAAAATAAATAAAAAATTCTAAGGATATAAATAAAATACTTCTCATATTTTCTACTTAGCATTTTTATGGTTTCACTTTTCATATTTAAATATCTGACCCAACTTGAATTTGTCTTAGTGTGAAGTGTGAAGGAGAGATTTCTCCATCCCCAAGCTAAAATGGCTCTGCAATTACTCAAATGCCAAGTGTTAAAAACTCATCTTTTCCGCTGTCTTGAAGTACTAAATGTTATTTTATGCTAAATGGTTATGTGGTAGTTTCTATTTCTGAATTTCCTGTTCTGTTCCATTGATATTTCTGTTCATTAGGACTCAAAAAACCACAAGTCCTAAGGTGAAAATTGCAATTATTATATGTAAAAATGGAAGGCACTGTAGGCCACGTTAACAGAAAAGAGGCAGGCCGGTGGGAGATGTGCATGGTCTCAACAAAGGAACTGATCGCTAGAATATGCAAAAAATTCTTGTAAACCAACAGGAACAAGACAGGAAGCTCATGAGAAAAAAAGTACAAGGAATATGATTAAGCAGTTCACAGAGAGGAAATCCGAGTGACTAAGAGGTATGTGAGAGATGTTCAATGTTACCGGGAAACAGAAGAAATACAAGCCTAGAAGTACCGTAAGACATTAGCTTATACCTACTGGATTGGCACAAATTAGACAACTGAAAAATAACAAACACCAGCAAGAATGTGGGGAAACAGGAAACTTCATGTACCACTCACTGTTGGGGGTGTGAAATTCATCCGACCTCTCCATGGAGCAATGGGGCAGCACAGTGAAACTATGCCCTGTGATCCAAAAATCCCACTGCTTGGTCTACTCCATGGGAATTCTCCAGGAATATAGGGGAACTTTGCCTGTAGCAGAGTTGAGCTGGTGGGAATCTAGTTTCATCATCCACTACGAACTCCCAGAATAAGTTAAAACCTGGTAAATGCTTTTACTATGGAAAATTGTGCCTCAACCCAAAGCAATCGACTGGACAACGGCATGCATAGGTCCTAAAATGTTTTGAGTGAAAAGTTATAGTCAGATTGTTAGCACAATTCCATTTATGTAAGTATAACACACAACACTATGTTTTATCTCCATACCCAGAGGACAAGCCAGTCGCAGGTACAACATGGCCCCACCTGCAGCACCTAACCTCCCACTGCCAGGGAAACAGAAAAGAAAGATGACCTGGAAGTTTGAGGAGTAACAATGTATCAGATCATTTAGCACCCCGGAGATGTCGGGCAAGGTCCAGCATGGAAGGAGATGATGCAGGACAGACGGATGAGTTCGGACTTAATGAGGGAGGAAGAGAAGACATGTAATCTAGAAACCCCAGGGCAATGCAGGAGGGAAGTGCTTTCAAAGGAAGGAGAAACCACAAAGATAAACTTTTCTTGGTTCGTGGTTTAGCCTGAAATTAACCAGGGAAAGGCTGATCTGATGCAGTTTGCTGCATCTAAGCTAGAACAAGTATATGAAGTTCCTTCACCTTCAACTATTGGGCTTTGTACCTACAAGGTGGGGGGCAGGGAAACATACCTCACAAGGCTTAGATGCCCTACAGACAGGCTGAACAAAATCACGAGAGTGATTACTGCCTTTGTTCATTCTGAACATGAATGGAAAAATTATCCACCTTAACCGAATGATGTGGAACTAATTTTTGCTCAGCGTGCCTACAGGACACTTCAAAAAGAAAACTGCTCCGGCTCCTGGCCAAGGTAAACTCCTTATGAAAGAAAAGGTCCAGGTTGGATCCTAGGATTCTAAGCCCCTGGATCTGTGATTTATAGACCCGCACACATTGTCCAGATAACACCGTTACCCAACAGTGCGAAGACGCAGTCAGCAGAAGCACAGCTGAGCTGGGAAAGGGTTACAAGTCATCTTAGAAACGGCCCCTTTCCCACGTCAGGCTGTGCAGGAGGGTCGGTGTGCCCATCTGTGAGTAACGGGAGCAGGATCCCTCCCCACCCGAGTCCCACTGCTCCATCAACTCAGTCTCGCCTGCTTCCATGCACAGGAATTCTGTGAAGACTTTTTCAGAAACGTAGGAAAACAATCCTAGGAAAGGAATGACCTTTAAAGCTATAGCCTGAGAAATCCCAGAACGATGATTTAACAGCCAAGCTGCTTTCAAAGGTATGGGCTGTTGGTATTTTGGTTTCATGTGTGTGTGTGTGTGGGGGGGGGGTTGTTTTGTTTTATTTTTGACCTTCAAGAACACTAAAAATGAAGCAGTTTCACAGTGGGAATGGTTTCTAAGTCACCACAGCTCATTATCATGAATGGGCTTTTTCATACGGTTAAGCAGTGGGTGAGAATAAAGAGAACAGCCATTTTTACTGGAATGTACACACTCCTAGATGAAATTCGCAGTAAATATAAAATAGCCATTGTTGGCCTTAATGCTAGTAGCTCCTGACAACATTCATTCATGTGAATACCAACGAATGTGATAGACACTTTGTATTGATTTACTTGAACAAAAAAGGCAGGAGTCCTACTTTTATCATTTCTGTCTGGTTCTGTCTTGATTCCTATTTTTATGTAAAGAGTGTGTGTTAAAAATGAGTTATTTATAACAAGAAATTAATAGAAGATGGAGTTATGAATGATACCAACTCTTGTTCTTTTTTAAGATTTTATTTTTAAGGGGCGCCTGGGTGGCTCAGTGGGTTAAAGCCTCTGCCTTCGGCTCAGGTCATGATCTCGGGGTCCTGGGATCAAGCCCCGCATCGGGCTCTCTGCTCAGCAGGGAGCCTGTTTCCTCCTCTCTCTCTGCCTGCCTCTCCGTCTACTTATGATCTCTGTCTGTCAAATAAATAAATAAAATCTTAAAAAAAAAAAAAAGATTTTATTTTTAAGTCACTTCTACCCCCAACGTGGGGCTTAAACTCACAACTCCAAGATCAAGAGTCACACATTCCCCTAACAGAGGCAGCCGGGTGCCCCTTCTATTGTTTTATATTACCCCAATCCATATGTGAGAAGAAAACTGAATGCTGATATTCTCTTTCCTATTATTCAAATTAATTAGGGATTTAACCAATTTCTTGTGGGCAAAGAGCTCTCTTTGTTTTTTTCAATATAGCCACAGGACTTCAGAAAACATGTGTCACCAAATGGAGACTTGCTATTCAGTATTTCACAACATTCATATTTTGAAACCATCTTATTATTATTTTTAAGTCCTATCTTTAAAACAGACCTTTGATCTAAGCAAAAGGCTTCCACACTCAGGTGTCCTTTCAAACATGGTAACTTCACTGGGAGGACCATCCTTTATCCCTCTCTCATACTGAAAGACCAAAGCAGTCAGATTTAGATATAATTACTCTCATTCAACCTATCTATTTCAATCAAAGACAAATGGAGAACACAGGGGAAGTGACTTTAAATTACAGCCATAGAGGAGACGTTTCACTTAGATTCACAAGTGATGATCTGTTAAAAAGTCAGCACTAATAAATACACCAGGCGTAACAAACCAGTACCGCTCCCCAGTATTAACACGTAATACGTGTCAGTATAAATGCAGGCATGTGTACAACTATAGGTGTTACTCTATACCCAAGATCAACTTAAAAAATAAGACTCTAACAAATAAACAACTGAAATAAAAGAAATATGTAGTTACTATTCTTCAGCATGGGCTCTTTCTCAATGTCAAGAAAACAAAAACCTTGGAAAGATAAGAAAGCTTCAAAAAAATATTCACTGAGTCAACTGGCAAACTATGACTAGTCCCCAGCCCTGAAGATCACAGGGAAGTCCTCTACAGATGGAAGCTGGTTGGTGCTAGGAGTTAGAGATTTAGTTTTGTTCTGGAATTTAAAAAAATTTTTTAAAAAATATTTATTTGACAGAGAGAGAGAGAGAGAAAGAATGAGCAGGGGAGAGGGAGAAGCAGACTCCCTGCTGAAAAGGGAGCTCTATGGGGGCTCTATCCCAGGACCCTGAGGATCAGGACCTGGGCTGAAGGCAGATGCTTAACTGACTGGGCCCCCCAAGGCACCCCTGAAATTTTAAAATGTTAATGCAGCCAATGGTTTTGGCATCCCTTACATGTGATTTTTTGGCTTTTTCTCTGAGTTGGGTTTTTTCCCTTACTACTGAAACGTCTGCTGTAAGAATTTAGGACCTTAAACTCTAACTGGCACTCACGGGTATTAAATACAATTACACATTTTAAAGGCTAGTAATTTTACTTTCCAGAACAATTGTCATGCTTTCATTTAGACTTTTTTCTTTCTTTCAAAAAGCTCTTTCTGAACAGTGTTGAAAAGCAAGATTTATTTCAGACTGTCTCAACTGTGAACAGTTTCAGCTGTTTATAGGAGATGGTAATTTACTGAGGGCCTGGCAGCACCTGAGAGTAACTGATGTGCCTACACTTAAGCAAACAAGTTCAGGGTTGAGGCCTCACCTAACTAGGTTAGGTTAACAGGCCTAAGGGAAGAAACCTCCTGTTACCTGTTTCCTATCACTGAACAGAAGGCGTGGAAATTAGATTTTCCTAAAGTGAAGCCTCACCTGAAAACAACCTTGACTAGATTTCAGGTAAGTTCCTTATAACAAGAAGGAATGACAAAAACAAAAAAACACTTACAAGAGAAAATCCAGTTCTACGTGATGAAATACAAATTTTATTTATATACAAATGTATACAAAGATGGACACTTCTAATTTAATTCTTAGCTCATCAAAACGAAGAAAATTGACATTCTGTATGCCTACTGCCTATTTCTGGATTCTTATGGAAATTTTTTAGAAGAAAATCCCCACTTAACTTTTACTTTTGTTAAACAAGTTTGGGTGCGTTCTCTGAATGTATTCAGCAAATATTAACAGAGTACCCCCTACATGCTACAATGGTGAGATAAAATTCATACTTTTTACTTAGAAGTAATAATCATGCCTTATTATTGTATAATACTGTTTCTTTCTGAGAAGCTTAAAGTTCTTAGCTGAGTATTTCTTTTTTCTTTTTCTTTTTCTTTTTTTTAAGATTTTATGTATTTATTTGATAGAGATAGAGTGAGAGAGGGAACACAAGCAGGGGGTGTGGGAGAAGGAGAAGCAGGCTTCCCGCAGAACAGGGAGCCCATTGCAGGGCTGATCCCAGGACTTTGCGATCATGACCTGAGCTGAAGGTTAATGACTGAGCCACCCAGGCATCCCCAGCTGAGTGTTTCTTTCATCCTCACAATGAAAATAAAGCTGAGGTAGAGTATGTTCATCTAGTATTGGTATTTTAACACCTGGTTAGATTGGAAGTAGAGATCTGATTCACATATCTTATCTCAAGTTGAACAGATTTAATTCCAAGCCAAGGGGAAGCAAAGCTCACTCAAGACATCCCACTGGGTCAACTCACTGCACTGGACCTTTAACCCCACCTTCCAAGACTTCTTTTCTAGCCCTGCTGCTGTGGGTGTATATACAGAGGCGCCCTTCTTCTCCCCAGACTCTTCTTAGACACCTTCTGGGAATACCGTCAGTAAGCACTTTCATCCTGAAAAACTGGGAATTAGCTAAGAAACACAATATTTAAATACACTGTGTTTTTCTGTGAATTTTCCAGTTCACTGACTACATTCTTACAATGGTTGAAAAGGGGAGGGTCTAACAACCAGGCCACTAATATTAGAGTGAATCATATGAAGTTGCCATATGCATAGGCTGAAAATAGCAGAATACTGGTAATTATAAATGGTTAATTTAATGTTCGTAGAATAGAATTGATAATTAGTCATAGCAAATATATATATATTTCATTTTAAGGAATATATATATATATTCCTTCAATATATATTAAATATATATATACATGAAATGTGTTTAAAATGAAATTGTGGTTTAAGTATGATTTACTACATGTTGATACAGATATATTTTTCCTCAGAAGACACCTCTAAAATCACAGTAGGAGGCTGGATGGCTCAGTCTGCTAAGCTTCCAACTCTTGATTTTGGGTCAGGTTGTGATTTTAGGGTCCTGAGATTGAGCCCTGAGTCAGGCATGGAGTCTGCTGGAGATTCTCTCTTGCCCTCTGCCCCTCCCCTACCCTCCTGAAAAAATAAGGTAAAAAAAGATCAATAAAATCACAATAGGAGTCTGCAGAGAAAAAGTGCTCACTACACAACATATTCACCTCAGATACACTGTAAGATAGCTGATTCATGAAGTGACACTGCCTGCAGTATTAGCAGGACCTCAGTCACCAAAGTTGTTGGTTTATCTAGTGTGTATGGAGGGCAATTTAGCAGGTGAGGAAACTGAGGCCCAAAGCCCTTAAGTCAGTTTGGCAAGTCAGAAGGAGCTGGGTCTAGACCCTTAGTTCTCCACTTAAGAATAATGCTTTTTAAAACACTTCTTGCGGGCGCCTGGGTGGCTCAGTGGGTTGGGCCGCTGCCTTCGGCTCAGGTCATGATCTCAGGGTCTTGGGATTGAGTTCCGCACCGGGCTCTCTGCTCAGCGAGGAGCCTGCTTCCCTCTCTCTCTGCCTGCCTGTCTGTCTACTTGTGATCTCTGTCTGTCAAATAAACGGGTAAAATCTTTAAAAAAATTTTTTTTTAAATAAATAAATAAAACACTTCTTGCACTGAAACATCTAATCAAGATTTGACATTTTCAGTGCCAACTCCCCTGTTTGTACCATCTTATCTCATATTTCTATCCTCCCTCCTCAACAATGAATATCCCATTCAACGTCAAGTTACTCCCTGTGTATACAAAAGTCTACTCTACAGTGAAGCCAGAAGATAAGACCTGCCGTCTTCCATGGTTAATTCCCCCCAGATACAAGACTAACCTCCTCCGCCTTCTAATCCAAGCCACCATTCTACCACTCTGATTTTCCAGTATTCTCCCATTGTTGACCCAGCTTCAACATCACATTCTCCAAGAGATGTTCTGATGCCCTGAAGGAAAGAATATCTATGTCCTCTGCTCCCAAAAGAGAGCACAGGGTCGCTGCTATTGACTCCGATGACATTTATCCTATCTCCTTTATTAGGTCATGAATTTCTCAAAAGCAAGTTCCACCCCTTATCCATGTCTACATTCCTAGCTGTGCCTACCATGGTAGGAACTTAAATGCTCACGGAAGCTCTTCAAACCCTCTGAATCTTTACAGAAAATACCAACTGCCCCATCTTGGAAGGAAGCAATCAACCAAACCCACCTTTGTCACCTAGTGGAAAGGAGCACAAGCTGCTTCTTCTTTCTTTTTTTCCCCCACACAAGATAGTTCCTTTACGTGTACTGTGCAACATAAACTATTTTCAGTACCTTCACAGAATTAAGTGTGCAAAAGAAAACTGTCTTGAATCCTTAACTTACAATAATCAGTTTCGAGGTCAGAGGGGTCCGAGAAGTCATACCCCAAATTTCACAGACCAGAAAACTAAGCTCCAAAAATGCAAGTTGCTGAACCCTGCAAAACATGAGGCAGACTCCCTCACCTCCAGCTGAGTGCTCTTCTTTTTCCCTATGCCAGGCTCTACTAATATGTTAAAAAAAAAAAAAAAGATATCTACAGACATCAAAAAGAGAAGCCCGTGAAGACTGGTATGTTTGTACACCCAGTGACTAGCTCAATGCACAGGACAATGCTGGTGGCCAATCTTCAAATACTGCTGAATGAACAAAGGAACAACGCAGGCCTTTGGAACAATCAATACCTAAAATAGGCAGAATATGAAATATTTCAAAGCACTAGTCAGACAATTAGTCTCCTAGGAGGAGCAGCTGACGTCTGAAAAAGAAAGCAGGGGGAAAACCCCCTAAACAACAGAATGAAGGTTTGAGAAGGAACATAATAGACAAACCAAGCCCTATAAAAATAACTACACTTGCTCACTGCAAGATTTTGGCAATACGAAAGCAAATACAAAAGAGAACTGCGTCCTTGAATTGTTATTTCTCCCAAAAAGACCTCTAAGTGGCTAACAAGCACATGAAAAGATGTTCAACACTATAGTCATTAGGGAACTGCAAATTAAAACCACAGTGAGATACCACTTCATGTCCACTAGGATGGCAATTTAAACACACACACACACACACACACACACACACACTGGAGCCCTCATACATTGCTGGTGAAAATGCATAAAATGGTGCAGCTGCTGAGGAAAACAGTCTGGTGATTCCTTGATAGGTTACACACCACATTACCGTATTACTCAGGAATTCCACTCTTAGGAACAGACCCCAAAACATTTAAAACAAGTTTTCAAACAAAAACTTGTACATGGGTGGTCATAGCAGCACTACTCACAACAGACAAAAGGTGGAAATGACCCAAACGTATATGAACTGATAAGTGGATAAGCAAATTGTGGTCTATCTGAGGAAATATTCAGCCTTTCAAAAAGGGATGAAGTGGGGCACCTGGGTGACTCAGTCAGTTAAGCATCTGCCTTCGGCTCAGGCCGTGATCTGGGGGTCCTGGGATCAGCCCTGGGTTGGGCTCCTTGCTCAGCAGGGAGTCTGCTTCTCCTCGCTGTTTGTGGGCTCTCTCATTTTCTCTTTCTCTCTCAAATAAATAAATAAAATCTTTAAAAATAAATAAATAATTTAAAAAAGGGATTAAGTACTGATGTACACTTTCACATTGGTTGCTCTCACATGGATGAATCTTGAAAACATTGTTAAGTGGAAGAAGCCAGCTGCAAAGAACCGCATGCTGTATGATTCCATTGACATGAAAAAGCCAGAACAGGGAAATCCAAAGAGAAAGAAAGCAGATTAGTGGTTGCCAGAGGCTGGAGTGGGAAGAAAAGGGGAGTGACTCTTTAATGGGAATGGGGTTTCCCTTCAGGGTGATGAAAAAGTTCTGGAACTAGGTAGTGGTGATGGTTGCACAACATGGTGAATGTACCTTTTTTTCTTTTTTAACACCTTAAATATGTGCAGTTTATTGAATGTCTATTATAACTCAGGAAAGACATGTAGAAGAAAATAAAAATGGAAAAAGGTAACATCAAGCCAGTATTCACAACAGCAACAATGAGAGGATCTCTTCTGGCTGTATTACATAAAGCACAATAGATTTTAAGGCAAAAATCCTCATTAGTGATGAGAGTAATCATGTAATAATAAAAGTTCAGTTCCTCTTAGACACTGTGCATCTACCAATATATACTTACAGATGCACATTTTTAGGTATTCACATATAAAGATGTATGCACAAAGTCTGAGAATACTTTCTAGCTCAAAATACAAAGAGAGAGTGACAAATCCCCCATTGCAGTGTTATCTTTCCATATACAGATCTTCCTTGACTTATGATAGGGTTATATCCCGATAAATCTATGTTAGGTTGAAAATGTATTTTCAACTGAACATCAAAGCTTAGCCTAGCCAACTTTTAATGTATTCAGAACACTCACATTAGCCTACAGTTGGGAAAAATCCTCTAACACAAAACCTATTTGATAATAAAGTGTGGATCATCCTGTGTAATGTACTGAACGCCGGACCTGAAGACTAGAGTAGTGATGGGTACAGAATGGTTGTCGGGACGGCCCACCCGCCCTCGTGATCGCTGGCTGCCTGGGAGCTGCAGCTCACTGCCCAGCGTCCGAGAGAGGACTGACCACACATTGCTGGCCCAGGACAAGATCCAACTTTAAAATCCTAAGTACTGCTTCTACTGAATCTATACGCTTTATAAAGTTTAAAAATCGTCAAGTGGGGGACAATCTGTACCTCTCTCAATTATTAACATCTTGAGCAGACACAAACTTAGGAATAATTCAGTTAATAAGGTTCATTTAATGGATATCTGCAGACCTCTACAGAAAAAAAAAATTAGAAAAAACATTCTCAAACATGTAGATGTGAATGTACTTAATGCTACTGATTTGTATACTTTAAAATGATAAATTTGATGTTATATATATTTAACTCCAATTTAAAAACAAAAATGAAGAGATTCAAGTCTTTGGAGTGCTAGGATCTTTGCAAAGATCCAGTCTGAAGCTCTGCATTCATAAAGCACTATCCCGTCTCTCTCCAACAAAGTGGACTGTTCTGCCCTACAAGTTTCTTTGTCACCAATCCTGACCGCATGGATTATAAAACCAGCACTTACTTTCTTAAAATAGGTTTCAATATGAATGCTGTGAGTCTAGAAGGGGGACAAGGGCATCACTGTGGCTCTCCGCAGATAGAGTACTATCAGGGATTCCACCTTGACCCTGCTGTGTCAGTGTGGACAAAGTTTTCTCTGCAATGGTCAGCAGATCATTCAAAATTCAAGAGGGACGGATGTGCTACAATGTATCAAAGGGTGGCAAGATGCATCATTCCTTAGAGCACACCATCAGCTCAGAAGCCACCAGCATTACCACCAGTGGAAACTGAAATGCAATGCTGCCCTTCAGCAAAGCAGAGAGCTCAAGTTCTGGGATGCTCCTAGGATTCCCTAGCACCTACCCCTGAATGGCCTCTGTGCCCTGGCGGCTGTCCCACAAACACGTAGATAAGATGCACCTGAACTTTTGTTCCAGAGGCTCCCATGCTCTTAGCTCAGCTCCACCAAAACCTTTCACCTCTCTCCCTCTAGGCTTCTACTCGATGCATTTAGTTACTTGAGATGATCTTTAAAATCAACACAGAGTGCCAACTCTAGACTCCTTAGGTGTCTGAGAACTTTGGAACGGCGGCCAGGTGTTATCTTCAGCTCCTGATGAAGGCTTACTTGATCTGATTTCAGTCAGTTTGGGCCATATGGCTGATATCTAGATATGCTTGTGTGCCCAAAGATGAACTCAGTACTCAGCGTGGTGTAGGTGGTCAATCCCCAAATATTGCTGCACAAATTAAAGAGCACTCAGTCTGTACCACTTAAGGACATCATCCTGCCTGACACACTCAAATCTTCTTAAAAGCATCTCTCATCTTTCTAATCTTCTTTAAATTATTACTAGCCTATGTTACTCTAATTTTTGGCTTCCTGATTTTTGGTAATGGAGAAAATGTGTTGCTTCTAGATTATCAACGTCCAAAATTTTCAAAGAAAAGCTCACTTGAAATGCTGTTACCAAGGAACCTATCCAGTCAGTTAAAAATGGCTCTTATTGGTCTGGGCAAGAAAATACACAAGATTCCATACATACACTGTCAAGTTTGGCAAATGAGATTTTAGACAACTTCCGTCCTTCCCACCCAATCCCAAGTAAACAGGGCATTTGTTTGTATTTCCACATTGGCCTCATGAACGAAATACCTCCTCCACCTAGAAAAACAATCTGTAACATTCAGGCATGGAACTTTGAGGACGAACTTTTTAGTGCATGCTAGAGCCCTACGTATTCAGTGTTTAAAAAAAAAAAAGTAGAAAAGTATCTTTAATAAACATTTCTCTGGTGAGCATCTTTCTCAAGTCTACAGTTATACCTGGCTTGATGTTTCTGTGTCTTTCAGAAATGCAGATCTAAAAAAAAAGTTTTCCATTAAAATTGGAGCCAGAAGGAACTTTCTTCCCACAATCTCCCTGCAACAGACCTGAACGTTTGTTTTACTTTCTTTGGGGAGGGTGGCCGGGAGTGGGCGAGGCACAAAAAACGACTTTCTTTTACTCACTGTTTAAGTTTTCTGCTCTGTACCACTATCCTGCCCCGCAAAGAGTTAAGAATTTTCTGAGGTTAGTTCCTGCGGTTAAAAAAAAAAAAAAAAGCTAGATGCTTAAATTTAGACTCCGTAAAACAATACTGGGAAACTTTCAAAGCCTCAGAGAAATACTGGAGTTTATTGTATTGCCTTTTGTTAAACTGCATCATATCGGTCACATTTTCTTCTCTTTTTTAATCCCTCCTGGCCTCGATTCACTGCTGATCCTACACATGCCCACTTGATTCAGCTACCTGCGGGTGATTGGGGGCTGGGGAGCGGAGGTGGGGGGGAGAAAATCTAGTGGTCACTTTGCACCAAGTTTAACAGGTGGCTTTGGCTACCTCCTGTCAATATGAACGTCTCCCACCCTCCTCTCCGTAGTGTTAGGCAGAGCTCCTGGGAGTTCGAGGGCCACCGCAGTGGCGACGAGTCAGGCGACGAGTCTAGAAGGACTCCGGGAAGGGCCGTGGGGATCAACCGTAACCGCTCTGGGCCCCCAAGTTAAACACGTGCCTCGGACCACCTCGCAGCCCCCAATAGGATAACCTCGGAGACGAAAATCGCCGCGTTCTCCCTACCTCCCCGACCTGGGGCGCAGGCGTACCCCCGAAATCCCAAAGGAAGCACTAGGTTTCCCGTAGGTGAGGCCCCCAGGATGACCACGGTCCCTCGAATTGCGCGTCTTTCCTAACTTTCGAGAGGCTGGGCGAGCGATGTGGAGGACACTGGCGAGCGAGAAGAGATCCACACAACCTGCGCCGGCAGGGAAGCGTGGGAAGTGCACACAGCCGGGCCACAAGAAAAGGGGGTCCCCCTTGCCTATCCGAAACCCACCCGAGCCCAAGCCTCCCTCTACAGACTCTAAACACCGCCCCGCTCACGGACGTGCCCGCCCGCCTCCCTGACCCAGTCCGCGATCCCAAAGTCCATACTCACCTGGAAGGAGCCCCCGCGCCCGGGACCGCAGGTGCCCACCGGGACGGCTACCCAGAGCCCTCACGCCGCCTGCTCTCCAGTCAGCCCGCGCGCGCGCCTGGCGGACAGTCCCAGGCCGCTCCGCCGCGCGCTCCCCGCCGCGCGCTCCCACGGCTGCCGCTCACTCCTCGCCGCGCGCTCCCAGCCTACCCGGCGCTCGCACCGCCGCCGCGCGCTCCCCGCCTCGCGCTCGCAACCGCGCCGGCGTCCGCACCTCCAGCCCGCGCCCGCACCCCTCCCCCACACGCAGCGCGTCCGCTTCTGCGCGCTGCACAGCCCGGCCGCGCGCTACCCGCCAGGGCTCAGCCCCCCAAAACGCACAGCGCGCGCCCTGGGCATTTAAAGGGACAGCCCCCCACCCACGCCGCTGCTGCCGGGAGGCCGCCTCTGGAGGGGGGTGTCCTCGGTCTCCGCGCGAGGTCTGAGTTGGGGACTCCGTCGCACCCTCCCCGAGTTACAGCCGCCGAAAAGAGCAACAGGGGTTTGCGTCTGGAACTCTGAGGGAGACGGGGCTTGTTCCCTCTCACCGCCGCATCGTCAGCTTTGAGAGGTTGTGTTATTTTTAGTGATAATAACTCCCAAACATAGGATTTTTATTACCCTCGGAAAAGACATGGAACATACCCATTATTTCACGTAACCCGTAGAACTAGCCTCTGGTTCTGCGCGCCGTTTCTCACTGAGGGAAACCCGTGGTTCAGAGAGGCGACGAACCTTCTCCCGGAGCTCCTGACCCCACTGCTGGGTGCTGTTTTCTTCTTTTCTCCATCGCGGTGGCAATACCGACTGAGGTTAATAGCCGGTTGCGGAAGGCTTTCATCAAGTTGTTGAGAGCTAATGGGACGAGTGTTTCCACTGGGCGGCACAGGTCCGGAGGGAGGGAGAAAGCAAGAGTTACGGGCTCTATTAATTATAGGGTTTGTTGGGGACTCCGCTGGCAGACATTACAAAACCTACATTCCAAAATGCTACGTGTGGCGTATCCCCATTTTACAGAAAACTGAGGAAGGAAGTGGATGCAGGCACCGCAGGGCTGAGTCACGGGCGGCGCTCCGGGCTGAGCCCCAATACCTTAGTCCTTAGCTCATTTCTTTGTCCTCCCCAGGAAGGCATACCTGATTAAAGGAGAGACCTTTTTCACTAATAACACACTGGCCTGATTCAACTCCCTGCATCTTTAATTAATGTTTACAAAGCACTTTAATCTACCCAACATGCTAGTTAATTAGGCAAGTATTATTACCCCCCTCTTTCTGAACCAAATCCAGGAGAGAGTCAATATTGTCAGTCCTTAATTCCTGATGAATAATGGGCCCAATCTTTCTGCTGTTTATTTTTTTTCCAAATTGTGATACTAATTCATTTAGCATGAATGGGCTTACTAAAAGAGACTATTAAACACCCGCAGGTGAGAGGTAAAATAGACAACCCTTGTCTTTAAGGATTTCAGCATTTTCTTTAGCATTTCAGATAAAGCATTTTGTCAAGTGCTTTCCAGAATTTTTTTTCCTTTTTATTATTGTGCTATTTGCTTGGTTGGGTTTTCATGATGTATAAACATATGTTTGGCCTAATCTTTAAAGTTTATTTAAAATTTCTGATTTACACATTATCTTTACTTATTAGTAAGTAAGCGCTAAATTTTACTATGTTTCTTTTCTTACAGGTGAAGAAGAGATAAGAAAGAAGATTGGGAAGGAAGAAGGAGAAAAGAAAAAGGCAAAAAGAAAAAAAATCCCAAACAACACCACTACCATCAAAAAAACAGAATGAACAGGGAAGAAGGTGAGACAGGTTTCAATCAGATGGCTGTGGGGCCATGAAGCAGCCCCAGGTTAGCACACCCCAGAGTTCGGTGGGAATTACAAACAGATGGACCTTCCTCTGGGCTGGTGTGGACCTAGCCAGGGCCCCAGAGTGACGACCTGAACACAGGCTGGCTTCCCCTCCCCACTGCACCCCTGTCGAGGGACATTTGTGCCACTGATTAACACAGAGGAACTAGAACAACAAGAAGGGAAGAAAACAAGAAATGGCTTAGAGGGGTAATTGAAAAATAGTTATTCATAAAAGTACTTACATGACGTCAAGGGAGGAAAAAAGAAACAAAGAAACATCTGGAGGGTCTTTGTATCTACCATCGTTATTCCTTTAAAACCCATGGAATTTACAAACTTCTACTTTATATTTACTTGAGTTTTTAATCAACGTCTTCCAAGGCTGCTCTTCGTTAAGAAAATCCTGGCACTACATGATCCTCAAATTGGAGACAAATAATATCATGAACTTTGTGTAAATTAATTTTAAAGTGAATTTTAAAAATTAAGCTAAAGGCACAGGAATGTTTTATAATTACTGTAGAACATTGGCTTGAGAAACTGCAGTATCTGTTTTGGCCACTAGAGGAGGCACACAGGAAAGAAGGAGAGCTAATGATTTTCACGTTTCCTTTGCTGAAAAACTATAGCATGGCAGAGCTGAAAGAGATGTTAAAAGAAATGACTTTATTTTATGCCTCTTCCACTCATGATTTTGAGCTGCTTATCCTTTTTGAGACTCAGTTCCTCATCTGTACAGTGAAGCTACTAACACCTACTCTTGGAGGCTAAAATGGAATTATTTTAACGTTTATTTGAATACACGGCAGATAAGAAGAGTTAAGAAAATTGCAAAAATGGAGAAAAATATAGCAAATTGCACTGTTTTGAATTGAAACATAGTACGACTATAATAATTTAAAAGTATCATGATAGAATGGTAACAGATATTGAATAATAGAGAAAATAGAATGGAATCGATAATCCAGAAAAAGATAGTATTGACATAGTGTAGACTTTGAGATGTGATGAAGAGAGTCATCTAAAATAAACGAAAAAGGGGAGGATTCTCGATAAATAGGTTTGAGAAAACTAGTAATTTGAAAAAATACTCGATGTAGAACCCTTCCATTATGTGCTAAAACAAATTTCAGATACATTAAAAAATTTTAAAACTAGGAGAAAATTTAGGCATTTATGTGACCTCAATATGAGGGAAGAAAAGAAGTGGAAAAATCATAGATGAAATGAACATTCGACTAGATTACATAAAAATTTTAAATCCCGGGAACTAAAAATATTCTGAACAAAATTTGAAAGGAAAAAAAGACCCTACAGTACTGTGCAGAACAAATCTGGCAGTTAATTTTATCCTCAATACAAGAATACCCTTAAGTTGATATGAAAACTCCAATAACTCAATGGGAAAATTACCTCAAAAAATGGCAATTAGCTCTCTTGCTGTTTGTTATATTTTTAAGCATTTGAACTACCTAGTAATGGGAAAGTAAAAATTTAAAATAATACCTAATATATCTAGTAGAAAATATTTTCTTAAATTCTAATGTTTAATACTGACAGGAACGCAAAGAAATGGGACATTTTATATACTATCAATGGGAGCATAAAATGATATAACTTTACTGGAAAACAATTTTATAAGAATATTTCCCAGCTTTAAAAATGTTTATGCACTTTGATCCTATAATTCCATATCTGTGGATTCTATAGAAATAGTAAAAAAGATCACAAAAATAATGCATAAAGATATATATTGTCTCCTTTTTAAAATGCCAGAAAATTAGAACCAACCACATATCTAAAATTAGGAAGAAATAAATTATCGTGCAGCTTTCTGAAATGAGGAATTTTTAGGGGCCACAAGAAAATATCTAAATATATGGTTGGGGGGGACATTACAAAATTGTATATAAATTATTATTTCATGGAAATATATTTCCACATACATAGAAAATGCATGTATGTATGGAAAAGTTAGAAGGAAATCTGTCAAATTGATGGCAGTTTGTGTTTCCATCTCTGATTATGTGATTCTTTTTTATGGGGACTGTATATGTTCCAAGTTTTCTGTTGTGACTTTTTCTATGACTTTTTTCTCTTACTACTTTTATACATCAACAAAAACTAGTAGATATTTTATGTCTATATGGGACAGTAAATGCCAATGTGCATAGCATTGAGCCTGTCTTCCATCAAACATTCAATAAATATTTGCTGGACAACAGGAGAAGAAGGACATTGACATTGGAAGTACAAGGACATTGTACTTCAAGTATGATTTCCTAGTGAAGCTTCTTGATTCAAAAAAAGAAATATTTTTTTAAAAAATGAATAATTATTCTACTTCTGCAAATGAAGAACTTATGACCTGGAGGTTTTTTGGTGACACATTTAGAGGAAGACTAGAAAAAATGTGGTGGAATGGTTTCACATTTCCTGAAAGCAAGTAGATGATGTCCATATTCCAGGGCAGTATTTTGAAGGAGAAACACGTGAAAGAAACAATTATGGAAGCAAACAGTAAACAAGTTACTACTAAGCTTTAATGGTAAGCATTCTGGAAGAGAAGCAAGTTTCCAGAAGATGCCTGGTGAACAACAGTGCTGCTCAGGCAAGCGTTAGGACCTGCCCAGGGAATGAGGTCCAAACACGGAAAGAGGATGTCAGGCGCCCACCCATACTTCATCCGAAAATTCTTTGTGGTCTTTTCTGTGGCAAGCCCACAGTGGTAAGGTCTAGGAGATACAACAGTGAAGAGTAGAAATAAATTCCCCACCTCCAAGGAATTTATAGTCTGGGAGGACTTGGAGAGACAAAGACAGGACTCAGGTGATAAAATGGTTAATCACGAACAGTCTGTTAATCCACAGGTGATTCTGTAAATAAAAACAGTAGCCTGCTGAACTACATTTCCCCCCCTGCCAGAGATAAGCCTGAGGCATAATTGGTGGTTAAAATTTGACTGAGGAGAGCTTGTTTTGCTGCTGCCGATTTGTGTCCGGCTAGTTTACGGTGGAGGACACAGCGCTGACAGCGTTTGGGAATGGCTTGTTTCTGAGGAGACTGGGGGTAGGGCAGCTGCTGAGGGAAGGACTTTTCAAGGAAAAGTCTCAGGAGATTTCCCTGACAAGGTGTCTGTTAACCCTCACCCTCTTACCACCAAAGCTTCACGAACTCCCCGCTTCCTCCTGAGGGCTTTTGGTGTCAGGAGTTGAACATAGGCCAACACCAGCCTCAGATGAGTGTCCGGTAAGAGCAGGACTTGGCAAGACTCAATCTGGTTTTTGTCACAGATAAAGCAAGTACCACTTTTGGAAGGACAGATGAGTCTAGTGGGTGGAGTGCTGTGTGTGTGGAGTTTTCTGCTTCTGCTACATTGAGCTTTCGTAAGCCCATTTCAGTCAAAATATTTCATTATGCCAGATTTCTGAGTTTGAGGGCTTTTTAAATACAATTCCACTGTAACCTGAAACAGAACTTCCTCTTTGATCTGACCCTGAACTTGAAGATGTGAATTCCCTGAATTGTGAGTGAGCTCTTTCCTAGTGTTGCAGTCAGAGTGAGGAGGAAGGAATCACCCAGCAGGATTCGTGATTACTTAGTGGGGCTGCGAAGTCCTGGTCTGGCCACCAGCTTTACAGACCTGGGCATCACCAGGCTTTCAGGCCCTGAGTCCCCATTGCATTTCCAAGCTGCAGTATTGGTGGAGGGGAGGATGGGGGAAATCTTACGGGCCATCCTTTGATAAGCTTAAAATATTTTAATTCAATTTCCAGATTGTTAAATAGGATTGAAAACAACAACAACAACAACTCTTCCTATGGAGAATCACAACAGGAAAAGAAAAGGGAAACCGCACCACACGCTACCATTCACCGTGAGTAATAATATGTTGGGGGATGTGTTTCCTTTGTCCTCAAATGGCAGCTGAGGGCGGACAATTCTCACCATCTTGTATGTTTCAAATTCAAGACATCACCAGGGACTAACAGGGAACTATCTCTTCAGGATTTACTGACAGAACCTCTCAGTTTCTGGGCCTCTACTTGAAGGAACACAGAAATGATCTAAGAGACAGACTTGGAGTAAGCTGCCTGCCACGGGGCCAGTAAGCCAGGCAGCTGAGTTTAAGATGGAAGTTTCTAAATGCCTAGGACTAAATCTTTTTTAAAAAAATTCTTTTTATTGTGGTAAAATAAAATTTATTATTTTATTTTTAAATGTATCAGTTTAATCATTTTTTAAAGTACAATTTAGTGGCATTAAGTACATTCACAGTGTTGTATAACCATCATCACTCTCTATCTTCAGGACTTTTTCATCTTTGTCCCCATTAAACACTAACTCCCTATTGTGCCCTCTCCCAGCCTCTGGCAATCACCATTCTTTCTGTCTCTATGAATTTGCCTGTTCTAGGTACTTCATATATGGGGAATCATACATTTGCCTTTTTTATCTGGCTTATTTCGCTTAGCATATGTTTTCAAGTTCATTCATGTTGAAACATATATTAAAAACTCCTTCCCTCCTAAGATTGAATAATATTCCGTTGTATGGATAGACCACATTTCGTTTATTTGTTCATCTGTCTATAAACACTTGAGTTGCTTCCAC
Organism: Neogale vison; assembly: GCF_020171115.1. Classification (NCBI taxonomy): domain Eukaryota; kingdom Metazoa; phylum Chordata; class Mammalia; order Carnivora; family Mustelidae; genus Neogale; species Neogale vison. Next base: position 119,253,980 of record NC_058102.1, on the reverse strand, counting down.
CTTTTGGCTATTGTGACTAAGGCTGAAGTGAATACAGGTGCTCAAGTATCTATTCAAGCCTCTGCTTTGAATGGTTTTGTGTATTCACCCAGAAGAGGAATTGCTGAATCATACTGTGACTCCATGTTTGACATTTTGACAGACCGCCATATTGCTTTCCACAGTGGCTGCGCCATGGTACATTCCCACCAGCCGTGCCTATGTGAGTTCCAGTTTCTTCACATCCTCACCAGCTCTTGTTGTTTTCTCTTTGTAATAATTGGAACTGAATCTTAAAATGAGACTGGTTTAATAACCAAAACTGTTAGGGAGTTTATTAAACCTGGCTAGTCTGATTCCCGATGTCCTGCTGGTCTGTGGAAAATGGGAATTTCACAGAGAACAGCTCGGGGCAGATACTGATAGCAGTAAAACTGACTCATGCTTATGCCCCAACATGTTGAGACTCCTAAACAGACCAGTCAGGAACAAAGAAATAGGTGAAAAATATTTTTCTTCCTCCTTGGCTTTTTCTTAAAAGGTGTACTAACTTTGAAAATGATTCACATACGAATGTAGCAGGCTACGCATATGTATGACCTTCATCGTTTCATGTACCATTCATTTCTTAAACCTTTACCATCTGGGTTCTAATACCACAACCATTCTGAAGCTGTGTCCTCTTGGTTTCCATCCTGGCTTTCAATCTCTGGCATTTGGGATCACCCATTAAATCTACATATTTTTCCCAAAGTTGAGTCTTCATCAGAGTTCACACTGCTTTCCTTGGGGAAAGAAAGACATTCATCAGCCTGACCTCACATATTCTATGACGATGATCTGGAAAAGTCCCCCTCTGGGCATTATTCATTCCACTTAACAAGCTGAGTGGCTACTCTGGTTTCAGTTGGGAGCCTTGCTTTAAACTGTGTGCCAGGCATCTCGTTCATTAAATTCATTCACCATCACCCTGTCTTGGTTGTGAAAGGCCAACCTCCCTCCTTAGACTGCTTAAGCTGGGAGAAGTATAGACACACATACACCCAGTTAAATCATTCCGCATGATGTGGAAACAGGAGTAATCCACTGGCATCTCAAGAAGGAGACTGGGATCCTAAAAGAGGAAATGGAAGGGTCAGGAGGGGTGGGAAGCAGGGAGGGCTAGCTGATGACATGGTGGAAGAGCAGGCCCTATGGAGAGACATAGATAGCGAACATTCCGTATGTGGGAATGATGGGACTTTGGGAAATTCCCTCTGCTACTCCCATATCTCCTAACACCAGTGGTTCTTAGGGGGAATGAAAAGGATCATAGCTCATGATTTTCAGGGAAGCAAAAAGAAGTGAAATATAGCCAGGTGTACTGGTTTGGAGTCAGAGGGCAGCAGGAAGTCAGTTGCAGTATGGGTAAGAAAGCAAAGCCCTGTGCCATTGAATATGTTAGAGAAGTAGAGGAGGGTGTTCTAGACTCTGCCATTATGACAACCTAAGTCTTTAATGTTGAAATTAAGTAAAGCAGCGACCTTAAGAAGTGGGAGGCTTGGAGATTCTTGGATATACAATGTTCACAAACAGGATGTCAACCTGTGGCATCAGGTGCCTATTCTTCATAGAGGCTGGAGCACACCTGGGCCCAGCTGCATGTGTTGCTCTAGCCGCCCTCACCTTTTGGCTTCTTCTTGGGTTCCTAATCTTCTTTCTGAAGCTCTTTATAAGTCCTGGAGACCCTCTTTCTCGCATTTCAGGGGTATAAGTAATAGTAATGCTGTGTATCTTTATATCATATTTCATAGTTTACAGAACTCATTCACACACATTTAATTCTCATAATAGTCTCAGAAGGTATCGTTCTTCCCATCTTACAGACAAGGAATCTGAGGCTCAACAAGGTTCCGTGACTTGCTCAAACTCACTCGTGTAGTAAGTGCCCCAGTGAGAATTCTGTCTGCTGTACTCTGGTTTTCGTGAGAGCTGCCTTTGTGAGCTCTTCCCATAAGGAAGAGCAGTGCTGGTTTTCTCTCTATAGGTTTTTCTATTTTCTCTCTATAAGGCCAGTTGAGGGATTTGTGCTCCTGCTGTTGACTGTTTTCAAGGTTTCAAATTAGTATTGGGGAAAAGTGTGACCTTTATGAGAGTTTAAGGAATAGTAATAAGCATCAGAAATTTGGAAATCTTACCTTATTCAATATTCATCTGAGTGGAGTGAGCCGAGGAGGTACTAAGATGGACGAAGAAAGCAGAAACCACATTTCCCAGCCAAAGAAAGGATGAGAACTGCATAAAAATCCACTAAGATTTTGATGGAAAGATTCCAGTGTTTTCCTTAAGGATTCCATAAAGAGTTGCTCAATGCCAAATACAAAGTATCATTACATAATTGTGAAAAGATTCTTTGCTTCCATATATCGAGTAAATCTAAAGCAGAATAATTCCATGAGTAGAGCTAACATATGGAAAGCATCACGTCTTTCCAGGACAGACTGAAGCCCTGAAAGCAGGCAAAACCCCAGAAGCTGCAAAGAGATAAGGCTAAGGATTCATGCTGCCCAGACTTCATCATCTTCCCCATCTTCATCACATGTTGCTTCGGTTTTACTTGGAAGGCCTTAGCCGGACTGGCAGGGGTGACACAAAAAGTGCAGGTGATGAGGAGAGCTGGCCAGAGAACAGAGTTTGCTTCTGTTTCTGGCCCTCGCAGGGAGAATAGATGGACCATCCTTGCAAAATATGTATTATGGTGGCAGAATCATTATTCTCATTGGGGTATTTAAATTTGCCCACTTCCAAGCAACTGTTTGAGAATTGAAGGGCTATTGGATCTAGAATAGTTCTCCCCTCTCCTTTATCCTCACTCAAGGTAGTCCAAAAGCAGATGATTCTCCTTCTGACGTAGGGTCAGAAGGTCACTAGTAGCTTCGTGCTTTGTACAATGCCTACGTCATTCATCTACTTCCTCTCATCATGGAGGCATTTCACCATCTCGCTCCATCACAAGAAGAAAGGTGAGTACAGCACACAAGAAGATGTTTTGTGAGAGAGAGAGGGGGACCACATTAACAGAACTTTTATTACAGTATATCATTACAATTGTTCTATTTAATTGTTAGTTATTGTTGTTAATCTCTTACCTTTCTACTTTATAAGTGAAACTCTATCATAGTAAAGTATGTATAGGAAAAAACAGAGTACATTTGGATTTAGTACTATCCCTGATTTCAGGCTTCCGCTGCGGGGGGGGGGGGGGGTTGTGGAATGTGGATAAAGGGGCCCAGCTGTTCCACAGCAGGATTGAGTTTTGTCTTTCATCACCTCATTTTCCAAGTTTACTAGAAAGAGTTAAATTAAGTCATTTAATTTTCATTGACTTGCCCTTCTCCTTCCTCTCCTGGGAAGAAATGCTTATGAGCTCTGAAGAGGAACAGGCCTGGTTAGATTCATAAATTGAATAGCTTAAGCAATTAAGATCTGACTTCAGAGCTAAATAGGATATACTAGTAAGGAAGGAGTCATCTAATTTAATACGTGGAATGACATGGTAAAAAATAAACCATTTTAACTTCCTCTCTGTTAAAAAAAAATTGTGTTAAGAAACTCCAAATGCATGAAACATTTCTAAGAGGGCCCGACAATTAAACATTTCATAAATGCATTTACTACAGGGTTTCTCTAGAGGTGCTCTGGGTACACCTCTGACTCTTGATTTCGGCTCAGGTAATGATCTCAGGGTCATGAGATCAAGCCCCACGTCCAGCTCCTTGCTGAATGCGCAGCCTGCTTAGGATTCTCTCTCTCCCTCTCCCTTTGCCCCTCCCTCCTCTAAAAAAAAGGTATCTTTAAGTCATGAGAGTCTTAGGTGCATTAAGAATATCCAGGTTACATGGGCGCCTGCATGGTTCCATTGGTTAAGCCTCCCAGTCTTAGTTTTGGCTCAGGTCATGATTTCAGGGTCCTGGGATCCAGCCTCATGTTGGGCTCCATGTTCACTGGGGAGTCAGCTTCATCTTTCTCTCCCTCTGCCCCTCCATCTGCATACTATCTTTCTCTCTCTCTAATAAATAAGTAAATTCCTTTTTTTTTCCTAATAAATAAGTAAATTCTAAAAAAAAAAAAAAAAAAGAGTATCCTGCTTACACACAAGAATACTTCTGTTGCTTAAGATGAGCTTCTTGTGTAGCTCTGGACCTAGAGTGGTTCTCATGCCTCAGTCTCAAAATGTTTTTCAGACACTAATGCATTAACTAGATGACAGAGAAACTGAAGCTCTGAGAGAACCAGGAGAAGGACATGGTTTCTGATCTTCAATCTGTAGCCTTCCTCCAACAAAACAAAACGAAACGAAACAAAACAACCCATTGCCAATTCAGGGACACTGCCTGACAAGTAGAGTTGCTGTAAATTTAGGCAATGCGTTACTAAGACAAGGCAGTAAAATGAAATGCTGTGAGTTTTGGCAAAATACATTTCAGATAATTAACTGAAAAAAGCCATAAACATCAGATTGGGACTGGAGGAAAGGCTATTTAAATGTGTTTTAAAAATACATAACCTTCGTCCTCTTGCCCAGTGAAGAGATACCCGTAGGGTGGCATTGGCTGGGTATGTTTAAGTAAGTGAAAAAGTATCTAGTAACCAGAACAGGTGGGTCGGCGTGTGCCAAGGCCGTGTGACATTTCAGCACCAGTGTGGGGGTGACCAGCCTCCTGGGGTCTGATCGCTATCCCCTGCCGGCGCTGTGGGCCATTTCCAGGGCCTTCCACGTCACCAGCGCTTGTCGTCCAGGAGCAGCGGTAACTGTCCTTGGGGGGAAGAGCTTTCTTGGCAGCTGCTTCAAGGTTGTGACTTCATGACCCATTTCACCTCAGAGTCAGAACGGATGAGGAAAAGGGTTGAGGTGGGAAGGCCCGAGGTTCCTTGCCTTTCAGAGGGGCGGGAGAGGGAGGGGCAGGAAGGCAGCCCACCCCTGTCTCCAAGCTTTGCTAACTTGGCATGTGCTTCTGCTGTTGTCTTGGGAGCCTCGGGACGAACATGAGGCCACTGAATTCTACTTTTTTTTTTTTTTTTTGGTTTTCGTGAATGGAACAGGACCCAGAAGCTTGACATAAAAGGATGTGGAGATCTTATGTAATAAGATAATAATAATGATTCAGTTCCTTTTTTATGTGTAAGCAGTCGAGTTGGAAGGAAGCCTGAGTGGGTAAGGTGTTATAGCTGCCTGGTAAATAGTTGTCACCATGGGTCCTACTCACATACTCAGTAGCTCACCAGGTCCAGCTGGCCTCGTCAGTACCACATTCCTCTATCTGACCCCCAAGGCCCCTCTTTCCTCAAATCTCTAACTTGTTCTGCAGCCCGAATTGCTCCCCGCGTTGTCGGGATTGCCCCCATCCTGGCCTGTTCAAGACCTCAGCGTAAGCGCCGGCCTCCTCTGTGGAGGTTTCCTGAGTGTCCCCTCAAATAGTACTACCTGCTCTTTTCTTCCTCTTTCTCTTTTCATAGTGCCTGGGATGTTCTCCCTGGTGGCGGGGCTGTTCCTGAGCAACCCCCAGGAATCTCCCAGCTCTCTGTAGCTAGGGAGCCTTCAGTCCCCTTAGCACCTTCCACAAGGAATGAACTCAGGCTGAAACTCACATTTCAAAACTGAAACTGATTTGGAAGAGGTGGAAACCCAGTGGAAGGGAGTAAGGGGGCCAAGTGTGGGAGCAGAAGGCTGGCGGGAAACGCGGGGGAGCAGGATGGTGATCGGTGTCCGAGGCGGCAAGTCTAATGGGTGCTGAAGGGAAGGACACCATGGGAGAGTCTAGCAGGATGCGCTGAGTTCTGAGTCATTGATGGGTATGATCCCTGGAAGGGCCCCAAGGAACTCGGGGAACTCGGGGAATAGTCCAGAGCCCTGGCATCCTCAGACAATGCGGTGTGACCAGTGGGTGACTGGCTGCAAGAGAAGTCCATTCTTAGAGCAGCTAAATCCCAACAGCCCCGGTGCCGAGGGGGGAAAGGTCAGAGGGTCCGGAGAAGCCCTGACTGAGGGACACGCTTCGGGGTCCAGATGAGGAGTCCTGTGGAGACCCACCCCTGCCCAGTGGGGGCCCAGATCCAAGGATGACACCGGGCTCTAGGAGACTGGCCACTTGGGAGTCACACGTCCTCCAGCTGCAATCGATGAGCCTCTCGGCTACTGTTCAGGGTTTCTAGAAAAGACTTTACTCCTTTCTCTCACAGGGAAGGCTTCTTTCTGGGGTTAGTTAAGGGTGCGTCCGTGAACTCTGGAGGCCACCTGGGCCCTGTTGTGTGCGGCCGTGACTCAGGGTCCGTGTGTGGGACTGCCCCAGTTTAAACAGGAGAGGACAGACAGCCTTGGTGCCGGTGCCCACCCAGCGAACAGCATCTGCAGAGAACTTACCATGTACTTTCTGGACTCTGAACCCAGCCCAGTGGCCAGGGTGGAGGGCTGAGGCCGGGGGTCGGGTGAGAGGTGGGGAAGCTGAGGGGCTGTTTCTCTGAATCAGGGTGTCGTCACACAGCTGAGAAAGGGGGGCGGAGAGGACGAGGACCTGCTCCTCCAGCGGGCCTCGGACCGATGCCAGACCGCAGATACCTCCCATCCCTGCTCAGCGCCTCAGGGCCAACCCGACTAAGGGCCTTTCCTTTGGAAGGGTGTGCAACCCGGGTGATGAAACCTGAACCAGAGCCGGAGGGACGGCCTCAATCAAAGATCTGGACTAATGCAGCCAGTTGGAGACCTCTGTAATCCCCAGGATGCAAGCTGGGGAGGAAACAAGGGCCTTTGTTTTTGTGTCAGCGGTGGTGCCTCTGTTTACCCTCTTAATTCTGAAATGCTTTAGTTTCCAGTCAGCTGTGCTGCTTGGCCGCTGTTGGTGGGAGGCAGCTCCCCACCTGAGTCTGCGGCTTCCCAGAAATCCTAGTGTGCCTATCACCAAAGAGGCCAGGTCCAGACAGTTGTCCTGTGGGGCAGTTAGGGGCACCCCACACAGAACCCAGTTGTAATTCTGACAAAACAAATGACAGACAAACCCACAAGAGGCCTGTGGGTCGGCATCTAAATTTAAACACACCGTGTCCTGCCTAATGTTTTTGGGGCGGGGTTGGGGGGCAGTTGCCCACACTAGAAAATTGGACCTCAGAGAAACCTTGACTTCGAGGGGACTCTTTAAAGGCTGATTTGTGCTCCCCTAAATTCCTGTGTGAAAGTCTTATCCCCAGTACCTCATAATGTGCCTGAATTTGGAGATGGCCCTAACAGGGTAATTAAGTTAACATGAGGTCATTAGTGGGGGCGCCTGGGTGGCTCAATCAGTTAAGTGTCTGCCTTCAGCTCAGGTCATGATCCCGAGGTTCTGGGATTGAGCCCCATGTTGGGCTCCCTGCTCAGCAAGAAGCCTGCTTCTCCCTCTCCCCCAGCTTGTGCACTCCTTCTCTCACTCTCAGATAAATAAATAAAATCTTAAAAAAAATAAAAAGATTAAGATGGACCCTAAATCCAGTGTGACTGCTTTCTGTATTAGAAGAGATCCAGACCCAGACACAGAGACACCGTGGGGAGAGACACAGGGAGAATGTGCCTGAGGAGAGCTGAGGAGAGTAGCATCAGGAGAAACTGATGCCAGACATATCTTGATCTCAGACTTGCAGCCTCCAGAACAGTGAGAAAAGAAATGTTTGTGATTTCAGCTTTCCAGTGTGTGGGACTTTGTTGTGGTCCCCGGGCAGATTCATACGAGACTGTTGAGGCATACCGTCTGGGGAGCAGGAACAAGGCCTGGGAAAGGGAAGGAAGGATCGGAGACTGAAGGATTGCTCTGAAGTGACAGCTTAGGTGGAGTGTTCCAGATTAGGGAGACAGACTCAGAAGGGTGGGGAGTGAAGGGTAACTGTAAGCCTGGATGAAGGGAAAAGGAGCAAACCGGTCGAATTGTGCTCTCTCTGCCTGGGTTCCATACATCCTTCTTTCACAGCCCAGCTTGTTTATCACTGCCCAAGGTCTTAGCGTGTCTCTCGGGAATATATACCATTTATTCGGGGACCCTCAAAAGTAGAACAGTACCCCATCTTCCCTCCCAGTAATCTCTACTGGTGGAACTTCACAGTGGTAGTAGGGAACTGTGAGTAGTAAAGGCCCTTCTTAAGTGGGGCTCAGAGTGTATCACTTGGGCTACAGCCTGCTATTTCTACTCTTGATTAAGGCTGCCTCATTGAATAAGTAAAAGATTTAAAGAAAAAAAAAAAGATTATGGACTGTGGGAGTCCATGCTGAATTTCAAGTGGAAAAAAAATCCTCAGTATGGAGTTCCCACATAGAGTCCTGTCTCCCCGTTAGTCTCAGATCTTGATTCCTCTCTCTCTCTCTCTCTCTCTTTCTTTATTTATTTTATTTTTAAATTTTTTTTGAAAGATTTTATTTATTTGAGAGAAGGAGTGGAGGCAGAGAGAGCACAGAGGGAGAGGGAGGGGCAGACTCCCCACTGAGCAGCGACCCTGTTGGGGGCTCAATCGCAGGAGCCTGAGATCATGACCTGAGCTGAAGGCAGATGCTTAATGACTGAGCCACCTAGGTGCTCCCCCCTCCTTTTTTTTTTTTTTAAGAAAGGAGAGAGAAGAAGGAGAGAGAGATTTAAAGAAGGAGAGAGAGAATCTTAAGTAGGATCTATGCACATTGGGGAGTCCAAGAGGACTCAATGTCATGACCTTAAGCCAAAATCAAGAGTCAGGTGCTTAACTGACTGAGCCACCCAGATGTCTCCATTCCTGTCTCTTTTATTTTTAGTACCTTGAAACAAAATTACTAGCCCAGCATTAACTAAGAGTTGGGCCAGAATTGGAAGTTCTGCCATGAAATAGACACAGAGACCCCTAGAAGTTTCATTAGTTTGTGTCTTGATTTCTCCATGTGCAAACCAGTAGGCCATGCTACCCCACTGCCTCCATGCTCAAAATGCATTCAGGGACATTCAAGCTACAGTAGATTCAGCTTCTCAGCAACTGTTTGGTAAGTACTAAGCTCCAACATACTTCTTACTAGAAGTGAGAAAAAGTACCTGAAGCCTAAGTTCCCCCTTTTAAGTTTTGAGTTTGAAAAGGACTATTTCTGGCTTTTTTGAAAGAACAAACAAAACAACACAACCATTCATTTTGCTCATTAAATTATTACAATTTTCATTTAATAACAGGTCTATAATAGTAGAAATCCCTAAACCTGTGGAAAGGATGGCTCTCATCTCACTATAATTTTTGATAATTATAGCTAACAGCAGTTCAATTTAGTTAGCTTCGTTTGGGAGAACTGAAATTTATCTCTCTGAGTGTTCTCCTTGTAACAGTTTTTGTTTTGATAGAATCACTTCCAAATCCAATAAACATCCTTTTCTCTTTGTAGTCATTGTCCACTGAATATAGGGTCTTCACACTATTACTGTTGCACTAAGGCATAATTCAGTGCTGTCATCAATGAACCACTGTGTGTGCCTGCACGTGTGTGTGAGTGTGTGTGTTCCCCTTGTGGTTAAATGATCACACTTTTAGGAATCTTGTGTCTACTTGGTGCCATTGCCTATTTTTGTCAATCTATATACCTCAGTCTCTCCCACTTTCTGTGGCCTGGGAGAGCTGACACCAAGATTATTAGAATAAGTCTATAACTAGATAAAATTGACTCTGAACTCCAAGTGTCAGGACATCTCTGGTGAATAGTGGTACAGTGAATATTCATGAATACTACCCCAGCTTGCATTACTGCCTTTTCAGTAGCCCCTGATTTCTACTAGGGACTCCAAGGTTGGAACCCTTGAGCCCAGCTAAGCCAGTGAGCACATTGCATTCCCCTAGGCATTTGATTGGTCCAGAGGTGAGCAATGGACTCAAGAAGGTCCAATCAGAGTGCTCTCAGCATCTCTAGCTTATGATACCTTGATAAAGGTACCTGCTTTTTCTAGTACATGGAATAAACCATATAGCCTGAATCTGTCCACAGTCATCTTGTCACCATTACTGAGTTAGCCTAGTATGAGGTTGATATCAACGAAGACAGGATGAAAACAAGGATTGAAACGACACTGTGATGACATCTTGTAAGGACTAAGCCCTGGTTTAACCATTGCCTAAAGCTCCCCTTACCTCTGGATATTTCTCTCTTTCTTTCTTCTTTCCTTTCCTTTTTCTTCCTTCCTTCCTCCCTCCTTTCTTTTCTTCTCTCATGTGAGACTTTAAATGACAAATATCCTTATTGTCTAAGCCAGTTTGAGTTAGATTTTCTGACACTTACATCAAAGAGAATTCTAGTGGATTCATAATTTGAAAGAATTTTATACTTGGACTTGGTAATAAAGTCCATTTTGATACCTCAGAAGATACTGTTGACATACCTCCCAGTAATACATGGGAATCTACTTATTCTTTAAATTGTACATATGCAGGGGCACCTGTGTGGCTCAGTCAGTTAGGTGTCTGACTTTTGATCTCAGCTTAGGTCTTGAGCTCAGGATCATGAGGTTGAGCCCTGCATTGGGCTCCATAGTGGGTTTGGAGCCTATTTAAAAATATAAGTAAATAAAATAAAGTAAATTGTACATATGCACTATAGTCACTTTTATATGTATGATATTTTACTATAAAACAAGAAAATAGTTATTAACATTATATACCTATTTAGGCATAATTGCCAATAACATCCTTTCAGAAAATATTTATTGAATGTCTTTGATATGCCAGGCACATTCTTGGTCCTAGAGATATAATGGGGAAACAAGATAAAAATTCCTGCTCAAAAAAATTTTTAAAACAAAGGATATATGGGAATGTTAGTTTTTTTCATGTACCATGAAAAAAAGATTATTAAGGGAGAGACAAAAATGTGTTGTCATTTTAGGCAGCACAGTAGGGAAGGCACCTCTGATGAGATGACATTTGAGCAGAGATGTGAAGGAAGGTGAGGAGGTGAGCCTTGAAGATATCAAAGGGATTTAGGAAGATCTCTCCAAATGGGGAATAGTATGTGCAAAGGTCCTGAGGTAGGGGTGAGCTTGGAGTGTTCTGGGAACAGTGTGTAGTCTGGTGGCCTGCAATGCAGAAGGTGAGGGAGAGGGTGTCAGAAAGGCAGCTAGGAACACAGCTTCATAGGCTATAGCAAGGTCTGATTACATTCTGAGAGAGATGGGATATGTTTGGAGGATTTTGAACAGGAAGTGTTAGAATCTGACTTAGCATTCAAAGGATCTCTGCTGCCATGTGGAGAATAGCGTGTAGAGAGTAAAAATGGACTCAGGGAGACCAGTTAGGAGGCCCTTACATTATTTCAGGTGAGATAAACAGTGGCCTGGACTTCACTATAGCAGTAGGGATACTGAAAGGTGATCAGACCCACCAAATAGAGCCTAGAACTTGTCAGGGAATGTGGATGGGATGTGGCATGGGAGGCAACAAGAGGAATGGAGAGTGCTTCCAAGTTTTTCCCTTAGGAACACTTGGAAGAGGAGCAGGTCTCTTGAAGAAAGAACTCAAGAGTTCTGCGTTGGACTTTTTAAATTTGTGATGCCTGGGACGCCTGGGTGGCTCAGTCGGTGAAGCATCTGTCTTCAGCTCAGGTCATGATTTCGGGGACCTGGGATCGAGTCCTACATCAGGATCCTTGCTCAGCAGGGAGCCTGCTTCTCCTGCCTACCTCTTCCCCTGCTTGTGTGCCTGCACTCTCTCTCTGACAAGAAATAAGTAAACTCTTAAAAAAAAATGTGATGCCTGATTAGGCATTCAAGTGAAGCTCAGGTGGGCAGATGGATGTGCAAGTATGCGTTTGGGAGACTTTATCCAGGCTTCCGTGGATTATCCTATCACGGGCTGGTGGAAAACTAAAAATAAATGAAGGGGGTAGAAACTTCAGGAATGCTGGTGGTCATTACTACAGTATCCATGTGGAGGCTCTGAAACCTCTAAGTGAGCTGCCTAAAATGGACTGATGCTCTATATCTGATCCATAAATCATGTTATTGGGGGACGGAGCAGAGGGGAGCTGAAAGCCCTCTGGGAGCACGCCTGCGAGGCATCCCCCACACTACTAGACCAGTCCAGCTGCGCTCAGATGGGCTTGCCTCGCCAGCCTTCTGAACAGCAAAGCCACAGCGCTGGCACAGGCCCAAAGTCCATAAGTGCTGTGGATTCTGTCCTGCATCTGATGCCGTTCTCCCTGCAGAGTCACTAAGGGAACCTGTCAATGCTGCTGTGGCACTGGGGACAGGAGATGCCAGTATTACCTGGGACTGTAAAGGCCACTCCCCTGGGTACTTCCTAACCCCTGACCTTTGACCCTCCTGCTCTGTGCAGCATGGGCACCACTGAACATGAAACCAACAGGCTCTGCCTCTTCTATTTTCAGTGTAGGTCTCAGCCGGGCACATTTACATCTGAGTCCTTGGGCGCGTTCTCTGTGACATTATCTAATGTAGATTTCAAAATGAACACCAAACAAATGTTCTAGGAGTTCAAATAAAAAATTCTTGCCTAACCTAGCGGAATTCTTTCTCCATTTTCCTGAAGGAAGAGGGCCAAGAGAGGAAGTGGGACAGGGCCTTAGTAACTCCTCAGATGATCTGTTGAGTACCCTTTTTATGGAAGGATTAAAGGCTCCCTTGAGGTAATCAGCCCAAATACTCCCCTGTAGGTTTTTTTTTTCCAATTTATTTATTTTCAGAAAAACAGTATTCATTATTTTTTCACCACACCCAGTGCTCCATGCAAGCCGTGCCCTCTATAATACCCACCACCTAGTACCCCAACCTCCCACCCCCCCGCCACTTCAAACCCCTCAGATTGTTTTTCAGAGTCCATAGTCTCTCATGGTTCATCTCCCCTTCCAATTTACCCAAAAGCACATACCCTCCCCAATGTCCATAACCCTACCCCCCTTCTCCCAACCCCCCTCCCCCCAGCAACCCACAGTTTGTTTTGTGAGATTAAGAGTCACTTATGGTTTGTCTCCCTCCCTATCCCATCTTGTTTCATGGATTCTTCTCCTACCCACTTAGGCCCCCATGTTGCATCACCACTCCCTCATATCAGGGAGATCATATGATAGTTGTCTTTCTCCGCTTGACTTATTTCGCTAAGCATGATACGCTCTAGTTCCATCCATGTTGTTGCAAATGGCAAGATTTCGTTTCTTTTGATGGCTGCATAGTATTCCATTGTGTATATATACCACATCTTTTTTTTTTTTTTAAAGATTTATTTTATTTATTTATTTGACAGACAGAGATCAGAAGTTGGCGAGAGGCAGGCAGAGAGAGAGGAGGAAGCAGGCTTCCCACAGAGCAGAGAGCCCGATGTGGGGCTCGATCCCAGGACTCTGGGATCATGACCCGAGCCGAAGGCATCGGCTTAATCCACTGAGCCACGCAGGCGCCCCTATACCACATCTTCTTGATCCATTCATCTGTTGATGGACATCTAGGTTCTTTCCATAGTTTGGCTCTTGTGGACATTGCTGCTATAAACATTCGGGTGCACGTGCCCCTTTGGATCACTACGTTTGTACCTTTAGGGTAAATACCCAGTAGTGCAATTGCTGGGTCATAGGGCAGTTCTATTTTCAACATTTTGAGGAACCTCCATGCTGTTTTCCAGAGTGGTTGCACCAGCTTGCATTCCCACCAACAGTGTAGGAGGGTTCCCCTTTCTCCGCATCCTCGCCAGCATCTGTCATTTCCTGACTTGATTTTAGCCATTCTGACTGGTGTGAGGTGATATCTCATTGTGGTTTTGATTTGTATTTCCCTGATGCCGAGTGATATGGAGCACTTTTTCATGTGTCTGTTGGCCATCTGGATGTCTTCTTTGCAGAAACGTCTGTTCATGTCCTCTGCCCATTTCTTGATTGGATTATTTGTTCTATTTTTTGGACACTAGTCCTTTATCTGATATGTCGTTTGCAAATATCTTCTCCTATTCTGTCAGTTGTCTTTTGGTTTTGTTAACTGTTTCCTTTGCTGTGCAAAAGCTTTTGATCTTGATGAAATCCCAATAGTTCATTTTTGCCCTTGCTTCCCTTGCCTTTGGCGATGTTCCTAGGAAGATGTTGCTGCGGCTAAGGTCAAAGAGGTTGCTGCCTGTGTTCTCCTCAAGGATTTTGATGGATTCCTTTCTCACATTGAGGTCCTTAATCCATTTTGAATCTATTTTTGTGTGTGGTGTAAGGAAATGGTCCAATTTCATTTTTCTGCACGTGGCTGTCCAATTTTCCCGACACCATTTATTGAAGAGGCTGTCTTTTTTCCATTGGACATTCTTTCCTGCTTTGTCGAAGATTAGTTGACCATAGAGTTGAGGATCTATTTCTGGGCTCTCTATTCTGTTCCATTGGTCTATGTGTCTGTTTTTGTGCCAGTACCATGCTGTATTGATGATGACAGCTTTGTAATAAAGCTTGAAGTCCGGAATTGTGATGCCACCAACTTTGGCTTTGTTTTTCAATATCCCTTTGGCTATTCGAGGTCTTTTCTGGTTCCATATAAATTTTTAAATTATTTGTTCCATTTCTTTGAAAAAGATGGATGGTACTTTGATAGGAATTGCATTAAATGTGTAGATTGCTTTAGGTAGCATAGACATTTTCACAATATTTATTCTTCTAATCCAGGAGCATGGAACATTTTTCCATTTCTTTGTGTCTTCCTCAATTTCTTTCATGAGTACTTTATAGTTTTCTGAGTATAGATTCTTAGCCTCTTTGGTTAGGTTTATTCCTAGGTATCTTATGGTTTGGGGTGCAATTGTAAATGGGATTGACTCCTTAATTTCTCTTTCTTCTGTCTTGTTGTTGGTGTAGAGAAATGCAACTGTTTTCTGTGCATTGATCTTATATCCTGACACTTTACTGAATTCCTGTATAAGTTCTAGCAGTTTTGGAGTGGAGTCTTTTGGGTTTTCCACATAGAGTATCATATCATCTGCGAAGAGTGATAATTTGACTTCTTCTTTGCCGATTTGGATGCCTTTAATTTCCTTTTGTTGTCTGATTGCTGAGGCTAGGACTTCTAGTACTATGTTGAATAGCAGTGGTGATAATGGACATCCCTGCCGTGTTCCTGACCTTAGTGGAAAAGCTTTCAGTTTTTCTCCATTGAGAATGATATTTGCGGTGGGTTTTTCATAGATGGCTTTGATGATATTGAGGTATGTGCCCTCTATCCCTACACTTTGAAGGGTTTTGATCAGGAAGGGATGCTGTACTTTGTCAAATGCTTTTTCAGCATCTATTGAGAGTATCATATGGTTCTTGTTCTTTCTTTTATTGATGTGTTGTATCACATTGACTGATTTGCGGATGTTGAACCAACCTTGCAGCCCTGGGATAAATCCCACTTGGTCGTGGTGAATAATCCTTTTAATGTACTGTTGAATCCTATTGGCTAGTATTTTGGTGAGAATTTTTGCATCTGTGTTCATCAAGGATATTGGTCTATAGCTCTCTTTTTTGATGGGATCCTTGTCTGGTTTTGGGATCAAGGTGATGCTGGCCTCATAAAATGAGTTTGGGAATTTTCTTTCCATTTCTATTTTTTGGAACAGTTTCAGGAGAATAGGAATTAGTTCTTCTTTAAATGTTTGGTAGAATTCCCCCAGGAAGCCATCTGGCCCTGGGCTTTTGTTTGTTTGGAGATTTTTATTTTATTTTTTATTTTTTATTTTTTATTTTTTTAAAAGATTTTATTTATTTATTTGACAGAGAGAAATTACAAGTAGATGGAGAGGCAGGCAGAGAGAGAGAGAGAGGGAAGCAGGCTCTCTGCTTAGCAGAGAGCCCGATGCGGGACTCGATCCCAGGACCCTGAGATCATGACCTGAGCCGAAGGCAGCGGCTTAACCCACTGAGCCACCCAGGCGCCCCTGTTTGGAGATTTTTAATGACTGTTTCAATCTCCTTACTGGTTATGGGTCTGTTCAGGCTTTCTATTTCTTCCTGGTTCAATTTTGGTAGTTTATATGTTTCTAGGAATGCATCCATTTCTTCCAGATTGTCAAATTTGTTGGCGTAGAGTTGCTCATGGTATGTTCTTATAATAGTTTGTATTTCTTTGGTGTTAGTTGTGATCTCTCCTCTTTCATTCATGAATTTATTTATTTGGGTCCTTTCTCTTTTCTTTTTGATAAGTCTGGCCAAGGGTTTATCAATTTTATTAATTCTTTCAAAGAACCAGCTCCTAGTTTGGTTGATTTGTTCTATTGTTTTTTTGGTTTCTATTTCATTGATTTCTGCTCTGATCTTTATGATTTCTCTTCTCCTGCTGGGCTTAGGGTTTCTTTCTTGTTCTTTCTCCAGCTCCTTTAGGTGTAGGGTTAGGTTGTGTACCTGAGACCTTTCTTGTTTCTTGAGAAAAGCTTGTACCGCTATATATTTTCCTCTCAGGACTGCCTTTGTTGTATCCCACAGATTTTGAACCGTTGTATTTTCATTATCATTTGTTTCCATGATTTTTTTCAATTCTTCTTTAATTTCCCGGTTGACCCATTCATTCTTTAGAAGGATGCTGTTTAGTCTCCATGTATTTGTGTTCTTTCCAAACTTCCCTTTGTGGTTGAGTTCTAGCTTCAGAGCATTGTGGTCTGAAAATATGCAGGGAATGATCCCAATCTTTTGATACTGGTTGAGTCCTGATTTAGGACCGAGGATGTGATCTATTCTGGAGAATGTTCCATGTGCACTAGAGAAGAATGTGTATTCTGTTGCTTTGGGATGAAATGTTCTGAATATATCTGTGATGTCCATCTCATCCAGTGTATCATTTAAGGCCTTTATTTCCCTGTTGATCTTTTGCTTGGATGATCTGTCCATTTCAGTGAGGGGAGTGTTAAAGTCCCCTACTATTATTGTATTATTGTTGATGTGTTTCTTTGATTTTGTTATTAATTGGTTTATATAGTTTGCTGCGCCCACGTTGGGGGCATAGATATTTAAAATTGTTAGATCTTCTTGTTGGACAGACCCTTTGAGTATGATATAGTGTCCTTCCTCATCTCTTATTATAGTCTTTGGCTTAAAATCTAATTGATCTGATATAAGGATTGCCACTCCTGCTTTTTTCTGATGTCCATTAGCATGGTAAATTCTTTTCCACCCTCTCACTTTAAGTCTGGAGGTGTCTTCGGGTTTAAAATGAGTTTCTTGGAGGCAACATATAGATGGGTTTTGTTTTTTTATCCATTCTGATACCCTGTGTCTTTTGATTGGGGCATTTAGCCCATTAACATTCAGGGTAACTATTGAGAGATATGATTTTAGTGTCATTGTATTGCCTGTAAGGTGAGTGTTACTGTATATTGTCTCTGTTCCTTTCTGGTCTACCACTTGTAGGCTCTCTCTTTGCTTAGAGGACCCCTTTCAGTATTTCCTGTAGAGCTGGTTTGGTGTTTGCAAATTCTTTCAGTTTTTGTTTGTCCTGGAAGCTTTTAATCTCTCCTTCTATTTTCAATGATAGCCTAGCTGGATATAGTATTCTTGGCTGCATGTTTTTCTCATTTAGTGCTCTGAAAATGTCATGCCAGCTCTTCCTGGCCTGCCAGGTCTGTGGATAAGTCAGCTGCCAATCTAATACTTTTACCATTGTATGTTACAGACTTCTTTTCCCGGGCTGCTTTCAGGATTTTCTCTTTGTCACTAAGGCTTGTAAATTTTACTATTAGGTGACGGGGTGTGGGCTTATTCTTATTGATTTTGAGGGGCGTTCTCTGAACCTCCTGAATTTTGATGCTCATTCCCTTTGCCATATTGGGGAAATTCTCCCCAATAATTCTCTCCAGTATACCTTCTACTCCCCTCTCTCTTTCTTCTTCTTCTGGAATCCCAATTATTCTAATGTTGTTTCGTCTTATGGTGTCACTTATCTCTCGAATTCTCCCCTCATGGTCCAGTAGCTGTTTGTCCCTCTTTTGCTCAGCTTCTTTATTCTCTGTCATTTGGTCTTCTATATCGCTAATTCTTTCTTCTGCCTCATTTATCCTAGCAGTGAGAGCCTCCATTTTTGATTGAACTTCATTAATAGCTCTTTTTATTTCAACTTGGTTAGATTTTAGTTCTTTTATTTCTCCAGAAAGGGCTTTTATATCTCTTGCGAGGGTTTCTCTAATATCTTCCATGCCTTTTTCAAGCCCGGCTATGACCTTGAGAATTGTCATTTTGAACTCTAGATCTGACATATTACCAATGTCTGTATTGATTAGGTCCCTAGCCTTCGGTACTGCCTCTTGTTCTTTTTTTTGTTGTGAATTTTTCCGCCTTGTCATTTTGTCCAGCTAAGAGTATATGAAGGAGCAAGTAAAATACTAAAAGGGTGGCAACAATCCCAGGGAAATATGCTTTAACCAAATCAGAAGAGATCCCAATCGTGAGGGGGGAGAAATCCCCCCTCACGATTGGGTGAGGGATCTCCTCTGATTGGGATCTCCTTTGATTGGGATCTCCCAATCTCTTCTGATTGGGACCTCTTCTGATTTGGGGATAAAAAGAGGTTCAAAAAGAAAGAAAGAAAAGAAAAAAAGAATTAAAAAAAAGAGATTGAATTAAAAATTCAATCAAGAATTTAAAAAAGAATTAAGAAAAAAAAAGATTGAAGAGATTAGGATCTCTTCTGATTTGGGGATAAAAAGAGGTTCAAAAAGAAAGAAAGAAAAAAAAGAAAAAAAAGAATTAAAAAAAAGAAAATGAATAAAGAAATGTATAAAAAAGAAAAATATATATATATTAGATAATCTAGTTAAAAAACGTTAAAAAAGAAAAGGGTAAAAGTTATAAAAAATTTTAGCAGAAGAAGAGAAAAAAAATGAAAAAGAAAAAAATTAAATTAACTGCAAGACTAAAAAATCACAGGCAGAAAGCCATGATGAGTTCCGTGGTTTGTTTTCTCCTCCTCTGGAATTCTGCTGCTCTCTCCTTGGTATTGAAACTGCACTGCTCGGTAGGTGAACTCGGTCTTGCCTGGATTTCTTTTTGATCTTCTGGGGGAGGGGCCTGTTGTAGTGATTCTCAAGTGTCTTTGCCCCAGGCGGAATTACACCGCCCATACCAGGGGCCGGGCTGAGTGATCTGCTCGGCTTTGCTTTCAGGAGCTTTTGTTCCCTGAGCGTTTTCCGTAGAGTTCCGGAGGGCGGGAATACAAATGGCGGCCTCCTGGTCTCCGGCCCGGAGGAGCCGAGAGCCTGGGGCCCCGCTCCCCTGTGCGCCCTCAGCGAACAGCTCCTAGTAACTCGCGTCTGCCTAACCTCCGGCCGCGCTCCGAGCTCACCCAGCCTGCGACTGGTTCAAGGCAACACCGAGCTGCGAGCTTACTGTCGGCTCTGTCTCTGCAGCCGGCTTTCCCGTTCCAATATCCGCAAGCTCTGCGACACTCAGACACCCCGGATCCTTCTGTGACCCCGCGGGACCTGAGGTCACGCCGACCCCGTGTGGGCTTCGCCCCGGTTTAGCCTCCGGATCGATGTCCCTCAGCGGAACAGACTTTTTAAAGTCCCGATTTTGTGCTCCGTTGCTCCGCCGCTTGCCGGGAGCCGGCCCCTCCCCCTGGGGTCTATCTTTCCGTCGCTTTGGATTCACTTCTCCGCCAGTCCTACCTTTCAGAAAGTGGTTGTTTTTCTGTTTCTAGAATTGCTGTTCTTCTTCTCTTCGATCTGCCGATGGATTTCCAGGTGTTTGCAATCTTTAGATAAGCTCTCTAGCTGATCTCCTGCTAGCTGAGGTAGTCTCAGCCTGCTACTTCTCCGCCATCTTGACTCCTCCCCCACTCCCCTGTAGTTTTGCATTCAAATTAACTGAGATAAGCGTCCCATTCCAGTTTTCTGTCTATGGTTTTAAAGATTTTTTTTTCTTTTTTTTCATTTATTTGACAGAGAGAAATCACAGTAGGCAGAGAGGCAAGCAGAGAGAGAGAGGGGAGAAAGCAGGTTCTCTGCGGAGCAGAGAGCCCGACGCGGGGCTCGATCCCAGGACCCCGGGAACATGACCTGAGCTAAAGGCAGAGGCTTTAACCCACTGAGCCACCCAAGCGCCCCCCTGTCTATGGTTTTAATTGCTATTGCCATCTTACTAATCATTTCCTGCAGTTTTTTCCTTCTTTTGCTATGATTAAATATTAATGCCTTTAATTTTCCATTCTTCCTTTGGCCTGGGGAGTCTGTTAAGAGAGAGTATTTTTTACTCTCCAGTGTGTCTTTCTTAGCGGTGAACAATTTTCATTTCCTGGAGTAGATTTATTTTTTTTCTCTCTCTCTTTTTTAAAGATTTTACTTGTTTATTTATTATTTATTTATTTGACAGAGAGAGATCACAAGTAGGCAGAGAGGCAGGCAGAGAGAGAGGGAGAAGCAGACTCCCTGCTGAGCAGGGAGCTGGATGCAGGGCTCTATCCCAGGACCCTGGGATCATGACCTGAGCCGAAGACAGATGTTCAACCAACTCAGCCACCCAGGCGACCCTAGACCAGATTTTTATAGGTTAGTTTTTAATTCAGACCTTCACTTTTGTTTTACTTTGTTCTAAAAAGCATGAGAATCCTACAATAACCAGAGTCAAATCCAAGAATTTTAGGCTCTTTGAGGTCTCTTTTTCATTGTTTTCACTCAGGAGCCCTTAACCTGGGCTTCAAGGGCTGTGGGAATTCCCCGAGATTATATGCAGCATTTCGAGCACAATAAGAGTAATGTTCCTCACCCCACTCCCAGATAAAGAGGTCATAACTTTCATCAGGTTTTCAAAACATTTTACTAAAATAAACTCAAAAATCTTCAGGAACCCTACTTAATCATTTTAGAGATTATTGCTTTGGGCAAATCTGGTGACTAATCCTTACCATACCTGAGAACAAAGACAAGACCTTCTTCTAAAGACTGTAGGAAAAGAGTCTGCTTCTCCCTCTGCTCCTCCCCACTGTGCCCTCTGATTCACAGCACATTTGAGCTAGAACTTTCCTTTCCCCCACCTCTTCCTCCTACAGATGTAGGAACTGATTTCTTAAAATGGTAGATGAGAAGTTTTGGAGATAGGACTAGAATCTGAATCTGGGTCCTGATTCTATTCACTATCCACCCTCCATCACCAACAGCAGGGTGACCTCTCACAAGCTGTGATATTCAGCACTCCAGATGCTTCTTTCTTCATTAGGATGCCCCCATTTTCTTAAAAATTTTATTTGACAGAGAGAGAGACAGTGAGAGAGGGGATACAAGCAAGGGGAGTGGGAGAGGGAGAAGCAGGCTTTCCGCTGAGCAGGGAGCCCGATGTGGGGCTCAATCCCAGAACCCTGGGATCATGACCTGAACCGAAGGCAGACACTTAACAACTGAGCTGCCCAGGTGCCCCTAGGATGCCCCCATTTATTCTCTCCACCTGAAGCATTTCCAGTGCAAGTGCCTAGGTAAAAGTGCCTAAGTAATATTTAGTAATTGAAAACTTCTGAACCATGTAAAGGGTCTATATGTCATTAACTTCAGAAATCATTTCTTGTCCTTCTAAGCCTACCTGTAGAGAACATTCCTGTGTCTATTGTATACTCCAGGAGTTATCTCTTTCTGTCGGTCCTCCTCATTTCTCCCAGGATTTTAGGGGCCTTGAGGACAAGACTTTCTATTGAATGCTTTCTATCTCAGAGAGCTAGCACATAGGCCTTTTAATAAGGCAGATGTTTGTGGAAGGATTAACACTATTAGCACATTCCATTACACTTTTAGGACATTATCTAGGTGTCACCCCTGAACACTATAAATCATGAGCTCAGATGCCTTCAGGGTCAGGCAGATAATATAAATTAATGAGTATAGGACTATAGGGGTGGTGGAAATAGTAGACAACAGGAAATTCATGCCCCATCACCTTTAATGTTAAAAAAAAAAATCCTCTCTCTACAGAACATATAGAAAGCTGGAGGAAACAACAACAACAACAACAACAACCAAACAAACAAACAAACAGCTATTTCTGGGCCCTGGAAATTGGCCAAAGGCAGATAACAAATTGAGAAGCATTTACTCACAAAAAATAGCTAGAGCTTCAGGAAAGAACAGTGGGAGTCTGTAGCCTTTTTGTCTTGTCTGTTACCATCCCTGCCCTCATCCCCAGTTTTCCCCAGCTTTATCAGCAAGGGGATGACCAGGAAGAAAAAAAAAAACAAAACAAAAACTAAGTTTGTGGCCAAAGGGAGAAATCAATTTTGGGTAGAGGGCAAAAACCTGCAGTGCGGACAGTAACAGAGAACTTGGCAGGAAACTAATGGGGGAAAACTCACAGCTCTGTAGGTGTGAGAATGTGCTTCTGGTTGGGGTAAGCAGCAGGCCATACATAAATTTAACAGAAAATCTTGGAATGGGAGAGCATGGAAGGGCTGAGATGGGCTCTCACACATCCCTGGCTGCCTGGGAAGCTATGTGTGTGTGCACCACAGAGAGCCCAGTAGAAAGTGAAAACCAAGGCAACTTAGCACTGGCTAAATAAACATCAGAGACTGTCCCCAACCCTCACACACACCTATGTGCAGGGATGGAAGCTTTACAGGCCTGTGGTGTTGGAGAAAAACCTCTGCCTAAATTCACTGGCTGACCATTAAGCCACAGAGGGAGAAGGAAGCCCCTAGGAGATCAGGTTAAAAATAAAATTAGAAATAAACCTACCCACAGACAGCAGTAGCTACACAAATGTGGGGAAGAGAGGTTCTGCCATTCAGGTACAGACATATGTACAATAAGACTCTCAGGAAGAGAAATCAAAATGCAGAGTTACAAAAATATTACCTGAAACAAATACGACCTGAAATATTTGGTTCTCTCTATCTCTCTCTCTCTCTCTCTCACACACACACACACTGCAAGACACATAAACAGAGCAAAATGTGACTCATATTCAGGAAAAAAAAAAAAGCAGTGAATAGAAATTGACTCTGCATGGGCCCATATGTTCAATTTAGGAGATAAAGGCTTCAAAACAGCTATTTTTGAACAGTTTCAAGGAACTAAAGGAAACCAGATTTTAAAAATTAAAGGAAGAGGTACTGGGGTGGCTCAGTTGGTTAAGCATCTGCCTTCAGCTCAGGTCATGATCCCAGGGTCCTGGGATTGAGTCCCACATTAGGCTCTCTGCTCGGTGGGGAGCCTGCTTCTCCCTCTGCCCCTCCCCACTGTGCTTGTGCTCTTTCTCTCTCTCATACACAAATAATAAATAAATAAATAAAATCTTTAAAACTTAAAAGGAAAACACAATATGGTGACTCAATAAATACGGAATCTCAGCAGAGAAATAAAAACTATAAAAAAGGACCACATGGAAATACTAGAATACTGAAAAGTACAATAAACAAATGAAAAATTCACTATTGGGCTCAGGAGCAGATGTGGGATGGCAGAAGGAAGAATCAAGGAACATGAGATAAATCAGTAGAAATTATACAGTCTGGATAAGTCAGTAGAAATTACACAATCTGAAGAAAAAAGATTGAAGAGACACAGAACTTTTGAGATGTGGGATAATATTGAACATACCAAAATACATGTAATGGGAGTCTCAGAAGGAGATGAGAAAAGAGTGGAATATATCTGAATAAATAATGATGAAAAATTTCCAAATCTGGGGCACCTGAGTGGTTCAGCTGGTTTAGTGTCTGCCTTTGGCTCAGGTCATGATCCCAGAGTCTGGGATTAAGCCCCATATTTGCCTCTCTGCTCAGTGGAGAGTCTTCTTCTCTTTCTCCCTTTGCCTCTCCCCATGCTTGTGTTCTCTCTCTCTCTCTGTCAGATAAATAATAAAAAAATAAAATCTTAAAAAATTCCAAATCTGATAAATAACATTAACCCATATGCCCAAAAGCTCAGTGAACTCCCATATAGTAAACACAAAGAGACCCACGTTTAGACCCACCATAAGCAAACTGCTTAAAGGCAATGACAAAGAAGTAATCCTGAAAAGAGCAAGAGGAAGACAGTTCATCAAATACATTCTAAAACTGTTAATGGCTGATTTCTCATTCAAAGGAGACCAAAGGCATTGGAACCACAGCTTCAAAATGCTCAAATAGAAAACAAATTCCATCCAGATCTTTTTATCTGGCAAAACTATTAATGAAAAAGAACGTGAGAAAAACATATCCTTGGATATTACCCCCAAATCCTTGGATATTACCCCAAAAAACCCAAGAGAATTTGTTGCTAGCAGATGTTCCCTATATAAATAAGTAAAAGATGTCCTTTAGGCTAGAATTAAATTACACCAAATAGTAACTTGAATACACAGGAAGAAACGAGGAGCTCCAGAAATTGTGTGTGCAGATAAATACAAAGATTTCATGTCTTTCATTTCCTACTGTTTCTCCAGCACCTGGCTCAGTGCCTGGAACATCAGAAGTACTTAGTTCATATTGAGTCAATGCCTGCTATTTTGCCATGTACAATAGATTGATCTAGGTGTTGCCTTAGCTACTTTTCAGAATTAAACAAGATATATGTAAATAAATTAATAAAAATTGCATTATTACTGAATAATAGATGTTGGAGAGCGTTCAGGAGATAGGAGCCATTTTGTACCCACCAACCCAGGAACACAGGTACCTGTTTAGTGAGAAGCAGTTGACATGTGATGGACAAAGCATTTAATCACCTGGGAAAGCTCTTTCCCTGACAGCCCTGATTCCTAGTGCTTTTCTCCATGTAGGCTGGGTCCTCTGTGTTATAGAAATCTGTCTTAAGAGGAAAAAAAAATGTTTGCGATGTGCATCACGCAGTGCTGGCAATGAGAGAACTCTGTGGAAATGTTATTAGGAAGGGTATAATAAGGTCTTCTGGTCATTCCCACCCAACTCTAAATTCATGGCCCCACATAATTCTTCCAGAAATTAGAATTGTAACACACATCCTCCATCTCCAACTCTTGGCCTGTAGTTTCCTTAGGGGAATGCAAGTAAAGCCCATTAGGCCAGCAGTTCACTCAGACTTTGGGTGCTAAGTCAGCCCGGATGTTGGGTGGAAGACTGACTCCATGTGTGTTTTGCTGCTCAGGGCAAAGATGAAGAAAACAACTAAGGAAAGTCTTCTCTTGAGGTTGGAACAGGGCCCAGAAGTATGTGAAGATTTGGGTACACTGGGCGAGCATATGTAACTGATGATACCCAAATACACACCCTCCTTCCTTCCACAGAGTTCAGTGGCTTCTGTCTCCCAGGAGGTAGTGAATCCCCACTGGCCGAGTATCTGTGGGAGGTGTCCAGGTCCCAGATTCTGGGAGAGCAGTGCTACCCTTGTTCAGGTATCTTCTTGTTCTGGGCAGACTAGGCTTGCCTCTGTGCAAAACCCACAATTCTGGTGATGTTAGCTGTATGATTCTACTCAGGCTGCCATGGCAAAGTACCTCATACTGGGTGTCTTAAACAACAGATTTTTATTTTCCTGCAATTCTGAGAGCTGGAAGTCCAAGATTAAGGTCTGACAGCATTTCTTTCTTCTTAGGCCTCTTCTTCTCCTTGGCTTTAGACAGTGGCTTCTCCCAGTGTCCTGACCCGGTCTTCTCTCTTTTCCTATGTCCTCATCTCCTCTTCTTGTAAGAACTCCAGTCTTGTCAGATGAGGACCCACCATAGGGCCTTATTTTATTATAATTACCTCTTTAAAAGTCATGTCTCCAAATACAGGCCCATTCTGAGGTCCTGGGAGTTAGGAATCCAACATAACAATTAGGGATGTTGAGGTACACAGAAAGGCAGATGTCACTTGAAGTCGTGACTTACTTGGCATGATTGGGAGAAGCTAAGAGTGTACAAAGAGGGTTTTTTGAAGAGAAAAGGAGGATTACAGTTATTTATTTAGCATCTAGTATGGGTGGGCCATGTCCTCGATGCTCTGCTTAGTCAAGCCTCTCTTAAACTTCCTTGAGTCTTGTCCAGACGGCCACCATATCAGAAAGGTTCTCTTCACCTTCTTGTGTACTGTGGTGTGCCTTTCCTCTTTGATTTTTTTAAAGTTTTTTTTAAAAAGGGTATTATTTATTTATTTGACAGAGAGAGCATGCACAAGTTGGGGGCACAGCAGAAGGAGAGGGAGAAGCAGGCTCCCTGCTGAGCAGGGAGCTCAAATAGGGGCTCGATCCCAGGACCCTGGGAATCATGACCTGAGCTGGAGGCAGACCCTTAACTGACTAAGCCACTCAGGCATCCCTCCTCTTAGATTTTAAAATCTTATTCTGATGGTGGTGGTTGAGTCTGTTAAAGAACTTAACTTCCAAATATTCAGACTCATTTTGGTGTTTGGCTCTTCTCTTGAGTTGCCTGAACCATGGTCAAAAATGTATATAAGCCTGTCAGCTGAGTCCTCAATTATTTCCCTGAAATGCAGTGAAATACCCTGCAGTTTCTCTAAAGGACAGCCTGTCCCCACCTGGATAAGACGGCGAATTCTCTGCCGAGTTTTGTCTGATTTGTCTAGATGTCTAGATTTTTTTGTCTAATGTCTAGATTAGATATCTGCCCTGTAAGTTGAGACTTAGAGCATTTTGCTGTTGTCTTAACCCTTAGTCCTATATAATAACATGTACTGTATACCTGTAGGACCTGCTACATGATTTGCAGGGCCCAGTGCAAGACAGAAATGAGGTGCCTCTGTTCAGAAATGATTAATAAGTGCAAAAGGGTGATGGCAGAGCCTTAAACCAAATGCGAGGTCCTTCCAAGCGTGGGCCCTGGGGGACTGCTTTCCTCACACGTCCATGAAACCAGCTCTGGGAACAAGGAGGGCCTTTCTGTTGATTATTCTCCCCCTCCTAGATTAGAAGGTCACTTGTCTTCATTTGGAGAATCTGCATCATTCATTTCCAGTTATCATTAGATCTTTCTCAGCTGGGTTGCTCAGAAGACTCCACGCTATCAGGGAAATCAGGCCTTTGGCTTCACGGTTCCTCCTGTTGGTTGGCTTGGTGCTGGGGAAGCAGGGGTGAGGTTTGAATTCCTGATCATAGGCAGCGCCTCTCTGTCTCCTTCTGTGGACTGGCTCCTCCTCTCTGAGGCCCACAGCTTGTCTAGGAGCAAAGGGCTAATGCCACTGGAATTCTTTCATTCCTGCAGTGGGAAGGGGAGAGGAGCCCTCGGCAAGACCCCTGAGGCTCGCAGGATGTCTGGTGTGTGTTTTCTGATCATATGGCCCTTCTGTTTCTTCTCTAGCCAAGATGTCTTGGCTAAGGAGTTCTGAGTGATAGGTCAAGGTGGCTCAGCTGTCAGGCAGTGCCAGGTGCCGGCCCTTCCCTGTCCCTGTGGGCACTGGCTCTTGCGTCCTGGCCTCACAGGGACTGTCCCATGCTGTCCCTGCGGCTTGCCTTTCCTTCCCTCCTCTTGTGATTCCCTCGTTTGTTGGTTCTTGATCAATATGGGCAATGCACATTTGTACTGGCCCTTGGGTCACTCCCAGGGACTTGTCAGTATTGGGGTGTTTCATTCCACCGTACTCAGGCTCGTAAGAGCTACACCAGAAGGTAGGCAAACTGTTGTCATTCCTGGAGGAGGAGTCTACCCCCTAACCCTTTCCAGTGAACCACCGAGATACAAATTGATCCACAGGGCACCCCCTTCTTTCTAAAAAGTTAGATAATGTGTGTGTGTCGGGGTGTATGTAGTACCAGGGATTTATGGGGTGTGCACAATGGTAAACCAGCACTCCAAGAGAAAAATCCTCTGCTCTGTATAACCCAGCTGCTGTCTCTGACCCTCAGAGATGACCTTGACTCTGAGGAGCCCAAGAGGATGGAGGGTGCAGGGAGGACCCGAGATCCATAGGGATTCCTAGGCCAGAAGTCAATAGATGAGAGTTCTGGTCCCATGTGGTAGGCAGAAGAACGGTCCCCCAAAGATATCCAGTTCCCTAAAACGGTGAATGTTACTTCACGTGGCAAAAGGCAAAATTCCTTTACTGCATACGTAGTAAAGGATTGTGAGATGGGAAGGGATGCCTAGATTACCCAGGTGGGTCCAGTATAATCCCAAGGGTCTTTATAAGAGGGAGGTAGGAGGGTCAGAGCCAGAGAAGGAGGTATGATGAGGGAAGCAGAGGTTGAAGTGTTGTGGTTGTGGCTGCTGTCACAATCCAAAAAATGTGGGTGGCCTCCACAAGTTGGAAAAGGCAAGATAATTGGTTCTCCCCTGGAGCTTCAGAAGGAATGCAGTCTTGCCAACACCTTGATTCTAGCCCAGTGGGACTCATTTTGGACTTCTGACCTCTAGAACTATGAGGTAATGCATTTGAATTGTTTAAAGTCCCTAGGATGTCGTAACTTGTTACAGCAGAACAGGAAATGAATGTATCTTACATCTGCCGTTAATGAGCTCCTTCATTCTTGGGAAGGTCATTCCTTGGTCTCAGATACTGTACTTTAGGGACAATGGCTTTCAAACATTTAATAGAAAATTTAAAGGAAAGGAAAGGGATACTTTTAGCAATTGAAATAATATGTGGAAGGCCAACATAAATCAGATGCAGGTGGATCTTCCTGGTGAAGTGTGGGACCCATTGAGTAGAGCACTAGTTGGAATGGCACTGGGGTTGGGTCTCGGGCTCTTCATTGCTGTTGACTTTCCCTTGTGGGGAGGTCGGGCATTCTGTATACTGGATTGATTGCCAACTTCTGACACATACACATCAAAACAAAACTCACTGGAACTGAGTAGAATTTAAACTTACTGTTGATATTAGTGAGGCTTTAAACATGCATTTCATTTCGGGTGTTGTATACAACTCCAAAGAATAGAGTTCATCCTCAAGGCATTTCCAGTTCTTCCAAGGACCTCATTTTAAATCCCTGCCCCTCCAGGAATTTAAGCAGGGAGATGGTGGCCATTCAGAAAGAATCACACTAGGTTTTCACTATTACTGAAATAAACTCTGTAGCCTGCCAGCATCCTCAAACTGTCCTTGGGGAAGGTCCTTCTTCCCTGGTATTTCCTTTTGACTTGCTTCTGTTGCTCTTGAAGCCTAGCCAGGGTCTCTTGCCCCTCTCTGTGGCTCTCATGCCTTATACTGGGGACATCCTAGGACATCATTCTTGAGCAGTGGAAATGATAAGCAAGGAGAGCAGCGAGACACGTTTTCTTACTGGCACTAAAATTCTCTGGGAGGACGCCAAGGGCTATATAAACATAGCCCGACTGTGAAATCCAGGCGTCATTTAAACAACAAACAAATGGGAGCTCAATGGGCTAAGATTACTACTCCCTTATTAAAAAGCAACTTTAGGACTTGAGAAAGCAAACACGAAACTGGAGGAGGGTAATTAATGGGAGACTGTTCTCCTCAGGAAAATTTTCTACTTGGTCACTCCATGAAGAACTACATAGCGCAAGATGGAAGGAATATGTATTTATCTCCTGGGGTAGGGATATATATGGAAATGCCTGTGCTCCTCCAAACACAGAGATTCCGTATCAGTACATCTGATGTGACACATTCCTGGTGACTCTAAATGGTGATCCAGGAGGAGATTTTGACAACCACCAACAAGGAACGTGCAGATAGGAGGTGGTCCATGCATTTAAGCCCACTCTTGCAAACTCGTTAACAGGGACCCACACGCATACTTCTTTTTATTTCTTTGTACTGCCTTTTCTCTAAAATATTTTATTAGGTGACGACCTGGTAGTTCTCGGATAAACACCTACTTTCTGTGTTTGTGGCTGAGACCTCTGTAATGAAAGAGGAATTAACAAGGGAAAAACAGATTTATGAACATCTAGACCTCAGATATACATGGGACACACCTAGGGAGAGGTGAATATCCCTCTGGGGTGACATGGAACTCAGGCTCAGATACAATCCAAATAGGGAGAGGGGAAGGGGAGGTAGGCCTCTTAGGGGCGAGGAAGTGATTACCTGGAAGGATGAGGGGTTCTAGAAGAACAGAGGGGAGTGTGACAGTTTGTGACTAAGTCTGGGTGTGGCTTTGACTTCTGGTGCCGTCTGTTGGGATGAAAGCCACTCTTCCTGACGGATGAAACTCCCAGGGAGGGAGGGGATCAAGGACTCAGACTTCCTGTTGGAGGATCTGTTCTTGGACAGATAAGGGGAGCTCAGAGAAAGCCTCTCCCTGCTTATGCTGTTTTTCAAGTGCCTATGGCTTAAAATAATCCATAGAGCCAAGTGGCGTATTTTGGGGTGGCATGTCCTAAACTCCTGTTCATGTTTCGGACGGTGTATTCTGCTACCCTTCAGTCTCTATCTCCAAGCCCTGTGCTGGTCTCTGCAGGGGGAGCCCCGTCCACTTCTGTTCCTGCCAAGGTCCTGCCATGTCTGCAAAGACAGCCCAGCGGTACACTACGCCCCCCACCCCCGTCCTGACCTCCTGCCTCCAGTGACCTTCACATCCACCCCACTTCCCACTCACAGCGGGATCTTATGATCGCCTGCACCTTCTTGAATTCCTCCGGTGAGGAATTCACATCCACCACACCCTGCTCTGTGGTCCTGTGGTTTCATCATGCTGGCTCTCAGGCCTCATGCGGGTGGTCTCTGACCTCACAGAAAATGCCTTTGTGCAGAATGTCCCAATTTCTTGTGACATGTTAGCTCCTACCTGGACTTTCTGCTTTTCGTGCTCAGCCTGAACCTGATTGATCACTGCAGTGAGTATCTTCTCAGAGTCTCAGTGGCCCTGCGCCTGTCCTGGGGAGCACCCCCCCAACCGCCAAAGCCCAGCCCTGAGCTCAGTGGCAGCCCACTTTCACGCCTAGTGGCTGAGAGTGCTGAAGATTTGTAAATTCTGTCCATACACTCTAACACTTAATCACACACCCAGTTGTGCAAGGCATGGGAATGTACGGAGATAGATGATACAAATCCTTGCCACAAACAGATGAAATTACTACATGGAAGAGGTTTTTGAATTTTCGTCATGGGGGAATCCTTACTTCTCTGTTTCTTTATTCTCTTTCTTGTGTTAAGAATTCTTTCTCATTGGCCTCCATTCCTTTTGCAGTCCTCCAGCTGACTGTGAAGAGCTCTCTGGGCAAAGACAGAAGCTGCTGATAAAAAGTCTTCTCTTTACAGAGAGCTCATTCATTCATTCTTTCGTTCATTCACTTGTTCATTCCACAAATAATGGTGGGGCCCCTATGTTGTGCCAGGCGTGTCCTCTCGAGGAGGGATACAGATGTGAAGGAGACAGACCAGGTCCCTGCCCACGTGCAGCTTATATTGGAGTGTGAGAAAATGTGCAAGGCAGAGGGGGAGGGGAAAGGAAAGAAAGACAATCCGAGCTGTAGGTGCTGAGAATTAGAGTGAGATGGTAGCTGGCCTGATGGGTCTTGGGGTGGGGTGAGGAGAGGTTGGGTGGCTGGTTTGGGGGGGCAGTCTTACGTTAAACGTCAGAATATCAAGAAGCTGCTAATGAAAATAGTTGTAGGAGGGGTACTGAGGCATGAGGGGCTATGTGCTCAGGGATGTGAACTTAAGGTCAAACAGAACAAAATAGAATTAGTGAGCCATTTTGTGCACCCACTACACACATTTTTAAAAAAACCCTAATTTTCTTAAAATGTACTATTTTGAATCAGAGTCCCCCATGGAACAATACAGCCTTGCAGCAAACACCCAGACCCTGCCTGAGACCTGTTAACGGCCAAGGAGCATAGTCAGTTTTGATAGAATTTCTTTCCTAGGCAGGAATCTCTTTACTTCTTCTTGTTCTCAGAGTAGGGAAGAAGAATGAAGCAAAAGAAACCAATCAGACCCAAACCGAGAGGCCAAATCCCACCCCACATCTCGCCTGGCTTGAGACAGACATAAAACTCCCATTGCTCCCCCACTCCAGCAATAAGGGAAGAGATTGCTGCAGTAAAATGTGTGACGCGTGACCCTCCTCCTCCCCTCCCCCACCCTTGCCCCCGAAGTGTTGGGAAAGTAGCTAGTAAGATCCTGGTGACTCAAGGATTGAGTGTAGAATTTAATATTTTATAACTTGGAATTAATGTGTTCTTTAAACCAAAAGTTTATTACTATTTTGGAATTTATTATTTTTTTTATTCATAGCAGGCCATTTGAAATGTTTGTTGAGTAGATAAATGAGTATTTGAAGAGGATACCACTGACTCTGTCCTAGAGAAGATGTGTACCTTTACACTCTCCCCACCCCCAGAGGTGAGGTTAGTTTTCTGTTGGAGTGAGATGGGGCACAGATCAGTGGACCCAGTGACACCCTCACCAAAAATGTTAATAGCATCGGGGCTGTAGGGTGATTTGGGGGACCATATGTACATTTGTCTTCATAAGTCCCTTTGCCCAAAGGAAAAAAAATTCTATTTTATAGTGGCCCTTTTCTGATTTTAAAACAAATGAACACAAAAACATGAAAAACGAACATGAAAAGAAATGAACATGAAAACTGTGAAAGTGTCATGAGCTCTGGGCACTATTCCTCTGTGTCCTGACAGGGGAGCCATCTCCATGGCTGGAGTCAGAGCCCTGCTCCCATCACTCACAGCTGGGAGGCTTGGGGACCATCACGTGGTATGCTCATCTACACGCGGAGGTGGATGAAGGCATCACCAGAAGAGGGGACATCTTATTGGTTGGGATACTTTGATAGCGTCTGGGGGTGGAGTGTGCTGCAGGGTGAGCTGGAGCTGAAGCCAGACCGGAACTCCGCCCAGAAATTGTGGGGGGCGTGGGGCAGGAGCAGAAATGTCACAGGGAGAAACTTATGAAGGGGCTTCTCTCCTTCGCGTCCTTGGGATGCCTTATGGTGATACTTCCATTTTCCCGTACAGCTCTCTGAGTCTACTTGGGGGAAGTGGAAGGTGCTGAGTTCTGCTCCAAAGTGGGGTTGGGTTTACAGGAAGTAGCTGCCCCAAGTTACCATGCGTGAAAGCTCTCAAGAAACCAATGATTCCTTTTCATTCTCGGCCCTGGACAGGGTGCAAAGGGCGGGCCCCATTAGCACCGTAGAAACCGTGATGGGTAAATGGACTGATGATTACCTACGGCACCGGTTCTTAGCTGGGAGTGACTTTGTACCTCCTTATCCTCCTGGGAGGCACATTTGCCAAAGTCTGGAGACAGTTTTGGTGGTCACACCTGCGGGGGAAGGGTGCTGCCGGCCTCTAGTCGGGGGAGGCTGGGGTGTTTAACATCCTGCAAGGCACAGGAGGGCCCCAAACAAGGAGAGGCTGGCTCGCAGTGTCCATAGTGCCGCGCCTGAGAAACCCTATTATGGTGCCATTCCTCTAAGGGGGACCCCCGCATAAATAGGAATAATCTTTACAGCACACTGTGAGATCGCCAACTGTATATTATTTAAACAACAACAACAACGATAACACATAATCTGTTTATGAACTTCTTCCTTTCCACGGCCTGGCCTGATCTAACATCTAACTAAGTTTACCATACAACCTGCT
Source organism: Neogale vison (assembly GCF_020171115.1). Classification (NCBI taxonomy): domain Eukaryota; kingdom Metazoa; phylum Chordata; class Mammalia; order Carnivora; family Mustelidae; genus Neogale; species Neogale vison. Next base: position 119,220,610 of record NC_058102.1, on the reverse strand, counting down.
AAATAAGTTACATTCATTCTCGGGACTAAGAAGCAAACGTGGTATTGCCATCCACGGTAATTTAGCAAGTTAGGCCGCTGGGATTTCTGTCTAGAGGTAAGGCACCACCGCCCTCTTCTGGAGAAGTTTGTAACTGCTGCTTTGTACGGAGAACAAGAAATAGTTGTTCTAAGTCAGCGAGTGTCTGGGGCCACTTTTTACTGAGCTTGCGATGACCTAAAAGGGTCGGGCTTATATTGGTTTATAGGATCAATGCCTTTCTTACGTAGTACCCCAAAATTTAAACAATATTTGATGATTAAAATATTCCTCTTCCTTCCGTATAAGCTGGAGGAGGGCAAGATTCCCACACTCCCTGTCTGCCTGACCTTGGACATCAGTTTTCTCCTGCCCTTAGAGCACTTGGGTCTCGGTCTTGCGACGTAGCTCTACACCTTTGAATGTCACCACTAGCTCTAGCTCTTTGGGTCTTCAGTTTGCCCACTGCAGATGGTGGGACCACTCAGACTCCATAACTGTGTGAGCCAATTCTGCATAATTAATATCTTTCTAGAGATCTCTGTCACACTGTCCTGTTGGTTCTGGTTCTCAAAGAATCCTAATACGACTGCATATCCCTTTATTTTTTTATTTTTAAAAAAGATTTTATTTATTTATTTGATAGACAGAGATTACAAGTAGTCAAAGAGGCAGGTAGAGAGAGAGAGAGAAGGAAGCAGGTTTCTTGCTGAGGAGAGAGCCTGATGTGGGGCTCGATCCCAGGACCCTGGGATCATGACCTGAGTTGAAGGCAGAGGCTTTAACCCACTGAGCAACCCAGGCACCATATCCCTTTATTTTTTTAAAAAAGATTTTATCCATTTGAGAGAGTCAGAGAGTGAGCAAGGGGGCAAGAGCCGACAGAGGGAGAAGCAGACTCCTCACTGAGCAGGGAGCCCGACTGGGGACTTGATTCCAGGACCCTGGGATCATGACCTGAGCTGAAGGCAGATGTTTACAACTGGATATCACTTAAAAAAAAGTTTTAGGGTGCCTGGATGGCTTAGTTGGTTAAGTGACTGCTTTTGGCTCAGGTCATGATTCTGGAGTGCCAGGATCCGGTCCTGCATTGGACTCTGCTTCTCTCTCTGACCCTCCCCCTTCTCATGCTCTCTCTCTTTCATTCTCTCTCTCTCAAATAAATAACATCTTTTTAAAAATTTTTAAAAGAACTTTTTATTTTGAAATAACTCTAGATTTACTGATGAATTTCAAGGATAGTGCAGAACTCCTGTAATTTCTTCCAGCATCTAATATTACCATCTTAGAGCACCGTGTTCACAACTGGGAAATCAATAGTGGTATATGCCATTACTATAACTCACTGTTACCCTTGCTCACAGTTCTTCATAAAGCTTTCTTTTTCAGGTGCCTGGGTAGCTCAGTTGGTTAAGCATCCGCTTTTGGCTCAGGTCATGATCCCAGGATCCTGGAATCGAGCCCCACATCAGGCTCTCTGCTTCTCGGGGAGCCTGCTTCTCCCTCTTCCTCTGCTTCCCCACCCTTTCTCCCTGCTCATGCTCTTTCTCTCAAATAAATAAATAAATAAATAAAGCTTCTTGTCAATTTCTGATTCTTTCCTGAGGGTAAAGGGTATAGGGTATGGCCATTTTTTAAGGATGTCGACTAATTTGACTAACTTTCTCTTACCTTTGCACTGCTCTTTGGTCAACAGGAATGATCTAAAAAGGTTCATGCTGTTCCAACTCCCACTTTTTGGCCTCTCAGGACAGCTTTCCACATGTGCGTCATGTCTAAAGTCAGACATAAGACTTTCAGTGGATCTCGTGGACACATCCTTCCGGAAGCTTCTAGTCTCCTTCTTTTGGGGCTGCTTCCTCTCCAGGCCTCCTGCCTGGACATCATGTTGGGACTTCCCTTCGCTGTCATTCTTAGAACTCCCTTTGCCCCTCTCCTGGGTTGATGTCTTAGCCTGGATTTCCTGGAGAAAGCAGAATCCAAGCCCCAAGTTGACAAACAGGTGGTTTACTTTGGAAGGTGATCCTAGGGAGCAGGAGCAGGGGAGTGAAACAGAGGAGGGAAGGGATATGATAAGTTTTGCTAACAGATCATAGAAAACATATGTGTTAGTCTCTGCCCTGGTTCTTGGCACAGAGCTCCTGAGACCCTTGTGATTTCCTGACAAGAGCACTAGGAGCATCTTTTGTTCTAATATTTGGTCTTTGACCTTAGTTCCTGACACTGAGCTCCTAAATGGCCTGGAATTTCCTAGATGATAGCAGCGTCTTTTGTTCTACTGAGCCGACTCTGCGGTTCCTTTCAAAATAGTCTGGGGATGGGAGGATGAGAGAAGATTGGCAATGACAATTAGTATGTTATCCATTGATAATTGTTATAAAGCTGAGTATTAACTGTTAAAGCAGAGTACACGTTTGGGGTGTCTGGGTGGCTCAGTCAGTTAAGCACCTTAACTTCAGGTTGTGATCCTGGGGTCCTGGGATCAAGCCCAACATCTGTCCAGAGCCCAACATCTGTCCATCAGACTCCTTGCTCAGCGGGGAGCCTGCTTCTTCCTCTCCCTCTGCCCTTCCACCTCGCTTGTGCTCTCTCTCAAAATAAATAAAAATCTTAAAAAAAGAGAAAATCTGAGTACATGGTAGTGTATTACACTTTCTCTCAACTTTTCCATGTATTTGAAATTGTTCATAATTAAAAGCCTTTTTTTAAAATGTGCTCTTCCGGGTTAGACTTGCGCATGTGGGGGGCAGGGAAGATGGAGCGGGCAGGTGGAGGTTGATATGGTTGCTGACAAGCGATGAGAAGGGGAGATGCCTCCATGTGCTTTCCTGTACCATCGAGTCTCGTTAAGACAGTGCATTTGAGGGGTGAAATAAACTGTCCGTGAAGGAAATGGAATGCCTTCTTTCAATGCCTGCAAGTTCCAGACTTTGCTAAGTCAGACTTGTCATTTGTGGTGAGAATTTGTCACCTCTCAGAAGTAAGTCTTAGCAATTATTTCACCAATAAGTTCTCCGTAATTTATTTTATTTTTATTTATTTTTAAAGATTTTATTTATTTATTGGACAGAGAGAGACACAGTGAGAGAAGGAACACAAACAGGAGGAGTGGGAGAGGGAAATCAGCCTTCCCGCTGAGCAGGGAGCCCGATGCAGAGATGGATTCCAGGACCCTGGGATCATGACCTAAACTGAAGGCAGATTCTTAATGACTGAGCCACCCAGAAGCCCCATAACTTATTATTTTTTATTTTATTTATTACTTTTTAAAGATTTCATTTATTTATTTGGCAGACAGAGATCACAGAGAAGCAGGCAGAGAGCTGCTGCTCTCTCTCTCTCTCTCTCTCAGCAGAGAGCCTGATGCGGGGCTTGATCCCAGGACTCTGGGATCATGACCTGAGCCAAAGGCAGAGGCTTTAACCCACTGAGCCAACCAGGTGCCCCCGCCTCCCCCCATAATTTATTTCAAAAAGAAACAGAATCAAACCTAAAATATGCCCTTAGAGGAATGGAGAGGCATGGTACCAGGGAAGGGGCCGTTCATTAAAGACTGGCCATTTGTTCCAATTCTCTGCTTGCCCGCTGGGTGACTGTTAGCACAGGGGAGTGTCCGTGTGATTCGCCCAGTCCCCCAACCTACCCCAGCTCTCAGCTGCCACAAAGACTGAAGCGAAATGGAACCTCTTCTCCTCCCAGTGACCAGGCATGATGCTGAGTAAAATAATGGTCAGAAAGAACATTGCCAGGCCCCTAATGAGAACCTGTTGACAGAAAAATTGCTGTCACATTCATCAAAAAGCCAATAAATGTGAAGGATGGGACTGGAGATGCAGTAGCCCATAAATTCTCTCTCCAGGGGCCTCTGGAGGGGAGTTTTGGGACCACACACTGGCTCTGCCTTTTTCCTAGACGTTGCTAAATCAACTCCCAGAAAGCTTACAACTTTTATGGAGGCTCACCCTGATAGCTTTGAGGGCATGTCTGCAGGGCAGCCACTTTGTCATCTGGCCAGACGATCCTGTCTTGGGTATGAGCAACTGGCTAGGTCTGTATCTTTCCAGCCCTTTAGACCTTGTTGTGTTATGTTCCAGTTTGTAAGGTAACTGAGAGCTGAGATTCAGTTGGGTAGAAATCTCATGAGAACAGCCCAAGTTTCCAGGAGATTTGGACTGAGATCTCTCCAGATTTGGAATAAGTTCACACAGTATATGAGCTCTCAGGAGATTTCCAGATTTGGGTAGAAATCTCCTGAGAATTGCCCGAGTTCCCAGGAGTTTTAGACTGAGATCTCTCGAGATTTAGAATAAGTTCTCATGAGATTTACACCAAGATCTCTTGAGATCTGGACTGAGATCTCATGGGATTTGACTGAACGCTCATGAGATTTGGACCGAGATCTCATGAGATTTGGAACAAGCTCTCACAAGATTTGGACTAAGCTCTCCGTAGATTTGGACAGAGGTGTCACGAGATTTGGACTGAGATCTCACAAGATATGGATTGAGATCTTATGAGGTTTGGAATAAGCTCTCTCGAGAATTGAATACAAATCTCGTGAGAAGTGCCCGAGTCCTCTTAAGACTTAGACTGAGTTCTCTGGCAATTTTGCATTAGATGTCTCGAGATTTGGAATAAGCTCTCATCTCATGGTATGTGGAATGAGTTCTGACGGTATTTGGGTAAAAATCCCATGAGAACTACCTGCGTTCTCATGAGATTTGGTCTGAGATCTCATACCTCCAGTGTCGGGAACCAACACTGCCACTCCTTCCAGCATTTTGCACTGAAGCTCTGCACTGCATCCAGTGGCATGAAAGTGCATTGCAGTTTCTTCCAGCACCTCGCACTGGAGCTTACCACTGTCTCCAGTGGCTGTAAGCTGCGCTGGCCTGTTTCCCAGCAGCACTCACAGTGCAGCTCAACACTGCCTCCGGTGCAGAATTCTGCACTGCCATGCCATCAAGCAGCTCTCATAATTCAGCCTTCCAACACTGGAGGCAATGCTGAACTCCAATGCAACAGATGCTGAAAGATGGGGCAGTTCAGTTTGCCGCCAAGGGAGGCAGTGCTGAGCTGCAGTGGGCGAGACGCTGGAAGATGACACTGGCACTTCCTGACAATGGGTTCAGTGGACAGATACAGTGCAAGGCATGGAAAGGAGAGGCAGTGCGGATTTCCACCACTGGAGGCAGTGTTGAGTTGCAGTCTGGGTGATGGAAGATGTCCCGGTGGAGGCAGTTGTGAGCTGCATTGCGAGACAGTGGAAGGCCCAGCAATGCAGGTTCACACCACTGCAGGCAGTGGCGAGCTACAGTGCAAAAGACGCTAGAGGATGCGTCAGTGCAGCCTGTCGGCACTGAGGGCGGTGGTGAGGTGCTGGGTGAGAGACCCTGAGAGGAGACACACTGCAGCTTGTTAGTCCAGGAGGCAGTGGTGAGCTGTATAGTCTCTGTTTCCCCAGGCTCAAGAGTGGTGGTAACAACCCCAAGAGCTGTCTACCAACTCAGCATTGTGCCCCATGTCCCTGGGGCTGGTGGTAATAGGCTGTCAGGATTCTGGAGGTGGGCCTCCTGGTGGGGGTGTGGAGCCTGGAGGAAACCAGACCTGACTCCTGTCGCATTTGGAAAAGATGAATTGAGCGTTTTTTTTGGAAGAGCAACTTCGCTTTTCCAGAAAGGAAAATAGCATTGGTCAACTTTAGAATGAAGCTAATTACTACTTAAGAAACAAGCACTTGTCTCCCCTCCTTGCAGGAACTGGAGCAGGTGTTCGGTCAGAGGTGCCTTCTTATCTCCACCTGACAACACTTCCCCACTCTTGCTCCACGAGACCCGAAGTTTTGAAGTCCGCGTCTGAGTCAGTCTTGTGGTTTGTCACAGGACGTCAGCGATCAGAGAAAGCAGCAGGTACATTGGGTGCAATGTCACATCCATGTCAGGACGGGAGGTAAAACTTTTTTTTAACCCCAAACCTCCTGGGCTTTCCCCTTCTCTAATGGAGCCACAAAGTCAAACTAAGGAGCTGTCAACAATCTAGAGCGGGTGCCAGAGTTCCTGAGTTTCACTGCAGGGAGAACGTGGCAGGGGATCCCATTTTCTCTGTTCATTTCTGGCTTATGAAGGTATTTGGAACATCTCTTTCATAGGCAGCCGCTTTGATTAGAAAGGGAAGATGAGATTTCTTCTATGTGTTTTTAACATATAATTTGTTTCTTCATCTAATGGTGTTTATTTCATTGGGCCGAGGTTGTGGAGGAGTGGCCGGCATCTAGAGTTAGGTGGCTGTCTGCAGTCAGATAGAGACTTGGGTGATGTCATTTGTCAAAGGTGATGTTTCCTAATTGATTAGTCTTTTCATCTAAAGAGTTACAGTGAGGGCAGAGGGAAAATTCTGAATGATTCCAAGGAGCCTTTTACAATTTAAAAGTTAAACTTGACTTTCTAGTTTCACTAATGGGTCATCTAGATATTTGGACATGCCGTATTTTCTCTGACTTCTGGAGAAGTCAGAAGGAGAATCTTTGGGAATTCTCCTGGATAGAGGCATGCTGGTGGCTTCAAGGGGCTTGGAATCAGGAAGCCTGGGGTGAATTTTGGGAACTGCTTCCCTGATGCTGCGTGAGTCAGGCTACTCTACAGGTTTTCCGTTTCCTCCTTAGGAAATTGCTGGCAGGTAATGTGCTTAAAGCAGAAACTCCTGCACTGTTGGTGGGCATGTGGGCTGAGGCAGCCACTCTGGAACACAGTGTGGTGGTTCCTCCAAAAGCTCAGAATCGAACAACCCTAGGATCCAGCAATTGCACTCCTAGGTATTTACCCAAAGGACACGAGAATGCATGTTCAGTGGGGTACGAGCACCGGGATGTTTATAGCAGCATTATCGGCAATAGCGAAACTGTGGAGGGAGTCCCAGTGTCCATTCACTGATGAATGGACAGAGAAGACTTGGGAGATGATATGCAATGGAACAGGACCCAGCTTCCCAAAGAATGAAATCTAAGCATCTGCAAGGATGCGGTTGGACCATGAGTGGACTAAGCTAAGCAAACTCTGTAAGGAAGACAAATCCCCACTGACTTCAGTCCTGTGGAATTTCAGAGAGAGCACAGATGCACACAGTGCGGGCAGGAAGATAGGCAAATGAGGAAACACACTCACCTTAGAGCACAAACCATGGGTCACTAGAGGGCAGGTGTGTGTGGGGAAGGGTCAAAGGGGCGATGCTATGAGGGAGGGCACTTGTGATGAGCACCGGCTATTGTCTGCAGGTGAGGAATCACTAAACCCGAGCCCTGAAGCAAAGGAATGAACGCTGCATGGATACTACCTGGAATTGAAGTCAGTGAAGAAGAGAAAAGACCGTGTTCTGCTTCATGAAGAGTGAGGTAAAAATGGAGGGATTTTCGCTCTCCTATTCTGTAGACGGTAGTTTTCAAACCCACTGTGGTGGGACACACTAGTTTCTTATTGCACAAGGAGCCCTCGGACAGCTGCAGGGAAAGACTCAGACCTCAGAGCACGTTCATGTTCCATTGAAACGTGACTTACAGTTTGCCCAGGGAGGAAGGTAAGTGCAGAGAACCACGACAGAGGGGAAAAGAGGTGTTAACCATTCAGGAAGGAGCCTCCTGCCTTTCTTCGGAAAGCCTTGGGCCAGTGTAATTTTGGAAGGGGGGGATCCTGGAGCTCTGCGGCAGACAGGGGAGCTCCAGGGCTGGGTAGAGCTGACAGGAGTCCCGGAGGAGAGCGGAGTGCATTCTGCGGGAGGCTGTGGGCAGGGCCGGCTGTGTCCCCCGTGTGACAGTTGTGACAGGTCAGGGCGGGGAGCAGGTTCCTGGCTGAGGACAGGTGAGGCGCAGGTGGAGAGCTGGCGGAACCCCTGCTTCTGTGCCACCAGCCTCCCCCAACGTGCACAACCTCGTCGTCTGTCCCTGTCACTCCAGTTCAGACCTCTCTGCATTGCCAGGCTGAGACGCTGGTTTGGGCTTTGTTCTTTGCATGTGGGTGACGTTTCAAAAGTTGGATGGTAGAAATGAGGGGTCATCAGAACATCTGTTTCTCTATTATTTCCTGCTCTTCTTTCAATCACTGTGTGAATCAGACCTGCCAGTGGAAGGAGCAATCTTAATGTTTTCGTTCCCGTTTTAATTAAACAATGGGAAAGCAGTCTTCTGAAATAGTCCAAGAATCCTTTGTGGGGGTCCATGTTTTTCTCTTCCGTGAAACACGTTCTGATATTGGAAATTATTTTTGAGGGGCGCCTGGGCGGCTCAGTTATTCAGCATCTGCCTTTGGCTCAGGTCATGATCCCAGGGTCCTGGGTTTGAGCCAGGCAGGGGGCTCCCTGCTCAGAGGGAAGCCTGCTTCTTCCTCTGTCACTCCCCCTGCTTCATTCCCTCTCTTTCTGTATCTCTGTCTGTCAAATAAATTTTAAAAATCTTAAAAAAAAAGGAAATTATTTTTTAAAGTGAAGCACAGCCTCAGGGGTGTAGCCAGGTGCAGTGCCCTTTGTGACAGGGAGAAACGGAGGAGCAGTGTAGGTTGTTCAGGAGCCTCGGGAGTGGTTCATTGTGCTCCCAATGGAACACAGTCCCCTGTTAGCCTTCTCTGGTGGCAGGGCCACGGGGGTGGGAGGGGACGGTTGCTGCTTACCTGGTGGCCCATCCTGGCCTCTGAAACCTGACTGAATCACTTTTGACTTGAACTGTGAATTTATGAAGAAAACAGAATGAACCCAGAGGCAGAATGAACCCAGAGGATGCCTGTATCCTCTGCACTTGGACAAGTCCATGGAGCAAAGGAACTTATCCCCCATGAGGCATGTCAGGATCTACACTCTGCTCTCCTCCGGGCTTTGCTTCATGGGAAGAGTTTGTGTCTTCATCCTGATCTGAACTGGAGCCATGTTGTCTGGTTATGGAGACCCAGACCTTTACGTGACCATGTCATTATTCTTCTTGTGATGTTAAGAAAGCAATCCAGACAATGACTTTGAGATACAAATATCAAAAGGAAAAATATTAGGTCAAATATGTATATATGAGGGCTGAATTTGTGGTATCTCTCATTAGTACGGGCAATGCAGGGCTGCCCGTGTGAGAATGAACGAGGCATTCTATTTGGGTAGAAGTGTGCTGTGCCCACTTTTCCTTACTTCTCTGAAGGGAAAATAGAGTGGTGACTGGAGCTTGGTTTCTGACTTGAAGAAATGGGAGACAAGAGATTTGAAAGAGCAGGGTTCATGCTGACCTGGTGCTCTGTGCCCAGTGAGTGAGGGTTTGAAGCTTGGACTGGGGAGCATTGGTGTTCAGGGGTATATTGTCTGAATTTCCCACACCCAGAGTCACTCGGCTGCTCTGCCTCATCGGACCCGTTCCTGCCTTTTGAAGGGCAGCTTGAAGGTAGCTTGAACCCTAGAGTATCTGAGGAATGATCTGGAAGGCACACCTGGGTAGGCCTGTGTAGACAATCCCAGGGAATTCTGTAGCTGATGATGAACACGTTTCTGAGACTGGAGTTTCTCTGTGCTTCTCTGTAAGCAGCACTGAGCTGGGGAGGAAAGCAGTCTCTGAGTCATAGGAGTCACTAGGTCAGCAGGTGTGAGCCTGGCAGGGTGGTCAGACTAGATAGATGGGAGATTGTGAGGCCTGGCGGTGGGCCTTTGCTTGTGATGGGCGGACCAGCCTTCTCCAAGAACAGGACTCTGTTCCCTGGCCATCCCTGCTGCTGCAGATGTGATACAAAAATTGCTTCCTGTTGGCTTCTCAGGCCTTCATCTCAGCAGGGGGGCTGGTGGGAAGCAGCCCACAGGCAGCATTATGGACTCTTGCCCAGTGTGTCCCTTGCTTCCTTAGCTGAGGCACTGCAGGTCCTCTGCCTGGCATCTGTGAATTCAGCCAGCAGCGGCACTTCTTCAAGAGCCACAGCCCTCAGAAATGCTCCCCTTTCCTGTACTGTGTGCAAGAGGCCAGTTTTCATTTGCAACTGAAAGCTCAGCTCCTGCCATTGGGTTCCAAGCCACGCAGCACACCAGTGTCCTTGATGCTCTAGTTCCACATGGGCCTGATGTGCAGGGCTGAGACTGAACATAGGGGGCCTGCTGCTGGTTCCTTCATGAAAACTGCAGCAAAACCTGGTTTGTGATGATGTCCCAGGAAAGAGGGACAGGTGCACCCTTCTGCCCCAGCACAGGAGGATGCCGGACGTCAATCACAGGTGGCTGGTGCAGGGAGGAGAGATGTCTGTTTCCAGGACATCTGCCAGAGGGAGATTTGGACCCTGGGATGCTTCTCTGCTCAGCTTTCTCAGATGAGCACATCAGGCAAGGGGAGGAAGTGTGTAGTCACCTGGGATCGAGGAAGGTATCTGCCTTCAGGTTTCATGCACAAGGTTTCATGGATCCTCTTATGGCTCATTTTCCTGATGGTCTTCAGGGTACAGTAGGGGGACCCATTGTTCCGGGCATCTTGGCTGTGCAAGAGCTCTGGTCACCTTTTCTCCCAGGGCTCTGGACTAGGAAACCATGTGAGTAGGCCTTTGTTTCTCCCTTGCCGAGATGGCCTGGTGACTGTGATAACTGTTCTGGAAATAGAAAGCAGGAGACAGGGCTGGAGGGAAGTGTTGCTTTAGAGCTAAGGGGTCACTTAGGGGTCGGGTAGACATCACTACGAAGGTGATGCTTGAGTCAAGTTCTAAAGAAGGTGAGTGACATCTCATCAGGAGCCTTCTAAATGGAAAGGAAAGCATATTCAAAGGCCCTGGGGCAGGAGTATGCCTGGTATGTCCAGGACCAGCAAGAAGGCCCTGTGGCCACAGGAGACAGCTTAGGACATGACCAAATGGAGGTGACAGTAGGATGACAAAAATCTATTACAGGGCCATGACCCCATGGGACTCTGTTTCACTGGGCCATCCTGGCTACAGTATTGAGAACAGATGACATAGTGTTGAGGATGGGCAAGTGAGGTCAATGATGAAGTTTTCTAGGAACTTAGGCAAGAGATGGGCTTTGGTGTGGACCAGACAGGTGGCCTTGGAAGGAATGGTTAGTCCCATTCGTGGTACCTATTGAAGATGGAGCTCACAGGATTTGCCAATGGGTACGATATTGGGAACAGGAGAAAGGAGAATTGAGGTAACTCCCAGCTCTTGTGGGTTGTCCTGAGCAAGGTGAAGGAGATTTCTGGGGGAAGAAGGTAGTCCATATTCCAACTGCTGAGGAAAGTGCCTTTCACAGTGGTTCTGCTGATGTTTGTATCTGGGAGAACTTTGAACCTCTACCCTCTCAACAACATTCAAGCAAGTCTCCCCCACTTTTCTCAAAGTTCATGGTAAGATACTTGGCTTACTGAAAAGATCTATGTTATTCCCCAGCTCCAGTATCAGGAAAAAACCTAAAGAGGATTTCCCTCTTATGAAAAAGTCAAAAAGTGGGCATTGCATTCAGCATCTGTTTTGTGGGAAGCCACTACAGAGGCGGCGTGTACCCCAATCAGCTCCTTCCTGGGCACTGCTCTCCGCATCCAGCCACCAGCACTTTGAATTGGGTCTGTGAGCATCTGCTGGGCTTTATCTCCATTTATTTCAGGTTAGGATGTTGTGTGCTGAGGCCTAAGAGTCAAAGAGAAGGAATTTTTGGAGTCTGAGCACGCTCACTCATTTTTCTATAGAAATGAATGGTAATTCCCTTTTCAGTTTACACCATTTCTGCTGTAAAGGGTTTACTAGGAACCTTGTACTTTCAAATAGTTGGGGAGTCTGTACCCCATCCTGCGGGGGGTAGCTTTGGTCTCCATGCTGCACAGAACATTCCATGACTTGTGGATTTTATCACTCAAACATGGCACCTTTGACTACCTTCACCCCTTTCCCCCCTTCCCGGAATCTGGCAACCACCAATCTGTTCTCAGTATGTATGCATTCAGTACTTCTTTGATTCCATGTGGAAAGTCCATGAAGGGCCTCTGGTGTTGGTCTTTCTCTATCTGAGTTACTTAGCATAATGCTCCCAAGGTCAATGTTTCCATGTCTGCTTATTGTGAATAATGCTGCCGTGATCATGGGCAGAATCTCTTTTTGAGTGAGTGTTTTTGTGTTCTCCAGAGAAATACTCAGTAGAGCAATTACCAGGCCATGTGGTAGTTGTATTAATTTGTATTAATTAATGGATACTGCACCTGTATCCATTCCCACCAACAGTGCACAGGGTCCCCTTGTCTACACCCTCTTGACCACACCTGGTGTCTGTCGCTGGGATGATTCTTGTTCTAACAGTTGTGAGGTGACAGCTGATTGCGGTTTTGACTCATGTTTCCCTGACGACAATTAGCAATGTTGAACAACTTTTTCCGTGTCTGTGTGCCATTTTTGGAAAGTATATATTCACATATCTCCCCAGTTTTTCTTCTGTTTTTGTTTAGATTTGAAGGAGTGTTTTGTGTATTTTGGATATTAGCCTCTTCTCACACGTAGGATTTGCAGATACTTTTTCTCATTGGGTAGGTTGCCTTTTAAGGGTTTGATAGTTTCTCTTGTCATGCAAAAATTTCAGTTTTATGTCCTTACACTTGTTTATTTTTACTTTTGGCTTTTGGTGTCTGATGTAAAAGACTCTTCACTAAAACCAATATGGAGAAACTACTTGTGTTTTCTTCTTGGAGGTTTATGGATTCAGCTCTTATGTTCAGGTCATTCATCCATTCATAATTTTTGTGTGTGGTTTAAGACAGTGATCCAGTCACATTCTTCTGCATTTAGTGTCCACTTTTCTCTGTACCATTTACTGAAGACACACTCCTTTCCCCACTGTATATTTTCTGCTCCTATGTCATAAGTTAAGACCATACATGTGTGGATTAGTTTCTGAGATTTCTTTCCTTGTCTGTCTTTCTTTTCTTTCTTTCTTTCTCTCTCTCTCTCTCCCTTTCCTGGTTTCTTTCTTCCTTTCTATCTTTCTTTACCTTTCTTTTCTTCTTTAATCTTACAGTTTATTTGTAGGGAAATTATTTTTCCTGTCAGAATATATGCAGTGTTGACTTCATTGGTGACATCTTCACACTCTTTCTTAGGACTTTTCTCTGATGTTTGTGTTTTTGTAACTGATTAGCTGGCTCTATAGCTTTCAACAGGTTGAATATTGAAGCAGTACTACTTAAGTAGTATTCTATTCTTCCATCAGACACCAGATTGTGTCTGATTGTCTCCTTTTGTGATGTTCTCAGTTGTGATGATGGATATCTATATTTCCTTTTCTGTGGTAGGTTTAGTAAAGTGAATTTAATGCCTCTTAAAAATGTGGATTCTAAATCATCCTTATTTTATAATATATTTATAGAAAACAGTGTGTTTAAGGAAATGCATTTATTGGAAGCAACGGTTGGCACAGGACATAAATGTTACTAATTCCCATTCAGAGTTAATAATTCTATCACAGCTAAATTTAAATGTATTTTTTATTAATTATTTTTATTAAAATATAATGTATTATTTGTCCCAGGTGTACAGGTCTGTGAATCATCAGGCTTACACAGTTCACAGCACTCACCATAGCACATACCCTCCCCAGTGTCCATAATCCAACCACCCTCTCCATTTAAATATACTTTTAATATACTAATGAATAAACTTTGCCAAAAGTACTATGATTATCAGCTTCTGAGCTTTCTGTTGTGTTCCATTGACCTGTGTGTCTATTTTTATGCCAATCCTATACTGTTTTGATGACAACAGCTTTGTAATGTAGCTCAAAATTGGAGTGTGGTGACTCTAGGTCGCTCAATCGCTTGTTTGTCTTCTTTCTTTCTTCCTTTCTCCCTTTCTTTCTTCAGTAAGATTATTTATTTATTTATTTTTACTTAGTTTACTTATTCATTATTAATGTTTTTCTTTCATTTCTTTTTTATTATGATCATATAATGTGTCATTTGTTTTAGGGGTACAGGTTTGAAGTCCTTCAGTTTTACACAACACACAGTGTTCACCACAGCACATACCTTCCCCAGTGCCCATCCCCCAGCCACCCCATTCCCCCAACGCACCTCCCCTTCAGAAACCCTCAGTTTGTTTCCTGAGATTAAGTGTCTCTTATGCTTTGCCTCCCTCTCTGGTTTCATCTTGCGTCCTTTTCTCCTCTGTTCCCCCTATGATCCTCTGCCTTGTTTCCTAAATTCCACATATCAGAGGGATCATATGATAATTGTCCTCCTATGATTGACTTATTTTGCTTAGCATAATTACCCTCTACTTTCATCGATGTCATTGCAAATGGCAAGATTTTTTTTTTTAAGATTTTATTTATTTATTTATTTGACAGAATGAGTGATCACAAGCAGGCAGAGAGGCAGGCAGAGGGAGAGGGGGACGAGCAGAGAACCCGATGTGGGGCTCAATCCCAGGATCATGAGATCATGACCTGAGCCAAAGGCAGAGGCTTAACCCACTGAGCCACCCAGGTGCTCCAAGATTTCTTTTTTTGATGGTCAAATAACATTCAGTGCTATAACTATTCACCTGTTGATGGACGTCTGGGTTCTTTGCATACTTTGGCTTTTGTGGCATTGCTCTATAGATACTGGGGTGCAGGTGCCCCTTCAGAGCACTACATTTGTATCTTTGGGGTAAATACCCAGGAGTGCATTTGAAGGGTTGTAATGTTGCTCTATTTTCAACTTCTTGAGGAACCTCCATACTATCTTCCAGGGTGGCTTCACCAGCTTGCATTCCCACCAACACTGTAAAAGGGTTCCTGTTTCTCCACATCGTCACCGACATCTGTCATTTCCTGACTTGTTCATTTTAGGCATTCTGACTGGGATAAGGTGTATCTCATTATGGATTTGATTTGTATTTCTCTAATGTCATGGGATGTTGAACACTTTTTTATGTGTCTGCTGGCCATTTGGATGTCTTTTTGGAGAAATATCTGTTCAGGTCTTTGGCCTATGTCTTGATTGGATTATTTGTTCTGTGGTTGTTGAGTTTGGTAAGTTCTTTCTAGATTTTGGATACTAGCCCTTTATCTGATATGTCATTTGAAAATATCTTCTGTCGTTCTGTTTATTGTCTTTTGGTTTTGTTGACTGTTTGCTGTGCAAAAGCTTTCAATCTTGATGAAATCCCAGCAGTTCATTTTTGCTTTGGTTTCCCTCGCCTTTGGAGATGTGTCTAGCAAGAAGTTGCTCTGGCTGAGGTCAAAGAGGGTGCTGCCTGTGTTCTCCTCAAGGATTTGGATGAATTCCTGTCTCACCTTGAGATCTTTCATCTATTTTGTGTCTATTTTTTGTGTATGGTATAAGGAAATGGCCCAGTTTAATTCTTTTGCACGTGACTGCTCCATGTTCCCAGCACCATTTATTGAAGACACTTTTTTCCCCCACTGGAGAGTCTATCTTGCTTTGAGGAAGATTAGTTGACCCTAGAGTTGAGAGTCCATTTCTGGTTTCTCTATTCTGTTCCATTGATCTATGTGTCTGTTTTTGTGCCAGTACCATACTGTCTTGAGGATTGAAGCTGTATAATAGATCTTGAAGTCTGGAATTGTGATACCACCAGCTTTGGTTTTCTTTTCAACATCCGTTAGGCTATTCTATGTCTTTTCTGCTTCCATAGAATATTGGGGATTATTTATTCAAGTTCTGTGAAAAATGTGGATGGTACTTTGATAGGGATTGCATTGAATCTGTGGATTGTTCTAGGGGGCATAGACATTTTCACAGTATTTCTTCTTCCACTCCATGAGCATGGAACATTTCCACCTTTTTTTTTTTTTTGGTCTTTCTCCATTTCTTTCATGACTATTCTATAGTTTTTTTTGAGTACAGATCCTTTCCATCTTTGGTTTGATGGGTTCCTAAGTATCTTGTGGTTTGGGGTACAATTATACATGGGAAGGACTCCTTAATTTCTCTTTCTTCTGTTACATTGTTGCTGTGGGCAAATGCCAGTGATTTCAGTGCATTGATTTTATATCTTGTCACTTGATAGAATTTCTGGATGAGTTCTAGCAATTTTGGGGTGGAGTCTTTTGGGTTTTCCACAGAAAGTGTCCTATTGTCTGCAGAGGGTGATAGTTTGACTTCTTTGCCAGTTTGGATGCCTTTTATTTCTTTGTTGTTGTCTGATGGCTGAGGCTAGAAATTCTAGTACTATGTTGAACAATAGTGATGAGAAAATGGGCATTCCTGTTGTGTTCCTGACCTGAAGGGAAAAGCTCTCAGTTTTTCCCCATTGGGAATGATATTCTCTGTGGGATTCTCATAGATGGCCTTTATGTTGTGGAGGTATGTACCCTCTATCCCTCCCTGATGAAGAGTTTTGAACAAGAAAGGATGTTATAGGGGCGCCTGGGTGGCTCAGTGGGTTAAGCCGCTGCCTTCGGCTCAGGTCATGGCCTCGGGGTCCTGGGATCGAGTCCCGCGTCGTGCTCTCTGCTCAGCAGGGAGCCTGCTTCCCTCTCTCTCTCTCTGCCTGCCTCTCCATCTACTTGTGATTTCTCTCTGTCAAATAAATAAATAAAATCTTTAAAAAAAAAAAAAAGAAAGGATGTTATAATTTGTCAAATGCTTTTTCTGCATCTATTGGGAGGATGCTATGGTTCTTGATCTTTCTTCTATTAAGATAGTGTATTACATTGATTGATTTCCAGTTGTCGAACCACGCTTACAGCCCAAGAAAAATTCGATATGGTCATGGTGAATCATCCTTTTAATGTACTGTTGGATCCTATTGGCTAGTATCCTGGTGAGAATTTTTGCATCCATATTTATGAGAGATGGTGGTCAGTAATTCTCCTTTTCGGTGGGGTCTTTTTCTGGTTTTGGGATCAAGGTAATGCTGGCCTCATCAAAAGGGTTTGGAAGTTTTCCTTCCAGTTCTATTTTTTGGAAAAGCTTCAAAAGAAGAGGTATTAAATCTTCTTTAAATGTTTGGTACAATTCCCCTGGGAAGCCATCTGGCACTGGGCTCTTGTTTCCTGGGGGATTTTTGATGATTGCTTCAATTTCCTTGCTGATTATGGGTCTCTTCAGGTTTCCTTTTCTTCCCGGTTAAGTTTTAGTCATTTCTGTGTTTCTGGGAATGCATCCACTTCTTCAAGACTGCCTGATTTGTTGACATAGACTTGCCATCCTATGTTCTTATGTTTGTTTGTATTTCTTTGGTGTTGGGTGTGATTTCTTTTCATTCATTTGATATTTTATTGATTTGGGTCCTTTCTCTTTTCTTTTGGAGGAGTCTGGCCAAGGGTGTATCAATCTTATTAATTCTTTCAAAGAACCAGCTTCTAGTTTTGTTGATCTGTTCTACAATTCTCTTGGTTCCTACTTCATTGATTTCTGCTCTAATCTTTATTATTTCTCTTTTCCTTCTAGGTTTAGCTTTCTATGCTGTTCTTTCTATAGTTCCTTTGGGTGTAGGTTGTTGTGTATTTGTCTTTTGTTGCTTCTTGAGAAATACTTGTAATGCTATATACTCCCCTCTTATGTCTGCCTTTCCTGCATCCCAAAGATATCAAACAGTTGTGTTTTCTCATTTGTTTCTGTGATTTTTAAAAATTCTTCTTGAATTGACTGGTGGACCCATTCATTCTTTAGTAGGATGCTCTTTAACCTCCATATATTTGAGTTCCTTCCAAGTTTCCTCTGAGACTGAGTTCCATTTTCAAAGCATTATAGTCTGAAAATATGCAGGGAATGATCCCCATCTCTTGGTACTGTTTGAGATCTGATTTGTGACCCAGTATGTGATCTATTCTGGAGAACATTCCATGTGCACTATAGAAGAATGTGTATTCTGTTGCTTTGGGATGGAATGTTTTACATACATCTGTGAAGTCCATCTGGTCCCTTATGTCATTCAAAACCTTTATTTCCTTGTTGATCCTTTGCTTAGATAATCTGTCCATTTCAGTGAAATGTGTGTTAAAGTCCCTACCATTGTTGTATTATTGTCCACATGTTTCTTTGATTCTGTTATTCATTGAGGTTTGGTGATGGTAAATATCTTTTCATGGAACCACTGGCCATCAGTATTTCTTCCTTGGAGAAGTGTCTGTTCATGTCTTCTGACTATTTTTTAACTGGATTGTTTGGTTTTTTTGGGTGTTGAGTTGTATCCATTCTATACATTTTGGACACTATTCCTTTATTGCATAGAATATTTGCAAATATCTTCTCCTTTTCAGTAACTTGTCATCTTATTATAATTACTTCTTCATAGTTCTTCTGCTGAGCAGAAACTTTTTATTTTGATATGTCCTAGTAGTTTATTTTTGCTTTTATTTCCTTTGCCTCAGGAGACAGTCTAGAAAAATGTTGCTTTGGTCCATGTCAAGAAGTTATTGTCTATGCCTTCTTATAAGATTTTTATGGTTTCAGATCTTCCACTGAGATCCTGAAACTTTTAAGTTCATTTGTCTGTATGGTGTAAGGAAGCAGAGTAATTTCATTCTTTTGTGCATAGCTGTCCAGTTTTCCCAACACCGTTTGATGTAGAGACTGTCCTTTTTCTTTTCGATATTGCCTGCTTTGTGGAAGATTAATTGGCCACAATATTGTGGGTTTATATGTGTGCTTCTATCCTGTTCCTTTTGTCGCTGTGTGTATTTTTGTGCCAGTACCATACTGTTAGGGATAACTACAGCTTTGTAGTATAACTTGAAATCTGGAATTGTGACTCCTCCAGCTTTCTTTTTCCTTCTCAAGATTGCATTGGCTGTTCAGTATCTTTGGTGGTTCCATTCAAATTTTTAGGAGTGTTTCCTTAAGTCCTTTTTGTTTAACTTAAATTCAGCATATAGTAACATGTAGCCAACGTATAGCACATCATTAGTTTCAGATGTAGTGTTTAATAATAGATCCAGTGTGTATAACACCCAGTGCTCGTTGCACCATGTGCCCTCCTTAATGCCCATCACCCAGTTACCCCATCCCCCATCCACCTCCCCTCCAGCAACCCTCAGTTTGTTTCTCTAATGAGGAGTCTCTTATGGTTTTTTTCCCTTTCTAGTGACTTCCCATTCAGTTTTCCTTTCCTTCCCCTCTGATCCTCTGTGGTGTTTCTTCTATTTTACATGTGCCGATTGTCTTTCTCTGATAGACTAATTTCGCTCAGGATAATACCCTCCAGTTCCATCCAGTTGGATGTGATGGTAAGTCTTTATCCTCTCAGATGGCTGAATAATATTCCATTGTAGATATGAGCCACATCTTCTTTATCCATTCATCTCTCTGTGGAATCTGGGCTCTTTCCTTAGTTTCACTGGAGTGGATATCGCTGCTTTGAACATTGGGGGAGAGGTGCGACTACTTTTTTTTTTTTTTTCCCCAATTTATTTATTTTCAGAAAAACAGTATTCATTATTTTTTCACCACACCCAGTGCTCCATGCAAGCTGTGCCCTCTATAATACCCACCACCTGGTACCCCAACCTCCCACCCCCCCCGCCACTTCAAACCCCTCAGACTGTTTTTCAGAGTCCATAGTCTCTCATGGTTCACCTCCCCTTCCAATTTACCCAAATTCCCTACTACTCTCTAACGCCCCTTGTCCTCCATGCTATTGGTTATGCTCCACAAATGAGTGAAACCATATGATAATTGACTCTCTCTGCTTGACTGATTTCACTCAGCATAATCTCTTCCAGTCCCGTCCATGTTGCTACAAAAGTTGGATATTCGTCCTTTCTGATGGAGGCATAATACTCCATAGTGTATATGGACCACATCTTCCTTATCCATTCATCCGTTGAAGGGCACCTTGGTTCTTTCCATAGTTTGGCGACTGTGGCCATTGCTGCTATAAACATTGGGGTACAGATGGCCCTTCTTTTCACGACATCTGTATCTTTGGGGTAAATACCCAGGAGTGCAATTGCAGGGTCGTAGGGAAGCTCTATTTTTAATTTCTTGAGGAATCTCCACACTGTTCTCCAAAGAGGCTGCACCAACTTGCATTCCCACCAACAGTGTAAGAGGGTTCCCCTTTCTCCACATCCTCTCCAACACATGTTGTTTCCTGTTTTGTTAATTTTGGCCATTCTAACTGGTGTAAGGTGATATCTCAATGTGGTTTTAATTTGAATCTCCCTGAGGGCTAATGATGATGAGCATTTTTTCATGTGTCTGATAGCCATTTGTATTTCTTGATTGGAGAAGTGTCTGTTCATATCTTCTGCCCATTTTTTGATGTGTTTGTCTGTTTCGTGTGGGTTGAGTTTGAGGAGTTCATTATAGATCCTGGATATCAACCTTTTGTCTGTACTGTCATTTGCAAATATCTTCTCCCATTCCGTGGGTTGCCTCTTTGTTTTTTTGACTGTTTCCTTTGCTGTGCAGAAGCTTTTGATTTTGATGAAGTCCCAGAAGTCTATTTTCGCTTTTGTTTCCTTTGCCTTTGGAGACGTATCTTGAAAGAAGTTGCTGTGGCTGATATCGAAGAGATTACTGCCTATGTTCTCCTCTAAGATTCTGATAGATTCCTGTCTCACGTTGAGGTCTTTTATCCATTTTGAGTTGATCTTTGTGTACGGTGTAAGAGAATGGTCGAGTTTCATTCTTCTACATATAGCTGTCCAGTTTTCCCAGCACCATTTATTGAAGAGACTGTCTTTTTTCCACTGTATATTTTTTCCTGTTTTGTCGAAGATTAATTGACCATAGAGTTGAGGGTCCATATCAGGGCTCTCTACTCTGTTCCACTGGTCTATGTGTCTGTTTTTATGCCAGTACCATGCTGTCTTGGTGATCACAGCTTTGTAATAAAGCTTGAAATCAGGTAAGGTGATGCCGCCAGCTTTATTTTTGTTTTTCAACGTTTCCTTAGCGATTCGGGGTCTCTTCTGATTCCATACAAATTTTTGGATTATTTGCTCCAGCTCTTTGAAGAATGCCGGTGGAATTTTGATCGGAATGGCATTAAAAGTATAGATTGCTCTAGGCAGTATAGACATTTTAACGATGTTTATTCTTCCGATCCAAGAGCATGGAATGGTCTTCCATCTTTTTGTGTCTTCTTCAATTTCTTTCATGAGTGTTCTATAGTTCCTCAAGTATAGATCCTTTACCTCTTTAGTTAGGTTTATTCCCAGGTATCTTATGGTTCTTGGTGCTATAGTAAATGGAATCGATTCTCTAATTTCCCTTTCTGTATTTTCATTGTTAGTGTATAAGAAAGCCACTGATTTCTGCACATTGACTTTGTATCCTGCCACGCTGCTGAATTGCTGTATGAGTTCTATTAGTTTGGGGGTGGAGTCTTTTGGGTTTTCCATATAAAGAATCATGTCATCTGCGAAGAGAGAGAGTTTGACTTCTTCATTACCAATTTGGATACCTTTTATTTCTCTCTGTTGTCTGATTGCTGTTGCTAGGACTTCTAATACTATGTTGAACAAGAGTGGTGAAAGTGGGCATCCTTGTCTTGTTCCTGATCTCAACGGGAAGGCTGCAAGCTTTTTCCCATTGAGGATGATATTTGCTGTGGGTCTTTCATAGATAGATTTGATGAGGTTCAGGAATGTTCCCTCTATCCCTATACTTTGAAGCGTTTTAATCAGGAACGGATGTTGGATTTTGTCAAATGCTTTTTCTGCATCAATTGAGAGGACCATGTGGTTCTTCTCTCTTCTCCTATTAATTTGTTGTATCACATTGATTGATTTACGAATGTTGAACCATCCTTGTAGCCCAGGGATGAATCCCACCTGATCATGGTGGATAATCTTTTTAATGTGTTGTTGGATCCTGTTGGCTAGGATCTTGTTGAGAATCTTAGCATCCATATTCATCAGTGATATTGGTCTGAAATTCTCCTTTTTGGTATGGTCCTTGCCTGGTTTGGGGATCAGGGTAATGCTGGCTTCATAGAAAGAGTCTGGAAGTTTTCCTTCTGCTTCAATTTTTTGAAACAGCTTCAGGAGAATAGGTGTTATTTCTTCTTGGAAGGTTTGGTAGAATTCCCCAGGGAATCCGTCAGGTCCTGGGCTCTTGTTTTTTGGGAGATTTTTGATCACTGCTTCAATCTCGTTATTAGATATCGGTCTATTCAGGTTGTTGATTTCTTCCTGGTTCAATTTTGGTAGTTTATATTTTTCCAGGAATGCATCCATTTCATCAAGGTTGCTAAGCTTATTGGCATATAACTGTTCGTAGTAACTTCTGATGATTGTTTCTACTTCCTTGGTGTTAGTTGTGATCTCTCCCCTTTCATTCATAATTTTATGAATTTGGGATTTCTCTCTTTTCTTTTGGATTAGTGTAGCCAGTGGCTTATCGATCTTATTGATTCTTTCAAAAAACCAGCTTCTAGTTTCATTGATACGTTCTACTGTATCTCTGGTTTCTCCCTCATTGATCTCAGCTCTAATCTTGATGATTTCCCTTCTTATGTGTGGAGTTGGTTTGATTTGTTGTTGATCCTCCAGTTCTTTAAGGTGTAGAGACAGCTGGTGTGTTCTGGATTTTTCAATTTTTTTGAGCAAGGCTTGGATGGCTATATATTTTCCCCTTAGGACCGCCTTTGCTGTATCCCATAGGTTTTGGACCGAAGTGTCTTCATTCTCATTGGTTTCCATGAATTGTTTCAGTTCTTCTTTGATCTCCTGGTTGATCCAAGCATTCTTAAGCAAGGTGGTCTTTAGCTTCCAGGTGTTTGAGTTCCTTCGGAACTTTTCCTTGTGATTGAGCTCCAGTTTCAAAGCATTGTGATCTGAGAATATGCAGGGAATAATCTCAGTCTTTTGGTATCGGCTGAGTCCTGATTTGTGACCCAGTATGTGGTCTATTCTGGAGAAGGTTCCGTGTGCACTTGAGAAGAATGAGTATTCTGCTGTTTTAGGGTGGAATGTTCTGTATATATCTATGAGGTCCATCTGGTCCAATGTGTCGTTCAATGCTCTTGTTTCTTTATTGATTTTCTGCTTCGATGATCTGTCTAATTCTGAAAGAGGCGTGTTAAGATCACCTACGATTAGTGTATTCATATCAATATGACTCTTTATCTTGATTAACAGTTTTCTTAAGTAATTGGCTGCTCCCATATTGGGAGCATAGATATTTACAATTGTTAGATCATCTTGGTGGATAGTCCCTTTAAGGATTATGTAGTGTCCTTCTGTATCTCTGACTACAGTCTTTAGTTTGAAGTCTAATTTATCTGATATGAGAATCGCTACCCCAGCCTTCTTTTGAGTCCCATTGGCATGAAAGATGCTTCTCCACCCCTTCACTTTCAGTCTGCGTGTATCTTTAGGTTCAAAATGGGTCTCTTGTAGACAGCATATGGATGGGTCCTGTCGTTTTATCCAATCTGCAACCCTGTGCCGTTTTATGGGTGCATTGAGGCCATTCACATTGAGAGTGATTATTGATAGATACGTTTTTATTGACATCGAGTTACCTTTGAAGTCTTTCTTTCTGTAGACTGTCTCTATATTTCTGTTCAATGCTATTCTTTGGATTTTTCCTCTTTTATAGAACCCCCCTTAATATTTCCTGCAGTATCGGCTTGGTGGTTGCATAGTCTTTTAAGTCTTGCCGGTCTTGGAAACTCTTTATCTCTCCATCCATTTTGAATGTCAGTCTTGCTGGATAAAGTATTCTTGGCTGCATGTTCTTCTCATTTAGTGCCCTGAATATATCTTGCCAGCCTCTTCTGGCTTGCCAGGTCTCTGTGGACAGGTCTGACGTTATTCTGATGGGCTTCCCTCTGTAAGTAAGGAGCCTCTTTGCCCTGGCAGCTTTCAAGAGATTATACCTACAATTATAATTTCTCAATTTGACTATCAGGTGTCGTGATGTTTTTTTGGAGTGTATAATCTTGGGTGGAGACCGTTCAGCCTCTAATACATGAACGCTGGTTTCATTCGCGAGATTCGGAAAGTTTTCATGAAGGACTTGTTCCACGACATCTTCTAGACTTCTTTCTTTCTCCTCCCCTTCAGGAATTCCAATAATTCTGACGTTGGAACGCTTCATGGCATCACTTATTTCCCTAATTCTGCTTTCGTGGGATCTAAGCTGTTTGTTCCAGGCTTCCTCCTGATCCTTTCTCTCTATCTGTTTGTCTTCCAGATCACTAATTCTATCTTCTGTCTCAGTTACCCTAGCTTTGAGAGAGTTTAGATTGGATTGGAACTCATTGAGGGCATTGTGGACCTCCTCCCTGGTAGCTTTAAGCTCCGCCCTAACATTGTGAACATCCTGTCTGGTCGCTTTCAGTTCGGCTCTAATCAATTCTGTTTGGTCATCCATGGCTTTCTCCAACCTAGCTATTGCCTGGATAATTGTTAGCCTGAATTCTCTTTCCGACATATTGTCTATGTTGATAGCCGTTAGCTCTGTTGTGGAAGGTCCATCCTCTGTATTTTTCTTCTGTTGGGCATTCCTCCTCCTAGTCATTTTGGTGGGAGAAGACTGAACAGATGTAGCTGGATGTATCAACTCTGGTGCAGTCAAGGTGCACCCTGGAACACTTCCTGATCCCCGTCTCAGAAGCCTCAGTCTGGGTGCAGAAGCTGAATAAATTCCCCCTTGGATGCTGGCAGTGCAGGTTCCAAGTTAAAGACCCTGGGGGCGCAGGATCTTTTGCTCGTCCCCAAAGCCAAGGCAGTGGCGGCTGTCTGGGAGCTCCTGACCGCCAGAGAGGTTCCAAGCAGCGATCGCACACTGAGATTTTGCCGCTGGCCGGGGCTGGGAGTGCCCGGCTTGCGCGCACCTCTTTTCAGAGGCGGCTGTGGGTCGGGCGCGCGTCTGGGGCACTGAGAACGGGGCGCTGGTCCGTAAGCCGCAGGCTGGGCTTTTGCGCGCCTCTGTCCGGGGAAGAGTTTCGCGGGTGCGAGGCTTAGACTTTGAAACAATGGCCCGGGTCTAGAAGCGCCCCAGGGCCTTAGAAACCCAGGAGAGCTGGAGCGACGTGCACGCGCATCTCAAGCTTTGTGGTAGGGCTAGCGCGCGTTCTGCAGACCGGCTCCCATCCCCTCACAGGAGCCGGAACCCCGCGCTCTGGGGCACGCTGGCGGCTTAGGGACCAGGAGCCGGTTTCTCCGCCGCACTCTCTCTGCCTCCGCGCTGGGGAGGCCGTCTGGGACCGGGGACTCAAGCCCCTGTCCCTAGCCGCCCCGATTCCCACAGTTTGCCCCCGCGATCCTTTGCTCTTTTGGAGTGCTTTCAACCAGTCTCCGAGTTAATGCTGGTCCCCAGACGCAGGGCACTCTCGCTCGTATCGGGGTATTACTTTCCCACCGGTCGCCTCTGGTGGCTCCCTCCCCCTTTTGTTTATCTTCCGATCTCAGTCCGCTGTTCCCATTCCGCTTTACCTGCTCACTGGCGTCTTCTGCCCCTGTAGAGATCCAGACGTGTATAATTCTGATCTCAGGCTGATTTCATGGGTGATCAGAGTTCTTTGGTAGGTAATCAGCTCACTTTGGGGTACCAGCTGAAAAGACGCCTCTTCCTAGTACCCCGCCATCTTGTCCCCCCCCCGCGACTACTTTTCACTCAATCTGTATCTTTGGGGTAAATACCTAGTAGTGCAATTGCTGGGTCATAGGGCAGCTCTATTTTTAAGTTCTTGAAGAAACTTGATAACATTTGGCAGAGTGGCTGTCTGAGCTTGCATTCCCACCAGCAGTGTAAGAGTGTTCCCCATTTGCCACATCGTCGCCAACATTTGTTATTGCCTGCCTTGATCATTTTAACCACGCCAACTGTTTTAAGGTGGTATCTCATTGTGGTTTTGATTTGTATTTCCATGATGGCTTTTGATGTGGAACACTTTTTTGTGTGTCTCTTGGGTGCTTGTATGTCCTTTTGGTAGAAAGTTGTGTTCATGTATACACCTATGCCTTAAGCTGGATAGAACTAGTCCCAGGAGCATGGAAGATGTGATCTGCTTAGTTGTGGAGACCTTCAAGGACATTTGAATTAAGGGTAGAGTTAAAGAGAATATCAGGCTCAGGCTTTGCATTCAGTATAGTATGAAAGTATAAATAAATAATTGGTTCTTCTCTGTAAAATACTCTAAGAAATGGTTCAAGATTTCATTCAGATTTCTCCTGTTCTAAATCCATTCTAGGGTCCCAAAAGGTATGATTTATAACTTTGTTGTAGGAACACCTGCTTTGGCCGAATTCTCTGGGGAATTCGAGGCAGTCCTCTGGATGTGGTCCTTTAAAAAAGCTGACCTAGGGTTAGGGTTGTGGCCTAGGATCATGGCAAATTCAGTCTGCCAACTGTATGGCAAGACTCCCAGAGCACTGTGTTGAGGGCTTAGGTCAGGGGGAGTGTCAGGCTCCAGGCTGGTGTGGAGTAGCCTCAGGTGCGCATGCTGATTCCTCATGCTCTGAATCACTTCCGGAGTTCCAAACTACATGGTTTGCTTCTGGATGGCACGCAGAGTCTTCTGAATTGCTCAGTTGTCCGCAGTACCTGGCACTTTGGCAGAGGTCTCTGGGGACGCACCCCTCCAAGCCCAATCTAGGGTCAAGGTTGGGGTCACATTTAGGGTCAGGTTTTATGGTCACATGTTAGGATCAGGGGTTAGGGGTAGGGGTAGGTTTAGGAGTTTGCTAGGGTTAATTTACTTGCCTTTTAATACAAGATGTCCATGTTTAAATAAGACATTTTAGAGTATTTTACAGTGAGTAAAGGTTAGCATGTAACCCAGATAGTTAGGGAGAAGAACTAAATGTTCGAAAGCAACTCTTAAGACGATATTTCTTGCCATTTATATGGCAAGATAATTGAATATAGATAATTGAAAATAGAGTTGCTTGTCACTTTTTTCACATATGGGTTCACTGGCCCTGTCTTTCCAGTCTTGGCTGAAAAACATCTTCTTAATAGGCTTCCTTAATGGTTCTCTCTGAATAGCATGGCTCTCTTAGCCCTTAGCCTGCATTCCTTCCTATTGTTAATCTATTCATTATATCCCATGCTCTCTGCAAGTTCCCAGGTAGAACTAAACCTGTACATTTGCACTGAGTAGATCCTCCAGAGTATATTTATTAATTGAAAAAGAATGATTTTCTTTTTAATCAAAAATATCCATGTTTAATTAGTGAATTTTTACTGTTTCAGAATATATTTGGAGAAATCTGTTGCTCCATGAATACACATCTGTCAAGGCTGTGGCGTCCTTATGCCCTGTGTCATGCTTCCCTGAGCTAGCTGGGCCACTCATGACCCATGCATGAAGCTCAGCTTCAAACCTTAGGGGTGAGTTCTGTGAAGGGCCTGGGGGGCATCTGGCGGACTTGTGCTGCTGGACACCACAGTGTCATCTGGGGCCAGATGTGATGTGAGCACCCCCTATTTCACTAGCTTTTCCCATCTTCGTCTACCCTGTGTCATCATGTGGGTTTCTACTCACCATATCTTTGCAGACAGACTCTGAGATGGCCTATGGCTTGGGACTCCATTGACATCACAGAGTCCTGTTATAACCAGTTCAGAGGGTTCTATGGCACTGACGTGATGTTTGTTTGCAGAATATGCTCCACGAAGAGTCCCATGAGATTCTGGGAGTCCAGGAAAGATAAATGGGTGATTGTGGCTCTAGCTAAAGCCACTGTGGGGATCATGCTGGAGGCCAACAACATCTCAGGCTGGCTCTTTTGCTAATTTGCAATATGACTTAGGAGAGTCACTTCCTCAGAGTTTCAGGCTCATCATTTCTAAAACAAGGAAATGTTTTTAGATTAATTGATTCATTCAAGACTATGGAATGAACTCCTTGGAAGTTCTTGGCAGTCTCCAAGATGGATTCTATCTCAGGAGTTCTGACTCCCAACCTCCCTGCTCCCATTGACTTCCCCCATTGGACATAATAGCTGTTCCATGGAAATTCTGCAGGGCAGCATTGGACTGGCAGATGAGTTCAGGGTGCGCTCCCAGGCCATCTGATGTGGCTGAGGGGTCATGAGCAATTCTGAACCCAAACCAAAGTTTTGGCTGTGCTGTCTTACTTGCACGAAATCGCAGTGCCTGGATCACGGCTTCACTGCAACAGCTGAGCTGGCTTAATGAGGACTTTGCCCAGGACACTAGCCCCATGACATTGTGAGGGCACTCGGAGTCCACAGTTAAGTCATACAATGCAACAAGTAATTCTACATTGGGGTGATGATGCAGAGTATAGTTTCACAGCAAACATGAAAAAAAAAATTTCAGTGACAGAATAGTATGTAGTTAAATGTACTGTATGCTATTGCAGTGATGGGAAAAGTGAACGATGAAGACTGAAAGGGGGATGGGAGTTCCAAGAAGCAGGTTGAGGTGGTCAGCGGGTAGGGGTGTCTCGTGGAGGAAGGGACCAGGAGACTAGTCATGGGTTCCAACAGTGGAGCTTCAGGGTGTGTGCTCTGCCTGACCCACGACTCCTAAGGCCACTGGGGGCATTCTAGCTCCAGAGGATCTACAGACTGCATATTGGCCTGAGCAGAGCCTCAGTGTTATGTCTTCTTGGTTCTTGGGTGTGGCTCTTTCTCTGCTTCTGGAAGCTGTTGGTGCTTTTGTGTTCCTCTGAGCTGCACTATTTTGTGTGGATTCAGTACTGTTAGTTGACATGAGTTCTTCCTGAAACCAAGTGGAATAGAAGTAATCCTTGTTTCCTAAGTAGACCTGAATAGTTTCCACAGGACTGGCCTTTTCCCAGGCCACTGGGGCTTCATCTGCTCGCCAACTCCGAGACTTTAGAAAACATTTTTCTATTTTTAACAGATTGAAAGAATGAGTTTTGTTTTTAAAGAATTCAGCAAAGTCCCACTTTTCATATTCTATAAAATGATGTGTAAACATTGAATGGGAAAGGTCTGACAGAACGAAGGAAGAATTGGCTTTGTACTGGGGTTTGTGCCGCTGTTTACTCACTGTTGCTCCCGTGTGGCCACTCTCCAGATAGCACATAGCCAAATGTTTTCCAATTTACCAGACTGTAAGGGCATTAGGACAGAAGAAGGTTGGTCCCTGAATTCCTTAGCTCGTTAAAAACCGTCCTCTAATTTATGAGCGATCTTCTAAATCAAGTGTATCTTAACTAGATATTAGAGTTAGGCTCAAGGTCACATTGCATACATCAACTATGGACAGCTTTTCGAATGCCAATCTTAACTGCCTAAAGTGTTTTATAAAATGGGAGAGGATATAGTCACCAAAGCACTGAGCACATTACCTGTCACAGGAAATAGGTAAGGAAACATAATTATTGTTTCATCTCAGCTGAGGCCCAGGAGCTGGTCCTACACAGGTACTTGGCAGGTAGCATGTGTGGCCAGCTGCCCATCTCCCCCGATACCCACACCCAGCTCAGCACATCCTCTGCTGTGCTCAAGGGCAGCAAACAGATGGACCAGGTATAACTGTGACTCCCTCCTGTCAGGCATGGCTTGCTTCTGACAGGTAGAAAAGTGGACCAGCTCACATACACATGACATGTTCTTTGGTGCTTGCTATCAGACTCCCTTTTCTGTCACCCTGGTCCTGAACCTTTAGCTCCTGTGAGAACTTGGGTTTGCAGGTTTCTGGTGACATTTCAAAGCGTAGATCTGTGTTGCCTTTGTTCCCTGTCCTTGGATCAAAGATGAAGGCAGAAAAAGTCATCATACTCTGGAAGCAACAAAAAGACATACCAAGTGTACTCTGTCCCCGGCACCTCGACATGAAAGCAACAGCAAACTACGGACTTCATGTTCTACACAGTCAGCTTTAGGGACTCATGCATGCATGTAAAATGTAATTGTACTGAAAACATATCATTACCAATCTTTAGCCTTGCAGAAGACAGTTTAGGGACACTGCACCTTGCCTAACTTTTCATTTCCGCTTTGGCCAATGCCCGGTCACACTGACACATGTAGCCATACAAGGGCACATCTGTGACATCCTCTTGGTGCACTCCCAGTCCCCCCAACCCCTTGGTCTGGCCAACTCTGCACATCCCCAGTCGTCCTGAGCATCCCCTGGAGTGACACAGCTGTGATCATCCTCCTGGATCATTCCAGGTCTCCCTGCCCCCGGGTCCGGCCAATGCTGCACACTCCCAGGCCTTCCGAGTGTCCCCTGTCATGGCATCTGTCACACAAGACTGTCATTTATTTTCTCTCGGTCTGTGCTTTCTGCATGGAGTAGATCTCTCTCACAGATGCCTGTCTGCATGACAGGTGGAGGAATGCTTTTGGGATCTTTTGTCCTGGAACAGCAGGCATCCTTCAAAACCCTGATGGCCAGGGGGAGTCTCTGTCCCTTTATGTGTCCCCAGCCTCCGTGGACATAGCATCCAGGACGAGGGATTTGGGAATCCTCACAGATGAAGTTTGTTCTATGAAAGTGGCCTCCTTCTGAGATCATCATGGAACCCCATTATGTGGCCATTCCTTTGGGACAGAAAGCACACAGTACTGTACTGTGTTCTCCTTGCACACTGTGGCTAACATAGAGGAAATGTACACTCACACTCACAAGTTCACACTTACACCTCCGTTTCTGAGCATCACCATCATGTAAACTACACTGAATTCCCACTGGCAGCAGACATGTGGACGTGCCACTCAAGGTATAAATACAGGAGGATGGAGATGGAGTTCTGGCTAAAAGGATGGACGTCCTTGCCTCTGGGGGTGAAGAAATTCAGTTTTACCCAGCAGGTGCTACATTCCACTCAAAGAAGTGACATGACCCTAGGATCTTTGGGATCGGCACAGACTTTTCTGTAAAATCTTCTGTAAAGATTTTTAGGTCGGTGTTGCAATCTATGTGGTCTCTCTGACAGTGACTCCACTCTTTTTTTTAATTTTTTTTTAATTTTTTATAAACATATATTTTTATCCCCTGGGGTACAAGTCTGTGAATCGCCAGGTTTACACACTTCACAGCACTCACCAAAGCACATACCCTCCCCAATGTCCATAACCCCACCCCCTTCTCCCAACCCCCCTCCCCCCAGCAACCCTCAGTTTGTTTTGTGAGATTAAGAGTCACTTATGGGGGCGCCTGGGTGGCTCAGTGGGTTAAGCTGCTGCCTTCGGCTCAGGTCATGATCTCAGGGTCCTGGGATCGAGTCCCACATCGGGCTCTCTGCTCAGCAGGGGCCTGCTTCCCTTCCCCTCTCTCTGCCTGCCTCTCTGCCTACTGTGATCTCTTTCTGTCAAATAAATAAATAAAATCTTAAAAAAAAAAAAGAGTCACTTATGGTTTGTCTCCCTCCCAATCCCATCTTGTTTCATTGATTCTTCTCCTACCCACTTAAGCCCCCATGTTGCATCACCACTTCCTCATATCAGGGAGATCATATGATAGTTGTCTTTCTCCGCTTGACTTATTTCGCTGAGCATGATATGCTCTAGTTCCATCCATGTTGTCGCAAATGGCAAGATTTCATTTCTTTTGATGGCTGCATAGTATTCCATTGTGTATATATACCACATCTTCTTTATCCATTCATCTGTTGATGGACATCTAGGTTCTTTCCATAGTTTGGCTCTTGTGGACATTACTGCTATAAACATTCAGGTGCACGTGCCCCTTTGGATCACTACATTTGTATCTTTAGGGTAAATACCCAGTAGTGCAATTGCTGGGTCATAGTTCTATTTTCATGCTGTTTTGAGGAACCTCCATGCTGTTTTCCAGAGTGGTTGCACCAGCTTGCATTCCCACCAACAGTGTAGGAGGGTTCCCCTTTCTCCGCATCCTCGCCAGCATCTGTCATTTCCTGACTTGTTGATTTTAGCCATTCTGACTGGTGTGAGGTGATATCTCATTGTGGTTTTGATTTGTATTTCCCTGATGCCAAGTGATATGGAGCACTTTTTCATGTGTCTGTTGGCCATATGGATGTCTTCTTTGCAGAAATGTCTGTTCATGTCCTCTACCCATTTCTTGATTGGATTATTTGTTCTTTGGGTGTTGAGTTTGCTAAGTTCTTTATTTTGGACACTAGTCCTTTATCTGATATGTCGTTTGCAAATATCTTCTCCCATTCTGTCAGGTGTCTTTTGATTTTGTTAACTGTTTCCTTTGCTGTGCAAAAGCTTTTGATCTTGATGAAATCCCAATAGTTCATTTTTTCCCTTGCTTCCCTTGCCTTTGGAGATGTTCCTAGGAAGATGTTGCTGCGGCTGAGGTCGAAGAGGTTGCCGCCTGTGTTCTCCTCAAGGATTTTGATGGATTCCTTTCTCACATTGAGGTCCTTCATCCATTTTGAGTCCATTTTCGTGTGTGGTGTAAGGAAATGGTCCAATTTAATTTTTCTGCATGTGGCTGTCCAATTTTCTGGACACCATTTATTGAAGAGGCTGTCTTTTTTCCATTGGACATTCTTTCCTGCTTTGTCGAAGATTAGTTGACCATAGAGTTGAGGATCTATTTCTGGGCTCTCTATTCTGTTCCATTGATCTATGTGTCTGTTTTTGTGCCAATACCATGCTGTCTTGATGATGACAGCTTTGTAATAGAGCTTGAAGTCCGGAATTGTGATGTCACCAACTTTGGCTTTCTTTTTCAATATTCCTTTGGCTATTCGAAGTCTTTTCTGGTTCCATATAAATTTTAGGATTATTTTTCCATTTCTTTGAAAAAGATGGATGTTACTTTGATAGGAATTGCATTAAATGTGTAGATTGCTTTAGGTAGCATAGACATTTTCATAATATTTATTCTTCCAATCCAGGAACATGGAACATTTTTCCATTTCTTTGTGTCTTCCTCAATTTCTTTCATGAGTACTTTATAGTTTTCTGAGTATAGATTCTTAGTCTCTTTGGTTAGGTTTATTCCTAGGTATCTTATGGTTTGGGGTTGACTCCACTCTTATAATGAGGCTTGAAAGCAGTCACATACCGTCCACACCAAATGTTCCAGCCACATTTGATTGACAGAATACAGGGGGTGGTCCCATTTGGCCCATGGAGTAGTTTCCCACACCCCAGATTTGCAACATGGTGGATGATGGGGGGAGAGGGCTCTTCTTTCCCCATGGCAGATGGGAGTACACTGGGATCTCTCCTGCCACACCCCGGCCCCTCCACTTGAAGGGAAAAAAAGATGATAGTGGGATTGGCTAACAATTAAGTCCACAGGAATTCCCCCACATTTCACTGTAGGCCTCGAGCTTACCAAAAGATGTTTTGTCTGAGGTTGAATTCCATGTAGGTATTACTTCGCTAAGTATGCCCTTATTGTCTCACGGGTATATCTGTGGGTTATATAGCACACAGATGGTCATCTTGTTCACGCCAAGACCATGAGCACATTGAGGGTTCTCCTGAGTTAGCAGAGATTCTAGCATGTGTGGTCCTCAGGACAATTCCAGTTCAGCCCTCAGCAATGTTATGGAGCCCCTGGCTTCCTGGGTCCTCGTTGGCTCTGGCACAGGCATGGCCTAGGCCACTTCTGCAGTTGTGATGGAAAACCCCTGGTCTGGGTGGTTCACCCCATGCCTGGCTCTGCAGGCTGACACCCGAGGTCCTTCCACCTCATTGGCTTGGACCAGGTCACATGCCTGTGGATGAGCCAATCCCTGGAGCCAGGGAGTGGAGCAGTGGAGACTGGCACATGTTGTTAGGACCTCTGTTGTCATGATTTTTCTAATGGCTGTGGTGGTAAGATCTTCTAGGATGCATCTGTTAATAAAATGATTATTAATTTCTGATAATACATGGGCCCAAGATGCTGGCTTAGCACCTAGCACCTCAGTCCCAGCACCTCAGTACTACTGTACTACACTGCAGAGGCGATGGCTGAGAATGAGCAAGGTGGTTGGAAACTGGTCTGGAGTGCACAAGGGAAGGGGATGTGTGTGTAGGGGATTGGGGATAATAGCTCTGGCCAAGCTGTATCTCCAATTTATCTAGGTTCAAGAAGGTGCAGGGAATCCGTGGTGTTTCACCTTCCATCATTTTGTAGATGAAGAATATGGCTTTTCCATGGACTATGGCAAGACTTCTTCCAAGTATCTCTAGTTGATACAGAAGTCGGGGAGAGCAGAACCCTCCATCTGCTAGGATAGGCATGAGAGGCTGTGTGCTCTCAAGAAGGGGTCTGGCTTTCGAGGGCTCACTGTGAGCCTGCATGCAGGACTAACGAGGGCATTTCATGGTTTAGTTCTAAGGAAGGAGTATTGGAAGAATGTGGTGTCCCATGTAATATTGGGAAGAGGACAGGTCTGGAGTTCACTGTAGAGTTACTTCATAGGAGTGGTGGTGATCTGCAGTATCTGCCTCATGAGATGTCTGTCCTTTATTGACTTCTGGGTGTGCTTTCTGGAACTGTGTTCTAATGGCTGGGATTTCCAAGGAGTGGGCTTTTTTGGCATCACTGTAAGAGTTGGTCCACGAGGAGTGGGCAGGTCCCTTTCTGCTGCTGAGAATTGTGTCTCTAGCGGTTGGAGTGTGTATTACAAACCTAGAGTTCAATGGTGAGGTGGTTACAGTGGTGAGCAGGCTATTGTTACTGATGATTTTTAAGGGTGAATTCCATAGGATGAGATGTTAGATCTTATGGTTAGGGATCCTCATTAAATACCCAGAAAGGTGCTTTTTCAGGATTTCATATTCGATATCTTTTTATTACTTCTAATAGTCCTCCTCGTACTTGGTGTTCCAATGAGCAATGCATTACAACATTGCCTGCATTTTACCCGTGTGTTAATGGGGATTTGAGAAAAGAAAATATGTCAGTGATTCTACAGATTGTACACTGGAACAGCCAAATAGTGAACCAAATAGTGATTTTTTTTTTCATTTTTGACACGAGGTAGGATGTATCCTGCTGGGATTCTTAGTTTAAGCCAGGAGAAAGGGCCCTCTTTTGGTACTAGTTTTGAGTACCATAGGCCTTCCTAGGGAACATTATCAGATTCTGTTAGAAACTTGGTCTTTTTATTGTGGAAGAATCAGGAGTCAACCAATTTTT
The DNA here is from genome assembly GCF_020171115.1 of Neogale vison. Classification (NCBI taxonomy): domain Eukaryota; kingdom Metazoa; phylum Chordata; class Mammalia; order Carnivora; family Mustelidae; genus Neogale; species Neogale vison. The sequence continues at coordinate 119,185,689 of NC_058102.1, read as the reverse complement.
GTCTCCTGTTTCATTTTCCATGGACATTTCCATGATATCTGGTTTCACACCTCTACCATTGTGAAGTCATCCCAACGTTGGCACCAGCTCACCCTTCTCTGCCAAGGGGATGTTTGGGTCAAGATGAAAGCCGTTTCTGGGTGACTGGTAAACTCTAGTACCAGAATTCTGTCAGTAGGGAATTACTGGAATCCTAAGTTCCAAACCAGCTCCTGACAGCAAATGCAATATATTTCAGATTTAGACACATCAGAGAGAAATTTTGTGTTTACAGCGAAAACTGAAGAAAATGTGTCATCACTAAACCTAATGTTAACTCCTACCACTGATGCTGAAACCTAACCTGACTCTATAACCCAACTGGAACGCTGAATCCCAAAACTGAAATTGAGCCCAAAGCCTGGACTCTGAATCTGAGTCCTGGATCCAAGCCCTGAGCCACAAACCCTAACCGTAAACTAGAACTCTGAGTTATGAACCCTGAACTGATATCCCAGCATGAAGCCAAACCCCAAATTTGACCTTGAACTTTTTACCATAATCCCTGAAACTTAGACCCTAAATCATAAACCTAAAGCTCTAAACGCTGTCCTTTTGCCTCTCACTCTAAATCCTCACCCCAATCTTAAACCCTCTCCCTGATCTAGAATTCTGACTGAAACCTGAACCTGAACCCAAATTCCAACCCTTTACCACACTTTGCTTATGCATTCATCACTGATAGATATTTAAAGTTTCTACCTTTTGATTTTTGTGAACATTGTTTAGGTTGGGGGCTAGGGTTAGCGTCTTGGATTGGGGTGAGGGCCAGGCTTGAGAGCAGCTTTAGGTCTGTGGGTTTGCTTCAGGGCCAGTGTTATGTTCGGTGTCACTGTTTGAGGGACTGTTGTCATTCCATACTGTTTCCAAGTCACTGTTCCTTAGCAAATTTTGGAGAAGCTGGGGGTATATTTGGCTCCATGCAGCTTGAATTTCCAGAATGAAATGGCTTCAGCTGGACCCTGGGAGGGAGCAGGTGCTTCCATTGAAAGGTGAGCTCCCCTAGTCCTGCACTTCCCTCCCTCGCCTGCAGAGGGCGCAAGACCCCAGCTCCTGCCCTGAGCCTGACCTGGGCAGTTGCACTAGGGACAGGAGCCCAGCCTCATCAGGGCTCACTGGGAGACTTCTGGAGGCATTGGGGTCGCTCCCACCCTGACAGGGGCCACTCCCGCCCTGACAGGACCCGCTTTGGAGGATATGGGGTCGCGTCCAAACTTACAGCAGTGCAGCCTCCTCAGGACCGGCCTCTGGAGGAGAAGGTGAGGAGAAGCCACCTGAGCGGAGACAGGGAAGGGGGTGCGTGGTCTCAGGTTCCCATGGAAGAAGGGCAAGCTGTGTACACAATGGGGCTTCCATGGTTTTGTGTTCGGTGACGTGGCGTCCCGCAGTGCTATGTGCGGCTGTGGGTTCTCCCCTTTCTAGGTTCGGATGTGCACCCCGGGTCCCACCTCTGTGTTTGGCACATGCGGATTTGGTTCCTGGGGTTCCTCAGACAGTCTACAGTCAGGGAGCAGCCTCGGTGCTCGTCGCCCCTCACCCTGCCTTGGCCGTGCGGGGTCCTTCCCATGTCCACACCCGCTTCAGGGTTGGTCCAGAGTCTGGAAGTTCAGGAGCGACAGCGTGGACTCTGTAGACAGCTTTGGGAAGAGGAGGTATATTCCCAGTGTCGGTTCCTCCCTGAGCACAGAGTGTTTCCCCAACTCTGTGTGTCTCCCTCCATGTCTGTCATCAGTGTTTCACGGCTGTCAGAAGACAGGTCTGTCACCTCTTCGTTCAGGGAACTCCTGGGTATCTTGGTCTTTTGGATGCAGTCGTAAATGAGATTGTTCTCCATAGTCTCTTTCTGATGGTTCCTTTGGAGCATGTGGAAATGCATGTGATTAGTGTATATTGATTTTGTTCCTTGCAAGTGTCTGGAATTTATGAGTTCTGTTTGCCTTGAACACAAACTGCCAGTTATTTGACCAGCCAGATGGGTTTATTTGGGAAGAGCAGAGAACGGCAGTCTGGGCTGAGCAAGCTCCGGTTCCATCACAGGCAAGTGCAAGAAACAAAGGAGAGGAAAGTTATTTCATGGAGAAGGAGGAAGAAGTTGGGAGGGGTTCTTGGAAGGAAAGTCCACTGAAGAAAGGCAGGGGTTCGGGGTGATGGAGGATTCTCCCTGGCTGAGCTGCAGGGATGGTGATTTCTTGTAGATGAACCCTCCAGCTTCCCCTGTAGGGCCTGGAAGGGGTGAGTCTCTCCTGTGGGGGATTCTGATGTGAGGTCTGTGATGGACACTGAGCGGCAGGTGCCCCCTCCCAGCCTCCCCTTCTGGCGTGCCCAGTCCACTTTACTGAGGCTTCCCTTCATGCTAACATGTAGCCTCCTCCAAGGGTGAGTGGCCTCTGCACGGTGGGTGACCTGGATCTGGGAGGGCTTGGCCTTCATCCCGAAGTCTGATGTCCTCTCTGCTTCTGTGGCTTTGTGCTAACATGGATGTTGGGGAGAGTCATGTACTCTGCGCTGAGGTCAAAGTGCAGGCATCTCGTCACAACTGCACACATGCACTTATCTCCCAGCTGTCCTTTCTTTACTATGTTTGCCACTTCACAGGGCCTTCTTCGGTGCAGTTTACCTCAAACAGGGACACTGTCCTGCGGAAACACCACGTAACCCCAAGTGAGGAAATCGTGACACTTTCCACATCTGAACCCAGACCACAGGCCCACTTCAGCTGTCACCACCTGCCCGATGGTCTGAAATGTCTTCTCCATTCAGATCCAGTTTTCTTCTTCTGGACCTTCTCCTAGGACTTTCCTTTATTTGGGTAACCTTGATGGATTCAAGGAGCACAGACAGCTCCAATCTGAGTGGTATTTCTACGTGGCTTATGTCACTGGGGCTGTGTTCAGTGTCCATCTACGTTGTGACATGCATCAGTCCTTTGTTCACCTTTTCATGGTGACTAAACAGAATAACATTGACCCCTTCAAACATTTCAGGTACACAGTTCTCTGGTCTTGGCTGAGTTCCCACAGTTGTACACCATTCTCCAGAACTTTCTCATTCTCCCCGAGGGAGACCGTATGCATGAAACACCAACTCCCCATTCCCCTTTCCCCTCAGCCCCTACAGTCACATTCAACATCGAGTGTCTGGATACTTCAT